>NC_081412.1:2682932-3383557 GCF_030272615.1 Cryptomeria japonica | reverse complement strand
GTATGAAGCAGAGCTAAAACTGGTATTGGATCTGGCATAGCAAATGCTAATTTGAAGCAGTACAAGACATTGGATTTGTATAATCCATTTTTGTAAGTCAGTGTGACTTCCTTTGTAATTGAGCAGTGAACGCTATGCACTTGGCCTTCCTGCATGTGCATGCCCCTCTTGTAAAACAATAATATTCTCTTAGTGGCCAATAAGTGAATATTGTGGGTCACAAATCCCACAGAGGTTTTTCCCACACCGGGTTTCCTCGTTAAACTACTGTGTTATGGTGTGCTTTTCATATGGATGTTTTTATTATTGTTTATTGCATTATTTTTGGTTTACTGATACACTGTATTGATATGCTTTACATGTTTTAAATCAAGTAAATTCTATAACCGGTTAGATACTGATTCACCCCCCCATCCCCTCTTAGTATCTTTGGGAATCCTAACAATTGGTATCAGAGCTTGGTCCTCTATTTTTAGAAGTCTAACAGTTTGAGGAATATCTTGACACTGGTGGAGATGGAAAACTTGAAGAAACAATTGGAAACAACTCTTTCAAACTATGATGCAGAAAAGTTGAAGAATATCAAACTTGAAGATGATCTGAAGGCTGCACATGACATAATTCAAGCACATCAAAAAAATATTACCATTGCAAGAAATAAGAGAAGAGAACTTTGTGAAAAGATGCAGAATGAGAATGATGAAAAGGAAACTCTTAATGATCTGATGAACAAGCTAAGACAAGAAAACAGTACAACAAAGAATGAGATGCAGGATATGACTATGAGATTTTGCAAAGAAATTGAAGATAGGAAAAAATGAAGAAGACTTGACTAGAAGACTGAATGATGCTGCAAATGAAAACACAAGACTTGGTCATGAAAATGATATGTTGAAGACAGATCTGATGCATGCACAAAATGACTCAAATGAACTCGTGAGACAGAAAGGAATCTTGGAAAGAGAACTGGCTACTGCAAATCAACACAAGGAGAAATTCAAGAAAAGCTCAGAAGAACTTGGTGACATGCTAAAGAATCAGAAACCTAATGGTGACACTAATGGCCTTGGCTTTGAAGTTGGTGAAAGCTTGGGTACTGCAAACACACATTATCATAGCAAATCGGTAAGACAACCTACTACTTACAAATTTAATGGTAAATTCTTTAATAGTAACAAGTATGGTCATAGAGCAAATCAGTGTAGATCTAGAAATTATCAGAACACCAATACACCCACCAGTCAATGTTTTAAATGCAACAAAGTTGGTCATAACTCAGAAAATTGCAGAATGAATGTAAGATGTTATGTTTATGGAAGATTTGGACATTTATCTAATCAATGCAGAACACATACCGACATAGGATATGGGAAAGCTATTCAAAAAAACAATGTGACTTGTTATGCCTGTAACAAGATTGGACATATTGCAAAATTTTGTATAAGTAAGGCACCACCGACAAATAACAAAGGTCGTAGTTTGAAAGGTAAAGAAAAGGTTGATGAGATAAAGCAAGAATTCTCAAAATAATGGATTAGAAAGTCAGACCAGAATGTTGATGTGAATACTCCTCCACCAGTAGAACAAAGTAACACTCCACCAGTAGGAGACTCTTCATCTAATTGAAGGAAAATACTTTGAGGGTTTAACAACTAAATGAGAAACATGCTATTATTCCCTCAGTTGATGGTAAGAAGTTGAAATTACTTCTATACCGGCATATAAGTTAAGTTGTGACTTAATTGGGAAGCATTAAATGTGGTAGATGGAAAAAATAATATTATAAAGCAAGTGTTTTGGGTCCATTTTCATTCACTGAGCATTCAAACTTTTGAGAGCGCAAAAATTTCTGAGTGAAGGCACCCTTAGCGAAGAAAATTCATCAAGCAATCATTCCTTAAGGCAGATAAAGGTATTTATAACCATGGCTTCTTCATCTACTCCTGAATTCATTGCAAACCCTACTGTTGTTGAGGTAGTTAAGCACCCTAGACCCATCTTCAAACTGGTTCCTGAAATTGCTAAGAAAGATGATAACATTGGTGCATTCTCTAAAATCCCTAAGGGAGTAGTTTATGTTGAACACCCTAGAATGTATATACATTGTCATATAGAGGAATTGGGTGATGATGAAATAAAAAACATGTATAAATCTGTAATTTGTGATGAATCCGGAAATGTCAAAACTAAACACAAGATAATAGAAACCCTAGGTTTTACAGAAATTCTTAGTATCCCAGATTTTCCCAAGGATATCATAAGAATTGTGCTAAGCAGGGTTCATGGTAAATTCTTCTGGTTAGAATCTATTCACAAGATCACAAAAGAAGCAGTGAAAGCAGTAATAGGGTTACCCTCCATCGGCAATAGACCAAACAAAACTAAGAAGGTCTCAAATGACTTAGTGATAAACCTAACCGGTGCAACATCTGATAAGAGATCACTTAGGGTAAACGATGTGAAGGATATAAACATCAAATTTATCAATATGATCTTAGGTTACAAAACTACACATGCAAATAGGTTAAACTCAGTCTCTAGCCTATGCATTAAAAGTGCCTATGATATGGTAAAAGATGATGCAAGAATAGATGTGTGTGAATGGCTTAAAGATGAACTGATTGATAATTTGGGAAAGATAAAGAAAGAAAAAAAGGGAACATTCAGATTTGGAAACCTACTTGTTTGTCTGATGTTGTACATAACCAAACAAGTATCCCGTATTGGTATTAGAAATTTTGGTTTTGATATACCGGTAGGCAAACAATTGTTAGATTTACTGAACAATATGGGAGAGAACAGGGAAAAGAACATAAATGAGTATTTTTAGGCATTGAAGGCCCCAAATGAAAACTAGAGTTAGATTGTCACAAGCAATTGTGGACAAATATAAGGATGAAATCTATTTTGTAATAAAGAAGGATGAGATTTGGATGGAAGCAATTATTCCTAGAACCATTTGGGTAACTAAAATGGGGTATGAAACTGATGACAACATAATAAAAACTTATGCAAAAGCCCTCCTGGAAGCACTTAAGGAACTTGAAGAAAAAGTATTTGGCAGTGCTGAAACTATAGGAAAGAAAATTCAATCAAAGAAAAATGTTAAGAAGGTTGAGGCGATTGTTAGAAAAGGAACCCGACAAGCAAAAGCTATTAAGGAAGATGTACTAAAATGAACTGGTATTACTGAAAATGAGTTAGAAGAACTTCAACCAGAAACTCACCTTTCATCAGTTGGAACTTCTTCAAAAAGTGACATACCAGTTGTATTTAAAAGAGTTGAGAGGAAAAGAAAACCTTCACCAACACCTTCTCCTACAGCTAAGAGGACAAGACAGAAGCAACAGGTAGTGAGGCCTATAGCAAAGAAATTAACTCCAAAAAAGAAGATGACTCCTAAGAAGAAGACTCAACAAACTGTTGCTGCCATTGATAAACTTCTCAATGAAATAACAGAGTATGGAAAGCTGAAAAACATTAACAAATTATATGACACACTATCGGCTGATGACAAGGAGAAAGTAGAGAACAATATAATCTTACACTTAGATATTTACAAGAAATTTTTGATGCAAGTTGTTGATGAAATACCGAAAGATCTATATAAAAGACTAGAAGCTAGAAGGCTAGCTACTGTTGAGCTTGATAAGAAAATAAAGATTGAAAAACTACTTGTTGTACATCCTATCAACTCACCTGATGAGATAGACCAATTAATCTCTGAGGCTAACTGGTCAGTATTTTCAACTGCTCACCGACATGTAGCACTGATGGTAGGTAGAGTGAATGAGGTAATAGAAGAAACAACTGATGCATGGGATATATTCCTTGTAGAGAAGGAGAAGCAGGAAGAGTATCGAAGCCCTAAACCCATCAAGGTATATCAAAAGGATAAGGGAAAAGGTAAGGTTGGTGGACCACCCATTATAAAAATAACAAACAACTTATCCCCATCACCTCTAGATACTCCACTGGTAGTTACTACTAACAATCAACTGGCTACTGAAAGTATGCACACACCACATGAGGATACAAATCCTGATTCTGAGGTGTTATATACAATGAACATTGACACTCAGAAAGTCAATATTGTGGTAGATAAGGAATCAACTGGGAAATACGATGTGGCAACAGAGCCATCGACAGAAAACATTACAGCGACCCCGGACAATGGAAAGGCAAAGACCACAGATGTTTCATCTACTGAGCCACCGACAATAGGTAGCACAAAAGAAAAACCAGTAGTGTACAACATTGAGAAACAAGCAGAGCAACAGGCTCCCTCACAGGAACAAGTTCATGGAGAGATAGTGCCATCGACAACAAATGAGAAACCCAAACCTTTGCTTAGAGAAAACACAAACTGACCTACTAGAGGTCACTACAAGCAAAGAAGTTACTCACATCGGGGGAATACAAATTGTTGGTTCTTCCATGGCAGAATTTAGACCAACAAATGTGATAGAAGTTCTATTGGATTCAATCAAGAAAATAACAGAGTGCAGTGCACAAGCATACAAAGCTATTGACGATACAATCCCAATTTTGAAAATGATAGCACCCAAGTGTAATGTGGATAATAAAGATTCTTTAAATCAACTTGACACATAGTCTAAGTATATTACTGACAACATTGTGACAGTTGAACAAATAAATGAGGAAGCATTCAAAGAGAAAATTGAGAAAGAAAAACATAAATTCTTTGAAGAGGAAATAAAGAAGTGCATGAGACAATTTGGCACTCTTTTACCGGCACTATGTAAAACACTAAAAGAATTTAAAAAGTTGTATAAAGATACATGTAAAACAAAATTTTTGACAGTAGATATAGACAAGAAGATCAATATGGTACAGGAAAAAATAAATAAATTAGCTAACAATTTCATTAATTCATCTGAACCATTATTAGTTTTTGAGCAAAAAATAACAGGTTTTGAGGAGGAACTTCAGAAATTTGAAAGAGAGAAGGAAAGAATAAAAGGAAAGGCAAAAGATCTGAAATGGAGACTTAGTCCAAAATTGGACTACCTCGCCTCCTTGAGAAAAGAAATATCTAAGTCATTGGTTCAAGGACAAAAGACACAGGAACAACAAATGCAACACCTCACTCGTACAATTCAGAGGACAGAGGCTACATTAAAGGATATTGAACGGTTCATTGAGAGCCTGAATCTGGTATTGGTAGACCTTTTTCAGATTGTAACCAACTGGTTATAGGGATGAAGCTGGAAACCACACTTAGTTGACACTTTGATAGCCTTTGTCATTGATGCCAAAGGGGGAGTAGAGGCAATGAGAAAAATGATCAACAGAAGACACCATTAGCTTAGGGGGAGCACAGATGTTTGGCACACAGTTTTTGGTAAGACAATTTTGGTAGATTCTTTTTGGACGACACTTTTTGAATTTTTCTCATGAGTGTTGCCATCAATGCCAAAGGGGGAGATTGTTGGCAAATGCACACTCCAATGAGAAATTGTAGGTGATTGAAAGTTTTGTCATTGATGGCAACCTTGCAATCATATGATACCGACAAGACAATTTAGCGACACCAGCAACGACAAACTCTACACCAGCACACAGAACATCGGTAGTGAAAGGAAGGATATTGGCACCCAGGCCGATAGGAATTTTGTTGATGATATATTTTGTAATTAATTGTAAAATCATTGTAAGCCGACATGGCGAGTTGTAATATGACTCATATATGTATGAGATCATTGTAGAACATTTTGTAAGATGGTGATAGGCGAAATTATGCAGACCTAATATGCGAATTATAGGTTAAGGGTTTATGTATGAAGCAGAGATAAAACCGGTATTGGATCTGGCATAGTAGATGCTAATTTGAAGCAGTACAAGATATTGGATTTATATAATCCATTTGTGTAAGTCAGTGTGACTTCCTTTGTAATTGAGCAGTGAGCTCTAGGCACTTGGCCTTCCTGCATGTGCAGGCCCCTCTTGTAAAACAATAATATTCTCTTATTGGATAGTAAGTGAATATTGTGGGTCACAAATCCCATCGAGGTTTTTCCCACACCGGGTTTCCTCATTAAACTACTATGTTATGGTGTGCTTTTCATATGGATGTTGTTATTCTTGTTTATTGCATTATTTCTGGTTTACTGGTACACTGTATTGATATGCTTTACATGTTTTAAATCAAGTGAATTCTATAACCGGTTAGATACTGATTCACCCCCTCCCCCCCCTCAGTATCTTTGGGAATCCTAACAATTTTGCTGTCAGGGTTGTCTCACACAATGGTTTCTTTTAGTTTTATCCGAGGGTTGTGAAGGTTTAGGATCAATTGACATAAGATTCTTCTCTTCTTTTAAAGAAGGATGCACACGAGAAGGTTTTTTTAGGTTGAAAGATAAGATATGCTGGATGCTTCCCTTTGTAAGATATAGGAGGTGAAACCACAACATATAAAGGAGGAATAGAAGGTATAGGAAGAAGATCGAGTAAATCATGAGGAGGAGGAATAGGTCTATCATGAAGAAGAGGAATGGGTTTGGGATCTCTAGGTTTACTCAAAGATAAGATCATATCATTCTTCCATTTTTGATAAGATTGAAAAAGAGCATCACTACGAGGCTTAAGAGGCTCAAATTGTTTACACAAAAAGTAATCAAGATTAACATCTCCACGCATCACCATGGGTTGGTGCATGCTATGATTAATTGTTATGATATTTTCATTAAGAGAAAATTTCAAACACTTATGAATGGTAGAAGAGATCACTTTCATGGAAGAGAGGCAAGGGTATCCCAACTTCACATGAAATTGATCCGATGTAGGAATGATAGAAAAATGACACCTAGGAACTTAGTACCAACCTCAATGGAAGAGTAATAGAACCAATAGTGGTGTTGGAATCAAGGGAACACTGAGAGGGGGTGGAATCAGTGTTCAACAAATTCAATTTTAATAACTTGATCTTACAACCACTTTATGCAAATGAAGTAAAGTAAATGCAGAAACACAAAGCCAAGATCAACAACACCATAACACAAAGATTTTTACGTGGAAACCAGGTTAAAGAAAAAACCACAGTGGGATTGAGACCCACAATATTATAATATTGTGATGAGGAGTATAAAAATATCATAGAGGGGAATGCACATGCATTCAGGCACGCTGCCTAGAGCTCACTACTCAATTACAAAGAGAGGGCTACAACCCCCGGAGGACTCACCATCCTACAAAAGATTACAAATGATAACTAATTGAATGAACTGATGGATAGAATCTATAAATGCCAAAATATAGTTCCGATTAAGCACAAATAGTCTTCTATCACTGATCTAACACACTGCTCTGTTTTCTCTGCTTTGTCACATACCAGAGCACAAATCTCTCAAGTGCACATGTGATACTGTGCACAATCGCTCATACACGCTTCCTATATAACCATCAACATACCAATTGATCATATCAATCCGACTAATATATCTGCATCATCAATTAGATCAATTACATGTCATCCTAAAAACCGCATAACACATAACATGAAATGTGTTACCCAAGTCAGCTTAAATCGATCCAAAAACAACTAAGAAGACCAAAATAAAATGTCTACATGCTTCCCATATGTCAGCTCATCAACCTTGAACACACAAACAAGCATCAAAATTACTCCACACAATTTGCACAACAAATCTTCACACACTACTACACCAAAACATTGTTATACCAGAAAAACCGTCTACTGGATCTTCTAACCAACACCAAACTTAACACCGGAGGTCACAATCCTATAATAAGGTAAATTGCATATCCACAATACATCTCCCAAATCCGCAAGGAAAAATACTCAACCAAAATAATCAGCTGACCACTAAACTATACACTCTGTCGGATACACTATTCTTCTTATCGGACCTTAATGGACCTCAATCAATCTTATGTAATGAAGGAATCATGAATTGTAGATTGGATGTATGACTCAAGTTGCTATCAATGAAAACATCTTATTATCAATTTAGAGTCTCATGCCAACAATCTCCCCCTTTGGCATTGATGGCAACACTTAGTGAAAAATGACTAAGTGTCAGATCAAAACCAAAATCAAACCGTCAGACTCAAAAGAATCAAGGAATCAAGAATCTCCCCCTAAGATCAACATTTTTCACTCATCTATTCTCCCCCTTTGACATCAATGATAAAGATAGAGTTCCAAAAAACAAAAATGCTATTTACGCACATGCACACATAGTCCTTATACACTCACAAAAAGTTGAAGATATTAGCATAAGAATTTTCCACGAGTTCAAGTGGTTGTCCCAACCTTTCTGTAGATTCTCCAATATAGTTATGAACCCACTAAGAAAATAAGCTTGTGCCTCTGTTGTCTTTACATCATTCAGATCACCACTAGCTGAAGCATCTTGAGCATCTTTGAAGGCACTTTGCATAATGTCCATCTTAGGAGTAATAAGACTCCTAACTCCACTAACTCTCTCAATTATTTTCTCCTGGTCATGGTTCAGTCTCTGATTATCTCAAGTAGAGATATTACCCGATTCTCATGACTACTCAATGATGCTGTCAGGGAATCAATTGACTGAGATATGCGTTCAAGCTCATTCTCATGCACCTTAGACTTCTTCTCAATATCTATAGTGAATTGGTTCAAGGATAGACATGATTTGTACAAGTTTCCACCTTCAAATAATGCATCTTGCATTCTCTTCACACATTCTCCTATTGTGGCTTTATATTTGGCAATCATCCTTTTCAAATTTTGAATCCTTTTTGCATTAAATTCATTTAGGACTTTTTCTTCAAATAACCTTTCAAAAGACTCAAAATATTTGTCTACAGAATTGATCAAGCTTTTTAATTGCCTGGATGGAATATCTAAAGTATCCTTTTGAAATGAGGGCATCAACTTCTCAAAAACACTAGTTACCATGTTTAACAACATATTATCCTCAGTATGGCACTTCAAAATATCTTCGCTGGCTTTGACTTGTGCCAACAATGCAAGTTGTAGCTTTTGAATTGGGGGAAAACAAGCCAGGTTGATTGGACCTTGAATTAATTCTGTATCATCAATGACTGTCTTTCCCTTTACTTCCTTTGCAATGTCTATTGCTTCATTCTTGATTTCAATCTTGACCTCCACTTTTCCTTTTTCTACATTCTTCTCAAGAACCGGAGGGTCAACTGCAACAGTCGAAGGATTCTCAATCTTGTCCTTTCTTCCCTCACCTTTTCTCATGTCCTCTTCTCCAACTTCATCTTGCACATTAACCTCTGCATGCTTACTTGTCTGGACTTCTAGAATAGAAGTGTCATCAACTGTCTACTCAACTTCCAAATTGAGTTGTGATGTTATGTTCAGTTCTACCAGATGTTCTTCTTGCCCTTTATCCTTATTTACCTCATACAGATTATCTAACAAAACTTTTGTCAAAATATTTTTAGTCTCCTTGGAAACTTCATCAATTTTCCCTAACAAAATTTTGTTAACCCCGTGTTTACTCCTAAATTCATTCTTTGTTAGTTTCAACAACCTATCTATCTCCTTTGTATTAATGACTAAACACAAGTTGACCAACACATATTCCTTCAGTCTCTCATCTTCCTTACTAGTTGTTTGTTTTCTGGCATCCAAAATGTCATAAAATCTCTTGGGTATGACTGACATTAGTTCAATCAATGCTTTACTATACACATTAAGGTATTCTATAGTAGCCTCTTCTAGTGTTCTCTTACCAGATTTATCATAATTGTCATACCACTCAGATAGTGGTTTCAAGTTACCATTCTTAACAACTTCATTAACAATCTGCTGTAATGTTATATGAGGAACATTAGTAAATTTTCCTTATTTCAAAGCTTCATCAAACTCAGATGCCTTAGACTTCTTTCCAAATATTGTTCTGCCAGAAGGTTTCTCCTTTGAAATCTTGGTAACTTTAGGAGTTTGGGCCTTCACTTCCTTCACAACTTCATCAAATTTAGTCTCTTCTTCATCCATAGTCACAAATCAAACTATCTTTCTCTTCTTTTCACCACCAGATGGCTTGATTGAGGATTTAGGTTTGCTTGCTGACTTTTGCAAGACCAAAGGAGGGAGTTATGCTTCTGACTTGCCTTGGCTTAGGCTTAGATACTTCTGCTTTTACTTCCTTCTTTATAGACTTCTCCTCAGAGAGAATATTTTATTCTCTAGTTTTCTACACAACTTCCTTTGTAATTCCCATACTTTCTGCAAAAGCCTCTACTTCTTTCTGAACCTTTTTTTTGAATCACCGATTTCTTGAACTGCTGATGAAGTTTTAAACTTTTCTTCTTGTATGTTCCAAATCTTTCCTCATTGGGGTCCACCTACTTGCTCAACATATGATGTGCATATAGTTCCATAATTTTTTCTTCGTGATAGACATAAAGCACTGAGAGGGGGGGGGGGTGAATCAGTGACACCAAAAACAATACTACTTTAAACACTGACCGGTAGATAAACTTAACAAGTTTGTTAAATACTATGCATGTAATCCAACATGATATTAATGCATCCACAATAAGTAAAACATCCACCATAACACAAGTGTTTATACGTGGAAAGCCCAAATGGGAAAAACCACGGTGAGATGGGACTCACAAGTTAACTATCTGCAATAATAGGTAACTGACCGGTTAAGGTCTACAAACATACTCTGCTAGGAGCGAATCATGTTAAAGATCCCAAAGATCTATCAGGAGCTATACCCTATTAAAGGTAGTACCCTATTAGGAGTAACCTTAGTAGAGGATTTCTGAATCCAAACTAATGGATCACCTTTTTAATGGATTTGTACAATGAAGCTTGTTAGAGCTTACCCAGTTAGAGGATTTGATTGTTGTAGTGATTAGAAAACACCAGGTGGTGTGATCTAGAAGTAGCACAACTTGCTTGAATAGATCCTCTTCTGCGCACTCAAAACTGCATTACCAATATACTCTGCGACTTAACTCTTCTATTTTTGCATCAAATCATCTCATATCATATCTCATCATACATACAAAATAGTTCATCATAATGCCATTATATAGACATTTAGATTTCATGTTGGCCCTAGGAATTATATCACAATTTCCTAGGCGCAGTGTATCTGGACAATCAAACATAACTTATCATAAAATACCACCAAAATTTTGTCGGTTAGGATAACTCATCACGATCGGTGATAACTCATAACATAATCAACGAATACTAGTTGGAACACCGATATTGGTTAAAGTTAATCTTTGTCAACATATAAACCAATTGTCCTCCATTGCTTCTTTGATAATCTCCGTTGGATCTTCAAGTTGGTGTCGAGACATTCCTGTATATACCAATTGACGACATGTACTGATTTGACACCATCACAAGTGAAAATTGTAATACCGATAGTAATATAATACAAATAACTTTGAAGTAACATTGATAGACAAACATGTGTGTGTGTGTGTGTACATGTTCAATCAATGACAACATATGAAGTCATTCATTACAATCATCGTCAAGCCAACACTTCGGCCTCATAGCTCATAGGAATGATCCATATGGTCCGGGGCTCTACAACTTCCATCAAACATTGATCAATATCTACCATGAAGCAAATAGTGTCTTGATATTTCTCTATAATATACTTAGGCATCCTTACCCTATCATGCATGTCCTTTTATAAGTTCTTGAAATAACCCCATAGATTCTTGCTTCGAATTTACAGATTCTTCCAACAATTCATCATGGATACCTGCAATCATCATATATACCTCTGTAACCTGTCAAAATTAGGCACATATCTCAGATAGGGGGTTTGAAGGATTTTCATGAAAGATTCCCCCAAGGCCAGATGCCTTAGCTTAGTTGTTGGATGAGGTTCCAACACCGGAACAGGTGCGGACCCATCTCCTGCCTTAGAATCACTCTTCTTGACCCATTTCCTCTTGTACTGCTCTTTGATTTATTCAACCTCCACTTTTCCCTTATCATCAGATTTGTTCTTGTCTACTAGAGTAGTCACCAGTTAGGAGGGACCTCAAAGAGATCAATCTGGACCAAACAACAAGAGTAAACACCATGGAAACAAGAGGATATGATGGCTACAATCCAAAATTGAATGAATTAGATCATGCAAATTGTTTACAAGCAATTGATAACATCTGGGCTACAAGATTCAGCTCACTGGCGTGCTACAAACATGCTCAGTTACATAACGGGTCACTCTCGGACCTCTAAATCTTAAGATCTATCTGATTCTGACTTCTAATGCTTAATTACAATGATTTATATAATCCAAGGGGATTTGATCGGCCCAAAAGGGATCAAATACCAAAGAACAAGATCAAATGTGTAAACCAACAGGTCGGCCTCCACCAAAGAGATTCCTCTAAAAAATCCAAAGGGTGAAGTGTAGATCAAAGGGAAGGTTGGCCACACACTAAGGAACATTGGAATCAATGAGCTAAGGCTTTACAAGCTACGAGAAGGATCCGCAAGATTATCCAATAGGAAATAGGTCTAGGCGGTTCCAGTGTCCAAAGCCAGAAACTGTCTCAGAATTTGGAATCGATAACTTGCCAGAAAATGATCCAAATGCTCTACGGTTTAGGAATAAGGAAGATGATCATGTCATCGAGCAAAATCCAACTCTGCATGATCCGATGAGTAAATGTAAGAAAATACAGAAAGAAATGTTGAAATTGCAAAATAGAAAACAAACTGAAAAGAAATGTTTTTGGTTGATGCAAGATTGCCAAGAACCGGTGATTATCCTGCATTAGACATATGGGGTTGTTGAAAAAGTAAGTCCCTCACTTTTCTGGGGTCAGAGGAAAACCAAGTTGGTCTACCTCTGCCTGAGAAATCCAAAATGAATCTTCAACTGGTCTGCCTTTCCATTTCACAAGATACTCCATGTATTGACTACTCCGGGTACTACCCCTACTGTCCAAAATGCCTTGAATCTGCTCTGGTTCCTTCTGGGGCAACTATTTCTCCAAGTCTGCAATACTATCTTCATTGAATTTTGATTCATAATACTGTTGTAGATTTGCAATGTTAAATATAGGTGAAATACTTAAAATATCCGGTAACTCCACTTCATATGCATTTCTGGAACTGAATTTCCTCAAGATCTTACAAGGTCCAAACTTCCTCATCTGCAACTTGTTATAGGTTCCAATTGGAAATCTTTCCTTTCTCAGATACAACATCACTTCATCACCAACTTGAAATTCCCTATGTCTTCTCTTCTCATCTGCTTTCTCCTTATACTTGTTGTTGATATCCTCCAAATGTTGTTTAACCTGAATATGTAAGGCTGTCATGTGATTTGCAAACTCTTCTTCTTTTGCACTCCTCTTGTATTCATTATTGATATCTCTCAATTTTGATATACCTCTAGGGTGTGCTCCGATAACAATCTCAAAAGGTGTTCTTCTGGTACTCCTATTTACTAAATTGTTGTAAGCAAACTCTACTTGTGCAAGAATCAAATCCCAACTTCTGGTCTTCTCTCCAACTAAGCATCTCAACAAATTTCCCAAGCTTTGGTTTACTACTTCTGTCTGTCCATCAATCTGTGGGTGAAAAGTAGAACTGAATTTCAAATCTGTCTTCATCTTCTTCCAAAGTGTTCTCTAAAAATAACCAACAAACTTAGTGTTTGCTAGCGCACGATTAGCTTTAGCTAGTCTAAAAATTTCCTATGCTCTTAGGTAATCCATGTAATCTCACTACCTCCTTGAAAAATAAGTCAACTACATGCACTACATCTGATGTCTTCTTACAAGGTAAGAAATGAGCCATCTTCGAGAATCTATCTACCACCACAAATATAGAATCATTCCCTCTCTGTGTCTTAGGCAATCCAATTATGAAATCCATGCTTATATCTTCCCAAGGTCTCTTTGGTACTGTCAATGGTGTATACAATCCCACATTTTGACTACTGCCTTTTGCAACTTGACAAACTCTACAACTCTACACAAGTTTCCTAACATCCTTATGAATTTGAGGCCAAAAGTAATGTTCACTTACCAATGCTACTGTTTTGTCAACACCAAAGTGTCCTGCTAATCCTCCACTATGCTCCTCCTTTATCATATTCTCCCTCATAAAACTCTTAGGTATGCATAACTGAACTCCTTTGAATAACATCTCAACCTGAATGAAATAATCCAACCACTGACTTTTGTCCACCATAACCGGTTCTCTACATGCTTTCCAAGGTTCTGCGAAATCTGGATCATCATCATACAAGGTCTTCAACTCCTCAAATCCTACTGTCACTCTCATCTCCATGAGAAAATTCCTTCTCCTACTCAATGCATCAACAACTTTGTTTGACTTCCAAGTCCTATGCTTCAACACAAAGGTGTAACTCTGCAAAAATTCTACCCATCTCATATGTCTCTGATTCAACTTATTCCGATTGTTCAAATACTGTAAGGCTTGATGATCAATATACAACACAAATTCCTTAGGCAATAGGTAATGTCTCCACTTCTTCAAGGCTTGAACTATGACATAAAATTCTTGATCACACACTGAATATCTCCTTCTGGCATCGTTCAACTTCTCACTAAAATAAGCTACTACTCTCCCTTCTTGACTCGGTACTGCTCCAATCACATTCCCACTTGCATCACTATCCACTTGAAATAATTTGTTAAAATCTGGTAAATCCAACACAGATTGCTCAGTCACCTTCTCCTTTAATAGTTCAAAACTTATATTTTCTTTGGTTGTCCACTTGAATTCTTTCTTATCTCCTCCCATTGTCTCACTCATAGGGCTACAAACTGAACCAAATTTTTTGATAAACTTCTGGTAGAAACTAGCCAATCTATGAAATGATCTAATGTATCCAAGGCTCTCTGGTGTAGGCCATTCAACAATTTCTCTCACCTTCTCCGGGTTTATCTTCAATCCATCCACAGATATCACAAATCCCAAACAGACTAACTCTTCTTTCATAAAAGTACACTTCTTTAGGTTTATCAACAACTTTTCTTCTCTTAACCTCTGAAAAACTTGTCTATAATGCAACAAATGCTCCTATTTTGTCTTACTGAAAATCAGAATATCATCCAAATATACAATAACAAACTTACCCAAGAATCTCTTCAATACCTCATTCATCAATCTCATGAAAGTACTTGGTGCATTAGTGAACCCAAAATGCATCACCAACCATTCATACAATCCTTCATTTGTCTTGAATGTTGTCTTCCACTCATGACTCATCTCCTTCTCTGATTCTGATCTGATGATATCCACTCTTCAAATCTATCTTTGTGTAGTATTTGGCTCCACTCAAGCAATCCATTATGTCATCCATCCTAGGTAAAGGAAATCGGTACTTCATTGTGGTCTTGCTTATTGCTCTAGATTCAGTACACATCCTCCATTCTCCATTCTTCTTAGGTGCTAACATTGTTAGTACTACACAAGGACTCAAACGTTCTCTGATCAAACCCTTCTTCAATAATTCCTGCACTTGTCTATTCAACTCTTTAATCTCCGTCGGTGTCATCTGGTGTGCAACTTTATTAAGAAAACTAGCTTCGGGAATCAGGTCCATGTAATGATTGATACTCCTTACAGGTGGTAATCCATCAGGTACATTATCTGAAGTGATGTCTTTATACTTTTTCAGCAACTCCCTTATCTCCTCCGGTTCTTCTTCTTCATGCTCCAGGTTCTTAGTCTTCTTAGGAACTAAGGCAAAACACACATTCTCATGTCTCATTCTATCCAAGAATTTCCTTCCATTCACTAAACAAATTCTATCATTCGTCACTCTTTAGGATCTCCTCCAAGGGTAACAAGGATTGTTTCATCCCATTAGCTACAATAGTGTATATGTTCTTTTTCCCATCATGTACTGCCTATCTGTCAAACTGCCAAGGTCTACCCAACAAAATGTAATAAATATCCATAGGAATAATATCACATAGAACCTCATCATGATAATTTATGATTTTCAATTTTACCAAGCACTGCTCGGTCACTAACAACTTATGATCACCTTGAATCCATGCTATTTGATATGGCTTAGGGTATTTCAATCTTTCCAACAACAATTTATTTACCATTTCTTCTGAAACAAGATTATCCAAACTACCACTATCAATGACTACTTTGCAACACTTACCAGATAGCTTACACTTGGTCCTAAACAAATTCCTCCTCTGCAAGGGCTCTTCATCTTCTCGGGTATGACATAGGGCTCTCCTCATCATCAACAATTTTTCATCTTTTGGTTTGTTAGTTGATCTGGTGAGACTTTATTTGACTAATGTTGTTCTCCTAGTGTTCTCTGTCTTCTTACATTCAAAATCATGATGTCCTTCTCCTCCAAACTTAAAACAAGTTCCTTTAAACACTATGTTTTATTGTCTTCTATCATCTTTTCCAAGGCCAACATGTTCTCTTCTCTGGTAGAAATTTCTATCATCCTTTCGGTATGAACTACCATCTTTGCTTACTTATTTGTCCTTATTCTGATCTATACAGGGTCCTCTTCCTTTGGAATATCTTGTTCCTCCTTGAAATCTTCCTGTGGAAAAACTTCCACCTCTACCTCTCTGTCTATGCTCATGTCTCTTGTTCAACTTCTCTTCTACTTTTAGGGCATATCGGTAAGCTTCTTCAACACTCTACAACTTGATTAAACTGAGTTCATCTTGTATAGACATCTGCAATCCATTCAACTATCTTGCAACTTATTCAACCTCATCATCGACATGTCTGGATCTGATATTCAACTTGTAGAATGCTTTGGTATACTCCTTCACACTAGATTCTTTCTGCTTCAAGTTCTGCAACTTCCAGAACAGGTTCACTTGATAATCAGCTTGCACAAACTTTGATTTTAACTTGGCAACCATCTGTTCTCATGATTTGATCTTCTCTTTACCTCTTCTCTATCTATCAACCTGCAACTGTTCCCACCAAAGAGATACATGACCTTTCAATTGGGTATAGGCATATTTCACCTTTCTTTCTTCTACGGTGTTTTCAAAATCAAAATACTTTTCCATCTTCGAGATCCAATCCATTAATTCATCCAAATCCAAATTACCATCATACTCCGGTAGGGTAAAATGTGGTTTAGTGTTCACTCTACTCAAAACCCTCAAGAACCTTTCTTCATCCGAATCAATCGCTGGTGGGTTCACTACTTGTTATGCTGGTGCTTCTTCTTCTTCATCTTCACTTACATCTTCAATATGTCGACCTCTTCTTTGGGCTGCCTCAACAACTTCCAACTATGCTACAATTCCTCTCAACATTTCCATCACAACATGGTTTGCAGTCCCACATGCTCCACCATTCCTATTTCCTCTTTGTACCATCTTCACACCAGTCCTCTGCATTTGTAGGTCGGATCCATAGTCCACCACCCCACAACAAAATTCTCAAGACAACAAAATCTCCAGAATGAAATCTCTCTCTGATACCACTTGGTGTAGTCACTAGTTAAGAGGGACCTCAAAGAGATCAATTCAGACTAGGAAGCAAGAATAAATACAACAGAAATGATAGGATATGATGGAGACAATGCAAAACTGAATGAATTAGACCACGAAAAACTGTTTACAAGCAACCGGTAACATCTGGGCTACAAGATTTGGCTCACTGGCCTGCTACAAACATGCTCAATTACAAAACAAGTCACTCACATACCTCTAAATCTTAAGATCTATTTATTATGTTCTATTTGACTCTGACTTCTAATGCTCAATTACGATGATTGATATGATCCAAGGGGATCCCATCAGCCCAAAAGGGATCAATTGCCAAAAAACAAGATCAAACATGTAAACCAATAGGTTGGCCTTCGCTAAAGAGATTCCTCGAGAAAATCCAAAGGGTGAAGTGCGGATCAAAGGGAAGGTCGGCCACACGCCAAGGAACATTGGAATCAATGAGCCGAGGCTCTGTAAGCTACAAGAAGGATCCACAAGATTCTCCAATAGGAAATAGGTCCAGGCAGTTCCGGTGTCCAAAGCTAGAAACTATCTCGGAATTCAGAATCGATAACTTGCCAGAAAATGATCCAAATGCTCTGGAGTTTAGGGATAAAGAAGATGATCATGTCCTCGAGCAAAATCCAACTCCACAAGATCCGATGAGAAAATTCAAGAAAATATAGAAAGAAATGATGAAACTGCAAAACAAAAAACAAATTGAAAAGAAATATTTTTGGTTGATGCAAGATTGCCAAGAACTGATGATGCTCTTGCATCAATATTTTGTAATGTGATCGAATTTGTTGCAAGCGTAGAAAATAATGTTGTTTTTCTAGATTAGTTCTAAAATTATTTTGATTTCCCTTTTATTTGCATTGGTTAGCAATATGTCCAAATCTTCTACAAGCATAGCATTGTATATTTCTCCTATTTACCATACTTTTGCATTCAATTGACTCATGACCATATTTAGTGCAATTGCAACATTGTCTGGAGAATGATGAATTATTCTGATTTGCTCTATTTATGCATTGACTTGCCATATGACCAAATTTATTGCAAACAAATTATTTACCATTAAATTTATAAGAATTAGGTTGTCTTACCATAGAGCTCATATTCTTCTTCTAATTGGTTTGACGAGATTCAGAGCTTTCTCCTTTCTCAAATCCATGTCCTCCCATATCACCTTTATTCTTCTGACTTTGTAGCATTTAATCCAGATTGGGTGAGCTAGCATTGAATTTTTCTTTGTACTCATTAGTAGTGGTAATTTCATTTCTTTGAATTATGATATGTCTTTCAAGCTCTTGCTCATTATTTTTGGATTGTATCAATTCAAGCTTCAATAGGTCATTTTCATGATTTAGTCTGCAACATTAACCAGCTCTATCTTTTAGTGAATGAGTCAAGCTTTCCTTATTCTTCTTCTTGTCTTCAATTTCCTTTGTCAATTTGAACACAATGGCTTCCATCTCATTCTTCTGAAGTGCATTAACTCTAGCAAGTTTGTCACATTCTTTTGTCTTTTCTTTTAGGGCTTCTTCATCAATGCTTCAACTTTCTTTCTCCTGAAGCTAATCAATAAGATCTTTTCTCTTTTCCTTGGATTTATCTAGTTGCTCCTTCAATGTGTAAATGAAAATTTTAGCATCCTTGAGATCTGTTTTCAATTCTCGGACTTTGGCTTTGGACTGATCAAGATCATCAAGTGCAACAAGTAGCTATTGTCTAAGACCACTAGAATCCATTAAGACACCTTTCTGAATCTTCCTCGAGATGTTAGGCTCCTTACGAGGAACTAGGCTGTGATACTAATTGTTGGAATCAAGGGAACACTGAGAGGGGGGGAATTAGTGTTCAACAAATAAAATTTTAATAACTTGATCGTACAACCACTTTATGCAAATGAAGTAATGTAAATGCAAAAACACAAAGCCAAGATCAACAACACCATAACACAAATATTTTTATGTGGAAACCCAATTAAGGGAAATCCACGATGGGATTGAGACCCCAAATACTATAATACTGTGACCAGGAGTATAATAATATTACAGAGGGGAATGCACATGCATTCAGACACACTACCTATAGCTCACTGCTCAATTACAAAGAGAGGGATACAACCCTTGAAGGACTCGTTGTCCTACAAAAGATTACAAATGGATAACATCTACAAATGCCAAAATGCAGTTCCAGTTAAGCACAAATAGTCTTCTGCCACTAATCTAACACACTGCTCTATTCTGCTCTGCTCTGTCACATACCGAAACAAAAATTTCTCAACCACACATGTGATACTATGCACAATCGCCCATACACACTTACTACATCACCATTAACATACCAAATGATCATATCAATCGAACTAATATATCCACATCATCAAATTAGATCAATTCCATGTTAGCCTAAAAACGCATAACACACAACATGGAATGTGTTACCCAAGTTGACTTGTATTGATCCAAAAACAACTAAGCAAACCAAAATAAGATGTCCACATTCTTCCCATATGTTGGCTCATCGACCTCGAACACACAAATAATCATCAAAATTATTCCGCATGATCCGCACAATAAATCTTCATACTCTACTACACCAAAACATTGTTATACCAAAAAAACCATCTACTGAATCTTCTAACCAACACCAAACTTAACACCGAAGGTCACAATCCCTGAACAAGGTAAATTTCATATCCACAATACATCTCCCGGATCCGCAAGGCAAAATACTCAACCAAAATAATTCGTTGACCACTAAACTATACACTCTGCCAAATACACTATTTTTCTTACTAGACCTTACTGGACCTCAATCAATCTTCCAGAATGAAGGAATCATGAATTGCAGATTGGATGTCTAACTCAAGTTGCCATCATTGACAACATCTAATCATCAATGCAATATCTCATGCCAACAAGTGGGACAAGAAAAACTATCAAATATCTTAATCACCACATCAAATTTATCATATCTTACTTGATTTAATTGTAAGGTATAAATATATTTTTCATTTATCACATTCACCATACACGCTTAATCAATGAGAACCCCTCCTGAGAGTATGCATTTGATCTTTGCAATGATATAAAGTGGTCCATCAGGTGCTTAAATAGTCTCACTAGGATCAAAGGTAATGCATAGGTCCTTAGGAGGTTTATGCTTATCAATAACATTCACCACATTATTAGAATCAAGGCCAAGATCATTAGGATAAAAGGAAAGATGCTCAGATTCAATCACATTAGTAGAATGAGAAGGCAAAGGATTAGTAAATATTTGGAAGTTTTGATTAGGAGGGGATATGAATTTGTTTCCTCTGTCATTCACACTACCTATAGATATGGTATTGTTATCAATAAGGTCTTGAATCCTACTCGTTAAGGAATAATACTTTTCAATGTCATGACCTGGTTGACAACAATATTGGAAAAATATTTGGAATCATGATAAGGTGGCAAAGGTTTGTATGTGTCAATTGGTTTGATGGGAGGAAGTTCAAACATATTTTTGCTCAATAATTGTGTCATAATGTTATGCAAAGATTCAAAAAGAGGAGTAAATTCTTTTCTTTTAAAAATACTTGGATAAAGGAGGCACACCTATAGTTGAGGCTACTACCTAGGTCTAGTTGTTGTCATTGAACTTGATGAATCCTTTGTTCGGTTTAAACTTCACAAAAGGTCATTGAGAATTTTCATTCTCATCAACTAAAGCCATTGAAGGAGATTGTTCAAATTGACTCACTTGAAGCTGATAGTTATGAAGTATTGTGCACAATTGCGTAAAGGAAGTAAACTCAGAAAAGAGAAGTTTATCCCTAATGTCTTTTTGCAAAGTAGAAATGAAAATTCTTTGAACATCTTGATTAGGCATAGGATATGAAATTTAAGAATTTACAAATGCTCATATCTACCAATAAAATCAGTCGCTTTTTCTTTAACACCTTGCTTACAATGCTTCAAATTAGTCAAAGCAATCTTTGGACCAATATTATTGTGAAATTTTTGATTGAAAGAAATAACCAATTATTGAAATGATGTAATTTAATAAGGAGGCAAAGAACGATAACTTGGCAAACCTTTATCTCTAAATGTTCTAGTAAAAAATTTAGCCAAAAGTCTTTGATCACAAGCAAAATCACTACACAAAGTTTGAAATATTTTCACATGAGTCACAAGATCACCTTTTCTATTATAAAGCTCCAATTGAGGGACTTCTATATGTTTAGGGGGGACAACATGAACAATGTCATTAGATAATGGTCTCGCTACATCAAATGTGGGCACACTAAACTTGGATTGGTTCATAGAAGCTATTTTTTGTTGCAAGGATGACATGGTTTGAGCTAGGCTATTAATGGTTGCTTTGTTGGATGGGTTGAAATTACACATGTTGGTTTGGGATGGAGGAGTAACATTGTTGAATGAAGGAGGAGGTTGAGAATAAGGAGGTGGGATGCTATGATAGGTAGGTATGGGAGATGATTGGGTAACAAATAGAAGACTCATAGAAGGAGGGATGAAATAGTTTTGATTAGCAATGTTGCCCCCTTGACTAACATGTGTAGGAATAACATTTTGTGTAGAAGTAGCCAAGATGTTGGATGTGAAAGTAGGCACACTAGTCATAGTAGGAATATAATGACTAAATTCACTAGAGGTTGAGTGTAACCAAAGACTTCAACACAACTTTTTAGAGGCATAATATTAGTGTCAACAATATGAGCAAGGCCACGCAACAAATAAACACCAACTTTATCACTTTGAATCATTCTTTTTAATCCTTCAATCAATGGGATAGCCTCACTATTCAAGTATTGTTGACTCATCCATTGTTGAAGATTTTCAAATTCATTATCAATCTTCTCCAATTGGTCAATGGAAACCCTAGTTAGTGATTCTCCCTCATCATGAGAATTATGTAAAGAATGGGGATAAATGACATCAATTGTTGGAATAGAAGAACCACCCACATTCTCATGAAACAAGTTATCCAAATTAGGCTCTATATCCTTAATAATTAAACCTTGGGAAGCATTAATTCTACAACTTCTCATGGGAATATTATAGGTAGGACTAATGGTACTAAAACTCATGCATAAAATAGGGAAATTTGAATTTGAATTTGAAAATAATGATAAAGCAATACAAAATTTAGTAAAAATGATTGATTAACCAATTAATTGAGCATTTTGATTTGTGAAAATATAAATGCGTCTAGATCATAACATTCATAAAGATCAAATCTGAAAAATTAATTTGACAAAAAAAATAAAATTATACAACTCACATGATAAATTTTTGAATTATAAATTAGGGCTTTTGTAAATTCAACCACTAAATTTATGTAATTCATTTTGAAAATGAGATCTAAGAGGGAAAATTAGAATTTTAAATTAAATGAATAATCATATCTAAAATAATAAATTCAAATTATACAACCCACAAGTTCAATTTTAGAAATAGAAATTAGGGTTTTAGTGAATTCAACCTCTAAATTTTTAAAATTCAATGAAAAATTAAACTTGCAAATGTAAATTTAAAATGCACAAACACTCAGATCTGAGAACATAAATCAGAATTAGAAGTGTAAGGAGTCGAGTTCACCAAAATGTTTTTAGTGAAAAATTAGGGTTTCAACCATAAAAGGATGAAAATCGCTAATTTTTACATAGAGACCAAAACATTGAAGAGGGAGGTAAACCCAGTAGACCTAGCCACAAACCAACAAGGATAAGGGATAATAATTCTATTGGATTTGATTGGACTGCCCTCTTTTAAGTAGAATTATGAAAATGTTGAAATTAAGGTAAATGTGCTAGAATTGATGTGAAAAACACATAAATAGTAAGCTACAATAGTTGGATCAAGCCACAAACCTAGATTAAAGGATTGTAAAAGTATTCAAACATGTTCCTAGAAGGAGCTCCTAATTCATCGGGACCAGAGTGACAGTTGCTCTGGTCCTTTGCACTTTTTGCACTCTAATGGGAGATTGATTTGTCATTGTGAATATAGCCAATTCTAAAGATCACAACTCCATACATATTCTTGCACATAGTAGAGAAGGGAAATAGGTTGGGAATAGGGGTCTGCCTTAGGGAAAACCCTGGTTTTGGAATTAACCATGAAATGCAAATGAAAGATGATGAAAATGCATTAATGGAAATGATCTTTTGAGGGAGATGTTGAATAATGACTAAAACACAAATGCTTTATCTCCTTATGAAGTTTTGTTTGTCTCCATACAAAATTAGGGTTTCATAAAGTCTTCAATAACATAGAACATGATTGTCAACTCCAATGCTTGAATCTTGAATTTATTTCTGCTCCAATGCTCGAATCTTTACTTTATTTTTGCTCCAATGCTTGAAAGAAGACTTATTGCTTACTCATTTGAACTTAACTGCTTGAATTCATGTGTGTGTATGCTCAATTGTATTGAATGTATATCAAAATGAGAGGGGTAGATCTCCTTTTATACTTGCTTGTTGAAAAACAACTTAATTTCTGACATGAGCCAACATGAGGTTAGGATTCCTGCCCAAACCTTGTGACCGTTAAGGGGCAAAAAATGGGTCCTAATTGGGAGGACCAGGATGCTAGTGCCCTAGTCTTGACCAATCAGGCACCATAAAATAAGGGGGAATGAAGTGCAAGATCAAAAATATGGAAAATATGCATGGTATGAGCAACATCAAGTCTTCAATTAGGCTTCAAGACATGAACATTAAGGTGAGGGCCCAAATAGAGACAAAATTATAAGGGGGTACAATTTAAGATGCTATATATATGTATGTATATATACATATGTATGCATATATATTCATATGTATATATACAAATATATAGATATATATGTACATATATACATCTATATATACATATATGTATATATATGTATGTATACATACATATATGTATGTGTGTGTGTGTGTGTGTGTGTGTGTGTGTGTGTGTGTGCATGTATGTGTATATATATGTGTGTGTGTATCTAAATATATGTCTGTAAATGTACATACATACATACATACATACATACATATTTATACATACATATAAATATACATACATACATACATACATACATACATATACATATATATACACATACATACATACATATGTACATAGGAATATATATGTATATGTATATACATATATACATATACATGTATTTATCTATATACATATAAGTATATGTATATATGTGTGTATATGTATATGTTTGTATGTATGTGTGTGTGTGTGTGTGTGTGTGTGTGTGTGTGTGTGTTTAAAAATTAGTTAATTTATATTTTGAGTATTTTTTTTTACTTTGACATAAATTCACCTAGTAGATCACAAGCACAACAAAGTGGGGAGAAATTATAATGATAAACCAAATAGATCTGGCCACAAACGAACAAGGATAAAAAATGAGAATCCTATTGGATTTACTAGATTTGTTTGGATTGCCCTCTTTTAAGTTGAATTGTGAAAATGTTAAAATTAGGGTAAATGTGTTAGAATTGATGTAAAAAATCTATAAATAGTAAGCTATAGTCTTCAGATCGAGCCACGAACCTGGATATGAGGATTGTAAGAGTATTAGGGACTTGTTTCGAGAAGAAGCTCCTGATTCATTGGGACTAGAGTGATGGTTTCTCTGGTCCTTCACACTTTTTGCACTCTAATGGGGGATTGATTAATCACTATGAATAAAGCCAATTTTGTAGATCACAACTTTGTACCTATTCCAACACACAGTAGATAAGGGAAATAGGTTGGGAATGGAATAGGGGTTTTCAAACCTCAATTTTGGAATTAACTATGAAATAAAAATTAAATATGATGAAATTATAGTAATGGAAGTGTTCTCCTTTTGAGGTAGATGTTGAATAATGATTGAAACACAAATGCTTTACCTTCTTGTGAAGTTTTGTTTGTCTCCATATGAAATTAGGATTTCACAAAGTCTACAATAACATAGAACATGAATGTCAACTCCAATGCTTGAATCTTGACTTTACTTTTGCTCCAATGCTTGAAAGAAGATTGATTACTTGCTCACTTGAACTTAATTGCTTGAATTTATGTGTGTGTATGCTCAATTGTATTCAATGTATATCAAAATGAGAGGGGTAGACCTCCTTTTATACTTGCCTGTTGAAAAAAACTTTATTTTTTGACATGATCCGACATGGGGTTAGGATTCTCGCCCAAACCTTGTGACCGTTAAGGGGCCCAAAAATGGGTCCTAACTGGGAAGACTAGGGTGCTAGCGCCATGCACTTGACCAATTGGGCACCATAAAATAGGGGGGAATGAAGTGCAGGGTCAAAAATATGGAAAATATGCATAATATGAGCAACATCAAGTCTCCAATCAAGCCTCTAGACATGAACGCCAAGGTGAGGGCCCAAATGAAGACAAAATTGTAAGGGAGTATATGTGTGTGTATGTGTGTGTGTGTGTGTGTGTGTGTGTGTGTGTGTGTATACATATATATGTATATGTATATGTATATACATGTATATGTATATATATGTATATGTACACATACATATGTATATGTGTATACATATATGTATATGTGTATACATATATGTATATGTATATACATATATATCTATATATGTGTGTATATGTATACATATATATATGTATACACATATACATATATATGTGTATACATATATGTATATGTATACACATATACATATATATATATGTATACATATACATATACATATACACACACACACATACACACACATATATGTATATACATATACATATACATACATATATATATATATATATACATACATATATATATATATATATATATATATGTATACATATGTATATATATGTATATATATAGTATATGTATGTACACACACACACACACATATATACACATATGCATACATACATACATATATATGTATATATGTATATACATATATGTATACATATATACATGTATACATATATATACATATACATATTGTTGGTAAATAGATTTGTCATTGTGAATTCTTCTTCAAAATTGACCCTATTCGTCCGAAGAGCAGTGACAACCATTCCAACAGTTGGAGAGATTGCAATCAATTTGCAATCTTCTTTTGCGTTTGAGAGGGGCAGCGCCTTCGTATGATGGGTTTTTTTTAGGATTTTTGTGTACTTTTTACTTGAAAGTACAAAAAGGAGACAAAACTAAACTAAAGAAAAGAGAATAACGGAAACCCCAATGACAAACATATGAACACCAAATAGGATTTCACAAAAGATGATTGATACAAAGGGAATTTAAGCACAAAACAAGATTTAACTCACAAATATCTCAACATACGAAGAGATGGGTAACTCTAGCACATCAAAACCAAGATACCAAAGCTTGATTGTGTTTCATTACATCAATTGCATGAATTGTAAGCATTCCAATAGATGACAGATGATTTGCACATAGACAAAAGATATCACTAATTTGACATATGAAAGATGAGTAATAATAACTCAAGAAGCACATCTAGCATATACGAGCTAAATGCATCCTTTATTATCTTCATAAAATTATACAATCTCAAGAACTCTTCTATACAAAGTTCAAACACAAAATTCATCAAACTACTTCTCTAAGAATTTCTCCATAGTCTCCCCTCTGTCAGATAATTCCCCCTCCCCTATGATTGAATTAGAAATAACTATATATAAGTGAGGCTAGTAACCACTTAAGGTAACTACCTTAACCACTTTTATAACTACTTAGAATAACTAACTCTTTAAGTGCACCAACTTGAAACAACTAACTTTCTTTTTAGAAATATAGTTACTTAGAGTAACTACCCGACTTTGGCACTTAAAATAGCTACCTGGCAACTACTTAGGATAACTACCTAAGTACCAACTTAGGACAACTACCTTTTGGAAACAAGTTAGGATAACTAACTTTTACAAAAGCTAAACCTGAATTCTAACTTGTGGTTACATGAGTGACATAAGTCACTTTTACAAAAAGATAATTTGAAGCACATAACATCATAAAGAGATTATGGCATTGGATTTGTTGAAGTAGCAATGTATCTTCCTCATTTCTAGCTCCATCAATATATGATTTGTTGAAGTCAAGAAAGCAAGCCCATACAACTACCACAAACTGTTCCTAAAGCTATTTCAGCCACAATGTTTTTTGTTACCTTGTGCTTTCATATTTTTCTCATGAACTACTATTAAAGCTCCCATCTTGGCATGAGAGGAATACTAGTAAATGCTGTGGAAGTTAGCTATAGATCTGCCAATTGCATTTGCCTTACATTTCAAGAGTTCATTTTTGTACATATCTTGCAATTATTTCACCTCGTTCCTTGAGATGACATCTCTTTGAAGCACTTTGTCGAGTAGTTAACATGTGTTTGAAGATGCTTTCATGTACCTCATCTATACAACCATATTTTCATTTATATCATGAGACCACATTGCTTTTGGGCTTTTTGTTAAACTGTTCATACACCTTCATGTTTGTGCAATCATCATATTGTTTGAGATACCATCTCCTTGAGGCGTGCTGTCAAAAGTCGACATGCCTACAACTATATCATTTCATTCCTGGACATTTCTTTAATGTATATTTTTAGACAATTCATATACAATGTCAATGATTTTGCATGTTGCTCATGTGTCAACCATCGCACTTTCACCTTTAGCATCGCACCACCATCACTCACCCTCGACATTCTATCCCACTTTGCATGCATGTCTAACAATGAAAGACATCTCCTTCAGGCACCAATAAATCATGTCCACACAACTGCCACACCTCTAACTCAACCTATTGTATTTTATTGAAAGTTTCTAAATCATTTTCAACAAATCCATTCTCTGTATGTGTTGTGATGAGACCACATTTTTTTGATACATTATGCCGAATATTTCACATGCCTCGACTATGCTTCCACATTTTACATGCACGTCGACCAGAGTAATTACGGCTGTAACATCTAGCAAAATCCTTGATACTTTGATGGATATCCATAACGTGCTCCAAAGCTTCAAGGTTCGGTGCAAGCGGGCAGGAGGATGCCGATGAAGATGCTTTTAACAAAGCTTTTCCCACATATTGTGTTCGAATACCGTCTCTTTATGATGTCGCCAAAGTTTGTGTGAGAATATGTCCAGATCCTTGGGAGGCAACCTGCATTGATGCTTGAGATCAGCTATGGAATCGATTCTCATGCAATCTTAGCTATTGGCTTGACAGAGTTGTTTGTATTATGACTTTCAAAAGAGATATGCAGAGAAGGAGTTTGAGAGTTAGTTATTAAAAATAACTTTGCATTCATTTGTGGGCCACGTGGTGAGTTCTTTACGCTAACTAGAGCTTCATGCGAGCTTTGTGGAGTTGCCACTTTTCAAATAGAAAAGTATTAACATGTTGATCATCTTTTCCATGTTGCCGATAACTACCAATTCATACTTCACTCAAACACGTTGCTTGCTAGTCAACTCAAGTTTGAAAATTGGCTGCTGATATTTGTATTTAGCTTATTTATCTTTTTGGCCAACTTCACTGATATCATTTCATGCATTGGTAAGTTTGATGCAACTACCAGTTTGAGTGGAGAGAACTTCGAGTTTGAATGTGAATTGGATACTCACCATACATATCAGCCAATGTTCAACACTTTGCGAGTTTGATAAGATGCTAAGTGATAAAAGAGATATATCACCACTTTCTTGCAACTTCATATCGGCCCCCTTTATCCATTTCAGAACTTGTCAACTTCAAAATTGGTGAACACTCGAACTCTTTGAATGTACCTGGAAAGAGCCTATCTCCGATTCATCGACCTTCACTAATCTTATTCAAAACTAGTGTCGAGCATTGCGAATTATCAACCAACTTGAATATCTGAACAAATCATCCCAACTATTTTCCCTTCATCAATCATGATTTGAGATTGATACTCATGCAAGGTTTATAATCTCACAAAGACTAAAAATTTCAACTGTTGAACTCATGAGGTGAACAATTCAATATTGGATGACAATTGGACAAATTTTTATCTAGGAGGCTCTTAATACAGGATTCAACACAAAGCTTAAATTTATCAAGTTTTAAAATTGGGGTCAAAACATATATGTATATGTATATGTGTATATGTATATGTGTGTATGTATATGTGTGTATATATATATGTATATATATATGTATGTATATATATACATATATATATATATATATACATATATGTATATAAATATGTATGTATATATATATATATATATGTATGTATATGTATATATACATGTATACATATATACATATACATTACTAGTTACTATGTAGTATATTAGGTGGTAGGAGATCCTTAAGATGCTTTTCGCTCCAAATACTCTATTTTGATGGTTTTGGACTTAGATTATGAATTATACAAACATATGAATCTTATGTTTTACATCAATAAAAATCAACATTAATCGATCAAAATATATATGTGTGTGTATCATGTATACATGTATATATGTATGTATGTATGTATATATATATATGTATGTATGTATGTATGTGTGTGTGTGTGTGTGTGTACATATACATATAAATATATATATACACACATATGTATGTATGTGTGTGTGTGTATGTATATATATGTGTGTGTGTACATATACATATACATATACATATATGTGTGTATGTACAAATATATATATACATACACACACACACACATACATATATATATATATATATATATATATATATATATATATATATATATATATATATATATATATATATATATATATTTATATGTATATGTACACACATATATATACATACACACACATATATACATACATACATACATATATACATGTATACATGATACACACATATATTTTGATGGATTAATGTTGATTTCTATTGATGTATAACATAAGATACATATGTTTGTATAATTCATAATCTAAGTCCAAAACCATCAAAATACAGTATTTGGAGCAAAAATCATCTTAAGGATCTCCTACCACCTAATCTACTAGATAGTAACTAGTAATTATCGATTTACATATTCATATCCAAAAAATAGCAGGCATGAACACAAAACATTAAGATCAACTTGCTATTGCAAGTTCCTTGACTCTCCCTTCGTTGTTTGGGTCGCTATCCTGTGGGTCTTTTGAGTCATCCAGGTCGTCGTCGTCCTCTGGTGGGAAATCGATCCATAGGGTGCGCTTCGTTGGCCACTTCCTTGATCCTCTTGGATGCCCTCTCTTTCTTTTAGAAGAATATGCAGAGCTTTCATCAGTCTACTTTTGGTCACTTGGACCCCATTTCTCTAATTCCTTACAAATGTCTTGCCTCTCCCATGCCTGCATGTATTCTTGAATCCCATGCATCCTAATTTGCGCTAATTCTCTTCGTACTTCCTTGTTACTATTAGCACTCTAGAGGAGGTAAGGGCATAGAGGAGGATAAAATTTGCTTGCATGGAGCCAAACCCCATTCGGGCATACAAAGCCACTCTCGTCTCATGAAATCCTCAAGAAACTTTCTAACCCCCCACGCCACTCCTTCAAAAAATTTGTGACTATCCATTTCACCTTCTTTGTGCTTACCAGTTCAAAGCACCATGTTGTGAACATGGAAGAAATATCTGCATTCGTGTAGTATTTATACTACCCCCTTAAGTATTCTTCCCCTAACGCTATCTTGAGCCTCGTCAAGAACTCTTTCTCTTCAAAATGAAAGACATTTTATAATATTTCATCCGAAATCCGGCCCTAGAAGGTCACCATTGGTCTGGCCCCTTGCAAGGAAAAGTTGGGCTCCATGCGAAGCCAGATGCTGGACTCTGCAATACTCCGCAATGCCACCATCTCGAAAGCCGAAATCGGAGTCACTACCACACTTCAAACTGCTAAAGACTTTTTAGCTTATCACTGAACCCAAAATGGTGTAGATAAGTCTCACAGAAGAGATTAATGAGGCTCGACTAGCCAGGGTGGCAGACTTGTGTGACAAGCTTGTCACCATTAATGCACCTGCATCAGGTACAGTCTTTAAAGAAAACCACCTCCTTTTTCAAAACCAAGAGACGACTCTCTACCAATATCATATCCACCAAGATATGCATAGGGGTTTATCAAATTTTGTGGCTCTTAGAAAAAGCCTCCATACTGCTTCCATGTAGAAACTTTTAAAGCTTGAAGTCAACTCCCACCAACCACCCCCAAATAAGCCAATGGGCATAAGGTCTTAGTTGCCAGAAATGCGACGGTCTCCAATCGTTTCGCGTTTCAACGGGAGAAACGCGTTACTCGTTTCGAACAGCCGTTTCTGCAGCATTTGTAATATGTTTTCCATTGTTTTGATTTGTCAGTCAAATAATTGTTTTCCATTATAAGCGGGGTAAAGTAATTGTTTTTAAAGTAAAGTAAATGTTTTAAATGGTAAACTAATTGTTTTTAATAGGGTTGATAGTAAAGTAAATGCTTTAAACAGATTTGACAGTAAAGTAATTGTTTTTTATTGATTTAACATTGACACACTGATTTTTTTTGGCATGTGAAATTGCATGTTTCATGGCTTAACTTTAGATTAACTAGTAGATGCAGATTATAGTTTTGTATTTTAGAAACTTTAACTTCATATTTTTTATTTATGTGAAATAAAGTTTTTTAATGAAAATATATATAAAACTCCATGCTTTTTCATTTATGTAAAATAATTTTTTATAATTATATATATATATATATATATATATATATATATATATATATATATATATATATATATATATATATATATACGTTTCTTATACGCAACCTTTAAATATTCCATTTCTCGTCACGTTGCCGTTGCGGTTGCGTTTCTCGTTTCTCGTTTCTGGTAACTAAGCATAAGGTACAATTCAAAATTTGTCTTTGAGAACCATTTTTTAAATCTATGAACATAAGTACTACTCCACTTCAAACTTCACTTCGCCAACATGGAGGTAAAAGACCTGGTTGGCAAACATGTCTGCATCCATATTGCCTTCCTTGAGAACATGGGAAACTTTAAAACTGTGGAAAAAAGTAAGTCACTCCTTAATCTCTTGAACTTCACGGTCTATCTTCCAATTCTGTGCTCCACCCCAAACAATGGCTTGGATAATAATTTGCGAACCCCCTTATAAGTGTAACTTCATCACCCCAATCCTTGTCGCCAACTGAATAGTTATTAGAGCCACCTTCACTTCAGCTTCGTTATTTGTCCCTGGCAGGAGCCGTTGTTTACCATTTGCAATAACTATACCTTTGTTGTCTTTGGCAACACATCTCGCACTTGAGGGCCCTAGGTTGCCACATGCAACACCGTCAAAATTTATTTTGACCCAATTAGGGTCTAGAGGGATCCAACTTGATATCTTCTCTCCAAACTACTTCAGATTAACCTACACACATATACACATACATATATACATACATGCATACATACATATATACATATATACATATATACATACCTACATATATATACATACACACACATATATGTATACATACACACTCTCACACACACACATATACACATACATACACACATGCATACATACATACATATATATGTATGTATGTATACACACACACATGAAAATATATGTATATGTATATATGTGTGTATATGTATATGTATAGTGTTTAAAAATTAGTTAACTTATATTTTGAGTATTTTTTTTACTTTGACATAAATTCACCTAGTAGATCATAAGCACAACAAAGTGGGGAGAAATTATGAAGGTAAAAATTTAATTCCCATAACCTTTCCCCCTTTTTGGGTCTTTTTCCATTAAAGTGTCCTATATGCAGCTACAACTAGCATATTCTTGTATGAATATGGTTGAGGACATAATTGAATATCCTAAATATCATTATCACTCATCCTTAAATATTGGTCATGATCCATAGATCCATTATCTATCAACCAGATCCAATCCACAAGTGTAGACATGACCTTAACTCTATTTCAATACTATGGATTTGAACTCTTAAAATTCAAATTCAAAGTAAACCCCATCAACTTTCTCCTAGCACATTTGGTTGTTGTATTTAAATAAATCCACTCACTCATTTGGAATTAAGAGCTTAAAGGAGAATATATTTTGTGTTTGTGTACTTGCAACATCATCTTAGACACCATTACACACTTTTTTGTTGTATTCATCTTTACTTTGAGTCTTGAACTCATTTTGTTAGGTGTTTGACAAAGGAGAACATTAACCTCATATTTTAGTATATTCCTAAAGGTGTTCCTCAACACTACTAATCCTTACCATGATTAAAATATCCAAATATGTAGGTGAATGAATCTTAAAATCCATATTTTGATAGTTCAAATACACAACTTACAATTTAGTTATGTGCATCAAGTTTAGGTTTGCACTAGTGGAGATCAAGAGTGTACTTCTATAGGTGAACCAATGCGAAATATAGTCAAGTATCAAATTTTGAGACTTAATGACATTAGGTTTCCACAATCCATAGTTCTATTCAATGTTGTTTTTGGGTTAGATTATGTGAATTTTTTTGCATCAACGTTTTGAATCACACTATGTGATCCATCATCAATATGAAGAATGCTAGAGGAGAAGAAATGAATATTGTTATAGGCCAAGAGACTAAAAAGAAGAAGAGGGGAGAGAGGGTATAGGTGTCACAAGAATTGAAAAACTAAATATACAACAAAATATAATAAAGCGAAAAAATATAAAAAAGTGTAAAAATAATAATGAAAACACAAAAAGATAAGGAAAATATTGCTTGAGTTCTAAAAAGAATAAAAAATATAAGGGTATGTGTAGGATCATGGTGGGCCAAATAGGCCCTTAAGTGGTAATCAAAATTAAGAAAACAGAGTTAGGCAACTTGACGTAAAAATTTGAATAAGTTACCAACATTATTTCAATAATATGTAATTATAGAATCTATAGAAAATTGAATGTAGTTTATAAGCTACTAGTTGTTTTCTAAAAAAAGATAATCTATTTGACGAAAATTTTAAATTTCAATGTAGTAGTACTTAAATTTTAGGAAAAAGATAAGAAGCAGTGTCTGTCTGACCACCCTAACCACAATCAAATCGTAATTATTTTTTAAAAGATTTTAGATATCAATAGAAGACTCATGTTCGAATGTGACACATATTTTTTTAATTTTATTTTTAAATAAATAACTAATTATGAATTTTTTACTACAACTTTTTTAAAATATAAAAGCTCGTATGTCTAACCAGCATAACTTGGTCAAAAATTTATGAGATTCATTTTTTTTAACCCTATAGTATGTGAAGCATAGAATGTGACGCATCTTTCAAATTCAAAAAAAGTGATACTGTTTGAAATTTATAGATATTTTTCAATCAGCCTATCAAACAAGACTTTAGTTAGAATATCGCCACTTTTTGGCCCCTCATGATCTTGCACATACCCATAAAGAAATCTAAAAAGTTAAAAATAAGCTAATAATACAAGAAAGAAATATTAAAAAGAAAAGCAATAGCTAAATAGAAAGACAAAATGAATAAAAAAAATATTTATTTTACAAAGTAATGTAATAATATTCTAAAGTAAATACAAAATTATTAAAAAACAAGCACAACTAACCTATATATAATACAATAAAATTATTAAAAAACAAGCACAACTAACCTATATATAATACAATAAGTGTTAGATTAATATATATAAAAAATAAGAGCTTAATTAACAAAAAAAACAACTAAAAAGATAACAAAGAGAAAATAGATGACAATCTAATAAGAAATTAAGATTGAAGAGGGAGCAGAATACTATATACAAGAGAAAATAAGAAAAAGAAGTTAATAGGTAAGATAATAAAATTAGTATTCTAATATAAAGAATATTCTAAGTAGCAAATATAATTAAAAACAAACTAAAAAAACAAGAAAGGGACATAAAAAAGGGAAAAATAGTTGGTGAATAAGATAACAATATAAATACAAATTAAATAAGTTAAAAAATAATATTAATATGAAAATATACAAAATATAAATAATGTATTAAAAATTAAGCATCAAAATAAAAAAAATAAAATAATCTAAATAATAACCAAAAGAATACAACCAATAAAGACTTCTACTATAACAAGAAAGAAAAGAATTAAGGACAAGAAGAGAACAAATGACACAAAGTAAGAAAATGCACAATATTAATAAGAGGGCGCAAAATAACTAAAACAACACAAATAATTAAATAAAATAGAAAACAAGTAAATTAATTAAAGAAAGAAAAATAAGAAAGATGCTAGTCAAAGAGGAGAATAGGAAAAAGCCACAAAAGATGACAAAAAGAAGAGAGAGGGAAAGGAAGAAATAAAACTCGGGAAAAATAACAAAAGAAAGAGAATGCAACACAAAGGATGCAAAGAAAAAAGGCCACGAAGAGGGGGAGGCGGGTGTGGGGTCGAGGGGAAAGAAAGGGGACAATACAATGCTCACACCAAAACCTCCAAAAGCACTAGGCAAGAAATAAACCTAAAGAAATACTAAGAAAGCTAAGATGGGGGGTTTCTCAACTTGGTTAGCAAAGGATGCCATGCATGATTGAGGCTCCATCCCTCATTTCGATTTAAATTTGTAGGTTGATTGCTAATTTCAATGGCTTCCCTTAATTTTCTCTTGAAAAAATTGTCTTCACTACTAAGAACCTGAGTGTTTTCAAGAAAAATGTGGTGTATAGTTGATGAGGAGTGGTCGACCAAGGCTGAATTGAAGACCCTTTCATGTTTGATGTTAGTGTTATGCTCCTTAATTATTGTGTGAAAATAATGACTAGTTTCCTCAATGTAAGGTTTACCATAGGAGCAAACAACTTTATAGACTCCCAAATCAAGAAAAATATCTTTAGAGTATTTGAGGGAAAGGACGTGGTTTCTCATTGTCCTAAAGGGCTTGAAGGCACAATAGAGTCCTTTATTGAGAAGGATTTTGGAGATTTTATGAGAAATGCCCTCAATATAGGGATGAGAAGCACTAGGAAGGAATTTGAGACTTGTCTAGATCAATCTAAAAAATAGCACTATACAAACTCAATTCCTAACATCTTCATCTTCACTTTCCTATCCTTAAATCCAACTAGGTATCATATTTATATCATTTATTTTTGCATTCAACTTGACATTTATTATTTCCACCCCTAACTCATTATCTTGGATCATATTTATTTTTCATTGTGATTTAATTAATTGTACTAGGCATTTATGTAAAAAGCATTTATTTACAATTTATTAAAACCTAAACAAATTCAATCTAATGACTTCAACTATGCAATAAAAACAAGTGTCACGTAGTGGCAAGTACTTGTCGTCATAGTATTGCAATAAAAATATTTGTGCTAATTTTTAATTGTAATAAAAAATATTTGTTTTTATTTTTAATTATTATAATTTTGAATCATTATTATTCTAAAATTATATTAGTATAATTATATTTATGTAATATTAACTATAACTCTTACTTTAATAAAATAATATAAATAATTAGAATTTAATACAAATTTTATAGTAAAAATATATATTTTTCTTAAGAGAATAATTCTAATTTAATTTTAAAAATATTTATAATTATAATCACAATAATAAACATAATCTCAAATTTAATTATTAATTTGTAGTGCAATATTATATTATTTTAATTATATTTATGTAATATTAATTATTATTGGTCTTAACAAAATAATCATTAATAATTATTAAAGTGAAAATAGATATTTTTTGAATGTTTTAATGAAAACTATTTAAATTTATGATTAAAAGTTATTAAATTATTATATATACATTAAAATGATTAAAAAATTGGTCTATTAACGAGCTTGCTTAGGCTAATCCAGAATTTGAGAAGGTGAAGGTGGTGGAGTGGTCCAAGCTGAGGGAATGATGGTATAAAATTAACTTTGATGGGGCCTCGAAGGGTAACCTAGCACCGTTAGGAGCTAGACTTGTGGCACGAGATTGGGAGAGCAATATCGTAGCAATTGAAGCTTCAAAACTTGGAGAGGGAACACACAATGAAGCCGAGGCTTATATGGTTATTGAAGCGTTGATTAAAATGGGGGAAAAATTGGGCTTCTAAAAAATACAGCTTCAAGGAGATTCCTTGATTATTATTAATGCAATAATAAAGGGTGAAATAAATGCCTGGAATTTGAATAAATATATAACAGTTGCCAAACATTTATTATAAACTTTTGAGAAATTTGAAGTTGAGTGTGTGATAAGATCAAGGAACAATTTGGCAGATAAGTTATCTAAATGGACAATGACTTTTGATGATGGGCTGAAAAGTATAGTGGAAGATTTTCATAATCTTGAGCTCGATCTTTGAGTTAGAATAGTATGCCACCATTTTTAGAAGCTATTAATTAAAGGGTGGTGGCAGGGTGATGTGACATGGATAGCACTTGGTGCTCACAATTGAGGATGGGTGGTGACTACATTTTAATATGGAGGCCGCCTTTTCCTTGATTACACCAAGGCAACAATTAGCATTCATGGGCAAAGTCACTAAGAAAAGAATGAAAAATATTTTCAAATTTGATGAAGATATTTTCAATCAGATCATGGAAAACCTTTTGGGTGAAGAGTTTTTGATGACTAAATATAGGTACAAGATGAATATAGACATTGTGTCAATGGTTGCAACATGGAGGTTGGAGGTTGGATGGAAAGAAGATGTTGAATGGGTGTTGAAGGGTTGTGTGGAAAATGATTGGTTGTATGGTTTGCATTCAATGTTGGAAAGGGAAAATTTAGGGGCATGGTTATGCTTGTAGAGGTGGCCAAGGGCACAGATGAGGAGAATCCTCAACAATTGATGATGTTTATTCACTAGGCACATGGGACGAACAAGGATGAGCACAAGGTAGAATTGTATATTGATTGGGATTTGGGGCCAAATGAAAGATCAAGCCAAATGAAAGAGGAAGGTGGGGCTGAAGGAAGAACTAGAAGCAAGATTCAAGATGAGAGACCAGTGGGTTAATGGGCCTTTGAAAGCATTGAGGAATAAATGAAAATAAAAACACTATTTTTTGTTTAAATCTTATTTATGCAGTTACTTGATCGATTGTTATATGTTTTAAACTACTAAATTGTATAAATGGCAGTATAGGTCAGAATATTGGTAGGCGGGGGTAGGGTTTTGGTTGATATTTTGTCAGACTATGGACATTGTTTTGGATAAATTTCTGGCAATGTTTCTTTGTGATGTGGGATAAATGATACTACATATAATTATCAATAAAAAAAATGAATAAAAAATTTATGATTTTCAAAAAGTATCAAAAAATAGAATGATCTATAAAATACAAATATAAAGAATACATAAAATAATTAATTTTTTTTTAATAGAAATATTTGTATTTAGTTTTTCATTTAATTTAATTTAATTTTAAATTGAATCAAATCCCTATAATTGGTTTTATTATCTATATTTTAACATAAAAAAGAATGATTAAAATTTATATATCTATTTAGAATTTTATTTTTTTTACAATATTATAAAGAATAAAAAATGAAAAAAAACTATTTAAAATATACAATCCTTTTTTTAAAATACAAAGAAATCTAAAAAAAACCTAAAAAATCTATCATTCCTAAAAATTTGCTCCTTTAACATTAAATTTTTTAAACCAATCATTGTGTAGATAAATAATTTCTACAATATTATATATATTACCATAAACCCTTAAAATTTGGGGTTGATGAGAAATGGCGGAGCTAGGGTTTCGCAAAGACAGTCGACAGAAGAGGGTTTGGAATTACAGAGGTCGAAGGATCGAGGGAAAGCAGAACAAAGATTGGCATCCTTCGTTTCAGGGATGGTAGGGACTGGAAAATAGGTTCTCCAAGCCCATGAATGGTCGGAATAGATTCATTTGTAGAGGACGGGAGTGGGAACGCAACAAATGGGGCTACACTAGTATTCATTCAGGGCCTCAAATTGATTTCAAATCGATTGAAAAAAAGTTTTGGAGACTAGTATACCAGAATGTAGAGCCACAGGATAAAAAGGTATGTACAGGGCTTGAACATGCGCATGTAGTCTCTTTGCTTATTGAGAATCATGATTGGAAAATATCGATTAACCTTTTGAAAAGTAGGGCTTTTTTATGAAATGGAATGGGGAGTGGCCAAATGTTTCAAGAGTCTGATCTTGGGTTGATGCAAACTGGGGGGAGGCTTGTGTTTTGAAAACTCTTCCCAATGGATTTTATCTAGTAACAAGCCCAAGTGAGAAGGATAAGGAATGGTTAATGAATAGTGGCCCCTTTATGATGGGAGGGAAAGAGTTTTTTTTATCAAGGACTGGAAACCAAATTTTGACACTAAAAAGGGGGATATAGATGTTGTACCTTTTGGATTCGACTTTACAATCTTCCTCATAAATATTGGGATATTGAGATGCTCATAATGATCGGTGATAAACTGGGTGGATTTCTGAAAGCGGATGAGGATTTAGAGGTCAAGGAATTTAGTATGTATGCTGGGATATTTATTCAGTGACAAGTGGCACAACCTTTGCCACAATATGTAGTACCCCTACCCTAATCAATCTCTAATCTTGGTTAGTTTATTTTAATATAATGTTATAGTCAGAGGTTTGATTTAACGCATAGCTGTTGATGTGGTTTCCACACTAGTTGTATGCAAGTTGTTTAGTGTTCCTATTTCGTGGTATTAATATCGAGCTAACACTTTCATTAAGTTTATATATGTATGCATGTATGACTCTTGGTTGTAGGAAATTTCAGGTACAATGCCGCATGAGTGCGAGGTTCATCTTCACCTGGATTTGCAGGTTTGAGTGTACCTCTTTTATCCTTAGAGTTGGATTAGGTGGTCGTAGGACCCTAGTTGACCTTAGTCATGCTCAAGTGAGCATTGCTCGTCGTCGTCGGTATTCCCTTTTTGTTTGGGTTTGCGAGTCATCTGTTTGGTTGACCTTCTCGGTTTGCGTGCTTGGTGTGCATGGTTAAATTGATTAATGAGTCCTTAGTAATTATTTTGATTAAATATGTATTTGTGCATTAGAGATTAATGGACTAGATTAATTAGGATTTCATTATGCGATTTTCATTGATATTGGATTGCTCATTTTAAATTGGGAGTAAGTTCAATTAAATGACTGATTTTGAATATTAAATGCATTTTGGATATGCTGTTGAAAAGAAAGTTTTGTATGTAATTGCAATTTAAATATTGTTATCAGATTTAAATTTGGATTTGTGGGTTTAAATCCATGCTTTTAGCTTGTGTTCTTCAAGAAAATTACCTGGGTGTATCATTGTGTTAAAATCGATCCTTCTGGCCCAATATGGGTCTTTGATGGAAATGGGTTGGGTTTTGAAATATCCTCTTGTAAGTCTCTTTTTAAGACTGTTTTTTTTTATGTTATTATGGGGTTTTGCTGTTGTGAGTGGGAGTGTTTGAAACCCACGTTTCTTATTAAACAAAATAAAAATGGGCCTCTTGCATGATTGAATCGAAATATATGATTTTGAAGCACTTCGTGTTTTCCGTTTTTTATAAAAAAATGAACTGTGTATTAAAAAAAAAAAATGTAACAACCGAACTGTGCGTGTTATTTTTAATTAAACTGTGGTTGGGGTTTGGAGGGCGGGGAGCGGAGCTCCACCCGCTCCTCCTCCCCTCTTACACTCGTTTCCCCCCCCGCTTGCTGTGGCCGCGGCACACTGCGGTGGCCGTAGGGGCCGCGATGGCCGCAGGGCACCGCAGGTCCTGCGGGCACCGTAGTGGCGCCGCCCGCGCGGGTTTCCTGCGTTTGGGGTTTTGGCCGCCCAACCCCCGCGTTGGGAGGTGGGCCCGGCTCTCGCCGCTTCCCCATTTTAAATGGTGTCTCTTTTTAAATTAGTTTTTGAAAAAATGTTTTTTTAAATGTATTTTTTTTTAGTATTCAAAAAAAAAATGCATATAATATTTTTAAATATTATTTTAATGTTAAGTTTTAATTAGTTTCTTAATTATGATTAAGGTGGCATAATCATGATAAATGTTAATTTGATATTGACTAATTTTATAATGGAGTTTATATGTTAATCATTATTCAATTTCATTTCATGACTTATGCACTCCTTCTAATTAAGTTCTAAAACTGTTAATTTCGCAATTGAATATTATTGATTATATTTTGATTGATCTTGGATTAATAAATTTATATCTTACCTTCTAGCTGATTAGAGCATTTGGCTAATTGAGGTAGTATTGTTTAAAAACAAAATAGAATATCATGCTGTTGGAAAATTGTTGAGATACGATGTAATTACTATTTGATGATGTTAAATATTATCTTAGAACATATCATTTGAGTAATCGAGAAGTAAGTGAGATATTTTAAACATTGGTCATTAGAAATTTAAACGATATGCTTTTGGAAATGATTATCTTCATTTAGACTCTCTTTTTATATTTATATTTCCATGATCCGTATAGTGCATCTGGGATTGAAAAATATGAAACTGTAGAGGTTGGTTTTGAACCAGTATGTCTATGACGTTTTGATTGGAGATTAAATATCTTATTTATTTGATTAATGGTTGTCTAAATTTTATCAATATGAATTTGGTTTAAAAACTCATTATGACTTTATATGTTTGTTCGATGCTTTGAACCTTAGAGAGTTAGAAAACCAAGATCAACCTATTCCTAGATGAGGTAGATAACTGTAATCTGATATAGATCTTGTAGGAAACTTGATCGACGTTTAATGTTTAGATCAATCCGGAAAGATTGCATCTGTTGAATATTGTCTTTTCTGTTTATTGCCTTTGCGAATTTAATTCCTGTATTCGCTTTTCATTATGAAATGGCAAGTCGTGCTTGTTTTGATAGTACCCTGTCGTATGGATTGACTTGGGGTACCTGTTTCAGTCCTCGGTTTTGAGTTGACTGTTGTTTTGTGGTAGTGTCATATTTGGTCATATCCTCTTTGTGTGAGTCGAATGATGATTTGTGATTGACCTTAGTTGTCAGGTCTCTAGTTAGAGTACCGTCAGTAAGTGTACCATTTGTGAGTCGTGTTTGACCAGATGTTTGTTTCTCCCTTCTTGAACTCCGTTCGTCTAACCATGTGTATTCCCTGGTTTTGTGTTCGTCTGAGTTAGTCTAGTGTCGTATGGGAAAGTGGCTTTCGATTGGGGGCTGCGCCCAAAGTGGCTGCTGAGTAACCCATCGAAAGTGAGTCTAATAAGTGATAACCTTTAAGTAGATTAGAATGTAATCTCTAAGTAAGATAAATGTGCCTCATACATGGGACGAGTGCTAACACAGACTCGACATGCTGTGAGAAGGCCTGAAATGGCAAACCATCATCCTTGTCTTCACGAGAGGATGTGTGGGTCCACATGAGGCTTGGATGGGCCGGAAGCTCGGATTAGGTTGCTAGGGTAACCCAGGGTATGGGGCCGGGACCTATGAAGACTTGCCATGGTATCCATACCAGGTTGTGTGATGACACTTGTCCCTACGTTCGCTAGTGTGTTGTCGTTTTGTCCTGTTAGGAGTACCTTTGTGGGTCATCCTTTTGTCTCTACCCTTGTGAGTATCGGTTTCATGTTAGACCTTGGGTGGTGATGGCTCAGTTTTATGGATGCTCTCCTGGACCTTTGTATTAGCTTTGATTATGTTCAGCTGGATCCTGTTCTTTTCAAGGATCGTTTATGTATTAATTGACCGATGCGGTCGTTTGTATATTGTTTATCTTTGGCCTTGATGGCTGGATTGTAATGGTGTAACCTCTTGTATTCTTAACTTTATTATTTATCAGAGGGGTCTTGCAGTTGAGCAGAGCCGAAGATGTAGCCCTTTAGGGGTGAACTCCGAGATCATTATGGTGTTATGTGATGTATTCTCTTATGTTTCCTTTACTCAGCTTTATCATGTATGATTAGCTTATGTTATAATGGTTAAGTGGATAGATGGAATTAACTTTAAATGCTTATACGCATTCCTTTCTTGATTGCCATGTTGATCGAATGCATAAGTGGTTTAGATGAGATTTATCGTAGATGCATGTATGTAATCGTCTTTTAAAATGCAAAAAGTTGGAATATGAAAGAATGTAACTTAGAGTAATGGAATCTATTCAGTTGTGGTTAGAAAACTAAATATGCTTGAAAAGATCTCATATGTTTATGATGAAATTCTAGTGTGCTAGAATATTAGATGTATGGCTTGTAATTTTAAATGAAAAGCTTGAATGAAGATTATGAATAGATCTTAATGGATGAGTCATTGCTTGTGATTTATATTTCCATCTTCTAAAAGAAATTATCCTGATTATGAATTATCTCATTATTAAGATTATTAGTTTATTGGATTGATTGTGTGAGTTAAGTGAATTGTGAATTTTAAGTAATCTCGTTGGGAAACTCTTGAGGTGTTAGTTGATGTCTTCCGCTATGTAATCTGAATCTATGATATCTTGTTGTATCTTAATGTGGTGTAACTTTTTTAAAAAATAAAAAATTATTGCACTCTATTCTTGTGTTTTGGCTTAATCCCTTCGGGGTTTCCTGGTGGGGCATTACACAATATGTTGAATTGAAGTCTGGGGAAGGTGTTTAGAGACAGACCATTGAAGTCGAGGACTTGACGGATATTTGTGCATTGTGTAAGAAAAAGGGAAAATCAAAGGATGAGTGTCATAATTTTAATAAGGGGAAGAATATTAGTTAGAACAGACTACAGGACTTGTTGATACATTTGACAAAACCTAATGGTGTGGCGGGAATAGATACAGGCGATATGCCTTTAAATATATGAACTTACAAAGAGATGGGGTAGGCCCTAAAGAAGGAGATAACGATTTTAGGAATTGTATCAATATGGAGGTCTCGAGTAATGTGGAGGTAGAGAATCAGAAGGGAGTGAATAATCAACCAAATAACGCAAATGACACATTAAAGGCAAGAGATAATGATCAGACTCTTGGAGGCAATCAGGTCTAGCAAGCACGTATGGTTTTGGATGGGAAATTAGAGAGTTTGGGAGGTGATACGAATTTCAGAGTAAGGAAGAGGGGGAATGCAAAACAAACCCAGTAAACCCTGACAATGCTAATGTTGAGAGGATATTAGATCATGAAGACAAAGGGATGAGAGGTGAGGATGGCGATTGAAGTATTGATAAAGTGTCCAGTAGTACGTTTCAAAAAAGAGGATTGAACCCATTTATTCTATCTTATGGTGATCAAAATCCACGACTAAGAGAGGAAAATGGTTTAGAGAGAAAGGGTTAGGAGGATCATGATGAGGAGGATTCTGATGATGGAGTATACAAGGATATACAGATCTCCCCTATTAGGTCTCTGAATTTTATTGAGGAAGACAACAAATATATGGACTCACCAGGGAAGGAAGTGTTAAACTCCATAGAGTCTAAGAACGAGGATAATAATTTGGATGATCTTGGCCTTAAGGAAGATGTGGGGTAGCTAGGAGTGAGATCTCTAAATCAGATAAATTCCAAACAATGAAAACCAAAGATTGGGAGAAAAGAACTAGGGGTGCTAAGTCCAATAGGGAACACTTTGTGATAGCAGGCAGTACTAAGGGGCAAACCAAACTGAGATCGGGAAGAGCTTATGACTCTTCCTAGAGGTAATGAGGTGCCTTTCGTGGAATATCAGGGGTTGTAATGCCCCTGACAAACAATGCCTAATCAAGCAATGCCTTGATTAGGTGCACCTAGACATTTAATTGATTCAAGAGTCTAAGTTAAAAGGTGATGATGTTTAGCTGTTTAAACTTTATTTTTCAAAGATGGGGAGGTGTTTTCTCTAAATCTCATGGATCTTCAAGGGGTTGGTGGATCTTGTGGAATGAATCTACTGTGGAGATTAATTTGGTGAGAATGGAGAGACATTGGCAGTGGGTGAGGGCTTTCTCAAAAGCTCTATGGTGTGAATTTGAGTTGTTTAATATCTATGGGCTTACTAGTACCCTTGATAAGAGATTGGTATGGGAACAACCGTCGAGCATTCTTCTCAATCTTGGTGAGAATATTTGTGTTCTGGGTGGGAGGGATTTTAATGCTACCCTTTCTCCAATGGATAAAAAAGGGGGTTCCTTGGATTTTAGTTGGGTGCAACAAGACTTCAGTGATTTTACGATAAATAGGGGTTTAGTGGAGGTAAAGTTCAAGGCAGGTGATTTTACTTCGACGAATAGGAGTGTCGGCTTCTCAAACATTGCTGAAAAATTAGATCACTTCTTTTTGGCTAGTGATTGGGTGTTGCATTCATGATTGACTGAAGCTGCAATTCTGCCAATACATGGATCAGATCATTATCCGATTAGCCTACTCATTCAAGATGATTTTGCTACAATAAGATGCCCCTTCAAATTTTAGATGATGTAGTTTTGAGCTGAAGGATTTAGAGATCAGGTGGAGGAATGGTGGAGGAGTGCGCCAGCTTGGATTGGGAATCAAACTTTTGTTTTCTTCAAGAAACTACAGTACCTTAAAGAGTGTCTTAAAAAGTGGAATAGGGAAAAATTCTAAAATGTGTTTTCAGAGAAATGATCTATTAAAAAGGAGTTGGAAGCTCTCCATAATCGTATAATTCAGGATGGTATGACAGAGGACTTTGTGGAGGAAAAGTGACTTAATCAGGGTTATCTGGAGATCTTGGCTAGAGAGGAAAGTTTTTGGAGGCAAAAATCTCGCAAAACATTGTTAAAGGATGGTGATAGAAACATCAAATTCTTTCATAACTCTATTAAAGTGAGGTGATCCTATAATAAAATCTTTTCTATTAAAAAAAAAGATGGGGTTGAAGTGTCTAATCAGAAGGATATTCAAGAGGCGGCAGTGAGTTTTTTTAGCAGCTCCTATCAAAAGATGATATGTGGAATATTGTGGACGAGGTTTCTCTAGAAATCATACCTGAATATGTTTCAGGTGCACAAAATAGCATGTTGATGGATCCCTGGAAGAAGTGAAAAAGGCTCTTTTTGGGTTAGGAGGTGACAAAGCTCCAGGCCCAGATGGTTTCCCTACAACGTTCTTTCAAAAAAAAATGGATCTTTTTGCTATGGATTTGTGGAAAGTGGTTGAGGAATCGAGAGGGGAGATTTATTTTGAAAGATTTCAATAATACGTTCATTTCTCTGGTCCCCCCAAAGCAGTCAATTTCCTCTTTTGAGGGTTTTTGTCCTATTTCTTTATGTAACATTGTCTATAAGATTATTTCAAAAGTCATTTCAAATCGGTTGAAGATAGTTCCAAATGGAATTATTTAGGAAGAGCAAAGTGGGTTTTCCCCTAATAGATCAATTATGGAAGGCATTATTATTGCTCATGAGGCCATATATTCGATCAAATCAACAAAAAATGACATAATTATTGTCAAGCTTGATATACAAAAGGCCTATGACAAGGTGAATTGGAGCTTTCTATTTGTTGTGTTGCGAAAGTTTGGGTTTTGTCCTGATTGGATTAATTGGTAAGTAGGAGGTATTTTCCACAGCAAGTCAAACTATGATATTGCTATCATGGTTCAATTGTGTAGTTTTTGAGTCAAACACATTGACCCATGTTTCATGAGTAGTGGTTCACAAAAACCCATCTCTCATGAGAATGAATGGTCCAATTAGCACTCATTGCATCTAGGTGATGCTCACAAGGGTGAAGCATTGGGACTTCTCGGGAGGTCACCCATCCCAGTACTACTCCAACTCAAGTACGCTTAACCACGAAGTTCCCTCCAAGGTTAAACCCACTTAGCTATCAACCCCATTTGAAAAACCTTCACCAAGTGTTGTGCCTTACGATCCATTCATTATAGAGCCCCTTTAGCTCATCAATTGATAAGGAGGCATTTTCCATAGCAAGTCAAACTATGATATTGCTATCAGGGTTCAACTGTGTATTTTTTGAGTCAAACTCATTGAATCATGTTTCATGAGTAGTGGTTCACAAGAACCCATCTCTCATGAGAATGAATGGTCCACTTATCACTCATTGCATCTAGGTGATGCTCACAAGGGTGAAGCAGTGGGACTTCTCGGGAGGTCACCCATCCCAGTACTACTCCAACTCAAGTGCGTTTAACCACGAAGTTCCCTCCAAGGTTAAACCCACTTAGCTATCAACCCCATTTTCAAAACCTTCATCAAGTGTTGTGCCTTATGAGCTATTCATTATAGAGCCTCTGTAGCTCATCAATTGATATGTAGGAGGTATTTTCCATAGCAAGTCAAACTATGATATTTCTATCAAGGTTCAACTATGTAGTTTTTGAGTCAAACTCATTGACCTAAGTTTCATGAGTAGTGGTTCACAAGAACCCATATCTCATGAGAATGAATGGTCCACTTAACACTCATTGCATCTAGGTGATGCTCACAAGGGTGAAGCATTGGGACTTCCCGGGAGGTCACCCATCCCAATACTAATCCAACTCAAGCGCACTTAACCATTCATTCTAAGTGGATAGATGCAATGAGTACTGAGTGGACCATTAATTCTCATGAGAGATGGGTTCTTGTGAACCACTACTCATGAAACATGGGTCAATGAATTTGACTCAAAAACTACACAGTCGAACCCTGATAACAATATCATGGATTAATTGGGTCAAAAGTTGTGTATATTCCCCACGTTTCTCTATTTTGGTCAATGGTAATCTATAGGGTTTTTTTGAGTCATCCAGGGGTTTAAGACAAGGCAACTCCATATCCCCTTTCCTTTTTATTATTATGGCTGAAGCTTTAGGTCGTTTGATTTCAAAAAAGAGGAATGATGATTTGTGGAGAGGTGTGAAAGTGGCTTAGGGCGTAAGGGCTATCACTCATTTATAATTTACTAATGATACATTGCTTCTTGGGGAAGAAACCTTAAGGGAAGCAAGAATTATGCGAAGCACACTAGACAAGTATTCACAATGGTCAGGACAAAAGATTAATTGGAGAAAGTCAAATATATTCTTCTTCAACACGAATGTGGGGAAAGAGAGGGAGATATCTCAGATTTTGGGGATGAAGATTGGGAGGCTCCCAGGAAAATATCTTGGCATTCCACTTTTTGGAGGCACTAGCAGATTGTCCATTTGGAAGAATTTGGTGGACAACTGCATTCAAAGAATGGATGGGTGGAAGAGTAAATGGTTGACCTCGACTATGCATATTTTCATGTTGAAAATAGTTATCTTTGCTATTCCTATTTTTTTATGATGTGTTTGAAGACCCCCCATAAAGTCTTGAAGGTTATTGAGAAAAAAATGAGGAAGTTTTTTTGGAATGGTGCACAACGTGAGGACAAAATCCTTTTATTGGCATGGGAAAAAATATGCAAACCTAAGCAAAAGTGAGGTGCGGGTTTAAGAAATTGGCAGAAAATGAATGAGGCGATGGGAGAGAAACTGGTTTGGGATATTTACAATAATCCCAATTAATTATGGGTACAAATTCTGAAGGCTCGGTATCTAGATTGCTAGGAGGATTGGAGAATTTTCACGATCGCCAATCCTCCGAATGGTTCTGCAATTTGAAATTTTATAGTTTCATGCAGGAAAATCATTACATATCATATCACGTGGCAGATTGGCGATGGAAGGATTGCATATTTTTGGATGGACTCGTGGGATTTTAAGGATACTATTGGTATGGGTGGAGTGTTGGATGAAATAAGAAGGATTTTAAGTGAGTGTTGGGGAGTTAAAGTTAGGAATTATTTGGAACCTATAAGGGTGGATGGAAGGATGGAGTGGCGCTGGAAATCTATTAGAGGTGCTATTCAAAATCCAATCATATAAGAATGATGGAAAATATCTTCAAGGAGCGAAGAGTGTTTATCTCAAAATGTAAGGATGTAGTGAGATGGTGTGGTGCGAAGAGTGGCAATTACACAGTCAAAATTGGTTGCCAAATGCTTGAAACTGATGTTGAAGAACTTGAGTGGCTGACAAGCCTGTGTTGGGGGAAGGAGTGCCTTCCAAAGGCTGGAGATTTTGTGTGACTTGCAATTAAAGGTAGAATTCTAATAGGAGAAAGAAGGAAGTGACTTAGAATGGTTGGACCATCAAGATGCATAATGTGTGGAAACATTGAAGAGATTGCAAATCATCTTCTCCTCAACTGTGATGTGGCTACAGATTGTTGGAGGATGGTTCAAGGTAAGTTAGTGTGGAAAGGCCCTCTCCAAGGAATATTGGAAGAAGCTTTTATGAGTTGGCCTAGATGTTATAAGAAATATGTTTTCTCATTTTTCTGGAAAATTATCCCCAAAGTGATCATCTGGGAAATTTGGAAGGAGAGGAATCAATGAATCTTCTAGGACAAAATAGAGTCATTGCAAAGGATTCTGGCTAGGATTGATGCATCTATTGAAGAATTTGTGGGTGCACCAGCTTCAATATTTGCAACAAAGGATGCAATATTAGCTAAAGAAAAATCATGGATCCAAAGATGCTAGCCAAAGATTAAGTTCAGGCATGTTATTGGGCCTAGACGAGATGATCTGTCTTCTTGCCCTCATATGACACAAAATATGGTATAATGGGCACCCCCAAATGAAGGTTGGGCTAAGGAGAACTTTGATGGAGCTTCTAAAGGAAATCCAAGTGTCTTTGGGGCAGGGGTGGTGTTTAGAGATTAGAAAGGAAATATATTAGCTTTGGTTGCTCAAAAGCTGGATAGGGGAACAAATAATGAGGTAGAGCCTCAGGAATCTCTAATGGCGATCGAATGGGGCCTAAAACTTGGTTTCTCTAAACTACATTTGGAAGGAGATTGTTCAATTATTATCACTGTATTAATCAAAGGGGAGGTGCAGGCTTGGATTTTAGATAATTTTGTTAAAAATATGAAACATGATTTAATTTTTTTTAACGATTTCAAAATCTCTCATGTTCGTAGGACGGGGAATGAGGTGACGGATGTGTTGTCAAAATGGGCCACGTAATTTGAGTTGGAAAAGAAACTCATCTTGAATATTTTTGAAATCTGGTGAATGATGATGTGGAGGTAGATTTTTAAGTGGTCATTCAGATCCTAGATAATGGCAAGTACAAAAGAGGAAAGTGGCGGACGTGCTAACTGGCTTCAAGTGTGGTGGATTAAATGCCGCCATAATAGGATTAGAATGTTTGTATCATGGCAAGGACAATACATTAATGGATTAACATTAATGAGTAGGGTTTTTGATGGCATGGGTTGGCATATGGCTTTTGAAATGGCGACACTCTGATGAATGCTTTGGCTTTTTAGGTGTGATTTTTTTGAGGTGTGTTGTTCGTATTTCTATCTGCTTCTCATTCTCATTTTCAAAGAACCTAGTTGCAGAGTGGGTGGAGTGTTGGTGCAAAGGTGGTGGTACTGTTGATGCGAAGGTGATGGAGGCTAGTTTTATATTTAAAATAGAGAGGCGGTTGGTTCATTTCGTCAGATGAGTATCTAACAGAAGATTGAAGGGCCTCTTTCGGTATAAGGACAAGAGGTTGCTTGATGTCGTGAAATTGGTTATGGAAGAGGGAATTAATCATATCACCCACTAGAATAGGATGGCTATGGTTGTATATTCATTAATGGTGACATGCAGTTTGGAATTTGAAGTCTTGGTGGAAACCGTGCAAATGGTTATGAAGGGTTTGGTACCAGAGGAGTATTTGTTAGGGACAGACTCCATCTTTGAATGGGTGGTGGTTGGAGATTGTTTTGATTTGTCTGACAGTGTCAATGGGGATGCTTCTGTAGATAAATTGCCTTTTGTAAGATGGCAGAAGGGTGAACTAAAAGAGATATTTTGAGCATGGGCACGACGTGGGTGGGAGGCACGAAAGACCTTCGTGGAGTTGATGTGTGTGGAAGAGGATCTGAGGGAAGCAATGGAGGAGGCTAGGCGGGAGGAGGGACGCAAGTTATGACCAAGAAAGAGGAAGATTGTTGTAGAGGGAGCTCATCCCAGGTTGTGCGATGACACTGCTTGAATGCTCTTTTTATTTGGGTCTGTTGTGTGTGTTCATTGCTTCGACATAACTCTATTTTTTTATCCTTTAAATTGGTAGTTTAATTTCTCTCGGTATATGTTTATCTATATGTTATCGAGCATAATAGAGCTCGTTTTGTAGACTGTATGGATGTTTTTTAGGGGGTTGTTTTGGGTGACGCAGAATGGTTGTAAGGGTAGTTTTTACTATTCTGAATGGTAATTTGGGAAGCTCTGTAAGTTGAAAACTTTTATTAATGAAATCAAATTATTACCAACCAAAAAAAAAATACAATATCTTAAATTTAAAAATATAAATTTCTCAACTTAAATATAAAAACCAAGTTTATTTTCAAAGCAAAAATAATAATCACTTTTGATTGGTGCAAACTAATTGATTGATTGGCTTCAGTGAATGCAATAGTATTGCCTATTACAAGTACTAACAAGACCATATTAATATGTAAAGTCAAATATACCATGATATTTAAGCCAATAAGGGTGATATCAAAATGGATGTTCCTTTTAACAAAATGGTTGATTGGTTGTGAATGAGTATGTTTCCTTGTTTGGTTTTCCTTCTACTCTTCTATGACTAGAATACCTAAAAAAATATCCTATCTACAAACTTCTAAAAGAATTTTTTCCCTAAATCAGAGATATGTAAAACATATAGTCTAAAATTACTTCTTATTAAAACATTCTCATATCATATCAACAATTCCAACTAGCTGAAGGCCATCCTTGATTAGAGAATTTATCATAAAGTTTTGGTCCCATGGAGGGGGTCCTTTGGAACTTGTAACATGTCTAAAATTTTGAAATCCAAAATTTGAGGAAATTAGTGGTCTCATCATTATTTTTTATCAACAAGAAATTATAATCTACAATTATATTAGCTAAATCTAAAAAAATATTGACAAGATTTTTAAATATTATAGATAAATTACATGTGGTAAAATTTTTCACAAAGCACATGGAGGAAAGTTTCCTTTATTACATGCACCTTCATAGTTATATCTTTCATATTCCTTTACATGTTAATCATTTGATACAATCTTATACCATGTGTACATGCCCAACCATGATTACATTTTTCTCCTCTTCTCCAATTTCATCCGTTGCATGCAATTAATTTGAGGGATATATATGTTAGTAAGGTTCCTTTTTGTGAGGTATACTTTTCAATGACAAACTCATGAAAAATTCATGTCTAGGGGAGATTTACCATCCTCATCTAGTTTGTCAAAGTCTTTTACATTTATATTTAGTCAAAGCTTTACTACTTTTTATATGATATCCAAGAACAAAAATACACTTTGTTAATACTTGGACTACATCAAGCTTCAAATTCTTTAGCATCAAGATTTCACTTGTTCCAAGCATCTTCAAAAGTTTTTAAAATTTAGTATATAGTTGCAAATTTCTGCCTATGTGAGGCTTGTAATTCTGTTGGTTTATGTATGACTATCTTTGTTTGTAGCTCTATCCTTTGTATGCACAACAAATGTAGTTTTTTTGGCCTTATTATGATTGTATTTTGTATGCTCAACAACTATATGGTTGGCTTTTTGATAGTTCTATGTTGTTGTTGTATTATAGTTCTTTGTTTGGTGGTTATAGTCCTTATCCTTTTACTTTTTCTATTTTCAACGATATTTATTTTTCAAGAATTTTGTAGTCTACTCATTGCATGCTTTTTTTTTTGTAAATTATTGATAGAGAACTCATTAAGCAAGGTGAATTCAAAAACAATCTATATTGTTTAAATAAATCTTTTTTTTTTTTTTCTAAGTGTTAATAAATTAGCTACTTTCTATTTTGAGTACTTGTTTTACTTTGGCATGCATCCACCTAGTAATTCACATGTACAACAAAGAGGGGGAAAAATTATGATGGTCAAAATTTCATACCCATAACCTTCCTCATGTTTTGGATGAGTTTTAATTGAAGCATCCTAAATCTAGCTACACATAGTGTAGATTATTGTACGGATTTGTCTTATAATTAAGTATCCTAATTACATTATCACACATCCCTAACTATTCTTCATGATATCTAGATCCCTTATCTGTCACACTGGGTCCAAACCACGAGTGTGGAATTGACCTTAAGTCAACTTCAATATTATAGATTTGAACTCTTAAAATTAAAATTCAAAGGAAACCCCATCAACTCTCTCCTACTAGTCATTGTGAGTCAACCTAGTACATGTTTGTGTTGATTGTGTGTTGGGTTGTTGCATTTAAAGACACCCATTCAATCATTTGGAATTAAGAAAGAAAGTGGAAAAGAACACCTAGGTCAAAGAGACTGAAGGATAATATGTTTTGTATTTGTTTACTAGTAACATCATTCGAGGTGTCATTACACACTTGCTTGTTGTCTTCATCTTTACTTAGAGTCTTGAAGTTATTTTGTTAGGTGTTTAACTAAGGAGAGCATCAACCTCTCATTGTAGTATATTCCTAAAGGTGTTCTTAAACACTACCAATCCTTACCAAGATCAAAATGTCAAAATATCTAGGTGAGTAAATCCTAAAAATTCATATTTGGGCAATTTAATTCCATGAATTACAATTTAGATATGTACATCAAGTTTAAGTTTGCACTGGTGGAGATCAAGAGCACACTAAGTGTAGGTGAACCAAAGCAAAATATGGTCAATTAGCATATTTTGAGACTTGTTTGATCAATCTAAAATAATAATACTATATTGTAGACACCTAAATTTGATTAATTTAATTAATTGAATTTAGCTATCCTAAATGCTCTTAAATTAATTAATTGTGCATTATTTAATTAATTAGTCTTCCCTCCTGGCTAATTAATTTTGTTAATTATGCTATAGTCCTCTTTTAGTTAATTAATTAACAATCATAAATCAATTACTTAATTAAATTTGATCGCTTCTTCTATTAAATAAATCAAATGCATAGTTTGATTATTTAATCCATGTTGCATTTTTTCCTCTTAAATTCTCTCATAGAATTAATTAATTAAATTAATTAATTCTATTTCCCCACATGCCCCCTAACTTTAATCCTCATCTAACTCTTCCTCTAACTTAACCCATTAACTAACATTTGGTTTTAGTCATTCTTTTATTTCTTCCCACTACTTTCCCACCCCATATGTGTGTATTCCTAAATATCCTATTACTTGGAAATATCTTAATATTTGGAAATGAATCCTTTTATTCTTTCCAACCTCCTTTCCACTCCATATGTGTATATTCCTAAATATATTAATATTCGGAAATGAATCATTTTATTCTTTCCAACCTCCTTCCGCTCCATATGTGTGTATTCCTAAATATCTTAATATTTGAAATGAATCCTTTTATTCTTTCCAACCTCATTTACACTCCATATGTGTGTATTCCTAAATATCGTAAGTCATGGAAATATCATGGAACTAATCATTTAAATTAATTCTATTTCCTCACATGTCCCCTAACTTTACCCCCACATCTAATTCTTCCTCTAGCTTAACTCATTAAGTAACCTTGAGTTTTAGACATCCTTTTATTATTTCTTCCAACTTCTTTCCCACTCCATATGTATGCACATTCCCAAAATATCTCAAATTTCCTAAAATTTGGGGAAAATTTTGTTGAATTTGGGGAAGTTTCCTAAACTTTGGGAAAATGTCCCAAATTTCTTCAAACATGGGAATATCATGGTTTTGTAATCTCTTTTGGAATAGAACCTTCCAATTTGGGTATCTCATTCCTAAATGGACATGTGTCCTCATTCCTTTGACATGTGTTATTCTCATGCCTCTCCATCTCCCATTCAAGCCTATTTAAACCCCCCATTTTCCTTCACAATCCATCCACTTTCACATTCTCATACCATTACAATGCCATTTTAGCTATCCACTTTCATATCCTCATGCCATTATAATGTCATTTTAGCTATCCACTTTCACATTCCCATACCATTATAATGCCATTTTAGCTATCCACTTTCACATTCTCATACCGTTATAAAGCCATTTTAGCTATCCACTTTCATTTTCATACTCTCATAATGCAGAAATGCTCACTCATCTTTCTGCATAATCACATCCATTTAGCATAGCATTTTGTATCACATCTTGTTGAGTTTTCATCTTTGCATTCACTATCATGGAGCACAATGGAGTATCTACCATATAGAAAGAACACATCAAATCAAGGGACAATCAAATTGAAGGAGGAATATGAAGTTTGCATTTAAATTACTTTTTATCTTGTTTATCTACTTTTCTTTCTTCTTCAATGTCCTATTCTTGAGTGTGGTTGAAATATGTGTTCGTTAATTGTTTAGTTTATCTTCTCAATAGCTTACATTCACAATTTTCTACACACATTTATGGCACGCCTAGTGGGACCCACTTCACTGGTCTATCTCATGTTTTTTGTTGTTTTAATGTGTTATATTGTAGATTTTTGACAGTTGTAGGCAAAAATGTGAGAATACAAGTAGATTTCCACCTTGGCGGGAGTCTTTTTCATCTCAATTTCAATTTTTAGAAGTAGTTGGATTGCTTTGCGAAGTGGCGAGAATGCTCTATGCTTTTATTTTTTTATCATTTTCTCGAATTTAAATTTTCTTAGCTTGTTGCTAACTTGCTAATGTCTGTTATTTGATTGGGCTTTGCTAACGTTTGTGCAGTTGCATTGCTTGTCAAAGACCCTAAAGCTCAAAACTTTAACTTGTTTGTTGCAGAACCACTAAAGAGGGATGCAATTGCCAAAGTTTTTTTGGGTTAAAATGAATCATGTGTTTTCTTGTAGTTAGCAAACACCTCAATTTCATAAGGGAATGAACCTTTGTCTTTCATTTTTGGAATGCTTGTGCATGTAGAGTGGTCCTACTATTAACACACACTATCCTCTCCCCTGGATTTCATGGTCTTGGGTGCAAGAGAAAAGTGTTAACGACGCTCAAATTTTAATATTTAGGTAGAAGGGCCTGCCTCTCAAGTAGCCAATAAGGCCAAGTGAGAGGGATTGACCCAAGCGGTACTCTTTCGATCCACTATATAAATATTCATGATTTTTGGCAAAAGCCATAATCAATTGGTGTCACTATGTTATACCGATGGTTTCCCTCAGTATCTACATGCAAATGCCTTCATGGTCTTGACTAAAGTCAAAATCCATTAGTGCTTGTTTGGTAGATGCGTAAAAACCTATGCTCTATAGGCTGGGATATCTCTTAAATGAGCTAGCCATCACATGTATAACTACTAGATTTACCCCGAAAGTACCTCCACTAAGAACCAAATTTTTTTTTAGTTGCCAAAAATCTTCTACTTATTGACTCAAGTGTTGTAATATGTGCATACTGAATAAACCCCTCATGTACCCTTCAACTTGAGATAGTAAATTTTTGAGGATCTTCGGGTCCTTAGAAATTTGAAGCTTGGAATGCCCGAGAAGTGTGTGTCACGGAGTGGAGCCAGTGTTGCCAAGATTCTATCTATCCTGTTGAATGTGGTATTCTGGGCTAGGGGACTCAACGAGTATTGTCTCTTGACCAACCTAGGAAGTGCATGATTGCTTTTCATTTTTTGTACACATGTGTTTGTTATGTTTGGTGTCAAAATAATATTTTTCAAAACATCAAACATCTCGCATCACTAGGTCCTAGTTTGGTCTTGTCCTTCAACAAATTGTGCTCTCATTCTTGCAAGTTTGTGTCAGTTGTCTCATTATGATGTTGAAATTTACCTAAGTCAAGTATCAAATCTATTCAACTTTGTCATCACCATTTCAATTTTGACATTTTTATTATCATCTACTAAGGTCTTGAATTGCATGGTCATTTTATCATCTCAGTGGTTAGTAATAACTTCGGTTGTCAACATTTCAAATTTGACATCATTATTATCGTCTACTAGGGTTTCAACTTGTATGGTCACTCTTATCATCTCATTTGTTAGTCATAACCTTGGTTATCATTATTTCAAATCTTACATTGTTATTATCGTCTACTAGGTTTTGGATTGTATGGTCACTGTTGCCATCTCAGTTGTTAGTCATATCCTTGGTTGTCATGCTCAGATTTGACGTAATTATTATCATCTACTAGGGTCTCAACTTGCATGGTCACTTTTATCATCTTAGTTTCTAGTCATCACCTTGGTTGTCATCATCACAATTCTTGTCTCGTCACTATCATCCATCATCATCTCTCATCTCCTAATTTGCATCATCATTTCCTTTTTCCTAGGTCATCAATCAAGCATCAAACATCCAAAATTGAACATCAAGCTTCATCCTCTTTCCAACTTACTTAAAGTCAGTTCCTTCCTAGTCTGAACTTGTCATTCATCCTATTCTAAGCTTTAGTCTATTGTCTTTTTCATCTTTCATCTCTCCAACTCATCAATTAATCGTCATGTCGCAATTTTATTATGATGAGTTTGGCCATCCATTTTCTTCTACTGCATCCCATTCTGATGATGATGAGAGTATGGTTGATCAAGATGAATATGAAATTTAAAATCATGATGCCCTCATCCTTAGCAAGCTTGCACCAAGTGTCAGATACCAAAATCCAATTGTTCATCCTAGCTACTCTACCATTCGACCATGCGCATCCACTCATAATCCTTATCACACCTTTCACAAGGGAAATCCATCATGTCTTCTGCCCACAACTCCCTCATATCTCACATCCATGTATCCCTTATATGCAACATCCATACCTCCATCTTCTCCCATGGTCATATCTCCACCCCCACGTTTTCCACACAACACTAGAACTTACATCCATAATCCTAATCCCCCATATTATCTCACTCCTCCATCTAATCCTAATATCTCATTCTATCTCACTCCTCCATCTAATCCTAATCTGCCATCATTCCTCTCTCCTTCATCCAATTCTAATCCACCATCTTACCTCGATCCTCCATCTAATCCTAATCTACCATCCTACTTCAAACATCCATACAATCCTAATCCTCCATCTTACCTCTCACCTCCATCCAATCCTAATTATCCATCTTACCTCACTCCTCCATCCAATTCTCATCCGCCATCCTACCTCACTCCTCCATCCAATCCTAATCGTCCATCCTATCTCACTCCTCCATCTAATACTAATCCTTCATCCAATCTCAATTCACCATCTTCCATCCCATCATACACCAAAATACCTTCATCCACCTCATCCTACCTAAATCCACTACCATTCGCCTCATCCTACAACAATCCTCCACCACTCACTTCATCCTACCTTAGTCCACCTTCATCCACCTCGTCCTACCTCGATCCACCACCATCCACTTCATCCTACCATAATCCTCCACCATCCACTTAATCCTACCTTAGTCCACCTTCATCTACCCCATCTTATCTCAATCCACCAACTTCACTTACAACTCCCACACCTATCATTCCTATCCCACCTCCTCCCACCATCAAAAACCTCCCATCATTGAGACTGTCCAACCACAATCCCCATCACCTACTCCTACCATCATCCAAAATAAATCCATGTTTCCCTTCCATCCTTCCATCCACCTCATCTACCATGTCTATCCCAATTGAAGAACCTCTCATCCTCCCATCCAGTCCATCCACCCAAGTCATCGAACCTTCCATCATTCCATATGAAGAGTCTACCCACTCACCTCTCGTCACACCATGCACACCAATCCCCTCATGCCAAGATCTTGTTCCAGAGCATGTTGAAATAATTTTTGATCCAAATCAAGATCCTACCAATCCGTCTACTCCATCTCAAGGTCACTTATCATTCCTTCATCCAAATCAAGATCCTACCAGTCCATCTACTCCATCTGAAGAGCCCTTATTATCCCTTCATCCAAGTCAATATCCTCATGTCCCATATACTCCACCTCTTGATCCTCCATTTCCTCCTATCCAAACCATCCCACCACCATCACTTTATCTCCTTGGTTAGCTTACATTCATCCATGGAAATTCACTCATAGAAGAAGAACATCTCATATACACCACCCATTCTCCTCCATCTGATAAAGAACTCGCATCTTGTTACCTAGGGAACAAGTATCCTATTTTAGATAAAATTCTCAAAAAAATGAACTATCAAGGTAAAGGATTAGGCCTACGTGAGCAAGGTACTTTGGAGCCCATCCATGCCAAAGTATATCCAAGGTCTCGCAATCTTGGTTATATATCCCAAAATAATTCATCCAAAAATGTTGGTACAACTAATGAAAAATCCAGGTATGCTTCCAAACCTACCATCCCATATTCCCATCATTCCCCCAAATAATTTATCACCATCCCCCCTCCTCCATCATATAATGCCAAAACAACCATCCATCTCCCTCTTTCATCCTTTAAATCCATTTTGGGACCCTATATCCCAAAATCCACCATCATATATCCCCCACATGCTAGATCCATTTTGGGCCCTTATATCTTGAAACCCCATCCTCCATATTTCTCTACTCATCCCCTCATACATAACTCCCATATCCCCATCAACTATCATAAAAATACCACTCCTTTAATTCCTAATTAGGATCAACAAAGGCACACTCCCATGCATCCTATCTACCATCCTACCACCATCACTCCATCCATATTCCCTCCACATGCCCATATTCTCACACTCATTCCAATGATATTAGCAACAATTTGGCTGCCATATCACAAATTCATAAAGATAAACATCCACAACAACATAAAGATAACCATGTCCACTTAAAAAGACATGCTCCCACAAAGCAAAAGCTGATGCAAAAATTCAATGAATCCCAAAGGCCACAAAGGCCCACCAAAGAAAAAGAAAAAACAATGTGGATCCCAAATAAAAAATAAGCAATGCGTCAAAAAGAAAAATCTCCAATGACATCCAAATTTGCTAGTCCACAAGCTAAACTTCCTTTCCCTCCATCTCCTAATTCTATTTTGGGTCCCTAGGTCCCAAAGCTACCTATCATTACACCTTTATCATATCCACATGCTCCCTCCATTCCTCCTCCACTCATCCCACATCCCCCACAACATGTGCCAATGTTGGTCTTGAAAACATCCCCCTATCAGACTCACTCTTCCTCATTCCATCCAAACACTTTCCACCACCATATCCCTTATATCTCCCACCAAAACCATCTAATCCAAGCCTTTGCATAATCCACTCATTCCTAATATAGTTGTACCAACATCCAGTGATTACTCCAAATGGGCTCCTACTACCTCAATATGAAACTTGATGCTTGATTCCTCCATCCATCTCCCTTATCACCTAGCCCCCAAATCCATTTATCCTCGTCCATCTCCATCCTTGAAAAATTTCAAAAAAAATTTCAAAAAAGAAACAAAAAAAAGTAAAGAGAAAAATTCATCCAATGGTGAAAACTTGGCAAACAAGCGCCTTGGACAAGCACCTTGATGAAAACCTGGCAAACAAGCATCACGTGTGGTTACCCTCATCCTTTTTCTCTCCACAATCAGGGGAAATTTCTTCTATCCATCCATCCATCACCTCCTGCATCTCATCTGCCTACCATACCCATCGTATCCTATCTAGTTCACTTCCTCCATCCTCTCCTGGATCTGGATTAAAAAAAAAGGCAACCATGTATACATGCTTTGGAAACCTCTTGGCCTTCATTCCCCCATCACATTGTTCCTTCATTCACCTTCCTATCCACTCATCCTTCCTCCCTTCCATGTCGTCCTTTTGCATACCTTCATAGTCCTTATCCACCCATCACCCTATCTTCCATCCACTTTTCCTCAACTTCCTATCCTCTTGTCAGTCATCTTATCATATCCACCCATCCACCAAACCTTTATCTCCCAATTCCTCCATCTCTTCATCCATAACATGATCCATCTACCAAACTTTATCTCCCAATTCCTCCATCTCTTCATCCATAACCTGATCCATCCACCAACCCTTATCTCCTAGCTCCTCCATCCCTTCATCCATAACTGGTTCCTCTCCCAATCCTCATCTACCTCTGTCCCTTCCTCCTTCATCCTTTCATCTCCTAGCCACATCCACAATGCTTCCATCTTTGAATCCTTTTCATCCTATCCTCTATCCTTTCCTCCCTTCTCTCATATCATTCCATCGCCTCTTGCATCCGTTGTCAATGGTATCTAGCTTTAGGATACTCCCACACAATCCAATGCCATCCATATAATTAATCCATCTACTCCTTACAATCCACCATTACAGGCCAATCCTATCCATCTCCTCCAACTATCTAAAAGCAAACACCAATCAAATCCTTGGTATTGTTCCCAACCTTGCTACAAACCTTGATCACAATCCAATCATCATCATTGGGATGCATCCTTCCCAATCCTTGTGTTGTTTCGGGATATATTGTTCCCACATCAACACCACTTTATCCACCATCAATCCAATCCTAGTGTTGTTTTGGGATATATCATTCTCACATCAGCAACACCTAATCAAATCATCCAATCACATCCATGGTATTGTTCCTATCCTTGCTACAAACCTTGATCACAATCAAATCATCATCATCAGGATGCATCCTTCCCAATCCTTGTGTTTCTTTAGGATATATTGTTCCCACATCAACAACACCCCATCAATCATCTCCATCATGGATCTTCATCTTGACTAGGGCAACATCATGTTTTGTCCTTGGGTCCTCATCCATCATCCATAGCTCTTGTAAATCTTATAAATAGTGTCGTATACATAGTGTTGGTCATGTGTCTCCACCTAGGTCCACTTGTACATATGTGTCCTTAGGTCTCGTCGTTTGCGTTAGTCGGTTTGTGTCATCAAGATCATATCCCATAAGCTGGTTCTTCAACAATAATCCTTGAGCATCTTTGTCATCATGATCGTATCAAGTATCTTTTGTCATCCAGTCTCGTCAATCCCTCATCCAATCATCAGTCTGCGTAGGATGTATCTTTCCTCTAGTCAGACAACATCAACTCCTCATGTGTCAGTCCTTCCGTTGGAAAAATGTAACTTAGACACTCGTGTTGGTTTTGATTCTTTTGTATCTTTGTTCATATTTTTTAGCTCCTTTATTTTCTTTCCTCTTGGTTTCCATGATCCCTTATATCATGGTGTGCTAGGAATAACAAATCTAGGGGTTGGTCTTGTGGATTTTTGTTTTTGCTTGGTGTGTTTTTGATATGTCCCATGTTGTTCCCTCATGAGGTCTTGGTTGTCTCATGTTACACTGGGGCATATCTCTTTGCTTGTGGTTTCCTAGCACTGTTTCCCGCAGTAATTCTCAGTAATTCTGTGTGGTGCTAGGTTAACCTTTTGGTGTCTATTTATTTGAGTCAGTCTATGCATTATTTGTAAAAAATTATGATGGTCAAAATTTCATACCCATAAGCTTCCTCCTTATGTTTTGGATGAGTTTTCATTGAAGCATCCTAAATGTAGCTACACATCGTGCATATTATTTTATGGATTTGTCATATAATTGAGTATTCTAATTACATTATCACACACCCCTAACTATTCTTCATGATCTCTAGATCCCTTATCCATCACACTAGGTCCAAACCATGAGTGTGGAGTTGACCTTAAGTCAATTTCAATATTATGGATTTGAACTCTTAGAATTAAAATTCAAAGGAAACCCCATCAACTCTCTCCTACTAGTCATTGTGAGTCAGTCTAGTACATGTTTGTGTTGATTGTGTGTTAGGTTGCTGCATTTAAAGACACCCATTCAATCATTTGGAATTAAGATGGAAAGTGGAAAAGAACACCTAGGTCAAAGAGATTGAAGGATAATATGTTTTGTATTTGTTTACTAGTAACATCATCCTAGGTGTCGTTACACACTTGCTTGTTGTCTTCATCTTTACTTAGAGTCTTGAAGTTATTTTGTTAGGTTTTTAACTAAGGAGAAAATCAACCTCTCATTGTAGTATATTCCTAAAGGTGTTCTTAAACACTGTCAATCCTTACCAAGATCAAAATGTCAAAATATCTAGGTGAGTGAATCCTAAAAATTCATATTTGGGTAATTTAATTCCATGAATTACAATTTAGATATGTACATCAAGTTTAAGTTTGCACTGGTGGAGATCAAGAGCACATTAAGTGTAGGTGAACCAAAGCAAAATATAGTCAATTAGCATATTTTGAGACTTGTTTGATCAATCTAAAAAAATAATACTATATTGTATACACCTAAATTTGATTAATTTAATTAATTGAATTTAGCTATCCTAAATGATCTTAAATTAAATAATTATGCATTATTTAATTAATTAGTCTTCCCTCCTTCTAGCTAATTAATTTTGTTAATTATGCTATAGTACTCTTTTAATTAATTAATTAACAATAATAAATCAATCAAATAATTAAATTTGATCCCTTCTTCTATTAAATAAATCAAATGCATAGTTTGATTATTTAATCCATGTTGAATTTTTTCCTCTTAAATTCTCTCATAGAATTAATTAATTATTAATTCTATTTCCCTACATGCCTCCTAACTTTAATCCTCACTAACTCTTCCTCTAACTTAACCCATTAACTAACATTGGGTTCTAGTCAATCTTTTATTTCTTCCCACTACTTTCCCACCCCATATTTGTGTATTCCTAAATATCCTAATATTTGAAAATATCTTAATATTTGGAAATGAATCCTTTTATTCTTTCCAACCTCCTTTCCACTCCATATGTGTGTATTCCTAAATATCTTAATACTTGGAAATGAATCCTTTTATTCTTTCCAACCTCCTTTCCACTCCATATGTGTGTATTCCTAAATATCCCAAGTCATGGAAATGTCATGGAACTAATTATTTAAATTAATTCTATTTCCTCACATGTTTCCTAACTTTAACCCTCATCTAATTCTTCCTCTAACTTAACTCATTAATTAACCTTGAGTTTTAGTCATCATTTTATTATTTCTTCTAACTTCTTTCCCACTCCATATGTACGCACATTCCCAAAATATCTCAAATTTTCTAGAATTTGGGAAAAATGTTGTTGAATCTGGGGAAGTTTCCTAAAATTTGGGAAAATATCCCAAATTTCTTCAAACATGGGAATATCATGGTTTTGTAATCTCTTTTGGAATAGAACCTTCCAATTTGGGTGTCTCATTCCCAAATGGACATGTAGGACACATGTCATTCCTTTGACATGTGTTATTCTTATGCCTCTCCATCTCTCATTCAAGCATATTTAAACCCCCCATTTTCCTTCACAATCCATCCACTTTCACATTCTCATACCGCTATAATACCATTTTAGCTATCCACTTTCATATCCTCATACTGTTATAAAGTCATTTTAGCTATCCACTTTCACACCCTCATACTATTATAATGTCATTTTAGCTACCCACTTTCACATTTTCATGCTATTATAATGCCATTTTAGCTATCCACTTTCACATTCTCATACCGTTATAAAGCCATTTTAGCTATCCACTTTCATTTTCATACTCTCATAATACAAAAATTCTCACTCATCTTTTTGCACAATCACATCCATTTAGCATAGCATTTTGTATCACATCTTGCTTAGTTTTCATCTTTGCATTCACTATCATGGAGCACAATGGAGTATCTACCATATAGCAAGCACACATCAAATCAAGGGACAATCAGATCGAAGGAGGAATATGGAGTTTCCATTTTAATTACTTTTTATCTTGTTTATCTACTTTTCTTTCTTCTTCAACGTCCTATTCTTGAATGTGGTTGAAATATGTGTTTGTTAATTGTTTAGTTTATCTTCTCAATAGCTTACATTCACAATTTTCTACACACATATACAAAATCAATTCTTGACAACTTTAGCTTCACTTTCCTATCCTCAAATCTAACTAGGTATCACATTTAAACAATTTATTTTTGCATTCAACTTAATATTTATTATTTCCAACCCAACTCATCATCACGGGGCATATTTATTTTCATTATGATTTAATTAATTGTATTAGACATTTATGTATAGAGAATTTCTTTATAATTTATTAAAATCTAAACAAATTCAATCTAATGAATTCAACTATGCAATATAAACAAGACCATATTTGATATGTATAGTCAAATATACCATGATTATTAAGCCAATGTGGGTGATATCAAAATGAATGTGGCCATCCTATTAACATAATCTTTGATTGGTTGTGAATGGTCATGCTTGCTTATTTGGTCTTCCCTCCACTCTTTTTGATGCAGGAGCATCCGGTGGTGTAAAGGCAATCTTGCATCACCAAAAAAAATGTATTTTCTTTTTGTTTTGTAGATTTTTTTAGTTGTTTTGGAGCCCATGATGACAATTATGTGTTGTAGTGTAATGCCTCTCGTGTTTGCATTATTTTATTTTATTATTTTGATTAGAGCTAGAATTTATGCTTTATTCCATGATTGTGTGTATGTTATTCTTTTATTGGCACCCACGTGGTGCATCCTATTTATAGTTATATTATTTTGTTCATATGATGATATCACTGTTGATGTAGTTAGTAGGTTATACTTGTAGTTTTAGTGATAGTCATATATGCATGATGACTCTATGATGACGTGACATGATGCTATATGGTGATGTCTAGATTATTATATGATAATGTTTTGACTATATTGATTGTGATGTGACTATTTAATGATGCTTTGATGATGATGTAATGTTTAGATGAGATATGATGTTACTGACCATGTTTTCTATGTGACCTCGATTGGGGAATAATGGTTTTTTTAGTTACATTATATTTATATGTATATGTATGCACAAGTGTTTGTATGTTTTGGTTGATACAGGTACATGACATTGACTCCACTTGGTTTCATAGGTCTAAGCATGCCCATATCCCTGATAGTGGTTATAGGAGATAGCACAATGGCCAAATTTGTCCCCCAACCCTAGCCATCATTCCTAATTTGGATTATTTCCCCTTAGTGTATATGATCACATCTCCAATTACCATTCTAATAATGTCTAGTTACCCTTATGCGTTATTGTAAATGACCAATAAACATTGTATGTGCATAGTCGGTAAGTTGTCAATTATTGTTATTATAATAATAATAATAATGGTATTTTATCCTTAATGTGAAAATGTAGTATTTTAATGTGAATTATGTCTTATGTGTGCTAGATTTGAAGTATTTTATGTGATTCTATTTTGAGGGCTTTGAGGAGTTTTATTGGTCTTGTAAATTTAAATTTGAATTTTATTAATTTATACCCTATTTTAAAATAGGGAGGATATAATGTTGTTTTGCACTTATTTTGACACTACACTTGGTCTTTTTCTCTTGCTGGCTCTCAAACCATATGGGAAGGAATGGAATTGTTGGGATTTTGAATCTTTGTAGATGAATTTTTTGGGGTATTGTGTTGAAAGGATTGGATTGTGAAGGTTGTAAAACTGTCTTGGTTTGGTGTCCTCTTGTGGAGTGTGTGACTCTCTTCTTGCAATTGAAGTTTTTCTCACTTAGATTGAATGTTGGGATTCTTGTTCTTCCCTTGCTTCTAATATTTGATTTTAATTTTCATGTTTAATATTTCTCGTGAATTGGATTGAAATCCATTGTCAATCTAGAATCAATTCTTTGTTTGATTGTTGAATGTATGTTGAGTTTTTGGGGGGAAAATGGGTTTTACAAGGGGTTATGTTGCCCAATTTTTAAAGATTGACCATAGGGGGATTTTGATTTAGTTTTTGTGATTCTTAGAGGTATTTTTAGAAGGGGTCTTGTCCAATTTTTGATGAAAACCTCATTCGTTTTGCCAATTTGGTGCTCCTAGAACTCAGATAGGGCAAAAGGGAACATTTGATGCAGAATGGCGCATCTGCTATGCTGATGCACATTTTTAGAGTATATTGGAACATTTTATGTGTAGAGTGGAACATTTGATACCCATAATGGTGCTTCTAAAGTCCAAAGTGGCACATTTGATTAGCAATCTGGTGCCTTTGATCAGTTTTAGTTTGTACCTTCATTTGGACCTGTTTGGCCTCTAGGTTGATTTTGGGGACTAATTGATCCTCATGAGAGTGATTTGTGTTGGTTTCAATATGATACTATGTTGTGACATGAAAAATTATGCTTTTATACTTTATTTGGGATCAATTTGGGTCCATTTCCTTGCTCTTGAGGACTTATGATCACCCCTTGATTAGTGATACTAAAATACATTGTCATATGAGATTCTTGAGTATGGTCCATGAGATTGCTATTTTTTATGCACAAAATTATATTCATGTTGATGTGATAAGCCTAGGATTAGGTCTTCAAGTGACTCTAGAGAGTGGCTCCCAATTGTGTCCACAACTCATAAGTGGTACGCTTAGTAATCCAATTGGGGAGTTTGTTAATAAGTGATAACATAATAATAAACTTGAGCTAAACATTAATAAGAAAATTTGAATTCCTCAATCATACCATGAGTGCTATCATGAGGCTATGGATGTCTTGGGAAGGTATGCCCATGCATGGAGCGTTGGGACTTGTGCGATCGTCATTCTCCTCTGCATGAGAGAATGCTTGGTTATGTATGGTGTGTCCTCTTGAGCACATACGTTGACACTCCCTCCAATCCATCTAGAATCAATTCCTTGAGTAGCTTGAGTAGAGACACTTGATGGATTTATGGTTTGGTATTATCTTGTCATGATATTGTTTTGCATATTGTTTGATGGTTTATGTTGTGTATATTCCGTGTTTGATGTGAATGTAAGCCTATTATATTCTTAATCCATTGCTTGAGTGTCTAGGCCTTATGACTATCTCAATGACCATGGTGGGGTGGACCTATGGGTACCACATGGTCGAGTGGAATTGCACACCACCATTGGAGATTGATGAATCTATTTCATGAGCACCCTGGAGAGTTCCTTTACCTTCTTTGTTACTTGATCTTCTTCTTCCTTCTTCATTACAAGATGTAGAATAATTGTAATTTGATCCAAACAATGTAATCATTTATAAATATAAATATAAATATATATATATATATATATATATATATATATATATATATATATATATATATATATATATATATATATATATATATATAAAATAAACACTCCAAGTGGAGAACGATGTAAAGAAATATATGATATGATTAGAGTATATGTTAGTGGATCAACATTGGAACCAATGGTGCAGGAGCATCTTGCAAACTTTGAAGACCATTTGAGAAATGGAGGCTCTTGGAGGTGTTTGTAGGTTCCTTGAATTTTTTAAGTTGTAATAAGGTCTTTCAAGACCAATCATTTTTTTTTGATTCACCATGTAAGGCCTTGGTGCCATTTTGTAGTTGTGAGCTTCTTAGGACCTATTTGGTCAACCGTGGTCAAATGACATCCAAAATGCATAAATGAGGAAAGCATTATATTTTAGATCCTATGTGGCCTATTTGTAAGGTTTATGATGTTTCCTAATACGTTACATAGGCAGATGTCACAGGTTGTCAAGTTTTGTGCAAAGTTGTCAAGTTTGGATGACAACTTTTGTTGTCAACTTGTAACTAACCTCCCTCCAACAACTACTTCATTCAAATGTAAGTTGGAGTAAGTTGAGGAGGTTTGAGAGACCTTTGTTAAGGAATTGGAGGTTGAGAAAAAGGATTTATGAAGTTTGGAAGTAAGACAGTGATCAAATTCAATAAAACACTCATAAATTTACACAAATTCGTTGCAACAATGCCTTGTACGGTCATTGTACAGACTCCATGTGCAGGCTAAGTCATTTATTTGAATAGGCCTCTTTGTTGATGTTCATTTGACTTTGTGTTGATAGGAAAAGACTAAGAAACAAGTGAGATATCTGCATTTTGGTGAAAGGTGGTCTGAAAACCCTCCAAAACCAAGGTTTCTGAGGAAATGCTTTCTTAACCCCACATTCCTCTGGCTAAATTGGCTCAAAATATGGGGAATGGTAGGGAAGAAAATATATTTTAAGATTTTCAAATTTTCTAAGTGGGTCGTCCAACTGATGAACTTTGGGAGCAAGCCCTAGGCTAGGCATCCTCATGTGACTAGTCGTTTTGGATTGGTAATAATTGTGCAGAGGCAAAAACAAGAGTGGTGGAACCTATTTAACAATGGATTTGGTGTTTTGGAATGTGTGAAGACATTTTCCATCCATTGGTGTCACTAGATCAAGCCATTGGTATGTGGTTGCTTTGTAAAAGTGACCTAAAATCCATATTAGGCATACTGTAGCAACAGTTGTTTGACCCAGTCAATGAAAGAGTTAGGATTTGAGTCTTGGGAATGTTTTGTATCACCAAAAGGGTATCTGAAAGTGACAAGAGTTTGGGGGTGTCATTAGGAGAATTTCAAAGTTTTGCCCTTAAAGGCTCAAAACCAAGGCTACAAGGAATAGGTGTCTTGTAGAGGGCAAGTCACCTTGATTGAACTTGTACAACAAAAGGGAGTTTTACTGGTTGTAGTCAATGTATCTAGGGTCGGACAAGAGTTTATATAGGGTCCATCAATGCTCTACAATGGTGGATGTGTTATAACCCAAGCTGGTCATAGGTGACTACAAGAGAGTTGGTGTCAAGGAGAGACTTGATGTGAGAAGCTGTATCTCAATGAGTTGTTTATGGATCAAAATGGGCCCCATTGAACAAAGGGGACTGTAGAGGCATCCTTGCATGTTGTTGATAGGATTTTCCAAGAATCTATGAATGTTGAGACCTTAATTGAGGGTCTTGTAGAGTGAGTTTGTGTGAAAGCCTTTGTTCCTTAGGGTTCTGCATCAACCGACCACCACACTTGATTATGCATGCTTATCACTTGATTCTATTTTATAATGTTATTATATGAACACTTCACTTGGTGCTTTAAAATGAACTTAGACAAGTAATGTAATGAGTAGAAGATTTATAGAGTTATCTCTTAGTCAGTCATGAGGCCATGAACCATACTAGATGCATTGTGAAGGTAATCGCATTAGGGAACCCTTAGAGGAGCTTGTTAGGGTTAATTATTTAATCTTCTACATTACGTAAATGGTTAAAAAGTAGTTGACCTAATCTTGAGGTGTGAGCTTAGTTCATGTATATGTTATGCAAGATTCTCACTTAATTATTAATTTTTTTTCTATTTATTCTAGTGCTTTTAGCTCATATCCTCTAGGGTTTCTTGGCAAGGCATTACATGTAGGATAGTCAAAAGTTTGAAATGACCAAAACTAATCACTTGCATTTTTTAGTATGTTAGCCTATACAAGCATGTATGGATGTGAAAACTAACCCCAAGGAGTGGAATTGAAAAATATAATGATTGGTGAAAGAATCATCTCAATATCTTGTACCCTTTTGGAGATATTAATGTTTCAAGGTTCAAAAATCTTATAAAAAATATTCAACTTGTATTATTGACCTTCAAATGATCAAATGAGACCTTGATGAATGTCTGATCAATTCTTCATTAAGGAAAAGCATGGTGTAGAGCACCCAAAGATATTCAATTTAAAAAAAAGGGTGCAATTAGGTTCTCGGATCAAAAGTTATGGCCTCTAAAAGCTGTGTCACTTTAGGAGGGAATATAAAAGGGTTTTTAAAATAATATGATGGGTGCCAAAACTCATTTTAGGAATATTTTGGCATATTCCAAGGTACGAAAAAGAGAGAGAAAAGTGGTAGGTAAAAAAGGAGAGGGGGGGGGGTTATGATTTTCAAAAGATTCTAAGGTGGTTATTGGTGCCAATAAAGAGGTGAACAAAGGTTACAAAAGATATCTCCATGAGTACAGATTGTGGCTCTGAATTGTAGAGTTTTCTTTGTAATGATTTAAACCTATGTGGCTATAGCATTGTAATTTCTAAATCTATTATTCCATTTTATTGAATAAATTCAAATTGGGTTATTTTTCTTGTTACATTTTATGTGCTATCATTTGTTGTTGTGTTATGTGTGAGTGTTGGGTGGAGTAGCTCTTCATCACTTTTATGCCTAGAATACCTAAAAAAATATCCTATCTACAAACTTCTAAAAGAATGCTTTCTATACACCTAAATATAGTCTAAAAGTACTTCTACAATTAAAACATTCTCATATCATATTTACATTCAACCGGCCATCCTTGATTGGAGAATTTAATATAAAGTCATGATCCCATGAAGGGGGTTTTCTAAAATATCTCAATAAGTGTTGCTAAGAATTATCCTTTGGATTTTGTAACAAGTTAAAAAAAATTAGTTCCAAATTTTGTCCAAGCTAGTGGTCTCAAGATTACTTTTTATCAAAAAGGAATGCTAAATCTACAGTTATATTAGATAAATCTAGAAAAATATTGACAATTTTTTAAATGTCATGGATAAATTACATATGGTATTAAAATTTCACAAAGCAAATGGAGGCAACATTCAATGTCCCTAATGTCCTAAGAGACACACCTTTTTTAATCTAGAATCTAAAAAGTGCAACACAAGATTCTAAATTATTGCATGTGACCCTACACACAAATAATTCCTATATAAACTCAAATGCAGAGAGATAAATACATGCATGTAAGTCTTACTTAGGTGGATGGGTGTGGATCAGTGCAGTGATCTTATCCTCTCTCATACCTCTGAGATCCATGTTAGCCGGACTGTCCTTATCAAAGGTACTTTCCTTGCAAACACGGCAGTTGAAAGAATTGAATAGATCTTGAATGCAAGAGAAGCCCATGCATGTGCCACTAAAGTTAGAAGTGCAAATAAAAGACAAATGACAACTATATACGGTCCACAAAGGTTATCTCTCTCTTGACATTATTAGAAAAAATGAATGGTTGCAAGACATTAGGCCTATAACTGGATAATGTTGTCAAGTATGGGAATGTACAGGCTAGGGTAAGGGAAGTGGGTCCTGTCTTCAACAAGTACACTTGTCTTATCTTCATTGTAGCTCTTGAAGATTCAATTTTAAAAGAGCATGGTGAAGGGCTTGAATCTATTAAAAAGTACTTCAGTAGGCATCTATACCAGTTAGAATATTCTCCATGGCTGAAACTAATGTTATTGAAGATGATGATAGGTGGTTTGCAGATTTGGCTGACCAGATTGCACTCATGATGAATATGGATGATGAGGAGGAGGAGAAACAACAGACAACATCAGAGCCTGAGAGCTTATGTGGTCCTTACAAGATGGTAATCTGGAAAGAAACTGCAAAAGGGTATTTGTTTATTAGTTTCTTTTGCTAATTGGTTAATTGTTTACTCCTCTTTTTTTTGGGGGGGGGGGGGGGGAGTGGTTGGCAAGTTCTAGCAGGTGATAGTTGATGCTATTCAATGGTCCATTTTGCTAGTTCAAGTACCACTGTTTCATATCTGTCATTGGTTGATAACTTATGCCATTAATGGTTAATGTTGCTAGCTTATGTTCCATTGCTTCAGAACTCCAGTGTTATACTGATGGAACATAAAAGAGTAGCTATTTGGAAGAAATAGGTTGTCAAAGAGTGATTTTGAATAACATGTACTGTCCAAAAGGTTGAAATCAAGTGGTTAAAAGTATTGGTAGTTTATTGTGAAAATCTAAGCTCTTAATCATCCATTTTTAACTTCTAATAGTAATTTCTAACATGTTTCTCTTAAAGAACAAGTACTGTTTTACATCAATTGGCTCAGATGCTGGTTCTTAATTGTTAGAAGTACCCATAGCTAGCAGTAGTCAATTTGCCCTGTATCCAAAGGTGTTCATTTGTCTTGTATACATCCAGGTCAGCTAATCCTTACTGTCATTAAAACTTCAAATTTGCTAAAACTTCTATATATAATCTGTAAATCATGTTACTCTTTTCAAAATTTACCTAAAACTCTTATTAGTTTGAATGGAGGACATGTAGATGATTGATTGGCCTATTACTAAATCTTGCTTGGTAATTTGATACAGGGAAGTTCAATTATTGACAATACTTCTCAGCATGGCTGCCATACTCCTCCTCGGGTTCTCTACAATGATTCACATGCCCCAGGCCAGAGAGAACTGGTTGCAGGAGGAATTCAAACTCCAACAGACTTGAGGATTATGCATCAGGTCTTTGAAACATATTCTAATGAGATGAAAGACAACTATTGAACTTCCTCTTCCTTTACCTTTTCCTTTCACTTCAAATCCCTCTGCTAAACAAGCCTGTGTAGGGTTCTAGCATTACAGTATAACATGTTTGTGCTATTTTTTCTATCTATTTGAATAGTAAACCACTATTATTAACTGATCTGGAGTACTGTTTTGACAGATCTTACCTATTGAAGTTATAAATCTGGGTATCTGGAATCAGCAATACTGCAGATATGTTGATGGAAATTTAATTCCTATTGAAATTGCCAACAGAGGAATGATCGTTCAGAGAGAGTGCCTTGGAACAGGAGTCTTCATTCCCCGTTCTTTTCAGAATTTTAAATCCAAATCACAAAAAAACAGTAAGATTTCTGAAAAAAAATGCCACCTGAATTACACTTTTTTCATCTATTCATTTATTATATAGCACGCCCTAAACATGATTACCTATCAGCTCTAATTTTGTTGGTGCATGCAACAGGAGGATACCATAGCTCTAGGTCAGATAGTCTCCATAACCCTAAAAATGCCAGTTTTAATTCAGGCAAATCAACGGTGTAATTTAAATTTCTGGCATCTCTGGGCCAATGTAAAGTTATTGTAATAACATCTGAGAAAGCACTCAGAAGGCCCTTTAATCGGTAGGGCTGTTGTCTAGATGTACATATTAACCTTCACATATTAATCAAATAGGTTAATCCATTCAGTTTTTAGTTTACTTAGTTTTCATGTGACAATTCTTCACTATTTATAAATAAGAATGTAATTTTTTTATATAAAATAATAATAGAATTTCATTCTATTTTATTTTGATAAAATTTTAAATATAATAAAATATTATTCAAGAGTAAATTGTTTTATATTATTTAAGAAATAATGATTACAATATATATATATAGTCTTAACTTGCATAACCAATTTCTACAAACTTAATCTAAAAGTGGCACCAAATTGGATTACTTATTAGCTTATAACCATTGAAACTAAACACGTCTAGTTCTCCTACTTTAAACACAATCCAGATCTGAAACTAAATTGTTGGCTCTTGAAATTCATGACAACACACAAGCATGTGGATGTTGGATGTGCAGTTATCTCCAACACCCTTCCTACAATCAAACATCCATTCAACTATGAAATCTTGGATTAGATGGGTGGACAACAATTTTTGTAATGGGTTATGCATTAACCAACAATCCATCTGGTGGTCTCCTACTCTTAGGTTCCAAAACTATTCTCTGACCAAATTTCCTTGGATTCACACTCTTTACTTTTTCAAACATGGAGTGTGGACTCTTCCAAACCTCATCCAAAAGGCCAACAAAATATTTCTTTCATGGCCTACATTCAAACTTCAATTCAAGCTTATTTATCCACATTAGGAGATTGTTCGTGTCATTATTGTCTTGATCCCCCCAAATGCTTCATAAGGTTGGGGTTTATTCTCTTAAACCCTAGTAGAAGGATTGAAAATGGTACCCAAATACCCTCCTAAATTATAACCCTAATAAAGGTTATGCTTGGTTCTCTCAATACCTACTCATGGTTAAACAACTCAACCACTATTGGCAACTTTAGTATTCTTTTGGAACTTGGCATTGTTAGTTTTAGTGCATCAAGTCTACTATTCTAGAGCCTATATTGGATCACTTTGCCTGGTGCATTCTTTATCAAGGACTTTTGATGGGAAAGTGATTTATTCAAATGAGCATCCCTTGCCCCTAATGTCCTTTCTATGGACATTTGGAGAGCCTCAAGCACCTCTTCTGGTTTTGTCCCTAAGCTCAAGACGACTAGAATTGGATCCATGATTCTTGTAAACTCTTTTGTCCTTCTCCATTCTCCTAGCCTATGGTGTTGTTAGGAGATTGGCCTTGTCTCCCTATTAAGTACACCTAGTTTTGGAGTACTTTTAGGGTGGAGATTCACTTTTACATTTGGAAAGATAGGAACTCTACTTTGTTTTCCAATTGTAGTACTAATGTTCATTTCTCTCTATACACCAAAGCAATGATCTGCTTTAAATTTTTCCTACTAATTTAGGTGCAAGGTAGAGAAATTGCACTTGAGGTTTCTCACCACCAAGAGCTACTGGATCACTATGGAAATGTCCCATATACTATTGCCAAGGTACCTCTAGACTCTTCCTCTCTTTCAAGGAATCACAAGCATAGACACAACCAATCTATTGGGAGAGGTTGTAATTCTCACTATTGTGGCAATTTGTAAGGCTTTGTTCCCCGTGGCTTGGCCTACCCCCCCAAATTTCCCCCTTACCAACCTCCTCCCTCTAGTGATAGGTATGGAGAGGCTAGATTGTAGAGATCTGACATGTTTCTTTGTCTGAAACTTTCTATGTATCCACTTTGCTCGCAACAACCTATTGAGGACACTCCCAAGGAGAAAGTTGGGACACTAGTTGGGAGACCCTTGATGAAATCACCCCTACTAATGTGTGGTATTTTAATCATATTGATAAAAATCTACCTAATTCTAGTGCAACAATAGCTACTTAATGTTGTTGTTTTCATTTTTTAAAACTTTGTCCCACTATACTTTATGGGTGTTCCTCTCTACGACCCTACTCTTTTTAATGTATATTGTACTATTTCATTTTAATATAAAGTAAAGTAGGAATATTCATCAATAAATAAATGAGAAATACTAAGGTGACTACCAGAAAAAGAAAAGGCATTTTGAAATTAAAAGGGCAACTAGAAATTTAGGCACAATACAAGGTGTAGATTCATTACAAAAACTTTGGAATGCATGTAACTGGTCATCCCCGTTAGCTTTTGGCAAGGCATATGCATAGGTGTTATGACCAAGAATATAGATAGTTTACAAACTTTTCTTTTTAAGGCAGCTGTAGGAAGCCCACCATCAAATGTTGCAACATGTTTTTATTTATCTCAAATATGGATTTTATACAACTAGATAAAAAATTATTTATTTTTAATTTACTTTGCCCTTTTCAAAGTGCTTTAAAATGGAGAGAGAAATCCATCTCATGAGAGTGTATATAAGATTATTTTAACAAATAGATTAAAGTACAATAAAATGATTATTAAAAATTCGTTTTGTCAATCTTTAAATTTTTTTATAGTACATCAATTTTAGACAATAAGAAAATTAGATGGATTTTAGTAAGAGTAGAGAAACCCTTTGAACATTATAGGTGGGACATAAACATTTGCTTCCTTGAATATTTTAGATACTCTAAGTGTCACAAGTAATGTTATCTCTTATTTTAAATAAATAATGAACATGAAAAAGATCTACTAAGCTTTTCGCTCTACTAGGGCTTTTTGGCTTTGTTTGTGCTCATGTCATACTACTTTTTTAAGCAATCCCTTTAGCTTTTTTCAACATTTATTGCATCAATCTTTGAGTTACCTTGTCTGTGAACATTTATTGGCCATTGTAATGGCCTTATCTCTTAATAAATCTATAGTTGTTGTAGTTGAAAGATCAACAATGATCAACAATTACACCCCCACTCAAAAAAATCCAAGAAGTTTGTCCCCAAGGTGTTTCAGAAGGTACATCCCCTAAAATACCCCTAGATGTTGTTCTTCCCATACCTTCCCATGACAATGGATGTCTATAAATAGAAAATTTTACCTTGATAGAGCATTTTATGGGAAAAGTACCCTTAAAAAATCATGCTCAAAGACTAGGTTAGTGGTGCCTATGTCCTGCATGAAATTCACCTTGAAGTCATGCAAAAACTTACTAAAGGTTTCTTTCTCTTTTTTGACTAAATCCAATCATGTTAAGACTTTTCTTAATTGTGTCTCCTACCTTAATTATTTTTCTTTATTGGTTTTCAAACCTTGGGTCCCTATTTGCGTTGAGTTCCCTAGGTTACTCTTGCCATGTTGATTTTTTTTTAACTTAAATAAATTCCTCTTTAAACTCTATGGTTTGTATTGAGATAAATACTCCTATTTAGCCCATCTTCAAATGTTTAAAGGATTCTATGGATATCTAAATCGGACAAATAATATATGTACAACACATTCTTTACCTAAACTTGTCAAATCATTATTATTGTTATCAATATTTTGAACATAAGGTTTGAGATTTCACTTTGGCTTCTCCACACCCTAAAACTTCCACACAACTTGCCTCTAGTTCTTTGTCTCCTACAAGAAAATAGGAAGGGTGGTTTATAGTTGTTAGTTGCAAAGCCAAAATAATCCAATAATATGGGCCTTCCCTCAAGCCTTCTTCAAGCTCTAAGAATCAAGTTTCAAAAAGTCAAAACCTCTAGATTAAAAAAAATGATCCCATCTATTAGGGATACTTCTAGTTAGGTAAAACTTATGAGATCCTTGTAGTGACATTATTGTTGTCTTTAAGTAACCAAATAACATTCTTTGACATTCTTTCCTTCCTCCAACTGGGCAAAAAAGGTCCCATAGCTTACCAAGGCATTTGGAAGATGAAGAATGTGTGCCAAAGAAATAATGAATTGTCCAACTTAACTTCTAAATAAGAAGTTTTAATTCAAATGAAGTGTTAGCATTTCACAAAGGGAGAGTGTTGGCATTCCAGTAAGTTTGTTGGTATAAGGATATTGAGAAGGTTGTTGAAGATTGTTGGTATAACTGACAAAGGATGATTACTGTCTTAATAATATTATTTTGTCATTGATGTCAAGCAATTGATTTTTTGATTCAATATGATGTTGCCATATCTTAATGAGTATGTTTTGATAAGTATAAAGATGTCGATAAGTGACATAGAAAGAATGAAAATGAAGGGGAGTAATAAGTTATTCAATGGGCAACTATTAATACTGAGTTAGATAGTGATGAGATTTTGTTGTTTTGATTGTTTTAAATAATGAGTATTCGAAGACTGAACATGAAGGAGAAAATATTTCAAGCTATAGAATGAGTAAAGGTTTGATATTGTTCTATGTTACCGAGCATGAAGCTAGTCGGTAAACACTAAGGTTATCGATATCAGTTAAAGAAGGCAGAATGTCTACCGAGTAAAGGTTCAGTATTTACCGAGTAACAACCAAGTAATAACAGAATGCATTGGATGGATAAAAGCATTATTAAATGAAGGATGCCAATGAGATGGAGATGTATAGATGATTGGTATGTCGTGCAAGAAGTTTGTTGAGGATCTACAACAACGAAAATACAGGAGTTGGATCTACAATGCAGATTGATCGGTCATAACCTAGCACAAGTTCCAAGGAAGGAATACAAGTTCCAAGGCAAGATAAAACATTTTTAGATCGAAGGATACAATGAACCTAGTCAAGTTTGAAGATTTGATGGCTAAGATTGATCATGGGAAATGTGATCAAGGAGATTAAGCGGTTAGGAATTATTTATAAATAAGAAATTGTTGATGAACAATGTATGCGGGCAAATAGAAGAACCGTGATACTATAGTAGTGATCACCGAGCTCAGAAGATTGAATATCTGATTAAAGAACAGAATGAGAAGCCCAACAAGGAGCAAGATAAGTCTTATGACAAGATTATTTTGAGCACATAGAGTCTGCTTTAGCATTTCAGATGTGAAGTTGCAGATATATTTTATATTGTTATTTATTTTGTAAGTGATAGGAAATCTCTTAATCGAGTGGACCTAACAGTCTTATTTGTAAATCCTCTAGCAAGGTAACATTTTGAATGAGTGTTTGAAATCCTTTGACAAGGTCACTTCTAACAAAGTGCAAGATTCTAACAAGTCTGAGGGAAATCCCTTAATTGGGTCACATCTAGCAATGTGTTTATGTAATCTATAACAGGATTGGCTTTTAACCGAGCATACTCTAGAAGGGTATATTTCTTAGTGGGTCCGAAATCCCACAGTGGGTTTTCCCTATTTGGGTTTCCACATTAAATCTGGTGTTAAATGTGTTATGATGTTTTAAGTGTATCTGTTTATGAGTTTGAATGATTTATAGTCATAGTTGCATATCGGTAAAGGCTACCTAGGTTGAATCTGAAGTTTAAATTGAATTGTGAGTTTATATGATTCACCCCCCCCCTCTCATCTTACTAACATGAAGCTCTTCTATACAATAGTTATCTTTCTCTTTGTGAGATGTATAATGAGGAGATAACGTTTGGTATCATTTATAAATTGTCTCCTAGAACTTTTGATGTCTAACGAATCTCCCTCAAAAGTACATGGAAATGAGGGATAAAAGGGTGTTCAAAAGTGGACATTTGATGTCTAACAAATCTCTCTCTCTCTCTCTACACACACACATATATCCCTATCTGCATCTCTATCTCTCTCTTTATATATCTTTCCATCTCTTTCCCTCTCCCTCTCCCTATATCTATATCAATCCCTTTTATCTATCTTTGTCACTCTATATATATCTATATCTCCCTTTATCTTCTCCCCCCCCCCCTCTCTCTCTCTCTCCCCTTTATCTCTATCTTTCTCTTCATTACCCTCTATATCTCATTATATCTCCCTCTTTCTATATCTCTTCCTCTCTCTCTCTCTCTCTCTATCTATCTCTCTTTGACTCTCCCTCTATCTCTCATATCTCCATCTCTTCCTCCCTCCCTCTCTTGCTCCCTCTTTAAACCTATCTCATCCTTTATATCTTATCCCTCTCTTTCTCTATCTATTATCTTCTTTATATCTTTATCTCTACTTCTCCCTTCTATATCTCACTCTATCCCTATTCCTCCATCTCTTCTCTCTCCCTCCATATTTGTATATTTGTCTTTATATCTATCTCTTCCTAGATATATTTCTCTATGTCACTCTCTATCTTTATCCATCTGGGTGAACTCACAATAATGGTTCCCACTTTTTTGCCACTTTTGACACTGAGATGTACATTTTTAAAATAATCTTCAACTTCCGAGAACTATAACTTTTAAACTATTAAAAATTTGAAGATGATGTAAATTAGTGATTTCTAGCATTTTGTTTGTAGATTCTATATACATTTTTTTCAAATTTTTTTGAAAGATTTTTTAAAAAATTTTCCATCTCCCTCGAAAAGTAGTTTTTTACAACAAACTACATTTTTTAAGAGTGATGTGCCTTCCGTAACGCATAACTTTTTTTCTATAAATGATAAAAACTCAATTCTTTCGAATTTTGGTTTGTAACATCAATATCCAGGGCATGCATTTGGTTTTATATTGATATGTTCAATATTTTTCATTTTATAAAGTTTTGAAGTCCGACTAGTCATAATTCAAACATAGGTTTACGTTTGAACACATAACTTGTTCTATATAAATCGAAATTCAATTTTTTTTTTTTTGTTAGAAAGAAGACATCAATACCAAGGGCATAGATATTTTTCAAATTTTTTTTGAATTAGTTTCTTATTTTTCCCAATGCGTTGAACAGAGAAGTTCATGTTCGTTTAAAAACCAACTTTTAATAAAATTAAAAAATCAAGAACATAATAAATTCAAAATATAACAAAATTATATCCGTTGGAAAGCTTGTTTCGAGTACTACCATCTAATATTTTTGGGTTATGAAGATTATTTCATTCGTGTACTGAACCAGAGCTCCGAAGTCATTAATTCTTCAGAACTCTGAAATTTTTTGGGAGAAACTTCCAATTTTGGGGTTTCGATCGAACACATGTTCGATCGGATTGGGTTCGCTCGAACCAAAGTGGGTTCGAGCGAACCCCCATTCGCTCGAACCCACGAGCTAAATTTCGGCACGCATTTTTTGGTAACTGCCATGTTCGAGCGAACCCAACAATTTTTAACTGTCGGCTTTCGTTCGAACACGGGCCGACGCATTTTTTGTTTTTTTTTTCATTTGTGGAATCGTATAAATATCTATAATTTTTTTTCGCTTTTTATCACTCAAATGATTAAAATAATTCGCACTTTTGGATGAGAGAAGATATTTGAAAATTATTTTGAAAGCGAATAATTTGAAGGTTTTTTGTAAAAGCATGGGGAACAAGAAGAGAAGGCAAAATAAGACTGCAAGGAATTATTCTCCCGAAACGGAAGAAAGATATCAAGAACAAAGAAGACAAAGATATCATGATGCAAGTATGTATTTTTAATTTTATTTCTATTTAATTTAATATGTATTACGTATCAATTAATTAGAATTCAATATTTTTTATCTAATATTTTTAATAGGATTAAAAATAATTTTGTTTTAATTGGAAAACATAATTAATTTGAGATAATACATGTGTATTTGCAAATTTCAATTTCCATCAACTTGCTTGTTGTGTAATTGCATTTTTCTCCTATATAATTAAGTTCATTTATAATAGATAAGACCTATTATGTCATAATTTTTAGGTTCTAAATTATATATATTGAATATTTAATCTACATGTACAAGTAATTTCATGTGATAGGTCCTTTAATATCACATAATATATTTGTCTTAAGGGTAGTTAAGCATATTAATTTTGTGAAATGTTTTTTCAAATGTGGTCATATTGATTTTAATAATAAGGCCTATTAGGACTATTACATTGATTATAGTTCTTAAATGTGACATAAATTTATAACAAAGAAGATATTTAATTTAATATGTATTACGTATCAATTAATTAGAATTCAATATTTTTTATCTAATATTTTTAATAGGATTAAAAATAATTTTGTTTTAATTGGAAAACATAATTAATTTGAGATAATACATGTGTATTTGCAAATTTCAATTTCCATCAACTTGCTTGTTGTGTAATTGCATTTTTCTCCTATATAATTAAGTTCATTTATAATAGATAAGACCTATTATGTCATAATTTTTAGGTTCTAAATTATATATATTGAATATTTAATCTACATGTACAAGTAATTTCATGTGATAGGTCCTTTAATATCACATAATATGTTTGTCTTAAGGGTAGTTAAGTATATTAATTTTGTGAAATGTTTTTTCAAATGTGGTCATATTGATTTTAATAATAAGGCCTATTAGGACTATTACATTGATTATAGTTCTTAAATGTGACATAAATTTATAACAAAGAAGATATTTAATTTAATATGTATTACGTATCAATTAATTAGAATTCAATATTTTTTATCTAATATTTTTAATAGGATTAAAAATAATTTTGTTTTAATTGGAAAACATAATTAATTTGAGATAATACATGTGTATTTGCAAATTTCAATTTCCATCAACTTGCTTGTTGTGTAATTGCATTTTTCTCCTATTAAACATGTTGAATAATTTAGGTGAACTATTTATATTCAACTTCACGTACATGCAAAAACATTTCAGATTAGGAGGTCTATTATGCAGTAATAGGTCTTAAATATACTCACATGTGACAAATTATAGTCTACTTACATTATGGTCCATAACAAATTAATATGAGGTCACCTAAGTTATCGTATGCATGCATCAAATTTGTACTTTTAATTTTCAAAATTGGAATTTCTAATTTATCAAAATTTTATTTTATGTGTTAAATTAATGCTCAAAATTAGAGATTGAACTTTAATCCTAACCTGAGAACAAATTGAACTTTAAACCTAAACAAGTAATTTAATTAGAGTTATAACAATAAGGTCTTAAAAAAGTATTTAAATTTAATAAACCAAATTGAATGGGCTTTAATTTTAACATGTAAAGCTTTAAGCCAAATTCACCCTTATTCTTAATCCTAATTGAATAATCTCTGATTAATTCAAGAACCTTACACAAACTCTTAAATTATGTGCAGAACGGGCAAATGAACCTGTTGAAGAACACAATATAGTTGATGAACATAGGGAGGAGATTGTCCAAGTTGAACCAATGGAGACCTTTGAAGGAGAGGGGTCAGGCTCCTTACCTCCTACCACTGATATGGATGAGCATATTGTGGATCTAGCTAAACAGGTGAAGAGAAATATTTCTTATAAAAATTTAGATCATTTACTTGAAATGGATGTGGATGAGTTGAAACGTCTCAGTGAAGAACCTAGACATACTAAAAGGAGGTCAATGAATAAAAGTGCAAAAGAAATAATGTCGCATTTCAACAATCTTGATACTACACTAGAAAAAGCTCAATTGTTATCAATTGTACTTACTCATAAAGACTTAATAGATCCAATGAAATTGTTGGGTATAGATACAACAAATCAAAAGAGGAAATATTCTCAGCTACAAAAATCTATTGTTGATAATGTTAAGAAAGGTTTGGTGAACATTGGTAAAAAATCTCGAAAACTAGATAAGACCATTTCAAGAAGAGTGATGTTGACATCTTTAGTAAATGAAAGATTGCCTCAAAAAAGACAAATCTCTTCACTGTCATCTGAGTTTGGTTTTAGTAGAAGGACAATATCTAAATATGTTAAAAGGAGAAAGATTTTGGATGATACTACCTCAGAAGGGAATTGGGCAATTATGTGTAGAGCTCCTCGTTCTGATAGAATTGAAGATGTTGTTAGGAACTTTGTGACAAGTTTTTGGAATGATAATACTCGCCCTTCATCAAATAGTAGAGATGTTATCAAGCAAAGGATTGGTCCTGATCGTTATGATCTCCATGTAAAACATTGGCTAGACACAACAAAACATGAATTGTATGTATTGTTTACTAAAACAAACCCTCATATAAAGATTGGACAAACCATGTTTGAACGGTTAAGGCCATATTATGTGAAGTTAAACAAAGTTTTCGAAACTTGTTGTTGTCGTTATCACATCGAATTTGACTTGTACTATCAGGTGTTTCGAAAGATTAGAGAAGATAATGATGGTTATGAAAATGCTCCTCCTAAACGAACAAGTCAATTTATAGCATCCATCTTATGTGATAAATCAGATGATAATGCAACCGGTCAAATAAATTGCATAAGAGGAATTTGTGGAACATGCGGGGACTTGGCTAAATTGCCTTTGAGAGATGAAGATACTGACATGAGGAAGATGGTAAATTGCAAGAGTTATAAGTACAAAAAAATTGAAACAAAATTTGGAAAGGAATCTACAAGACTAGATTATGTAGAAGAAGAAATACCTATTGGAACATTTATGGAAAATTTTTGTAAGTTGATAAAACCATACATATGCCATGGTTTTTTTGCCAAGTGGCAAGCAGAACAATTTAAAAGATTAAGAGACACTTTCCCACTTGGAACTATTTTATCTGTAGTTGACTTCGCAGAGAATTACTCTTTTGTGCATCAAAAAGAGATTCAATCAGAGTATTATTTTTCAAAGCAAATCACTATTTTCGTGCATGTGTGTTATCGACATGCACAGATGAATTTAGATGGTGTTGATAGTACATTTGAAAATCGTGTCATTAAGAAAGAGTACCACTTCTATATCAGTGATGATAAGGAGCATGACACACTTTTTGTACAACATTGCTTTAAGAAGTTTTTTGAATATTTGAAAGATAGAGGCATAACAATAGTTAAACATTTTGTTTGGTCTGATGGATGTGCGGCACAATTCAAATCTTCGAGGCCATTTTATGCACTATGTAGATATCATCGAAATGACAAAATACCACATGTTTGGAGTTTTTTTGAGAGTGGTCATGGAAAGGGTGAACATGATGGTGCAGGAGCTTGTATCAAACGTGCTATAAGAAAGCATCAAATAAAGTACACAGGAGAACGTATAGAAAATGCACATGATGTTGTTGAATGGTGTAAGAAACACTTTGAACAACCTAATTATCTTGGGGAATCATCATCAAGAACATATAAGCCCATTCCATATAGAGTGTTTTGGGAGATAACCGGTATGTGTTCTCTTTTAGTATTTTATTCTATTTTTTTTTAATTTAACAACTTGATCTACATGTATGTATTCTTGTACACATGTACATTTTACAGATGTGGATAGAAAATCAATGCATGGATGCAAGAGTGTGGAGAGGACAAGATCTTTGCATTGTGTCATGAGTACAGATAATTGCCCATGGACATTATACACTAGAGATTATTCATGTTTTTGTTTTGAATGCATTTTCGAAAACTATGTTGATTGCAAGAACCAAGAGCTTGGATATGTTAGTGAATGGAAAATGGTGCCACTAGATGTTTCTGACACATACGAGGATTCAAATGAGGATGAAAACTTTGAAGACATTCCTTTGATTTCTGGTGATTACGATCATATTTCAGGATTGATTAAAAAAGGTATGTATGTACATGACGTACACATGTAAACATTTCCTTAAAAATGACATATAACTTAGAATTTATTTGAATTGTGTCAAATTGCAGGAGATATTTTTGCAGTCATAGCAGAAGATGGAAATATAGAAGGTGTTATTTATTATTTATTGCGTTGCACAGAAGAGAGAAAGAAGTTATCAAAATCTGAGATGAGTGATGGAATGTCATTTCCCACAGGTTTGAGTTCTGATTTGAATATGTACATACATACAAATCGCTTGTGTGAATTTTTTTAATTTCTCATACATTTCTTATATACATGTACATGCAGGATCAGTTGTAGTGCAAGGGACATATTTCAAACAAGTTAAAATTGTTCAACATGGGATTCATTTCACTGAATACCAAATTGATAACAAGGTATATCAGTATAGTCACTTGGTCATTGCTGTTGGCCTTATTCTTCAAACAGTTCCACGTCGAGGGCGGACTGAAAAGTGGAGACTAGATAGTGAAGATCATGACAAAATATTAAGTGTTATTGAAGAGCGTTGTGAACCACTTGATGTGGTATGAACTATATATACATAATTTAGTAATCCACTTGAATTGAATTTTAATGTAAAAGTTCAAGATAAATTCTAGATCTCAAGTAACTTGTTTTGAAACTATTTAGGATAAATATTTTTTTAAGTTTATTTATACATTATATCAAATTAGGATGTATTTAAATGTGCACGTGTTTAATTGTATGTAATTGTATTTGTATTTAATTAAAAAATGCATATTTAAATTAGAATACATAATATGTACATTTGTAAAATTGATATATTTAATATGGAATTAGGACATGTACATGTTGTGAACTATTTAACTACAATATACATACCTAGAAGCTCACATACCTACAAATATACATACCTATGTAATATACATGTACTGGATGTGAACTATTCAATACATGACCTATCTTAGTTTAGTTTGTTCATTTCATACATACTCTTTTGTTTGAAAATCAAACATTTATAATTGAATACATTTAAATCAAGTTTGTTTGAAAATCAAACATGTATTTAAATCTAATCTAATCAAACATGTATAAATCTAATATAATCAAACATGTATAATAGATGATCAAACACAAACCAGGTATACAGAATAATCTAGAGTCTAAATAAGTCGTTGTACATGCATGAAATATACAATCTAATCAAACATGAATTTAAATCTAATCTTTAATCAAACATGTGTATAAATCTAATATAATCAAACATGTATAATAGATCAATCAAACACAAACCAGGTATAAAGTATAATCTAGAGTCTAAACAAGTCATTGTACATGCATGAAATATACAATCTAATCTTGAACATGAATTTAAATCTAATCTTTAATCAAACATGTGTATAAATCTAATATAATCAAACATGTATAATAGATCTTGATCAAACACAAACCAGGTATAAAGTATAATCTAGAGTCTAAACAAGTCGTTGTACACATGCATGAAATATACAATCTAATCAATCATGTATTTAAATCTAATTTAATCAAACATCATGTACATAAATCTAGAATATAATCAAACATGTGTATAAATATAATATAATCAAACATGTATAAAACTTATAACATGTATAATCTATAGTCTAAACTCCATGTATAAAGTATAATCTAGCTCTAGTCAAACACAAACCAGGTATAAAGTATAATCTAGAGTCTAAACTCCATGTATAAAGTATAAAGTATAATCCAGAGTCAAACATAAACCAGGTATAAAGTATAATCTAGAGTCTAAACTCCATGTACGTGCATGAATATATATATAATATGAAAGTATATAAAAAGATAAATGTAAATGAGCTATAAAGTCTGGAGCAAATCAACACTGGGGATCATCATGTCGGCTATGAACTGAGCGACCATCTGAGGGGGAGTCCTGCAAAAGTAGAATTTATTTAAATATTAAATATAATATATATAGATCTCTCTAGACGTGCATGTACATCAAATATATATATACCAAAAACCATAACTAACCTGTACACTAATGTCAGCATCTAAAGAATCTCTCCTACGCACATGCTCAAAGCTCAAGGAAGGAGTGACATGAGCTAACTGTCAATTTAAGGATTAGTCCACAATCAATTTAAATGATCTACAAATTAAAACTTAGAAAGTTCTAGATTATTTAAATTAAACATGAGATCTATATATATATATAGATTTATTAGGTACAAATTTGCAATGTAAGTATACATATCTTCTAAAATTTTAAACGCACATGTACATGTACATACCTGTGTATCACCTGGAGTAGGCTGTATAGTAGACTGATCCTGTCCCGTAATCATATCAACAACATCACTCGTGCCAGCATATCTCTCTCTAGCTGTACGTATCACTGAGGAGTGCAAGGGGCTAACTAGATGAGTGGGCATCGTGGATGAAGTGTCTGACTGTAGTAGCATGTCCATAAATCCAGTATGGCTCAAATCTCTCAGCTGATCCTCAAATGAGTCCAAACCCTCATCTGTGATATGTACCTGATCAGCTCATATCTCCTCACATGAATCCAACCGGCCCTCATCTGTGATATGGAGCTCATCAGCTCGTAGCTCCTCCTCTGCAGCAACAAAGTGATCTGTAGGTGGGTCAGTGCCTGGAGCATGCGTAGAGTGATGAGAATGCTGTGACTGCCTCGGGGTATGCGTCGATGCCGCTGTAGCCTGAACATCTCTGAGAATCTCCTCTCTAACATCACCCAATGGTATCCCAAGTCGAGATGAAATAAAACTATAAGCATGTAGTAGGTCCTCGACTAAATACTGCGACATCTGTACATGTCTACTACCTCCGACTATAGCTGCTACCTCATCTGGGGAGGGGATGCCAGCAGAAATATACCGATCATCTGAATCTGAAGCCCCCCCATGACTAGAAGATGCATGATCTATGGATGATCGCGAACGTGGTCGAGTCATCATATATCTGCCCACCCTGTCAGAAGATATGGTGGCTGCTGCTGATGCAATATGTCCAATCCTATCAATTGCTTCTCTCTGAGAAGCAATCACAACGTGATCTGCTATGGGTGCCATGGCTGGGACTACTGCAGGAAATCTCTGGCCAACAAGGTCCCTGTGTCTAGGCGGAGCTCTATCACGCCTACGGTATGCATCTCTATCAGCAATCCTGCCCCTCCCTTGTCCATAATATCCTGGAATATCAAGGTAGTTTGGTTTCATCTGACAATGAACCTCAGCAAATACCTGTTGTGCAAAGTATAATGGAATCTGGTTGTTATTAGGATAACGACCATGGGCTGCTAAGAATCATGGGTAAATCAGTGACGCAACCTGTGGGTCAATACATCTGGTAACCTGATATCCCCTCACCTTACTCTTCTCCTGATATTGTGGGAAGCATCTCTCCTTGATGGTCTCCTTCGAGACCACCCCCACCACATCAGCAAAAGAATGAGGACCCCTCACCTCACTCCTCAACTGTCTATATATATCCTCTATAACCTCAGGTGAGAATGAGGTATGAGATACTAAGCGGTCCCTCAATGTCTGCAAATTGTCAAAAATGGATGTGCACGTACTCTTGTACACGCCATCAGTACGAGGGTCATCTAGTATGGCCCTCAACCTATGCAGCTCTCGATCACTATAATGAAAAATAGTGGCAATATCGGGCAAGGGGGGATCCTGCTGTGGAGGATCCTGCTGTGGTGGCTCCTGATGTGGAGCCTGCGCAGGTGGATCCTGATCAGGAGCCTGTGAAGGTGGATCCTGATCAGGAGCCTGCAAAGGTGGATCCTGATCAGGAGCCTGCGAAGGTATATCCTGGGATGCCATCTATCTAGGTACATGTCATAAAGTTAAAATAAATACGTAAGCAGAGAGAGAGAGATCATTTTCATGAGAGAGAGAGAGAGAGATCATTTTCATGAGAGAGAGAGAGAGAGAGATTATATACATATAAATCTTCATGACAGAGAGAGAGAGATCATTTTCATTTTCAAAAAATACATGTAAAAATTTCAAATATTTCAGTGAGAGAGAGAGAGAGTTCATATATTTCAGATCTAGAGATAACATATATTTCAAAGAGATAGAGAGATCTAATGTACATGTACATATTTAAATCTTTGACATACATAAAAAATTCAAGAATAGAGAGATCTAACACGTCATATGTATGTTAGGACACTATATGATCCTAAGGGGAATGTCATATGTATAGTAGGATGTTATAAGGGGTCATATGTGGGTCTAACCACATATGACCCCTTAGGACACTATATGATCCTAAGGGGAATGTCATATGTACAGTAGGATGTTATAAGGGGTCATATGTGGGTCTAACCACATATGACCCCTTAGGACACTATATGATCCTAAGGGGAATGTCATATGTACAGTAGGATGTTATAAGGGGTCACGCATGTGTTAATGCATGTTGACCCCTTAGGACCACATACGACCCCTTAAGATAGTATGTGATGGACTAAGGGGTATGTCGTTCACACTAGGATTCTATAAAGGGTCACGCATGTGTTAATGCATGCGTGAGCCCTTAGGACCACATATTCAACCCCTTAGGACACATAGGAAATTTCATATGTACAGTAGGATGTTATTAGGGGTCATGTGTGACCTACTAAGGGGTCACGTATGTGTCAATGCATGCGTGGCCCCCTAGGACCACATATGACCCCTTAAGATGCTATGTGATGAACTAAGGGGTATGTCGTTCACACTAGGATTTTATAAGGGGTCATATGTGGTTATAGGATTTTATAAGGGGTCATATGTGGGTCTAACCACATATGACCCCTTAGGACACTATATGATCCTAAGGGGAATGTCATATGTACAATAGGATGTTATAAGGGGTCACGCATGTGTTAATGCATGTGTGAGCCCTTAGGACCACATATTCAACCCCTTAGGACACATAGGAAATGTCATATGTACAATAGGATGTTATTAGGGGTCATACATCTGACCTACTAAGGGGTCACGTATGTGTCAATGCATGCGTGGCCCCTAGGACCACATACGACCCTTAAGACGCTATGTGATGAACTAAAGGGTATGTCGTTCACACTAGGATTTTATAAGGGGTCATATGTGGTTATAGGATTTTATAAGGGGTCATATGTGGGTCTAACCACATATGACCCCTTAGGACACTATATGATCCTAAGGGGAATGTCATATGTACAGTAGGATGTTATAAGGGGTCATATGTGACCTACTAAGGGGTCACACATGTGTTAATGCATGCGTGACCCCTTAGGACAACATATGACCCCTTAGGACACTATATGATCCTAAGGGGAATGTCATATGTACAGTAGGATGTTATAAGGGGTCATATGTGACCTACTAAGGGGTCACACATGTGTTAATGCATGCGTGACCCCTTAGGACAACATAGGACCCCTTAAGACACTATGTGATGGACTAAGGGGTATGTCGTTCACACTAGGATTTTATAAGGGGTCATATGCAGTTCTAAGGGGTCATGCATATGTTATAACAAATGCATGACCCCTCAGAACCACATATGACCCCTTATGACACTATGTGATCCTAAGGGGAATGTCATATGTATAGTAGGATGTTATAAGGGGTCCTATGTGACCTACTAAGGTGTCACGCATGTGTCAATGCATGCGTGGCCCCTTAGGACCACATATGACCCCTTAAGACGCTATGTGATGGGCTAAGGGGTATGTCGTTCACACTAGGATTTTATAAGGGGTCATATGTGGTTATAGGATTTTATAAGGGGTCATATGTGGGTCTAACCACATATGACCCCTTAGGACACTATATGATCCTAAGGGGAATGTCATATGTACAGTAGGATGTTATAAGGGGGTCACGCATGTGTTAATGCATGTTGACCCCTTAGGACCACATACGACCCCTTAAGATAGTATGTGATGGACTAAGGGGTATGTCGTTCACACTAGGATTCTATAAGGGGTCACGCATGTGTTAATGCATGCGTGAGCCCTTAGGACCACATATTCAACCCCTTAGGACACATAGGAAATGTCATATGTACAGTAGGATGTTATTAGGGGTCATACATGTGACCTACTAAGGGGTCACGTATGTGTCAATGCATGCGTGGCCCCTAGGACCACATACGACCCTTAAGACGCTATGTGATGAACTAAAGGGTATGTCGTTCACACTAGGATTTTACAAGGGGTCATATGTGGTTATAGGATTTTATAAGGGGTCATATGTGGGTCTAACCACATATGACCCCTTAGGACACTATATGATCCTAAGGGGAATGTCATATGTACAGTAGGATGTTATAAGGGGTCATATGTGACCTAGTAAGGGGTCACACATGTGTTAATGCATGCGTGACCCCTTAGGACAACATAGGACCCCTTAAGACACTATGTGGTGGACTAAGGGGTATGTCGTTCACACTAGGATTTTATAAGGGGTCATATGCAGTTCTAAGGGGTCATGCATATGTTATAACAAATGCATGACCCCTCAGAACCACATATGACCCCTTATGACACTATGTGATCCTAAGGGGAATGTCATATGTATAGTAGGATGTTATAAGGGGTCCTATGTGACCTACTAAGGTGTCACGCATGTGTTAAAGCATGCGTGACCCCTTAGGACCACATACGACCCCTTAAGACGCTATGCGATGGGTTTTGGGATATGTCGTTCACACTAAGATTGATTTTATAAAGGGTCATATGCGATTTTAATGGGTCACGTATGTGTTAAGACACTATTTGATGGACTAAGGGGTATGTCATTCACCCTACAATTTTATAAGGGGTCATATGCGATTCTAAGGGGTCCCGCATGTGTTATAACACGTGTGACCCCTTAGAACCACGTATGACCCCTTAGGACACTAGATGTGATCCTAAAGGGAATGTCATACATGTACACTATTATATTATATGTGATCCTCTATGACCTCCTAAGAGAACGTATAGTGTCATATGTGGTCTTAAGGGGTCATGTTGTGCGTGTAATAGGATGTGAAAATAGGTCACATTGTAGAGGAAATTTATTTTGTCTAATTTGTTTAAATTTGGTATCTAAATTTTCTAATGTTTATTTAAATTAATTTTTTTAACGTTTTTCTTTTTTTGCTAATGTTTTTCTAAGATCTGATTTACTACAGGGTAGTTTTCTATGTTTTTCATAACAATTTTTTAAAATGTTGAAAAAAATATACATCTATACAATTACGTAATTTTAAAAACAAATTTACACATTTCAATCAAAATATTAAATTATCAAACATTTTTCTAAAATAATGAAAAACAATAAATTATCAAACATTTTTCTAAAATGTTCAAAACCAATAACTATATATAATTATTTAATTAAAAAATTAAATTAACAAATAAATTATTTACAAATTTAATAAAAAAAGACATTATTAAACCAAACAAAGGGTTATTTTGTGCACTTGATATAACAAGGGTCGAAAACTGAAATAAGAAAGATGCTAACTGCTGCAGACAATGCTCGATGACGTGATGCTGACGACTGGTTCGATCTAACCCCCACCAGACAGAAAAGTTCAAATGTAACAATGACCTTTTAACTGTCATTTTCGATATTTATAAAATTTAAAAAAAAACCCTAACTGCCAAGGGTTCGAGCGAACGGGGGGTTCGAGCGAACCCATTAAAATATCGATATTTAATGGGTTCGCTCGAACCACCGTGTTCGCTCGAACCCAGCTGAACTGTTTGGTTCGCTCGGACTCCCAGGGGTAGTCCGAGCGAACATTTGTGTTTCGCTCGAACATTGTCAAATCCGAAATTCCCACTTTCGCCAAATTCTTTCGTTGGCAAAAGTGGGAACCAGTTTTGTGAATTCACCCATCTCTTTCTTTCTCTCTCTTTCTATCTCTACCCCTCCCCTCAATCTCTTTTTAGCTCCTTGTTTCTTTCTCTATCCCCCCCCCTACCATTCTATTCTCTCTATCTCTCTCCCTCTCTCCCTTTTTTATCTCTATCTTTGTATCTCAAACCCTTTATTTATATATATATCTTTCCCTCTCTAACTCTACCTTTTTCTCTTTTGATATCTCCTTCTTTTTATCATTGTCTCTCCCTCTCCATCCATTTACCTCTCCCTCTTTTTATATCAACATATCTCCATTACTCTATCTCCATCTCTCCCTATATCTATCTCTATCTTTTCTTATATCTATCTTTCTCTCTATATCTATCCCCTCACTCTCACTCTCTCCTTCTCCTTATCTCCATCTACCCCATGTTGAAAATATGAGTTTTTGTTGTCATTTATGTCAAACTTGTTGATCTAAATGAGCTACTTAGTTCAATCTTTGGTTTGGATGTGGTCTCGTATTGTGTAGTTACAGTGAAGTAGCAATGTGATCATGTGGATGTGTGTAAACTATTTTTGATTTATCTAGAAGGCTTATAATGATGTATCTTGTTGTTTCTGGAGCTTTGGTGTTGGTTTTTTAGCTCCACGATTGGTGTTTAGTTAAGTATGATTTCTCTAGTGTCAGTGTACAAGAATGTGTTACATTCCTATACCTGCCAGTACTTTGGAGATGTTGTTTGACTATTCAATGTTATTGGTACCTTTTGATGCTATCTAGGGAATCTACAGACACTCTTCATGGTCTACATTGAAGATTGTGCAAAGCATAAAAGCATTAATCATTTGGGGAATTAATCAGCAAAACAAAAGTATAAGAGTTTTTCAAAAAAAGGGGAAAAAATTGGATTTACAAAAAAACGTAAAAAATTGCAGAAAACAATCAAAAACTACTTAAAAAATAATATTTTAGGGCATTTCCACAGCATCGAGCTATTGTAAGCAAATAAAATAAACACTTTAGCACATGAATTGTAGAAAATAGATTTTCGTTGTTTATATTCATATCACTGATTACATTCCAAAAAACATACCACAACATAAATAATATCTAGATGGTGATAGATGTCAAAATATCGATTAGATTTACTTTTATAACATGCATCTATAAATAAAAATATTTTTTATTGGATTGTATAAAAATTATATATACAAGCATCTATATATCTATACAAGCATCTATAAATAAAAATAATTTTTATTGGATTGTATAAAAATTATATATACAAGCATCTATATAAAAAATTAACTTTTATTACATTTACTTTACTTTTTTTAATTTTTATTAGATTTAATTACAAGTAGCTATACAAGCATGTATAAAAGATTCTTATAATTAAATCTATACATAATTTTCATTAGATTGTATAAAAGTTGTAATTATTTTTTTTATAAAAATTGTAATTAAATCTATACATGTAGACATATTTAAATCTAAGTTGTGGATTCATATGTATAAAAAAAAATTATTTTAAAAATGATCCGACCCAGACAGGGGAAGAATGGAAGAGAAAAACTCAATGTCTGAATCAAACCAATTGGATGAGAGTAAAAATCTATCCAATCTTTCTGCAATTTGAGAGAAATTTTTCCTCATATTTATCCATGTGAATAGACCATTATTGGGCTTGCAATAAAAAAGAGACATGTCAACAATGAATGCATTAAAATCATCCATGGACTTCTTGTTTGGATAAATCCCCCCCGATTTTTCATTAAAATCCAAGATGGCATTGAAATCTCCCCCAAAAATGACAAAAGAATTCCTAATGGGGGATGACACCCTAAAGAGTTCTTGCCAAAGATTGTATTTAGCCAAAATACCTGAGGGGGCATAAATGTTAAACACCCATACTTTAAAACTAGAAGCTCTGAATGAGACTAATGACAACATCCAGTTAGGCTCAGATGCAACCAATTTTACATCAACTACAAAATCATTCCATAACAGAGCCAAACCTCCCGAATCCCCAATAGCTGGACAAGATAAAAACTTCCACTTTTTCCAAGAAGAAAATACAAATTCTGAGTTTTCCAACGAAAGTTTAGTCTCCTGAAGTAAACCTAGATCCCACTTAACCAAATCTAACTAAGACTTGATCAAGCATCTCTTGTTAGGGGCATTTAAGCCCCTAACATTCCATGAAATAATCTTCATTGGACTCGAGGGGAGGACGACCCTCCCCTCTTTTCACTAATGGGAGAAGAACAGTTCTCCCCAAAGCTTTTATATAAGCTTCTCTTGACCATAGCAGACCTAGTAACCGAAGGACTAATAACACACTTTTTATTTTATTTGAAGGAACCACTACCTTTTCCATTCCCAAAGGTCAAAATGGCAGCCTTCTTGAACCCAGGGGAGGACGACAAAACTTGTTGAATACCTACATCAATTTCCAACTGAGTTTTACGACTATTTGGAGGACTTTTTATTTTATTTGAAGGAACCACTACCTTTTCCATTCCCAAAGGTCAAAATGGTAGCCTTCTTGAACCCAGGGGAGGACGACAAAACTTGTTGAATACCTGCATCAATTTCCAACTGAGTTTTACGACTATTTGGAGGTCTACCCCTGCCTGGGGACACTATAGTGTTAGGGAAATTTAGCTGAACCTGAGCAATAAAAGATTTAATGGGCATTTTCACCGGAGATGACCGGTGAGACAGGGTCACTTCCTGGTTCTTTGGGTCAGCCTGAGAGGTGTTAATGGGGGCCTCAGAAGGATTTAACGAAGGAGAGATAGACAAACTCTTATGAATTAAATCCAGGTCATTCCCAATAGAGCACACAACCTTTTCCGAGACCTCTTCTTCCACAAAATCCATGTTGGATTTAAGCAATTGCTCAACTAGCTGAGCCATGTGATCATCTGGAAAAATATGCAGAGACTCGGGCTTAGCACATTCCCTAAGAGGCTCATTATGTAGTAACTCTTTGACTTGCTGAATTAAAACATCTTCATCATGAATTACAGTGCTAGACACAATCGGAGCAATCACCCTGGTTGCTGCAATAGGACCAGACAAACGATCTAAAGAATTAAGGACCTCATCCCCTAAGCTACCACCAAGCCCCCCCTTCTAAACAAGGCAAACAAGGGAATCTTGAAATAGAGGAAGGGCCAACTGTTTACCCAGATTAGGAATGTTGTTTTTAACATGACCAATAGACAACACAACCTGAGATAAGGTGTTCACCTCACTTTCAAGAACAACAGTGGCAGATTTACTAATAGGATTAGCAGTATTATGAAGGTCCTCCTTGAGTTGTCGGACAGACCCAACTAAGACCTGAGGAGATTCTTTAGCAGAATTATTATGATTAATTGGAGCGGCTTTGTTAAGGTCTTCCTTGTCTTGGCAAACAGACCCCACCAAGACTTGAGAGGAGTCTTTAGCAGGAGCAGGATTAAAAGAAACATTCCAATCTACCTCATTGTTTAAACTAGCTTTTACATTTCGAAAGTAAAAAAATAGAGGAGCATCCACAATTATCAGATTTTGACCCAGATCATCCTTCATTTTCATAATAGGTTGCTTCCAAATGGCTTCATTTGATTTAATATTACAAGAAATTGGGCATACTGATGATGGAGAAATCAGAACACATATTTTTACCAGAACCTTCCCTTCCTCAAGAACAAATTTAGATGTCAAAAAACACCCAAAATTATCCCCTATAGATTTCAGCACCTCCAGATCCATGAATTCAAATGGAAGTTGTGGCAAGCCAAACCAAATCGGAAGAGATTTAGGTCTGACCCATTCCAAAATAAAGAAGGGTTTCCAAGAAGAAACCCTAACTAAAACATTACCAAACCAATGAAATGAATTTTTAAGAACATCATCCTTGCTATGGGGGGATTCAAAAACCAAAACACAGGAATTGGAAGATAACAACTGAAAACAAATCAAAGCAGGCCAACATTTGCGTAATTTAGAATGTAAATTAGATAAGTTGGTCGGAGGACCCCAGATTTCCCCTAAAATAGCCACAGAATGCAACTTGGAAGCCCTATTAGCCACAACAAAACCAAAAAAATCAAAACAAGGTCACGGAAACCAAACCTCCTTCGAAGGAACAGAATGATCCTTATTACCAATTTCCACATGAGCTTTACCACTCGAGCTCCCCGCATCTTTATCAACAATAATAGCAACATCCACATCCATCTGTTTAACAAACCCGGATGCCCTAGGGCTAGCCAAACAAGCGCCATTCATTTGTTTTACAAACCCGAATACCCTAGGAGCAACTAGGGTTCCCATGGCTACCACTTCAGCAAAAGATCGGTGTGCAATAGTTGATTTCTTACCCCTATTAATGTTTCTTCCATCCGAACCTTGCCTAATAGAACTTCCCATTCGACGCAGCAGAAACCCTTTGAAAAAGCCCTGAAAATATTTGGATACCAGACGAAAATCTCTGCGATGCCTTCACAGAAACAGAGCCCTATCTTCCCATCAGCCCTTGGAGAACACCCACTGCGGCACATGTGGCGGATCATCCCAACCAACATCTGCCCAAGCGCCGAGTCACCTTTCACTGCCAACTTGCAGAGCCATCGAGACTTATATGTATAAAAATTATTAAAGCATCTACAATTTTGAATGATCTATATTGTAAAAGCATTAGTTATGTAGATTTTAATACATGTAGATTATTATACAGTATGTATAAAAATTAGTTTAATTCAAAACAATCTTTAAATTTTTATACACTTAGGGGAAGAGTACCAATAGCTGAAATAGTTCCAATAACCGTCACCTTAATACCATGTTGACCCCCCAAAACATAAAAAAAAAATGGTCAGTACATAAATACAAAAATACTAGCAAATATTTATTTTAACACCAATACATGTTCACAAATGAATTAGTAGTTGAAAACCAAAAAGTAAAAAAAATAAACAACTACTGGTACATTTCCTATTTTAATACAAAACATCTTGAACAAATAATAAACACTTTTTATTTTTTAAAAAAACTTAATGTTTACATTTGCCACTTTATGCAAGTGGCTTAAGAGTACAAATGTACTCCAATTACAATTACATATGCACAGCTATTGGTGCATTACATGACATAAAAACAATCAATTGTAAACTTCTTAGACACTCAAGTGTACATAAAAACAACAGTGAATATATTAACAAATTGAAGGCAGAGCAAACAATGAAAATGCCACAAAAATCTTCATTTCCCTAAGTTTTTAGGGCGAAAAGGATAGTGGGAGTTTGTGCCACGTGTACACACCCACACACACACACACACACACACATATATCTATATATATGTAATGAAAAATAATGAAGGGGTTTCGAATAATTATGAACAATAATCAATCTTTTTTGCATTGTCTATAATGATTTCGACATTATAAACAGAGAGACACCATTTAACAGCACACCCATTAACCATTTAACAGCACGCACACACACACACACACACACACACACGCATATATATATATGTGTGTGTGTGTGTATATGTAATGGTAAATAATAAAGGGGTTTTGAACAATTATGAACAATAGTCCATTTTTTTCCGCATTCACTATAATGATTTCGACAGTATAAATAGAGAAACAACATTTAACAACGCAGCCATAAAAGAAAATGATAAATAATGAAGGGGTTTCGAACAATTATGAACAATAATCAATTATTTTCACATTCACTGTAATGATTTCAGCATTATAAACAGAGAGACACCATTTAATAGCACACCCATTAACCATTTAACATCACACACACACACACACACACACACACACACACACACACATGCGTATGTGTGTGTGTGTATGTAATGCTAAATAATAAAGGGGTTTTGAACAATTATGAACAATAGTCCATTTATTTCCACATTCACTGTAATGATTTCGAGAGTTAAAATAGAGATACAACATTTAACAACGCAGCCATAAAAGAAAATGATAAATAATGAAGGGGTTTCGAACAATTATGAACAATAATAAATAGAGACAACATTTAACAACGCAGCCATAAAAGGAAATGATAAATAATGAAGGGGTTTCAAACAATTATGAACAATAGTCAATTATTTTCGCATGCATTGTAATGATTTCGGCATTATAAACAGAGAGACCATTTAACAATGCACCCATACAAGGAAATGATAAATAATGAAGGGGTTTCGAACAATTATGAACTATAATCAATTATTTTTGCATTCACTGTACTGATTTCTGCATTACAAACAAAGACACATCATTTAACAACACACCCATAAAAAGAAATGATAAAAAATGAAGGGGTTTCGAACAATTATAAGCAACAATCAATTATTTTCGCAGTCACTGTAATGATTTCGGCATTATAAACAGAGAGACACCATTTAACAACCCACCCATAAAAGGAAATGATAAATAATGAAGGGGTTTTGAATTATTATGAACAATAATCAATAATTTTCGCAGGCACTGTAATGATTTCGGCATTATAAACAGAGAGACACCATTTAACAGCCCACCCATAAAAGGAAATGATAAATAATGAAGGGGTTTCAAACTATTATGAACAATAATCAATTTTTTTAGCATTCACTGTAATGATTTCCGCATTATCAACAGAGAGTCACCATTTAACAGCCCACCCATAAAAGGAAATGATAAATAATGAAGGGATTTCGAACTATTATGAACAATAATCAATTTTTTCCGCATTCACTGTAATGATTTCGGCATTATAAACAAAGAGACAGTGTTTAACAACGCAGCCATAAAAGAAAATGATAAATAATGAAGGGGTTTCGAACAATTATGAACAATAATCATTTTTTTCCGCATTCACTGTAATGATTTCGGCATTATAAACAAAGAGACACCATTTAATAGCATGCCCATAAAAGAAAATGATAAATAATGAAGGGGTTTCGAACAATTATAAACAATAATCAAACTTTTTCGCATTCACTGTAATGATTTTGGCATTATAAACAGAGAGACACCATTTAACAGCGCACCCATAAAAGGAAATGATAAATAATGAAGGGGTTTCAAACTATTATGAACAATAATCAATTTTTTTCGCATTAATTGTAATGATTTCGACAATATAAATAGAGAAACACCATTTAACAGAGCATACAAAGCATAATGCAGCTGTGAAGGAGCAAAACCATCATTGGACATCCAATATGCAATAGACAAAGCATAATGCAGCTGCGAAGGAGCAAAACTGTCATTGGACATCCAATAAGCAATATGGACGAGTTATCGTTACCTGGGAGCCGAGGTTGCAGAGGAGTCCGCCGAAGGCCGAGGTTGCAGAGGACACCACTGACGGAGGTTGCAGAGGAGGCCGAGGTTGCAGAGGAGGCCGCCGACCAAAAAAAATTTCCTAACTTGTGAGTGCAAATGTTAGGGAAACATTTTATTTCCCTAAGTTTTTAGGGCAAAAAAGATAGCGGGAGTTCGTGCCACGTGGGGCCACCATACCTCCGTGGGACGGGGGTTATGGGTGGTCAACATGTTTTTTGACCACCCATTTTAAACTTGTTTACATTGATCATTATTTTTAATTATATGCATGTCATAATTTTTTTAGATTAATTATTTTTTATAAAAAGGTGAAAAATATATTAGCTTTTAGGTATTTTACAAATGGATAATGGTGTTTTGGTGTGCGGGTATTGGCGCAAATGCATTCAAGTATCGGTCGACACTTTGAAATGACCATTTTTTGACCTTTGGATGCATAACAACCTATAGAGATCGGATCGTTACTACCTAGAAGCCAGATCAATAGGTTTAAGAAGTTAAGTCGCATACAAAGACAACAAAAAAAAAAAATCAAAATTCGATATATCGTTTAGGATATGTGGGTGCGCGAAGTTAGCTATGACGGCTACTGGTGCTCTTCCCCTAGTCTTTGAAGTCAGTGTGCCCATTTTGGAGAACTAGTAGATATGTGTTGAATAGTTATATAGTAATACTTAACTATATTACGTATAAACAAGACTAATATGTAATCGCAGTATTAAAGTAATACTTAGTATAAACAAGGCTAATATATGTAATCTGTACATACCCAGTATTCGCACCAATCTAGAGGTCTCGCCAAATTCGTCGAACGCTTTCCTACACAGTTTCACCTTGTTGCGCCTTCCTTCATGTGATTTTTATTTGTTTCCCAAGCAAGTAATAGGCAGTTCGCAAGGTTTTTCTTCACAGTTTGTGTGTTTCTTTTCACTGTTTGCGGTTTCTTTTAGGTGTTAGTGTGAATTTAGGGTTTTTTTTTCGTGATTTTAATATTTGATTAATTGTACAAGTTTAATTGTGATTAAACGCAGATAAAATTGTTGAAACTCGTTTACCAAAAATCTGCGATTTTTTTTTAAAAATTGGGGGAAAGAATCGACGTCCTCAACAATTAATCGGGTATAATCGTGATTTTTTTCTGATTGTTGCTTCTTTGGTGTAAAAATGTGGTGGTGTGCTTTGACAATTTTATCTTTTGCACCTGGCCTAAAACATTTTGGTCCATGCGGTTGTGTGTGGATCTATGGGCAATGATTTAGGATGGACTAGAAGGTGTGTCAACTTGGTGTGAAGCCTCACACATCTCATTTTGCCTTTCGTATTTGCATTGGAATTTGTTTTTTACTGACTATTTGATATTCACACGCTACACCTAATTAGGCCGACCTAATTGATGTCCTTGAGTGGAATCATTGTGAAGAGATATACGAAGTAAGTATATGTTGTGTGAGGTATACATGAAGCAATACAATGGTTCAAAAATGTTATAGAGAAGTGATGAAGATAATTTCTGATATGTTTTTACTCGTGAACTATGATCAACATTTCCGTAGATGGAGTTCCTCCAGTTCAACTCTATCAATGTATCTTTATCAGATGTATTGTATCTTTCCCTGAAGAAGTGATCAATGTTTGCAAGTCCCTTTTGTATCTTGCCCTCAGGTTGTGTGCCTTATCTCTACAAGTCATCTCAGGATTAGTGAGCTCCTTGGCCTACAACCTAGACATTGTAATCAATTTATCATATAGTGAGATATTTCTCACTATGATTTTTCCTTCTTTGGGTTTTCCATGTAAAAATCTTGGTGTTTTTGTGTGGTTGCTTTCATAGTTTCAGTTATTTATTTTCATGCATGTTTTGGATGGAATAAATGTCCAATAAAAAGATTAAATCCATTAAGTTTAGTATATGCTAATTCACCCCCCCTCTCAACATTTGGTGGTGTTCAATATCCCACTCTATATCCCTCCCTCTTTGTCTCTTTATCTATCTTTACTATCTCTCCCCCTCTCCTCTTATCTCCCCTATCTCTCTATGTCTCTCCCGCTCTATATATATTTATCTCCCCCTCTCCATTTCTCCCTTTATCCCTATCTCTCAATTTCTACCTCTCCCTCCCTCTCCATCTCTCCATATATTTTTGTCTCTCTCCCTTCCCCCCTCTCTCTATGTATATATATCCCCTCTCCCTCTCTCTATCTCTCTATCTCCATTTACATATCCCTATTCTCTTTGTCTCTATATCTTCCTCTTTATCTCTCCATCTCCCTCCCTCTCTCCCTCTCTCCCTTTTTATATCTCTCTCCCACTCTATATCTAGTGCAAGGGCACCTAGCCATTGAGATGATCTATAAGGTAATATTGTATTTGTAACTATTTTTGATGTTTCTTTTATTATTTTATTGACATAAAGTCCATAGGTGTCAAAAACAACTCATCTTTAAGGCTTGGAAAGCCATTTTGTACCAAGAGACCTAGAAGGTCCTGATATGGTCAAAGTTGGTCAAAGGGTCAAAAATTGCCCAAAAAAGGTTTGGAAGGTTGTATTTGGTCAAATAAATTCCATTTCATGATGTTAAAAGTGTCCATGAGTTCTATGGTCAAGGTTGGTAGTAAATTGTGAAAAAATGTAAAAAATTGCAAAAGTTGCAACATTGCAAAAAATGCAAAAAAATGAAGCAAAGAATGTGTCCATTAGTTCAAAAGGTGGTTGTAACTGTCAAAGGAGGTTAGAAATGATTTATAAACCATTTTTGGTCGATATCAAGGGGGTTGAGCAGTTTGGGAGGGGGGGGGGGATTTGACAAAGGTTATCCATCAAACCCTCAAATTGTCTTAAGGTTTTAAGGAATCTGTGACTACCACAGAGCCATGAAAGCTCACATTTAATGTAATTTTGACATGTAGATGTTTTTTAATGATATATTAATTAAATATATTTTAGGTGAATCATTTCTTATGCATTTTTGTGGAGTATTTGGCAAGATATGATTGTTTTTCCAAGAACTGTCAAAACCCTGCCAAGGGTTACCTGTTTTGGTAAAACCCTCATAACTTGTTTTTTAACTGTTGGATCTAGCTATAAATTTGAGAAAAGTTATTTAACTAGGAAATATAAAGTATTAATGGAGAGATTGGCTTCATGATCAGTATTTAAAAATTTATTAATGACTGTTTGTTACAGTTCATGGTAAAAATCAAACTGGTAAATGCAGGAACACTCCTGTTGAAACATTTGGTATGGCCACCCGAGGAATCATAATGAAAAAAGGATGTATGTGTTGTAAATTTATCTGAATCCTATTTCCATTTCTTTTTGTATGACTTAATTTGGTTAATAATTGAAGAAGTTGTGATTGTTTTTATAAAAACTATTTTTAATGATGAAACCCTGAACTAGGGTATTCCATGGCAATAGAGAATTTGTTCTCTCATGCTATGGTGAATGTTATGATCTGAAATCTTGAATGAAGGTCTATAGGTATGGAATATAACCTTTTAAATTGGTTTGGGGTTGATTGGTGGCATATGGTGGAAGTACTTAGTAGACAATCCTTTAAATTTTGTGCTTATGTCTGAAGGAGTTGTTGTTTGTGATTAGTTATGCCTTAAGTCTGATTTTGTTTCAACAAAGAGTTTTTTTTTATGTGGAAGGTACTCAAGGTTGTAGGAAGGATATGTTGGGTGATTCTAAGGTGTGTAGAAGTTCTTATTGTTGGTGATTGTGAATGAGAAAATCCTACTCCTTGAAGGGTAAGGTTATTGTATCAAGATACCTTTGTAATCCTTGTGTAAAGATTATGTTGTGCTTGCCTTGTAGAATGGATGAATTCTATTTGTAGTGTCACTTAATGATCAAATCGTGAGTTTTGGAGTTGAGAAGAGTGGTTAATCTTGTTATATGCCTCTTGAGTCAAGTTGAAGTTCTTGAATTTGGTTTTGGGTCAGCATAACATTGTGTGTTTTGTTGTTTGTTTGATGATCTGCATCAATATCTTTATCTCCCCTCTATCTCTATCTCTCTATATCCCCCTCTATCTCTACTTCTCTCCATATGTATAGATTTGTATTAAAAATCTTTCAAAGGGATCCAAGTGGAATTAATTCCTATAGAAGTTCAAATATGTCTATCCTTTTTATTTTCATTTTCTCTGACACATGAATAATTTGTTTTTCATGAGGATCTCCTAAAGGTGAAAAACATCAAACTTATGCACAACAAGTATAGGTTTTGCAGTTTTGTGTGCTTTATGCCATACTTTATAAAGCTATTTGAAATGAGAATGTGCATGTAAATAACTTTAGATTTTATCACTATTGACGGGATTATTTTATTGTCTCTTATATTAGACTATTAGTCATCTATTTCCTATGTCTTGCAAACTTTTACATTGAAACCTCAATACTTTCCTAAGTTTAAGACTGTTTGATAAGTACTAAACATATTTACTCATGGGTGTTAGATATAATACTTGTGCATGATTATTAATGAAAATATGATGAAATGATGTAATATCATTATGAGGTGTTTCTAGAAACTAACATGTTGTAGAAAAATGGTGAAAGACATCATGCAGATTTCTTGCAACCAAGTAATTGTAGAAGTAGTAGGTGTTCATGCAACTAAGTAGCATGTGTTGCAACAATGTGCATTATAAGCATTGATATGTCCACCAAAATATAAACTTGAGACTCCCAGCATCAACAAACATCTTTAGCACCTAAAATACTTCTATCATAATCATCATCAATTATTTTTGTTGCATTTTCGTCTCAATTATTAAAGTCCCTCCTTATGATGGATATGGAATCCTATTAAGACTCTACTTTATGTTGTATCTCTTAGTTAAATAACTCTCTTCCCATATATTAGGAATAAGTGTCAGGTCAAAATCAGTTTGTTAGAGTAAAGTCTATAAATGCAGTGTAGAAGATGATATAAGGATCGACAATTATGTAATTTTCCTCTATTTTCTGTAATACATAATTTATGTATTTGGTTATCTTCATGAATGAACGTATGAGAGAGTTTTTGGCATAGTAACTTCATTCAACTATTAGTTTAGTGAGTACACCTACCTAGGTCAGGGCCCACTTGAGGTAAGGTACCACTCAACAATTTTTTTTAAAGCAATTCTATGATTTAGTTTGTTAATTAGTTTATACTGTTTCATACTTTCTTATTCGTGTAGCAACTAGTTAAATTACATTATGTGGATAGTTTAGTAGCGATTTGTTATTTCCTCTTTATTTTTATTTGATGATTACTTTTGGCTATGATTACTCTTTACTTGTGACTGAAATTATAATTTAGTAGGACTACATTTTCTTTTAATAATATTGTAAGTTACTTAAATCTTAAACTACAACAAAGTCTAGGAATCTCATAGTGTAAAAATAGTACTGACTCCATCTCAAGTTTACAAAATTGACTAATAATTTAATGCACCCTATATTAGTTGATGGCTGCTTAGTAAAGGATGATCTCATCCCTAAGTTGTACAGTCATTCTACTCATCCTAAATCATTAGTTCATGTAGGTAACCATACAATTGTAGACTCGCTTGGTATTATAAATTGTCAATTTTTCTCTTATTTTTCTTCCTTATACTATTTGACATTGATGCGACCTAGAAGATATTTGTTTACATTGTTGTGTTCAAGGTATACCAAGTAATATGTGAAATCTTTCCCAAGAATGATTTATGATATAAATTTTATTTCAAAATCCTAACCAACCTTTAAAGATAAGATAATGCATTACATAGTTTTATTTAATATGTAATTTATCATTTTAATGAGACTTAAAATATGCATAATATTTTATTAAATATAAATGTGAATTTATAAATGCAAATATTAAAATGACATGTTAGAAAAAGATTAGAGTAGATTTTTCAACTTTTAATTAAAAGAAAACACTAAATTATTTCCTTTATCATAAACACTAGTTAATTATGTCATATTACTATCAATGAAATCTTGAACCTTGTCCTTTAGACTAAGACAATGTTATGCACTATTCCATTGAACTCTATAATGTTCATAAAGGCATGTTCATCATATCCATTAAGTAATGAATGTGTTTAGTGTAAGGGAACCAACACATCAAGGTGGGTAGGTGAATGTTAGTGTATGCCACTTTTTTTGTTTAGGGTTTCTGGTGTAGGGGCATTTGGGTGCATCCCAATCAACACCATCAAATAAATAAATAATAAATAAATAATTTTTTTCAATTTTCAATTTTAAAGTGTTTTGTGGTCTCATTGGCATCTCTATAATCAGCTTGTAGAGTTTGTCGAGAGCATGAAATTCGAACTACAATCAGCTTTACGTCTTTAAGAACCTCGACTTGTGAATTGAGACAATGTTCTAAATTTACAATATTGAGGTAGACTACATTTACATCAATAAGAAATCACTACAGAAAGTCTCATGGTACAAAATTCAGTTGAGCTTGAACTGTTTGACAAAATTTCTCAACGAAATTTGATCTCATGGAATTATAGAGCTTGTCGGATATACACAAATTGGTAAGACTTATATTATCGGCTGGAACAAAAAACCAACCTTCCTCCCTTGTGGCGATGTCTAGCATAATACTCTTCTTCTTTTGGTTGTGGTGGACACGTCGAAAGATGTGAAAGCATAGACTGGCACATGAACTGTTTGACAGAATGTCTCCAAGAAATGTATATTAGATTGAAATGATTGCAGGATAAGTGGAAAAGGCTTTAGAAACTTCAGCAGATCTAATTGGTAGGTGTAAGGCCAAATACCACAACTTTTGCCAGCTACCTTGCAACTCGTATGAGATTCTTGTAGCAGTTGAGTCAGCTTCAATTCCAAGCATAAATGGTGAATAAGATGAAAAGGTGTAATGGGATACCATGGACAATACAATCCAAGCAGCAAAGAAGATTAGGCAAATCGAGCCAGTAGGATTTGGAAAGACATTGGTTAAGAAAGAGGAAGCAACAGATCACATTTCTTTGAATGTGATATAAATTAGTAAGTGGGTGTTGTGGATGAAAGGGGGGTGAGGATCTGCGACAGTGTGATGTGGGCTAAATAGAGGAGAAAGAAGACAGAATTTTTGTACAGAATATAGTTTATGAGTTGAGGAACCATAGATTAGTCATTTTGAAAATGAATTATGAATGTATGTAGTAATTTGTTTGGCGGTTTAATAAGAATATAGTTATGTTTCGTAGTTGCAATCTTAGATTCAATTTCAGAGCAGAGTATCTGGGTAAATGTGTGTTTTAAGTTTTGTGAGGAGGGAAGGGTGTTTCTTTTCGAATCAGTTTGAATCCTTCTAGGATATGACAATTTGATGGTCTCTTAAGAGAGCTAAGAGCAAAAAGAATCAGAGAGTGATGTAGCATTTCATATTTTGAGGTGTATACGATGAAAAGTGATGATGATAAACTATTGTAAAATCATAAAGCTCCAACCACAAACAATCTAAGTCCTACAATAAAACATTCATCAATACCAATAGAGATACCTAAGATCATGTAAATCAACACAATAAAACAATATTACCATTCACATGTCAAGTAGGGTTTCAATCTCCATTGATCTTGTTTGATATATTTGCTCTCAGATTTTATATGTGCACAAGAACTCAACAAAGAGTAGATTGTGGTTGATAGTTTGATCGCAAGAAGACTTGATTGACACAATCAATAGGGCTGATAATGAAGGAGAATATCCTCTTATATAGCAGACACTTTAAGAAATGGAGGGATAAGATTAAAAGATGAAGAGGATAAATGGTCGGCTAGGATTAAAAGGTAAGTAGAGGAAATAATTACATGATAAAGAGGGTAGGTGAGAGAAGAATTAAGAGATGAATGACATGTGTCATGGTAGAAAAGGGTAATAAATTAATTAAATAAATAAAAATTTATTTAATTAATAGAGAAAGTGAGATTAATTAAATAAATAAAATATTTATTTAATTTAGGAAAAGGACAATTTAAATAAATAAAAGTATTTATTCAAATGAGGAAAGGCTTAGAAGAGGATTAATGAATTAATTAAATAAATAAAAATTTATTTAATTAATAAAAGACTTAGGACAAAATAATTAAATAGATTAAAATATTTATTTAATTAGACATGATAATTTTAGGTGTCTACATGAGGTATTTAACATTATATTTTTTTGCAACTGCATGTGTATATTATGCATGAATATAATAATGCGTCTCAATTTATCTCAACTCCAACCAATTTGGTTGTTAGTAATGAATGCATTCTTGTAAACTATCTTACGTATTTTCAATGTATCATACCAAGAGACACGTTTTTATATTGCATCTTATGGGACTATATCAAGGGCATGAATACTTTAGGGTGGGTATACGAAATTTAGTGGAGACATCATTTCAGTTTTAGAGGGTCCTAATCATTCTTGCTATAGTTATCCAATAAAGTGTCTTAAGAGATCTAATATGACCCCCTTCAATAGTCTTATTTCTATTTGAAATGCACAACAAAGACCACCAAAAAATAACTGTTAGTAGCCATCATCACTTCCATTTTAGCTTTCGGGTTTCGTGTGCAATGAGCCCATGATTCCAAAAAGGGTAGAGAAACTTGTATACCCATAAACTTTCAAACAAAGGTGTGCTTGGAAAAGTAATTTGCATCCTCTTCTATAGTCTTTGGTTGAATCACAAGCACAAGCCTATGTTCACTTCTAGCTAGATAGGCTTGTGTTCACTTTTAGCTAGACATCATTCACCTTCAAAGGCCTAAAACCACCATTAAGAGAAGCACTTTCTTTGATACTGGTGTTATTCACTCCAAACATAATTTTCCTTGCATAATAGGGGAGGAAATATCCCCTAACACTGCATCTTGAAGTGAAAATCTTGTTTCAATCTAAAACCTCCATGTAGACCCATGCGAGCCTTACAAAGAAAAAAATAGAACCCAAGGAACCCTATGCACCAAGATTGAATAATATCCACAACCTTGGAAAAAAAAAACCCTAAAATCCACCCACAACTAGAAGGATCTACTCCTTCCAAGCTAGGACCAACACCCAACATGACCCTCATGCTAGAAAACACAACAACAAAAATCCCAAACTCCCACAACAAAATCCCTAATCACCTACTCACAAACCTCCTCCACCACACATGGCTGAAAATCCCCTTAGCATAGCCCCCAACACGTCTGATATCCACACACAGGCTCTGCTATGGCCAAACAACCCTTCCACGAGCATTAGCTTCCATCCCAGGTTTCTGTGGTACACCTTAATGTCATTCTAATTAGAAGTTTGATTTAGCCAAAAGATTAGCAACTTGATTTCCTTCCCTTTGAGTAGAGTTCTACTTAACAACATTGAAACCAAGCATGAGGATTTTGATTTCTTTCTTACTTTCATTGTCATTGCTAGAAGTGAGAGGGAGACTTTCTTTTGAAATGATTAATTAATATTTTAGAGTCAAGTTCCAAAATAATATCGATAAAATATCTTAGCTTAGCTTCTAAAAGAGCTTGAAGAGTGGTCATGGCTTCAACAATATCATTAAAACCAATACCAAGAATATTGACAAACCAAAACTTGTCTCTACAATTATGGCAACTAGGATTTACTTTAAAGCTTTATCAACATTACTTTTAACCAAGCCTGGAAGAGTGAATACAAGAATTCATTTGGTTATTTTGATTAGAGGCTTGCAAAGTTTCTAAAGTTATTGAATTATTCTAGCATTGTTTTGTGTAAATAGAGAAATAAGAGCATTTTGAGTGATAAGGGTGTGTGGAGTTACAAATTACTTGTAAAAAATATTTTCTTGAAGTTTAAGTTTAAGGTTTAACAAATTTTACACGTTTCTAAATATTTTTCAGTGGTACCTAACTCCAACATGCATGTGTGTGAGTATTTCTTTCACTCAAATATCTTCTTGCAATTATGTTCACATTGTAAAATGATGGCTATTGTCCCTATAAATTTATGTAAGCATGAAAAATAAGGTAGAGTTTATATTTGAACGTTAAAAACAATGCAAACTTGTGTTATACAATTTTACAACCAATACAAATCATTGTGAAAATAAATCATTAGGTTACAATATTAGTTAGAAGACACAAAAAATATGTTAAATAGGATGTACCTTCTCCTAACACTTCCACATAGCAAGCAAGTGAATAACAAAAACAAAAATACATTCAAAATCAAGCAAAATATGCTCCATCTTCTCTTGTTTCATAGAATAAAAATGTTGTATCTAACTCAAAAAGTGTGTCAAATAAGAATCCTATATCCTAGAAAAAACAAGGTCTATTGTATCAAAATATTAGTTAAGAAAAATGTTGAATTCTATGGTTTTGCAGTTCAAACCCATTACAAGGGTTTGCAAATCTAAATAAACAAAGAACGGAAAATGTGGTGTCAATTATAAGGGTTTTGCTCAATCTTATGTACCAAAGTACTATAAACCCATCAATTTTTTATCAAGACATGAATAAATATCATGTTGAGTCTTCACCTATTGGTCGATCATTCTTGTGAAATTAAAAACTCTAGTTGTCAAAACAACCAAAAAGCTAGAAGTCCAATAATGTTCAAGTTTGTTTCTATTGTTGGCATCAAAGTCATTTTTAAGTAATTGCTTTGATCTACACATTTGCATCATGTGGTTAGTGTACTCATTTTATCAAATTATTACTTGTAAGATCCACTTCCAAAAGCTATGAGGCATATGTATTTTTGTTGAATAGATCATTGCATATGGATATTTGAGGTTCATATATTGACCAAATCCTTTAGAAAAGGTTAGTCTATCATTAATGTTACACATTTGTCTACACATAATGATGATACTTTTGTCCATCTTGATTCTTCTAACAATAATTAACTTAGTCTTATAGATTTGGTTGAGCCTACATTGACTAGTGTTGATGTTAATATTTCTAAGATGCCCCTTGGTATATTTGCTAAGCAACCACTTGCTAAAAGGATTGTCGAGAAAATTTTGATTCCCATAAAGAATGATTTTTATCCACTACTCATGTTGATGGTGTTGATCTTGTCCTAAAAATTTCATATATTCTAATTAAGATATTGATGATGAAACTTTTTATGCTAATTATCAGATGTTTGCTAAGTATAGTGATTGTTGTGTGGGTAGTTTATGATGATTTTGGTCCTTATGTATTCTAATTATTTAAGGCTCTCGAGCTTGAGATATTTTCTCTTATTGATTTAGTGGGTCAATTTTGGGCCCACATTTTATGATGTCAAGTTGTAAGTCAAAAACCTAAAATGGTATCTTGGTGGAAACTAAGATTAAAATCCATAAGGGCATTATTGAGTTCTACATCTATTTATACAAATTTTCAAATTATAATCCAAGTTCTTAATTTCGCTTACCTTCTAGTCAATGGTGTATGCTCTCTACTTTTTCTCCATTAGGGACACCTTGCTGACATTCTCCTCTCATTTTCTATTAGGGAATATTGTGTGTTCCAAATTCAAGTGGAGACTTTATAGAGATGATAGATGGGTGCACTTCAAATTCTTTGTGAAAATTCGCTACATGTATGTCATTATTGATGTATTTTAGATTGCCTTTTTTTTAGCCATAGTTTGTTGAGGTCATGATTGGTGCACTTAAGTCCCAAAAATTGTAGACAACTTGTTGATACCTTGTGATTAGTGATCTTTTATCTATATTTTGAATACACCTAATGGTTACACTTTTGTGGTCCATTTCATGATTTTGTGTAACATGTTGATTGTGGATATTATTGGTGGACAATTGATGAGTACATGCTCCTCCTTATTATGTTAACTGCACCTATTGAATTCTTTTGTCTATTATGAACAATATGCTAAAATTGGTTAGATGTTACCTTGGTGACTAATATATTTCAACTATTATTTCTAGTGGTGATGTAGAGTTCTCTCAAACTGATAGGCGAAGACTACTTATTGGCCACATTGTTGATTAGACCATTTATGATTTTTTGTTTGTTAAAATGGAATTATCCTAGAAGTCTAGTAGACGAGGATGACTAGCCATGGGTGCCTATTCATATTAACTACTCATGACTGGTCTTTTTTATATTATTACATAATGTACCATTGCAAATATAGTGACTACATTAATGATTAAAGAATGTATATTCACAGTTTTAAGAGATTGCCAGTGATAGAACCAAGTCACCATATTTGAGGATGCATTATAAATACATTGGCATATAGAAATAGAAGCACATAGGGAGAAGTCATGGTTGGGTCTCAAAAATAGGTTTATAGAGTGGATGTAGTTGGGTTTTATAGAGTGCATATATTCAATCTTAATAAAAAAATAATATAAATTTGTTTGGGCCTTTAAATGCATTAGTCAAGATCTCTAGGATAGAATTAGAACTTAGGGAAACACAATACTAATAGAAGAATGAGGACAAATAAGAATAATAGAAGACATATAAAGAAAAAGGGATAGGGATGGGATGAGGATTCGATGCAAAAGAAGAACTACTTGTGATCTAATAGCAACGTCAATCCAAGAAATTGGGTTGCAAAAATGCAAGATGAAACAAAAAAAATTAAGCTCGCAATTTTATTTCTTTGACGAGAAGCAATGTAAAAATTTATCAATAGAGTGTAACTATTTTGTTCATTTTGAATGACTAAATTGTTTGATTTACCTTTATGGTGACTATTTACATTTTAGAAAGAAATATCAATAAAACTAAAGATTATTTACATATTATCATGGAGGAGGTTTCTTTAAGACAAAGAAGGGGTTGTTATTGGGGTGAGCAATATTAGATTCCATAAGGTGGGGGGAAACATAAAGGAGAAACTAGCATTTGCCAAGTTCAAAGTTACAAGGATGATGTAGTCCCTGAAAAGGGAAAGGTCTCTATTGTAAAAGAGGGAAGAGGATTTCTTCAAACTAGGTTTTGTTGTGGCATTGATCAAGTCATAAAGCCTATGGATGTTCATAGAGATCATTTGAAGGATAAGAGAGGAGTGACACCAAAGTTCATGTAGTAGAAACCAATGAAGAATCAGTTAGTTCAATATTACAAGAACCAAAGTAGGCAAAACCTAATGATAAAAGGAGAATAACAAGCTTGTACAAACAAGTCTCTTCCATACCACCTATAAATTAAAGGGTGTTGCAAGGTTATCATGGATAGAGACAAGATTGATATTTTGGTTTCAATGGAAATAGTGAATAAGTTACATTTAAGGAGAGTAGCACATCCAAAACTATACAAAGTTTCATTAACATAGAAGGATTGTCATGTAGTGGTGAAGGAACAATGTCTTATGAGTTTTCATATTGAGTTTTACAAAGATGAGGTGTGGTATGGTGTCATGTCCTGCTAAGAAGACTATAAAATTTTGATTGAGAAGTTTTGGGTGTTAGGGGAAATATCTACACACTTGTCAAAGATGACAAAAAATATGTATTGAATCCAATGAGGGAACAAGATGGTGAATATGAGAGATTCTAGGATGATGCTTACTACTAGGAAAGAGTTCCATAATAGTTTGAGAACAAGGAGGATGAATCTGTTGTTAGCAACAACCAAGAAGGAAGACTGAGAAGGGGGGGTGTGAATCAGTCTTCATCGGAATAACAAACTTAATCGCAAAACACAAATATGATAAACTGTAGTAATAAGACATATAAACACATTAACAACACAACACACAACACACAACACCAATATTTTTGAAGTGGAAAAAGTGGTTAAGGGAAAAACCATGGTGGGAACCTACCCATAGTAAGATGATACTCTGCAGTAATATGTGAAAATGTTACAATGGGAAATGCACATGCATTCAGGCACACTGCCTAGAGCTCATTGTTAAAATATAATGCCCAGAAGCCTACAACCCTCAGGGAAGTCTCACTGACTTACAATAAGGTTCAGACTACAATCTAGAAGAAATGAACTGAAAGAATAATATCTCCAAATGCCTGATTACAGTTCCGGTTAAGCACATATATCTGGTCTACAACACCAATCTCACCTCAAACTCAACACCAAAGGATGAATCACTTGTTCATACATAAACCTCTCTCTGATAATTTAGGCACAACATCAAAACCTAAATTACATGAATACATCACTTATATATAAAATTCATCAACCTTGATAACAAGGTCGGCTAAACCCTCAACCCTTAATTACAAAATTATATCACACGATACAAAGATCTATCACCGAAACAATATGATGGTTTACATAGCATAGCATGGACCTAAATCAAAATCCCAAATAATCAAATCCATCGGAAATCATGCAAGATCAACCGCAACACGCTACACCACCAGGAAAACCACATAACACGAAAATCATCGCCTGTTGATAGAAACCACGAAAAAATCACACAACGATCAATGCGGATCACCAAAACAAAATAGGACACAACTAGAAAACACTAGCAAGCATGTTAGAATCATCAGGAACAGTTGCACCAACACCATTTATCAAATCTTCATCGGTCAACATCTAAAATCTCAAGAACACAACCAATCGGCAACTGTCACGAAGAAAGATAACTTGTGGAGCACCAAATCATGATCCATATGAAATGAAGATACACAAGACCATCCCAAGAAATATAAAAAAAATCAACACAATATTTGATCACACTGGAATATACTGAAGGATATACCAAACTCTGCAAAACAGTGATCAACAAACCAACACTACAAACCGGATCATAAGATCTTCCCAATCTGCAATCACTAGAGAAATACATAGGAATATGTTGATATCAATGAAAACAACATATCCTAGCAACAACAATGACCAACAATATCCAACAATCTCCCCCTTTGGCATTGATGGCAACATATGAATGTGAAAAACAATCAATGCAAAGAAAGAAGATATCTCGAGCAAACTCCCCCTAAGATCAGGACTTAGAAATAAGTTTTTTTTTCACATGATCTCTCTCCCCCTTTGACATCAATGCCAACGATCCAAAAATAGAAAACCAAACTCACTCTCCCCAAAACAACAACATGAATCACATAAATTTCTCCAAAAAAAAACACACACTACTCCAACAGAGGAGCAACACCAAATCACCAATCCAGATAAAGAGATAAAGCTCTAAAGTCCATCGGATTGATGCAACTCAATGCATCTAGTTCTCATCATGAGGGGTGGATAGCCCTAACTTCTCTCTCAAGTAGATGAATGTATCTGTAGGTAAAGGCTTAGTGTAAATATCAGCTATTTGTTCCTTTGTAGATACATACTCCAACTTCACCTTCTCTTCACTGACTTGCTCTCTCAAGTAATGATATTTGATTGACACATGTTTAGTCTTTGAATGTTGTACCAGATTCTTTGGCATGTTAATAGTACTAGAATTATCATAGTAGATAATAGTAGGCTCATCATAAATAACTCTGATATCCTTCAACATTTGCTTCATCCAAACTACTTGAGTGCAATTACTAGCAGCAACAATGTACTCAACTTCAGCAGTAGATAAGAACACTGAATCTTGTTTCGTGCTAGCCCATGAAACCAACTTCTTACCCAAAAATAATGATCCATCAATAGTTCTCTTTCGGTCATCAACATCACCAACCCAATCTGCATTAGTGTAGGCACAAAGCATGAAATCATCATTTCTCGAATACCATAAACCATAGTCCATAGTTCCCTTCAAATATTTGAATATCCTCCTCACAGCAGTGACATGACTCTCTTTCAGATCAACTTGATATCTAGCACCCATGCACATAACATGCAAATGTCTGGCCTAGTCTGAGTAAGATATATCACTCCACCAACTATAGATTTGTACAAACTCTGATTAGCTTTAGGGGATTCATCATTTTAGACAATTTACAACAATCACCATAGGAGTTCCAACCGGTTTGGAGTCATCTAATCCAAACTTCTTCAACAATTCCTTCACATACTTAGTTTGAGATATGAATATACCTTTTCCAGTTTGTGCAATCTGCAAACCTAAGAAAAATTTCATCTCACCAATCATAGACATCTCAAATTCCTTCTGTATATCACCGACAAACTTCATGCTCAAGTTATCATCACCACCAAAGATAATATCATCAACAAAGACTTCAACAATTAGGATGTTATCATTCTCTATCTTAAAGTACAAGTTACTGTCAGCAACACCTTTACTAAATCCCAATTTCAACAAATATTTATCTAGTCTAGCATACCAGGCTCTAGGAGATTGTTTCAAACCATAAAGAGCTTTCTTCCATTTACAGACCATGTCTCCATCATTTGACAATGAAAATCCATCAAGTTGTTCAATGTAGACTTCTTCCTCAAGATCACCATTCAAAAAGGCAGTTTTGACATCCATCTGATATACCTTGAAATCTTTATAAGCAAGTGTAGACGTATAAAAAATGACCACTTTCCTAAGTGAATATTTAATATTCATTTTAACCCCATTCCTCTATTTAATTAATTTCTTCACATTCATCTATTTAATTAAATGAGTTACTTAATTTATTTAATTAAGTTCACCTAAGTCTTTTCTAGCATTTGATTAAATAAATCACTTTATTTAATTAATTCCCCTTTTAAATAAAATCTACATTTAATTAAATTTATCCTTGCAAGTAAATAAATATAATTTATTTATTTAAATCCCCCACTTGTATTTATGCAAGTTGCATCTATTTTTGTTGAAATAAAGTAATTTATTTTAATTAAAATTCCCCTCCATCCACTTGCAAAATCCTACATCTCCCACTTGCCTCTCTAAACCCCCTTCTAAATTCTTCTAATCATTTCTAATTTAGCCTAATCCATCTCTTATCCATCTCCTAAATATTGTCACATCCCTAAGAAAAGGGTAGTCACTTCTAAAACCTTCAAAGTCTTTGAAAACCATTAAAGTCATTATTCCTTCAACAAGTTAACCCTCAAAGTCTTCATAAACATTAATGGTTAACTCAACCTTCTTACATGATTAGAGACTTTCTCTCTAACTCAACCCTCATCTAACCCAAGGGTCTCATCAAGCATTGATAGCTTTAACCTTGGTTATCCCTTTAACCCTTGCACAAGATTTTATCCTTTGAGTAAAAGCTTTATCCAATGGATAACCCTAACCTAACCTTAACCCTTACCTCATAGGGTAACCATCATGTCTTCTCAAGCATTTAATGCTTCTTACATCTCCTCTCAAGCAGTCTTTTGTTGACAATTGTCACCTTTTCATTGGTGAGAATTGTAAATATGGATTGATAACTTTCAATCCTAGCCCTTGTTATGATTATCCAATCTTGACCATCCATTGCCCTATTTTTTCTATAAATAGAGCTCTCATTCTCTCATTTTGGGATATCCAAGTTTCATGCATCTAATCTATAGTCATTTTACTAAGCATTTAGCCTCTCTTTGATAAAATCATTTTAATAAGCATTTTAGAAGTAATTTTAAATATCATAGCATATCCATGTTAGACTAGTACATCATGCTAAGATAAGTTCACTAATCCTTCATCCTATCATCATATTTTATGATAGTTTAAATCATCATAGATTCAATATCATACATATCTAGGAATGCATTCATGCTAAATTAATCAAACATCACTCGTTCTTGGAGTTGTCATTCCTAAGTCACTTTTCTCAGTGATCTGAGAGCAAAAGCATTAACTTGAGGGATCATGTGAGATAGAGTACAATGGAACACCCCTTGGAAAGTTGAGTTATTCAATATAGCTCCATAACTTGCACCAAGAGTCCCATTGGTGTGTGGATCTTTGTGAAACCGAATTTTACGTTTATGCCTACCACTTTTCCCGCACACATTTCTGGTGCACACCGTGGGGTATAACCCCATTAATCTTATCGTTTTTGATACAAGAGCAATATGGAAAGCATGCAAAAAAATCGAGTTAGCGCATTAGAGCATTCTGTTAGCGCATAGAAATATTTAGTTAGCACTTCTAGTTTACTGTTTAGCACATAAGACCTCTTCATTAGCACATTTAGCATTTTAGTTAGCGCATAACAGTCTGACTGCTTTCTGTATAATCATAGCGCATTCGGAAAATAGAGTAGCGCATGCAGTAAACAACTTAGAGCATAGGAAGCATTCTGTAGTGCATCTGTGCTTTTCTGTAGCGCATAGGTGCAACAGTATAGCACATTAATCTGACAGAGAAAAGACAAAATTTTGTAACCGAAGGAAAACAATTTTAGGCTTGTGTAAGCCCCCATCTGATTCTGGTTTTACTAACTTTCTTCTTGCAGGTAGCTGACCACTTTCGTGCAGGTTTAAATTAAGTTAAATAGGAATTTTAATTCTTTTAACTTTCTAGTAAAAATAATTCACTTTTCTATAAATTTGGAAAGAATCTCATGTTGTCATTCTGGGCTTAAAATTTACTACATCGTCATTTGGGATCTAAAAAGAATTTCATTGCAAGGTAAAAAGAACAACAAAAACAAACTCTTTATTTCTTTGCAAGTTAGGAAAAACTTTTCAATTTGGGTCTAAAAAGAACAAGTTTCCTTTTTGCAAAAGAACTTCACCTTCCTTTGGTGCATAAAAGGATCCATTTTTATTTTGCAAAGTATAAAAAGAACCTCACTTTTTATTTTGTGCAAAGCAAGGGAGTTTTAAATTCGCGATTTTTCTTTTGTTGACCAAACATTGCAATTCATTTTGTTGACCAAGTTTTCTTTTACTTAGATCGAAAATCACTAATTTGAGGATCTAAAAAGAACACCATGCCTTTTTGGAGCAAAATCTCCAAATAGAAAATAAATCATCATTGTCTTGAAGGCTAAAAAGAATATTGTTTGCCTTGTCTTGAAAGTGGAAGGTATATGCTTTCCCCTTAATTGGGTGACCAAAAAACCAAACCACTCTTATGCTTTCTTTACTTTAAGCAATTAAATCCTTTAGCAGGACTACCCTCCCGAGTTGCTCTTAGAGTGCCATTTAAATGGTTGGTGAGAGGGGAACGACCTAAGTGGGAAATGACTTTATCGACAAGGGTTCCAACCCACTATAATCAAAAGTGGAGGCTGACGAAAGTCCCTTCAATGGTTTTGTTCAGCGATTAGCCTCCCCCCACTATCTTTAAGATACGTAAAGCCTTTGTTCTAAAGGTTGGGAAGCCTCCCGAGGGAGTTTATCACTAAAGACCGAACGGAAGCATGACTAAGAACCTTAGAACTAGAAACTTTGAGCCGAGTTAGTATCCAAACATATTCAATATCATAGTGCAAGGGTGGGGAAGAATTTGCCCCCAAGATCACTCACCATATATCTCCCAAGATAACTACTCAATTGTGAAGCAATTCACTTTGGGTTAATTTTTGGCAAAAGGCAAAAAAATGGGTGTTCCCTAGGGGGTGATAAGGTTGTTTGAGCTGACGGAGTATCGAGACTAGTGGGCTATGATATTGTTGATGACCCTTGAATAAAGAGTCTATCTGATTTGTCTTACTTGTTATCTAAAACTGTGAAACATCGAGGATTTGAACACATCCTCACAAAACATACACTATTTGTCTAGCATAGGAAAAATTTGTTATCTCATTTGTGTGTCATGTTTGCAATTTATTTTTCAGAAAATCATCCATCAAAAACAAAAGTTAAAATTCTAAAATGATAGAAAACAAAGGAATCAAGGCATCTTAGCGCATAGGAGCAACTTCCTACCACGTATCAATCATTTTATAACGCATTTGTACCAAAACTTAGCGCTCTTGGCCTTCACTTAGTGCATAACCAGTTTCAGATTAAGAAAACTTTCAGTGGCGCATTCAATAACCAGTTTACTGCATTCGCACATCAACTTAGTGCGTAAGAGGCATTTCTTAGCGCTTTGCAGGAACATATTAGCGCGTAACCTTTTAGTCAAAACAATTTCAAACAAATCCTAGTCGGCGCATAGAAGAGGCAGCTTAGTGCATTGAGAACTTTTTATGGTGAATCTAGACCATTAGTTAGCGCATCCAGTCTTTGTTTTAGCACATGGTAAAAATCCAGAAAAACAAAGAGCAAACTAGGCATTTTAGAAATTTTTTATCACCAATCCTGAATACCCTTTTGGGTCTTTTGTCAAAATCACCAGTCAAAATCTGAACCAGATTATCAGAGAAAACAATTCCACAATCAAACAAGCATCCTTAGAACAAATCTATCAAATCTTAAACTAGCTCGAGATAAGACTTCATCCAACCAAAATCAGGGGGTACCATCTCATTGATCAAAGTTTCACCATCTAACGGATCCTATCACAAACAACATATCGAGTTTAATCCTTAAGTTGTCAAATCAAGTTTCCATATCGGGAGACTTTTATCCATATCATTTGACACACTTTGTCATGGGGGCGAATCTAAACCTCTACTTGATGAAGTAAGCTTGAGTTTTTCAAACAAAGTATCACAATCCAACATCAAAGGAAACCATTGATCATTCGTGTATGACCACTTATTTTAAGAAGAACAAGTCTTCATCACAAAACTGAGTTGAAGAAGAGACAACCTAGTTCTAAGACACTTGCAAAAAGGAATAAATTTCTCTATATCAATCGCCAACTTTTTAAATCACATCGCGCATTCTTGCATCACATGCAATTGTATATTCAAGGCAAATCAAACGAGTTTGACAAAGAACCTTTAAGAAGCAGAGATTATATTCCTAAAGCGGCATTCAACCAACACTTAAATCGTGGAGGAAGGATCAACCCCACTTTATTCCCACAGTTCTATATCACTTATAACGAAGCACGACCTGAACCACCAACCCCTGAGAGAGAAGAAGAAGATGAAACTCCCTTTGTAACCAAAAGTTTTTATTAAGGAACACATTCTATCCACCAAACACCACCAGGAACTCCGATAAAAATAAATGTCTGCTGTCACTCGCTCTCAAAGAAACAAGCAAAGCGAATCACAGCCAGAGTCAAGTATGGGTCGTAGATTATCCAACTCTTTCGAGTATACTAATCTGGGAGATATAGAGATCACTTCAAGGAACTTCTCCAAGAATGTCAAGGAAACCCGTCATTCCAAAGGCTCATGGAAAGACTTATTGAAGCAAACAAGGAAAAATATATGCTCATGCTAACTAGCAAAGGAGTTAGACTTCTTGAAGATTTCAATACTGAAAACATAAGGAATGTAGACGAACAAATTTTTGGAACAAGGTCTAGAAATTACGCCTATCAAGACCAACAAAGAGAAGAAGAAACACATGACCCATAAATCATACCTGAAAAAAATAACATACACAAACACAACCATGCCCGAACTCAGGATAATCTTAATAAAAAGGAAGAAGCTTTCCCTCAACGTAACAATGCGCCCATGGTCGCTCTTACACAACAAATACAAATGCTGCAAAGGCAAATGCAAGACATACAACAAGGGACCACAGTGCGATACTCCTTGGATGAAATTTGTCCTTACCCCTTTAACAGGAGATTAAACATGATACCTTTTCCCCCGAATTCAGATATACCAAAATATGACAAGTACGATGGTAAAAGTGATCCCTGTGATCATGTTCAGAAATTTTGTACCATAAGCCTAGAGTTTTCTCATGATGACACTTACTTGATGAGACTATTCCCAAGAAGTTTAGGAGGGAAAACAATGGAGTGGTTGTCTAAACTCACACCTCCCATCAGATCCTTTGATGATTTGGTAAAAAAATTTATCACACAATACTCCTATAATATTCAACACACGATCACCATGTTGGATGTTTGTAACACCAAACAAAAAAAAAATGAAACATTCATGGTGTTTCTTCAGCGTTGGAGACGTATGGTTTTGAGATATCCTTGAGACATTCCTAAAAAGCAAAAGATGGAGATCTTTATCGACAACCTAAATAGTGAGATGAGTTATCAACTCAAGCTCCAATGCATACCATCTTTTGCCAAGTTGATCGAAAACGGAATCCAAGTAGAGGAAGCCAACATCAAGAAAGGAACATTGAAGTTCTTTAAAGAAGGAACTAACTCATCCAACACTCACTTCTTTAACAACCAAAACAACAACAACACTTTAGACAAATCTAGATTCTAGACAAGAAATAAAAATGTTGTTAATGAGGGAGGAGCTGATGCTAATGATATGAAGTCCAAACAACCAGTATTAGCTTTATCAGGTAATCCACAATTTAACAAAAATAAAAAAAGTGTTAATCAAGGTACTAACACTTATCCACAAAATACCAATCAAGGACTTTCAATTTCAAATACCAATAACACTACCCAAGGCAACAACAATAACCAAGGCAACAATGCTAACTGAGGGAATAATACAAACCAAAGAGGTAACACCAACACTTTCCCAAATAGACGCATCCACACACCATCAGGGCAAACCTTAGAATTGGCATTTCGAGAAATCATAGCAAACAAGATTATCACATTCCCAACCAAAAACAACTTTGAACCCTAGGTCAAACCACCTTGGTGGAATGACTCACGTTTTTGTGATTTTCACCGCAACAAAGGACATCACACAAATGATTGCATGAGGCTTAAGAATATTGTTCAGGATATGATTGATAGAGGTGATTTAACAGTAGATGGTCTCAAAATAAACGGTGACCATGACGCCTTTAAAAGTCCTCTTCTGAATTACAACAAGGAAGGATCTTCATCATCAAACGATACAAGGGGAGCTCATATAAATCACATGTACAACAACACCATCAATCACATATCGACAGATGACAACCAAATAAATGTCATAAAGATCAAGGACAAACAAGACCATACATCAATCAATGTAACAACCAAAGCTCAAAAATACGTCTTGAAAGGGCATACCTTAATATCCACCAATATCCCCAAGACTCAATATGATTTGGTTAATCAACTATGAACAACTCTCTCTCAAATATCCATACTCGAGTTACTCAAACTCTTGCCGAAAGATAAGGATATCTTAGAACAATCACTAGTTTAAACAAATGTTCCTCAAGATTTGGACATTGATAAATTCCAAGCCATGGTGGCTCATATTACAAGGCCTCATAATCTCACATTTTTTGAACACGATAATATCTCTTTGAGTCATCCACATAACACTCCCCTTCATATTGAAGTCTTAGTCTATAAACATCGAGTTAAAAGAGTAATAATAGATGGAGGAGTTGGTCTCAATATATGTACTTTAAAACTTATCTATGCATTAGGCTTCTCTGAACAGTTTATTGATCCACACAAAAGGATCACCATCAAGGCCTATGATGATGAAGAGAGATCATCCAAAGGGACAATGATACTACCTATTCAGGTAGGACTGATACAAAGGGACACTATGTGCCAAGTCTTAGACATAGACTTAACATACATTATTCTATTGGGTCGTCCTTGGATACATGAAATGCAAGCAGTGCCTTCAACATACCATCAGTGTGTCAAATTCTCGTATAATGGACAAGAAATTTCCATATCTGCCGATAATAATCCTTTTCAACATTGTAATGCTATGAGGGCAACTCAAGACAACCTGGTTCCATACAACAGGGAAGCTCCAACTTCCTCAACATTAGATCCTCATCAAGAAAAACTCATGTCTTTATCCATGGACTTCAAACAAAAGATGAAAATCAAAGAGCAAGGCATGGGAGAATACTCTTTCAAACCCATGTGTCTATCCAAATTACCAACATCACCAAAATCTCATGGGCAACCTTCTGCATCAACACATCAAGCAACACAACCCATCACCAAGTTTGATGGCAAATTTATCCAATTCGGCACACTAGCAAATGAATCAGAAGAGAAAGACATCCTTAGTTGGCTATACAAGGATGAGGAAGAAGTTAGAGCTGCTACTCTGGAGGTGGCCATACTAAGACAACAATATGGAAAAGGATTCATGATCATGCAATGGATGGGATACAACGACAAAGGACCTATAGGCAAGCGTCAAGAAGGCATTACAAAACCACTAGACTCTCCTTCACAATTTTCTCAAGACAAAATAGGACTGGGATATGAACACAACATACCACCAAGGCAAAAACAAAATAAGTATCAAAAACCTTAGTGGAAAGTAAAGAATAAATACAATGAGAACTCATGGCAAGAGGCACTACACCAAGCAACAGAAACAACAAGGAAAGAGTGGGAACACTAGGAAAAAAAGAAACGACAAGAGGAACTAGTCATTCAAAGGGAAGAAGCATCTTATGAGAAAGTAGATCATGTGCAGGAACCTATTCAAAACAAGGCAGAGTCACCACCCAAAGACATCACTACTCCCCAAGGAGAAACAATGTATGAACAAATGCAAAGGGTACAACCAGTCCCTGATTCTGAATCATAAAAAAATACAAGACCGGTATCAATTATCAAAGATCTTTTATCACCCTATAACATACCCGTCAACAACATTGAAAGACTCTGGGACAATACTTCTGAAACTGATTCTAATGAATATGAATGGGGTAGTTGTTCAAATGTTATCGAGGATGTCGAATAAGGTACTATCCATTCACACACACCCCTTTCTCAGGAGGGACAAGGCACAGAGTCTTGATTACTTGAATTCGGTCCATGTCATATCTACGAAGCTAAGGAGACTGAGCAACAACACTACGAATAAGTCTACACTGAAGATGATATCATTAAAGACCTTGACAATATCATTAACCTAACCAACATCCTAGATAGCTTTAACAATACCTCCATCATGACACTTACTGCAACCGACCTTGACCCACCAAATGACTCTCTACCACTTGTATTTCCTGATTTGATAGACTGGGATGAACCTGAACACTATGATATACCTATTTTCCTAGGTGACGAATCCATTGTCCATTACCTATGTACAATCAACTCGGAAACAGACTCTACCAGCAAACAAAATAACGATATCTGCAATCGGGAGAGTGACAAGTCTCTCAGTCACAAAAATGAAAGAAACAAAGGATATAATGCTGAAAACCAGTCAATGGCAGCACCTAATCACAAAAAGTTCAAAATAAAGGACGCATCTGAGGGTGAAAACCTTTTCAAGGCACCTAAGGATGGGATACTTGACACTCTTCCTGAACACTATCAAGAGAGGTCACCCATATTGATTGAGCCAACTCAATCAATAAACATCGGTACAAAAGTAGCAGCTAAAAACATACACGTAGCATAATCACTGACATAAAAAGAACAACTAGAGTTTATCAGATTCTTCAAAGAAAAGAAAATCAATTTTTCTTGGTCCTATGTTGATATGCTCAGAATAGATCTGAACCTAATCATGCATCATTTATCTATTGCTCCAGGAGCTAAGCCAGCCAAACAAAAGTTAAGAAAGATGAATTTGCAAGTAGCATTAATGGTCAAAACTGAACTAAAGAAGTTATTAGACGTCAGAGTCATTCGACCTATAGACTATGTTGAATGGATTTCAAACATTGTACCAGATGGAAGCATTAGAATATGCACAAATTTTAGAGATGTCAACAAAGCCTGTCCAAAAGATGACTTTCCTTTGCCCAGCATCGACATAATTGTGGATCTAACAACAGGCCATGCAATGCTATCATTAATGCATGGTTTCTCTGGCTATAATCAAGTCAAGATAGCTTCATAGGGTCAAGATAAAAATGCGTTCACCTGTCCTTGGGGAACGTATTGTTGGAACGTCATGCCTTTTTGGATTAAAGAATGTTGGGGCAATTTATCAAAGAGCAATGATGACAGTCTTTCATGATATGATGCATACCTTCATGGAGGACTATGTGGATGATTTTTGGATAAGTCATTCACCTGGGCAGAACATCTGGGCATATTAGATAAAATCTTTCAAAGATTGGAGCAATTCCAAGTCAAGCTAAACCTTAAGAAGTTTGTCTTCAGGGTAACATCGGGTAAACTATTAGGCTACATTGTGTCTGCGAAAGGCATTGAAGTAGATCCAACGAAGGTATAGGCCATCATGGAGATGCCACCTCCTAGGAACATTAGTCAACTCATATCTCTACAAGGACAAATATAGTCTATCAGGCGATCCATAGCCCAATTAGTAGATAAAAGTCTACCATTCAACCATTTGTTACATAAGAATACACCTTTCAGATGGGAAGCCAAGTGTGCGGAATCATTCTATCAACTCAAGCAACATCTAGTGAATCCACTAGTTCTGATACCATCAATAGCAGGGAAGCCGCTCATTCTTTACATATCAACAAAGAAAGTATCATTGGGGGCACTGCTAGCACAAGAAGATCAAGAAGGCAAGGAAAGAGTTATATATTACATTAGCAAAACATTAAATGGATATGAGCTAAATTACACATTCATGGAGAAGGCTTGTTTAGCTGTGGTATTCGCCTTCCAAAAGTTCTACCATTACATGCTAGCTCACACAATCAAGCTAGTAGCAAAAATTGATCCTCTTAAGTATTTACTCAACAAAGCAGTTCTTGCAGGCCGACTGGTTAAATGGGTCATGATTCTCAGTGAGTTTGATATCCAATACACAGAGCGTCGGGCTATCAAAGGAAAGGTAATTGCAAATCAATTAGCTAAAGCACCACTACCAGATAAACAACCAATGCAGGTAGAAGTTCCAAACATGGATGTCCTTACTATTGCACTCAAGCAATGGACCTTGTACTTTGACGGTTCCGTCACCCAACATGGATCGGGTGTTGACATCTTGTTTGTCACTCCCAAATGACACACTATTCCAAGATTGTATAGGCTCATGTTTCCATGCACCAATAACATCACTGAGTATGAAGCCCTAGTCACAGGAATCAAAATGGAAGTGGAATGGAGAATCACGGAATTAAGAGTCTTTGGAGATTCCCAACTAGTTATAAATCAGATCAACAATGAATATTAGACAAAGGATAACAAGTTGTTGTCATATAAAAGAATGGTGGATGACTTCAAACAATACTTTGTACACATCACCTTCGAGCAAATACCAAGGTTGGACAATAGAGCGGCTGATGCAATGGCCACTATCACTTCATTGCTACAAATTCTAGAGCAACATAGTCGGTATGAGTTCCTGGTAGAGCAATTATTTTCCCTGGCCTATGACAACTCTGCATCCCACATCATCTATGCCTTAACTGGTTCAAACTCTCCTCTATACGGGACAATCTATGAATCTTAAAACCAATACCCTACCACTTGACCTATCTCGTAATAAAAAATGCAGCTTTATCTGGCAAGTCGCCCATTATACCTTAACCGCTGACACACTTTACCATCGAGGTCTAGATGGTACTCTTCTTTGTTGCCTTGATCGTAATGAATCTGACTCTACTTTACACAAGCTTCACGAGGGTATCTATGACATGCATTCAAGTGGTCCTACCCTCACTAAAAAACTTCTGAGAATGGGATATTACTGGCCGACAATGGAAAAAGACTTATCAATCTGCAAAGAAATTTCCTAAGTGCCAAATTCATGGCAATCTTATCCATACACCAACACAAGAGTTGCAGCCATTTACAACATCTTGGCCTTTCTATCAGTGGGGACTTGATTTAGTAGGGAAAATCTATCCTTCCTCTTCAAATGGATACAAGTTCATTACCGTTGCAACAGAGTATTTCACAAAATGGATTGAAGCAGTCCCAATGACCACAGTACCTGGAAAGAAGATTGCATCATTTATTCTCAATTATCTAATTTGCAGATACAACATTCCCAGTTCCATCGTCACAGACAACGGACGTCCCTTAAAAAATCAAGATGTGTGAGAACTATGTGAGTGATTCAAAATCCAACATCGTTTCTGTACACCTTACTACCCACAGGGGAATGGTTAAGCAGAGGCATCAAATAAAACAATCTTGAAAATCCTAAAGAAAATAGTAAATGATGCGGGTAAGGATTGACATGTGCAACTCAATCCGGCACTCTGGGCATACAGGACTAGCATTTGGACACCTATAGGGGCTACGCCATATTCATTGGTGTACGGATCAGAAGCAATTCTACCTCTTGAGGTAGAAATTCCATCACTCAAAGTATCTTTCAAAGGCCTCATGCTAGATGAGGAGTATCAGGTAAACAAATTGCATGCACTCGAGCTTCTATACGAAAAATGATAGCATGCCTATGATCACCTCAAAGAATACCAACATCGTATGTGCAGAAGCTACAATTACAGTCATCCCTAGGATTTTTAAAGTCGGTGATCTTGTACTCAAAGAAAATCCCAGAAATAAACAGAATCGGGAAAAGAAGGGGAAGTTTGAACCTAATTGGTTAGGTCCCTATGTCATCATATCAGCCTATGGATTAGGCACCTATTAGCTAACAACTTCAGAAGGAGGTGTGCTCGATGAACCAACCAACAACATCCATCTAAAGAAATTCTACACTTGAGCCGTCTAATGCATGGAAAAAGTGAAAAATACAAAAAAAAATCAAAAAACAACAAAAAAGTGCAATAAAAACAAGTGGTGAAAACCTAGCAACAGGCGCTATTTGTGAGAGAATGACTCCTCTATCTATCAGTACTCATATCTTTGACATCCATCCAAATTCAAAGCTAATGGCCATCACCCAACACTTTTCACGCAACATTATCCCGGACATACTTAGCGTAGTCACTATCCTTGATTATCTGCAGACCAATTCATCATATCCCACATGGATTGGTAATCATCGTGTATATCCATATCGATAGATATCTATAGCTAGGGGCAACATTCTTCTCACTTCAAGCATTCCAAACAACCAATAAACAATAATCACAACATGCTAAGGAAATCTATCAACAACAACTCATCAGGCAAGAAAACAAGGCAATTATCCCACTAAAAACTTTAACACACACATGATGGATGATTTTCTGAATTATAATTTGTTTACACCTAGCATGAAGTGTTGACTATTTTGTATCTTACAAATTTTTTCATTAGATGTCCTAAATTTCTCAACAATACATCGAGCTAGAGGAGGCAACAAGGGAATCTGATATTTTTTGGTTTTCTGTCTGTGAGGTGATCACTTGTACGGTGCAAATTTGTCTTGAGACATGATTGAAAACATATCATTGAAGACATTGTTCCACTTTGTGCATACAAATGATTAACTCTTGTCCGTTTTACGCAAGCAACACTCAGGTCGTCTTGGTTCAATTATACCTCGACGCTTGTATCATCTTGCAATATCAAAATCCATGTGCATTTCACTCAGATTATTATGGTTCAATTATACCATTATGCTTGTATAAAATTCTAACATATCAAAATCTCAATGATGACAAACCAAAACCGAGAAAAAATAAGTGACTAAACAAGAATGACAACGACATAATGAAGGTAATCATTTAGTTGCATATCATTTTACACTTGTATTTAGTTGCATATCATTTTACACTTTCATTTAGTTACATATCATTCTTAAAGCTTGCATTTAGTTGCATATCACATTTTCATCTTGCATTAATCTCACATCATTATCATATCATACATCAAAAAAATCAAGATAACAAAGCATCATTGTATTCCCATTCTATCATGACTCATACATCATAAGAAAAATCAAAAGCATTACTATCTAACCATTACATCATCATCATAGAAACATCATATCAATCATAAATCATCATCCATAACACATCACATGTGGATCAGAGAAATCAATGCTATATATATATATATATATAATGATTGAAATGTACAAGGGATATCATGTGTGTCAAAATACAACAAAATGATCGCAATACAATAGAGACAAGTCTCTTAGGTATGACTATCTCCTAAGGCTGATGCTCTCATAGCAGATGTCCCATCTCTTGGATCTCCACTGGGTGGATCACGCCGGGGAGGCCCCGTAACACCTCTGCTCTCTGTCCTCGTCTGACTAGCACTTTGTCTATTTGGTTTCATGATTTCAATCTGCACCTAAAACATCTCATTTGAGTGTTGTTAAAAGAATTATGAAATACATTTTTGACACTCTTGATTTTGGATTAAGGTATCCAAGACACAATGACTTTACATTAATTGTCTATATTGATGTTGATTAGGTAGACTGTATTGATGATGGGAAAAGCACCTCTAGTGGTGCATTCTTTCTTGGAGGGAGATTGGTAGTTTGGCACAACAAAAAGCAAGACTTTGTGTCTCTGTCCATTGTTGAGGCAGGGTACATTGCAACAACTAATTGTTGTACCCAACTTCTCTGGATGGTTCAGACCTTGAAAGACATCTATGTTACTATTTCTAAACCAACGCCTATCTTTTGTGATAATACTAGCACTATAAATATATCAAAAAATCCTTTTCAGCATTCTCAGACTCAACACATTGATATTTGATACCATTTTCTTCGAGAAAAGGTCTTGGCTAATGATGTGGTGCTAGATTATGTGACTTCTCAAGAACAAGTGGTTGATATTTTCACTAAGCCACTACCCAAAGAAGTTTTTGAAAGCATGAGAGATAGACTTGGTGTCTTTTCTCTCCATTCTTTTTAAAAAATTTATCTCATGTTCAAGGAGTTAGGGGGAGTTCTTCATTCTTCTTTCTTATCTGCCTTGGTAGTGTTGGCATTTGTTCTATTGTTTTCAAGTGACTGTGTGACGCATCTTTGTACATTTTCCTTTCACGTACCACATGTTCACTGTGTGGTGGATTTTGACAAGTATTAAAAGTCTCTTCTTTTTGGCATTGTTGTCAAAATGGGGAGAATTGGATACATGCAGGTGATACTTTATGATGAAAGTGGTGATATTTTATGATGACAGTGGTGATACTTTATGATGAATGATGATTAATTATTTGCAGTTTATGATGACAGTGATAATATTGATTCTTTGTTGATTATGTGACAATACATTGTGATTCAGTGATAATATTGATTCTTAGTTGATTTTGTGACAATACAGTGATTCTTGATTCGGTGTTGTGTTAGATTCTGTGAGAAGAGTGAACTGAGCCAGGAACTGATGTCGGTCGTAGATCACATGCAACTCCAAACAACAGATGATTGAAGATCAAAATAGCCGAATGAAGATAAATTTGATATGAGAGAAAAATTAAGAGATAGAAGAGAATTTTGGAGAAGACTCACATCGAGCAATCACTGAACTAGTGAAGGTGAGAGTATAATACTTATTATATAGAAAAATAAAAGCATATACATCCAAGGGGTGCATTAAATCCTATTCCCCATAAAAAGTGGGAGGTTTTACCTTCTTGGTAAATGCCAAAACATGTGGCGTAACCTTCTTACATGAAGATAGGAAAGGACTTGAGAAAGTTGGCACATAAGGCCAAAAGAGGGTGAAAAACCCAACTACTCCATAACCCACTTAGGAAATGACAAAATAGTGGTTATGAGAGGTGGCACAACAAGCCAAAAGAGGGTGTGTAACTCAACTACCCATGTGAGGTGGAGAGTTACACATGTAGCTGAAGTATTTCGCCAGGTGTCCTCATATTAACCACTCCTAATAACCTATACAAGCTTAATAAAATGTGTAGGAAAAATAAATACCCCCTAACATAAGAAAAATAAAAAACCTACACTAACACCCCCCCTTAAGCATATCTTAGGTGGGTGAAAAGATGGGTCCCGACAAATGAGGCCATGTTAGGTACCCATGTACATAGATATCCCCCCCAAAAGAAGAAGAACCCCCCCCCCCCCCCCCCCCCAAGAGGAATAGCCCCCCCTAAATAGAGAGAGAAAGAATGAAGGACTAAGAAGCCCCTCCTGAAGTAGATGCATGTTGATGGTAGATGCTCGAAACTGGATGTAGAAGATGGTCCACAATCGTCGAACAATGTTCCTCCCTTTAGGAATAAACAGAACCAAATGTGTATGCATGGCATCTTCCCATTCTTGGAATAAATATATATGAAGAAGATGCAAACCATATGATGTCTTTGAACTTTGCTTACTTGTCTCCATGTTGATGTTGAAAGTTGTCATGATCAAACAAGGTGTTCTAGGCCACACTATTGAGAATGATAATCTAGAATCTTCTAGAGATTGATGTAGAACATAATCCAAAGACAAATATACCTCCTCTAAAGGTAAATATGTGTCCTCCAAATGTTGTACAAAAGTATCTGCACTAATGTCAAACTATGATTAATGGTCATGTGAAGAGTGAACAAGAGGATCCAAAGGTTCCTCCACAAAAACTGAAGAAGAATCATCCTCATCAAAGAGAAGATGTATGCAATCAATAGTATCTCCTAGATCTCCAATATGAGACTCTATAAACAAGTCTGAAATTCCTGTCAAGAAGTCAACTCTGATACCATGTTAGATTATGTGAAAAGCGAGAACCAAGCCAAGATCTGATGTTGGTCATAGATCACATGCAACTCCAAACAAAAAATGATTGAACATCAAAATAGCCAAATGAAGATAAATCTGACATGAGAGAAAAAAAATAGAGATAGAAGAGAATTTTGGAGAAGACTATCACTAAGCAATCACTGAACTAGTGAAGGTGAGAGTATAATTATTATTATATAAAAAAATAAAAGCATATACATCTAAGGGGTGCATTAACTCCTATTCCCCATAAAAAGTGGGAGGTTTTACCTTCTTGGTAAATGCCAAAACACGTGGCATAACCTCCTTACATGAAGACATGAAAGGAGTTGAGAAAGTTGGCACATAAGGCCAAACGAGGGTGAGAAACCCAACTACCCCATTACCCACTAAGGAAATGACAAAATAGTGGTTATCAGAGGTCGCACAACAAGCCAAAAGAGGGTGTGTAACTCAACTACCCATGTGAGGTGGAGAGTTACACATGTAGCTGAAGTATTTCACCAAGTGTCCCCATATTAACCACTCCTAATAACCTATACAAGCTTAATAAAATATGTGTAGGAAAAATAAATACCCCCTAACATAAGGAAAATAAAAAACCTACACTCACATGTTGTATTTGCACTTTTTGTCGTGTTATGAACAACATTGGATTCAATGATGTATTTGCAGTTTTTGCAGTGTTATGAACAATATTGTGCAGTTGGATCTATGATAAGTAGTGTTATTGAGATGGATAGGGTTATTGATACTAACTCTTGTCATATTTTGAGTACAGGGCAATTTGATAGGCTTTTTGGCTTGTAACAAGTTTGTAATCATATGTTTATTACAACGATCTTTTCAGCATAGGTATATACTGATAGTTCTGATACTTAAAGATAAGTACAGATGCCAAGCTAATAAGATGAGAGGGGGGGGGGGGGTGAATCATACAAACTTAATCTTCCATAAAAACATTAGATTCAACCTCGGTAACATATTCTTCAGTAATATAACCAAAACTGCTAAACATGCAAACTCAAAAGCATATAAACATCATAACACTCATAACACTAGATTTAACGTGGAAACCCAAATAGGGAAAAACCACTTTGGGATTTCGGACCCACTAAGAAATATACTCTTCTAGAGTATGCTTGGTTTAAAGAAAATCCTGTTAAAGATTACAAACACATTACTAGATGTGAACCAGTTAAGGGATTTCCCTCAGATCTGTTAGGATCTTCACCTTGTTAGAAGTGACCTTGTTAAAAGATTTCAAACACTCAATCAGAATGTCACCTTGCTAGAGGGTTTTACAAATAAGACTGTTAAGTCCACTAGGTTAAGAGATTTTTTGTCACTTCATAAAATAACATTAATAAAAATCTATCTGCAACTTCACATCTAAAATGCTAAAGCAGATTCTTATTTGCTCAATACAACTAATCTTGTCCATCTATTGGGCTCTATACTATGTTATTCAAAACAGGTATTCAAGCTTCTGTGCTCGGTAATCACTATGTAGCATCCCTGTGCATACACTTGCCCGCATGCATTGTTTATCAACAGTTCCCTATTTATAAACAATTCGCCAACCGCTTAATCTCCTTGATCACATTTCCCATGATCAATCATAGCCATCAGATCTTCAAACTTTGTCCAGGTTCAATGTATCCTTCGATCTGAAAACGTTTTACCCTGCCTTGGAACTTGCATACATTTCTTGGAACTTGTGCTAGGGTATTGCGGTTCAATCTAAGCTGTAGATCTTCCTGCCAATTTTCCTTTGCCATAGATTCTTTAACAAACTTCATTCACGGCATACCAATCATTTAATCATAGCCAACTCATCAGCTTCCTTCATTAAATAATGCATGTAATCATTTAATGTATTATGTTATTACTCGGTTGCAACTCGGTAAATACTAAACTTCACTCGGTAGACATTCTACCTTCATTAACCGATAGCGATAACCTTAGGGTTTACCGACTAGGTTCCTTAGGGTTTATTGACTAGGTTCTTTGCTCGGTAACATAGTATAGTATTAACCTTTCAATCAATAACATATGTAGGATATCAAAACAATCTAATCATCATGATCTCATCATTGTCTAACTCGATAATAGTTGCCCATTGAATAACTTATTTCTCCCCTTATCCATCATATTCTATCTGTGTCTTTTACCGACATCTTTATACTCATCAAATCATACTTCTCAAGATATGACAACATCATACTAAATTAGAAAATCAATTTCTTGACATCAATGACAAAATAATAATATTAAGACAGTAAACATCCTTAATCAGTTTTATCCATAATCATCAACAACCTTCTCAATATCCTTATTGAAATGCCAACAATCTCCCCTTGTCTCTTATAATGCCAAATGCCAACAATCTCCCCCTTTGGCATTGATGGGAAAACCAATTGATTTGACCTAATTGATTCGGATTGTTGTGAGATTCTGAAATGCTGAAATGTTGAAATGCTCTCCCCCTATCATCAGAATTCTCCCCCTATCATCAGAATTCTCCCCCATACATTAGTCTTCTCCTCTTCTTCAGTCTTCTCCCCCTTTGACAACAATGCCAAAAAGTAAAGAACTAAAACATAATTTCTTCATGTATGAAGTGATTTCCTGCTGTTATGTGTCAACTTAGTCTCGATCAGAGCATTTATGTCTTCAATTCATGTTCCCTGTATTATTTCTTGTATTGTTTCCTGCACACCTTTAGAAAACATCCTAAAGTGTGTAAATCAGCATCAACTCCTAAAAAGATATTCTGTAGAGTCATCGAATTGATGCTTTCACCGAACTCGGTCAGTGAGTAGAAGATAGGGGTAGAACCCCTAACTTACTTTTGAGATACTCAAAGGTGTCCCTTGGCAATGGCTTGGTGAAGATATCTGCTATTTGTTCCTTTGTGCTAACATACTCCAACACCACTTTCTTCTCTTGAGCTTCTTCTCTAAGATAATGATATTTGATAGAGATGTGCTTTGTCTTAGAGTGCATAACAAGATTTTTTGAGATGTTAATGGCACTAGTATTGTCACAGAATATAGTTACTGACTCAGTCACTTTCTCATTTATACCTTCCAACAGTTGTTTGATCCATGCTATGTTGGTACAGTTCAATGCTGCAGCAACATATTCAGCTTCTGTTGTTGACTGTGAAACACATCCTTGTTTCTTGCTAAGCCAACTCACTAGTCTTTCTCCTAAAAAGAAAGCTCCTCCACTTGTAATTTTTTTGTCATCAATGTTGCATGCCCAATCAACATCAGTATAAACTTTTAAATCAATGTCATTTCTTTTTTGATATACTAAGCCATAATCTTCAGTGCCTTTTAAGTATCTGAAAATTCTCTTGATTGTTGTCATGTGTGTTTCCTTAGGATCCACAGAGAATCTTGCAACTATACCTACTGCATGTGCTATGTCTAGCCTGCTGTGAGCAACATATTGAAACTTTCCAATCATGGATCGGTAAAGTGTCTCATCAACAGATGCAGATTCATCATTCTTTGATAATTTACAGTTGGTAGTCATAGGAGTACTTACTGGTTTTGAATCCTCCATTCCAAATTTCTTCAATATTTCCTTTATGTACTTGGATTGAGTAATGAAAATCTCATCTTTCATTTGTAGTATTTGTAAACCTATAAAATACTTTATCTCACCAATTAATGACATCTCAAATTCTTTGCTCATTTCATTTCCAAAGTTCTTACATAGAGAGTCAATTCCACAAAATATAATATCATCAACAAATATGGCGGAGATCAGTATTCCATTTTCATCATTCTTCATGTAAATATTGTTGTTTTCACTTGTTCTTATAAAACCAATCTTGATTAAATAAGAGTGCAATCTTTCATACCATGCCCTAGGTGCTTGTTTCAGACCATATAAAGCTTTGTTCAATTTACATACCTGATCTTTATTATTGTCTTTAGCAAATCCTTTAGGTTGTTTAATAAAAACTTCTTCTTCTAATATACCATTTAGAAATGCAGATTTGACATCCATTTGATATACCTTGAAATTCTTGTAAGCGGTATATGCCAACAATGTTCTTACTCCTTCAAGTCTTGCTACAGGTGTAAAAGTCTCACCATAATCAATTCCTTCTTCTTGGGCATAACCTTTGCAAACTAGTCTTGCTTTATTTCGAATGACCTCTCCTTTTTCATTCAACTTGTTTCTGAAAATCCATTTTGTACCGATTACATTTTTGTCCTTCGGTCTTGGGACCAGTGTCCATGTGTCATTCTTATTGATTTGATCAATCTCATTTGTCAGAGCATTTATCCAATCTTCACTGTTAAATGCCTCTTTCACTATTCTCGGTTCAAATTCAGATATTAAACATGTGTTATGTCTCAGTTTGTTCCTTGTCATCATTGGATCATCCTTATCTCCTATAATCTGACTTGGTGCATGATGTCTTCTGACATATTTGGATAATACAGGCTCAGTAGGCTCTATATGTTCTTCTTCATCACTCGGTAACTGGATATTCTCTTCATTTCCTTCTGCATTTTTCTCGGTAGGAGGTTGAACATAGACAAATTCATCATAATCTTTAGGTTCCTTGGAATTTCCCTCATCATTTCTTTCTGCAAATTCATCAATTTTCACATTTGCGCTTTCTACTATTTTGTTAGATGATTTGATCAGACATTTAAATGCTTTACTTCTAGAAGAATAACCAAGAAATGTTCCTTCTTTACTTTTCTGATCAAACTTGTCATTTCTATCATCCTTGTGTACATAGCATCTACTTCCAAAGATTTTAAAATAACTTACATTAGGTTTCTTGTCATACCAGATTTCATAAGGTGTCTTCAAAGTACCTTTCTTCAGTTGTACTCGGTTTAGGGTGTAAACTGCAGTGCTTATTGCTTCTCTCCAAAATGTTTGTGGCACTTTCTTTTTAATCACCAGGGTTCTGACACAATCCATAGTAAATCTGTTTCTTCTCTCAGCAATTCCATTTTGTTGTGGAGTTCTCGGTGCAGAGACCTATCTTTTTATACCATGATCATTGCAGAATAAGTTGAACTCATCAGATGTGAACTCTCCTCCTCTATCTGATCTAAGACATTTCAGTTGTCTTCCTGTTTCATTTTCAACTCTTGCCTTGTACCATTTAAACATTTGAAAAGCTTTTGATTTTTCTTTTAAAAACATTACTGACATCATCCTTGAGTAATCATCCACAAATAATATGAAATATTTATCACCATAATAACTTTGAACTTTCATAGGACCACAAAGATCAGTGTGCACAAGATCTAAAATTCCCTTAGAAGTGTAGGACTTACTTGTAAAGATTGATCTTGTCATTTTACCCATCTGGCATCCTTGGCACATAGCATTCTCAGGTTTTTCAAGGCTCGGTAGACCTCTTACTCGGTGCTTCTTGCTTATTTTGATCAGATTATCAAAATTCACATGACAAAACCTTTTATGCCATAACCAGGTATCATCTATCTTTGCATACAGACATTTATTCCGAGTTGAGTCAAGGTGAAATGTGTTACCTTTTGTTTGTGTCCCGGTAGCAGCTAACTTTCCATGCTTTTCATGAACTTTGACAATTCCTTTCTGAAATTCTATTCGGTATCCTATATTGTTTAGCTGTGCTACACTCAACAAATTGTATTTTAAACCTTCAACCCAATAAACATCATTGCATCTTGCATTGTCAAGAAGTGTTATGGATCCTTTACCTCTTACCGGACATGGTGCATCATTACCAAATCTTACATAGCCTCCATCATAGTCTTCTAACATAACAAACTTGTGTTTATCACCTGTCATGTGATGTGAGCATCCACTATCTATGATCCAAGAATCATTAGTTTTTATGTGAGATATAAGGGCTTTTTCTTCATACCTTTCTTCATCTGATCTATCTTTGATGGCCACATAAACTACTTCCTTTGTATCAGTTTCATCTAATTTATCATCATTGGATTCCTCATCCGCTATTAAGCATGACTTTCTATCTCTTCTTCTGAAGTCTCGGTGTCCTCTGTAATGATTATCTTTCTGTCTATCATCTCGGTAATCTCTCTTTTCAGTAGAATCTTTGTCAGGATAGTTAGAAGCCATATGTCCTATCTTATGACAATTGAAACATTTCAAAGGTAGTTTTCCTTTATACTTACCTTTGCCTCTCAGTAACCTTCTGGATAATAGTGCTTCAAACTCTTCTTGCTTTCTGATTTCCTCATACAGTTTGTGTACTTCCTCCATGTTCTTGCGAAATCTTTCACTTGCTCCATTGTGATCCCCTTTAGTGTACTTACTCATTCTATCATTGTAATCATCAGATTCACCAATATGAAAAGAACTAAATGCAGATTCAACTTTATTTACCGATGACCCATTGTTATCAAAGTTACTTAACTCAAATGCATGTAACTTACCAATAGTAGCATCTAAAGAAACTGGCATATTAGGTACAGACCTCAATTCATTGATTGCAGAGACTCAGATTGCATAGGCCGATAGAAGGGTTCTTAACAACTTACTTGTTATATCCTTTTCTTCAATAGTTCCACCCGCTCCTTTGATTTGATTGATAATCTCCTTTAGTCTTGTACTGTACTGGGTTATGTTCTCACCGTCATTCATCCTCATAGATTCAAGTTGTCCTCTTAGACTATCCACTTTTTCTCTTTGAACATGTTCATCTCCTCCATACACAAATATGAGCTTGTCCCACATTGCCTTTGCATCATTGCAGCCTTCTAGATCATTAAACTCTGAATCGGTCAATGCATATGTTATTTCAATCATTGCTTGGATATATTCTTGCTTTGCCTTTATCTCTTCCATTGTCAATGGATAGGTTCTCGGTGTGATGAAATCATTCTCCAGATAATATACAACATATTCTCCAACTCCTGATAGGTGCAGCTTCATCCTTTTCTGCCATGTAGAGAAATTTGACTTGTTCAGCTTCAATGCATCCCTCTTATACGTCTTTGGATCTTTTCCTCAAGTACCTTTAAACTTTTCCTTCCAGAGTCCAAAGCTCCAATACCAATTAATAGTTCTGATACTTAAAGATAAGTACAGATGCCAAGCTAATAAGATGAGAGGGGGGGTGAATCATACAAACTTAATCTTCCATAAAAACATCAAATTCAACCTCGGTAACATATTCTTCAGTAATATAACCAAAACTGCTAAACATGTAAACTCAAAAGAATATAAACATCATAACACTCATAACACCAGATTTAACATGGAAACCCAAATAGGGAAAAACCACTGTGGGATTTCGGACCCACTAAGAAATATACTCTTCTAGAGTATGCTTGGTTTAAAGAAAATCCTGTTAAAGATTACAAACACATTGCTAGATGTGAACCAGTTAAGGGATTTCCCTCAGATCTGTTAAGATCTTCACCTTGTTAGAAGTGACCTTGTTAAAGGATTTCAAACACTCAATCAGAATGTCACCTTGCTAGAGGGTTTTACAAATAAGACTGTTAAGTCTACTCGGTTAAGAGATTTTTTGTCACTTCACAAAATAACAGTAATAAAAATCTATCTACAACTTCACATCTAAAATGCTAAAGAAGATTCTTATTTGCTCAATACAATATAGACATAGAACTAATCTTGTCCATCTGTTGGGCTATATACTCTGTTATTCAAAACAGGTCTTCAAGCTTCTGTGTTCGGTAATCATTATGTAGCATCCCTGTGCATACACTTGCCCGCATGCATTGTTTATCAACAGTTCCCTATTTATAAATAATTTGCCAACCGCTTAATCTCCTTGATCACATTTCCCATGATCAATCATAGCCATCAGATCTTCAAACTTTGTCCAAGTTCAATGTATCCTTCGATCTGAAAACGTTTTACCTTGCCTTGGAACTTGCATACATTTCTTGGAACTTGTGCTAGGGTATTGCAGTTTAATCTAAGCTGTAGATCTTCCTGCCGATTTTCATTTGCCATAGATTCTTTATCAAACTTCATTCATGGCATACCAATCATTTAATCATAGCCAGCTCATCAGCTTACTTCATTAAATAATGCATGTAATCATTTAATGTATTATGTTATTACTCGGTTGCAACTTGGTAAATACTAAACTTCACTTAGTAGACATTCTTCCTTCATTAACCGATAGCGATAACCTTAGGGTTTACAGACTAGGTTCCTTAGGGTTTACCGACTAGGTTCTTTGCTCGGTAACATAGTATAGTTTTAACCTTTCAATCAATAACATATGTAGGATATCAAAACAATCTAATCATCATGATCTCATCATTGTCTAACTCGGTAATAGTTGCCCATTGAATAACTTATTTCTCCCCTTATCCATCATATTCTATCTATGTCTTTTACCGACATCTTTATACTCATCAAATCACACTTCTCAAGTTATGGCAACATCATACTGAATTATAAAATCAATTTCTTGACATCAATGACAAAATAATAATATTAAGATAGTAAACATCCTTAATCAGTTTTATCCATAATCATCAACAACCTTCTCAATATCCTTATTGAAATGCGAACAATCTCCCCTCATCTGTTATAATGCCAAATGCCAACATATACAGGTGTATGTTTCAGCTTGATACATGGTTTTATGTGTTCATCTTTTTGGTTTGACATCAATGCCAAAGGGGGAGTTTTTTGTCCCCTATGGCATGTGTTGGTATTGATGTTTAAACAAAAGGTGATAATATTTTATTGATTTCCTCTCCTTGGTATACTTTGGTGGTGTTCAAAATAGTATCATTGGTCTCCTTGTATATGTGAAGATATAATAAGATGATTTAAGCACTTGATGTGAAAAAAGAAATTCATTTATTAGACAAATGAATTTGTTTTTTCACACCAAGTGCTTAAATCATCTTATTATATCTACAAATGATTTATTAAAAAGACACATCTTCTAATGTTCATTCCATATTAAGATGTGCATTACATTTGTCTTTTTGAAGCCTAGAATGAAGAGGTTGAACATTGTTTTTTCACACTATGAAAAAGTCTTTAAAAGGTTGTGAAATAAACTAAGAGAGGAATATTCCATCTCGGGGCTTGATATTTTGTGAGCATAATGACTTTGGTCATTTCATTTTGACACTTCATCTTTTGGAAGAAATAGCTCTCGAGCTAGGGCATAACAGTTAGGGTTTGCATCTCTTTTTTTTCCATCTTGAAAGTTGCTTTCTTCACTGTGTAGTAGGCGACATGGACTATTAGAAGTAGGGTAACATGATCAGTTATTTGACTCTCATCTTCTTCAAGGTGTTTTTGTTCCTTAACCTGTGTTTTTTTTTTGGCATCTTCTTATATGAAATAGATGTGTTTAACCGAATGTATTGTTATTCAATATTGGTTCTTTGTTGTTTAAAAAAAATGCAAAGTTTGTTATATAGTTTGTATATTGTGTTAAAGTCGTCTCTTTTTGTTTGGCTTACTGTATTATTCTATACTATTGTTTCTATTTAAAGTAGTAACCAAAACATTTGCAGTGTTTTTGTTGAGTTGGTTTCTTGTTTAGGTTTTTGAGTTAATTCTTTCATTTATGGTCAAGGGTTTGTGTAAAAATGTGCTTACGGATTTGTAACTCTTTTGGGCAGGTTTTATGTTTTTAAAAACCCTAGTCGATAGTTGTCTCTGTAACCATTTTATTTTTTAGACCAAATTTGAGTTTGCTACGCAATATGTTTTTAGTGTAATCTTCTGTGAGTTATCGGTTGCAAAACAGTTATGTAGATTTCAGTTTTCAATGCTAAAAATAATTATCATTATGAAGATATCTAGAAAGATGTTGTTGCACAGAGAAATAAGATCTTTACTATTGTTATCTAATAAGAAGATTTTTGTTTTTCATAGAGACATTATTTTGATGTATAACTGAGATTGTCAACAGTGTTGAAGACTTTTTGAATATCTTATAATATCTTTGTAAAAGGTTAATTTCAGTATATCATTGTATATTTCCTTCATATGCACAATAATGTTTTGTAAGTGAACATTAAGGCTATTTACATGATACTACTGTGTGTAGTTTATAAATATACAATGGTGTATTGTAAATGATCAATTAAGGCATTCTAAACTATTGTTCCTACATCTCAAAATTTGTGAGATTAGAAAATGTTGAGAAATGAAACAGGGATAAAAACTTTGTGTGTAAAACTCATTCAGTGAAATTAGAACAACCAGTGAGGTTCTTTGGTCAGTGAGGCAATTTTTTCTAGTGAGGCATTCAAATAGCCAGTGAGGAATTATAAAAGTGATTATTTTTAGATAAGCCAGTGAGGCAATTCGAGTGGTTTTATTCCCCAGGAGGGTTTCCACTCGGGACATATCATTGTGTCAATTTGTGTTGTGTGATTTGTGCATTATGATACATCTCATTGTCATTTCATGTTGATTACATCTTTCAAAATACAAAAGTATTTTAAAAAGATTGATAATTGACTATCAACACTGATTCACCCCCACTCTCAATGTTGACTGTACTCTAATAGAATCATAATCCTATGGCTAAGTTTTCTTAAAAGGGTGCACTAAACAAAGTATGAGAAATATATTTTGCATGTTGTAGGGTTGCTTTTATATGCCTACATAATGAACAAAATATAAAATGAAGAGCCAAAACACTAATAGGCATGAATCATGGTCAAAGAAATTATATTTGATATTAGAGAGCATAAATTCTAGAAAGGCCAAAGGTAAAAGTATAGCACATTCAAAATACAAGAGTTGTCACCTATTTGATTCATATGTAGACATTTGGTACTCTTACAACACCGATTTACTACAATCTTCACCATAGCAACGATCTCGGTGTCTTTTCTTACCTTGTCATTGAATGTAAGAGCATCTTGGGGCCAACACAATTGGCATCACCCAAATTTTTTTTATTTTTTTTCCAATTTAGCATCCACCTTCAACAAAATATTGGAGGGCCTTATTTAACATTTGTTTAAAGGTTCATGAAACTCCAAGGAAGTTGATGAGTCACAATTTCATAAAAGTACTCACATTTGTGGGCTACCTTGGATATTGTTGACTTTTGCATGCATATGTTGTTGAGAAACAAGGTGAAGAAAGCTTGCAATATTAACTTTCTTAGTTATTACATATTTGAAAAGATTACCAAATCTGAAACTAAATCTGAAATGAACATGTGATTGCACCATCCAACATAAATATACAAACGATTATACCAAAAGAGACACCGGATTAACGTGGAGAAACCCTTTCGAAAAAAAACTCCACCAGAGAAAGAGGGAAAGTATATTATTATTCTTCAAAAGAGAGAAAACCATAATAATGCACTTCAGTAAACTTCTCCAAATGATCCTAGAACTACTTGGAAACAATGACCAACTAGTGGTTAAACAACTATGCCTTGCCTCCAATTTATAGCCAAATGGGAGAGGAAAAACCACAACTATTTTCCCAAAACAAGACGCCAAAACCACTTGCAAAAACCCATGCCTTGGAGAATGAATAGTCAATAGAAATAATAGAATAACAAATGACTTTTTAATTGACTCCTCATGGGCACTTAGTCTTTACACATTCTGAGTGCTTCGAAACTTGCGATGACTATTCAAAACCCCAAATGGACACCTTTTCTCCTCCCAAACTTGATCTCCTTATGCATGACCCTTCATGTCTCATTATATATGTGAGAAGGAGTGCATTTTATCCATTTTGATTTGTATTTATCACCTCTTGAAAATGCAACTAAAAATAGTCATAAAGTACAAATATTTAATATTTTCCTCACATGTCCTAGGGAACACTTTCCAAAGAACATGGAGACATATGAATGGCTTAGGATTGCAAGGTTAATGTCACCTTATCCTAACATTCTCCAACTTGACATTATATATTCCAATTATATCCCATAGATACATATAAAACCAAGTACAATGATCAAGGCCCATGGCCTTCCTGCACCAAGAGAACTTTTTTGTGGTCACTAGCTTTGTAAGAGAATTTGTAACATTATCCAATGTGTCAACTTATTCTATCAAGACCTTACCATCATTAACCATTTCTCACACAAAGGGATACTGAACATCAACATGTTTAATACAAGAATGATACATAGGATTCTTGGCCTTACATATGCATTTAGGAAATGATCTATTTTGTTTACCAAACACAATGCTCACATAAATCATTTTTGTTGACAAAATAATCAGAAAGACCGTCAACCAACCTTTTATTTAGAATGATCCTAAGACCTTTTTCATCAATGTGACCTAATCTCTATTGCCACATGATACATGTATTTTCATTGCTAGTTACATTGGCAAAGTTACAAAAAGTAGAGGCATTAAGCCTAAACAAAGTCCCTATTTGAGATCCTTTAGCTATCACCAAAATCCATCTTACCAACCTGCAACTAGACTTGTCAAATGTCACATGCACTTTAGAATCATTCAACTTGGATCCAGAAAGAAGATTTCTCACAAGTCTTGGAATATGTGAAACATTATCAATGGTTTTTACTCTTCCTCATTGAAACATTATTTTACCTTTCCTTTACCAACAACCTTCTTTGTATTGTTGTCACCAAGGAAAACCTCTCCCCCATCACATGCTTTGTAATAGGAAAACCACTCCTATGGTAGGAGGCACTTGAATCAATAAGCCAAAAATGATCACTAACAGTGTTAGCAAAAATAAACAAAGCATCTGAATCATCATTAAAAGACTTTTCTGTGGAGGAATCAACATTCTTTTTCTTAACTCTACATTCCTTCTTCACATGCCCTATTTTCCCACAATTCCAACAATTTAGTTATTCTCTTTTTGGGGGTCTTTGATCATCCTTTAGACTTCTCCCTCTTTTTATCCCCTTTAGGCCCTTTTTCTTTGGACCTTCCTCACTCGTGCAAAGCATCTTGGGAGCCAACATTCATAGAATTTCTTCTCACCTCTTTTGAAAGAAGTATGGAAATCAATATGTCCATCTTTGGCTCTATACTATCACTACTAATAGCAACAATCATATTTTCCCAATATTTAGGCAAATAACAAAGAAATAAGATACATTTATCTTCACCTTGTAATTTAACACCTATCAATGCAAGCTGACTTATAATCAGATTAAAAGCATTCAAATGATATTTAATAGATTCACCCTCTTTCATTTTCAAAGTATATAACCTTCTTTTGAGATATAACTTACTGGACAAATTTTTAGATTGATAAATATCACAAATCCTCTTCCACAACTTGTATGCAGTGTCTTTTGCGGCAATATTCAAGAGGACGAAATTGATAAGACATAACTAAATGGTTCCTTGTACCTTCTTGTCCGATTAATTCCAAGTATCATCATCCAAAGTAGAGTCCCTCGGTTACCTTTCATGTGTACTGCCAATCGATAATCTCTTTCCTCCAAAAGATCTTCCATCTTTAGTTTCCACATCTCGTAGTCAGTGCCATTGAATTTCTCTATATCTATACGAGAAGTAGAAGCCATGAATTTCGATCCTCTTCTCAAATCTAAAAAAACCACATAATAAAAGCTCCCATTGCAACAAAAAACCTTCAACACTTAAAGAGAAAGGCATCCCCCTCTTAGCAGAACCATTAGCTTTGCTACCAAATGTTGAGTAACAAGGTGAAAAAAACATGCAATATAAATTTTTTTATGTGATTACAAATCTGAAACTAAATGTGAAATGAACATGTGATTGCACCATTCAATATAAATTTAAAACCATACCAAAAGATAGAAACCCTTTCGAAAAAAAACTCCAATAGAGAACGGGGCCAAGCATATTATTATTCTTCAAAAGAGAGAACACCACAATAATACACTTCTCCAAATGATCCCAGAACTACTTGGAAACAATGACCAACTAATGATTAAACAACTATGTTTTAGCTCCAATTTATAGCCAAATGAGAGAGGAAAAACACAACTATTTTTCTAAAACAAGGGGCCAAAACCACTTGCAAAAATCCATGCCTTAGAGATTGAATAGCCAATAGACATAATAAAATAATAAATGCCTTTTCAATTGACTCCTCATGGGTGCCAAACCCAAAGTCACTTAGTCTTTACACATTCTGAGTGCTCTGAAGCTTGTGGTGACTATTCAAAACCCCAAATGGATACCTTTTCTCCTTCCAAACTTGATCTCCTTATGCATGACTCTTCATGTCTCATTATGGGCATACGAAGGAGTTTATCTTATCCATTTTGATTTATATTTATCACCTATTCATGTTCACCTCTTGAAAATGCAATTACAAATAGCCATAAAGTACAAATATTTAATATTTTCCTCACATGTCCTAGGGAACACTTTCCAAAGAACATGGAGACATATGAATGGTTTAAGATTGCAAGGTTAATGTCATCTTATCCTAACATATGCCATTGATTGGAGTGTCCATGTAAAGGGCAATTACTATTTATTGAGAATATTTCATACTTACTTTGATGTGGTGGTCAAGTGGAAGAAGTTACTTTAGAATAACTCTAACCCATTGATTATTGCATGAAAATCTTAAGGAATGGCACCACATGTGTAGGGAGTTTCTTGGGAGGAACTATGCTTTGACTCCATCCATGAAACTTCTAGATTTGGATGCCACATTTCAAGGATGGTGCTACAAATGATAGAAGAAGAGCTCAAGAAGCCATAGATTTTTTTGTCTGCAAGTGTTTCTAGTGTTGTAAAGATTCTTGTAGGATTAAAGATGTACTTCTGTTTGAGAAAATTCTACAAATATCTCCCCAAACCTTCTAAACAATTATCCTTGTATTCAATAATTAAGTCAACAATTTCTTGAGCCTTATCTTGTTTGATTTCATCCAAAAGTGTGTGTATCCTTAAATACATCAGATCTAAAATAAATTTCATGTGCATGACATAATGGGTTGCAATTTTTTAAGTCCAAAGTTCTTCATTTGGTGGAGTTTCTAGGTGGTCTCCTTGATTGCATCAACCCTTATTAACAAATCCTTGAAGTGCTTGCATGCTAAATGGATATCATTGCCTTGTAGTTATTACCAATATAAATTAGGGAAAACGTCATCAGTGTAATAATAATGTTACACTAATTACTACTCATTGAGGTCCTTTTGAGTTGGCTATAAATTGCACAAGTCAAACCCCACAAAAATTTAACATCTAATTACAACTGCTTCAAAGATTACTTTAGTGGCGAATATTCGCCAATGGCAAATTTTTCACGTCAGCCATGTCGGAAATGGCAAATATTTTGTACCAACTAGGGGTGGCCATGTCGCCAGAATATTATCAATTTCTGTCAAAGTCATGACCCGATCGCCATATGTATTATGCAATTAAATGTTTCTATGAGATGATTTCGCCAATACAATATATGGTGGACACATGGTAAATTTAATTGTTTCACCTACACTCTCTGAGGTTGCCTTAATAGATGACTTTAATTCGCTTATAGGCATGTGAAGATTTGTTAGCCAGGGGGACCCAATTCACCCGACATCTTGCCAACGCGTGTCTCCATTCACCCCAACTTTCACCAACTATATTGTATTCGCCTATTATTTGGACGACCTATAATTGCCTCGAAAATTACATAAGTCGTATTTGGACGACCTATAATCACCTCAAAAATTACATAAGTCGTGTTATAGTTATGTGGGATTCGCCAAATATTTGTATACCATATAAAATTCCCGCGAAATTCGCCATATAAGGATTGGTATAAATACATGCAAAGATCAGATCTATCTCAACACAATCTGGTGGGTTCTAGGCTCTGAATTCTGATCAATAGCGAATTTTCAGACCAAGGAAAATCATTGTTGTTGACTGCATTGGCGACTGCTAGTGACCTAAAGCCTAAAGGTGAGCGATCATATTTTTGAAGTGGTATATTATACATTATAGTCTATTATTGCTTCTTCAACAAATTGATATTTTTTTGGCAGCCTTTATTTTGTTGGAGATGTCGAACAGGAAGAGGGGTAGGAAACCTAAATGTGGGGAAGGCTAGGAGAGGCCAACAAAAAGCAGAACGTTGTCTTCATACTTTGGCATTGGAAAAGATTGTGGTGAAAATCAGGAAGGTACATCATCACAAGTACAAGTACAAAATTCGCACCTACACCGCATGTTAAAGACGACAGCGAACCTGATATCTCAGATCAGGATGATCTTGAAGAAGATTATCTAGTAGATACCCAAGTTAATCAGAATGATATAATCGACTTGGGTGATAATTCCATTGATGATAATGCACGGAAGGGAAAAACAAAAGCCATATCAAAAAAGGGTGAACCACAATCAAAAAAGGATCGGAAGTGGGATATGTCAATGAGGAATTTTCAAATTAATTGGGCATCAAAGTATCCATTCATTGAACTAGTGGAGAATCCAATTGAAGGCAAGCCTCCAATAGAATGCAGGTGTAAGATTTGCACTTGGAAACATAACAAGGAAATTAGGTTGCAGCTAAAATTTGACACCATAGAAAAGCATATGGGTAAAGTTTATGAAAAACAAATGATAGACGGGGTTGAAAAATCAGTGATAAGATGGAAAACAAAGGAGGAATGTAAGCATGTGAGGAATGCCGAAGAGTATTATTTTCATGAGAAATTGCAGACGAAGCCTGCTGAAGTTAAAGGTTCTATTGAAGTTGTTTTTGGAAAAGCAATGCAAATAGAACAACTGGGAAAAGTTGTTCAGTTAAGCGTTGTTTTTCATATTTTGAGCAGAGGGCGTGCTATGACAGATTTCCCATCAATTAGTGGTTTATTACACTTTTTGAAAGTTCCTAACTATCCTAATACACACTGGTCAGTAAACAATGGATGGGAATGGGCAAGTTGTCTTGCTAAGGTTGAAAAAGAAGATGTACAGGAAAAAATAAGAGAGTCAAACTTCATTGCATTTTCTTTAGACAAAGTTACGGCAGTAGACAATACTTCATGGGTATGCATGCATGTTTATACTGTAGAGAATTATACCCGCCAACCTCATCTACTATCTGTTGCTAAATGAAGGAGAGTGCGATAGCGGAAAATTTATTTCAACTAGTAAAGAGAAGTTTAATTGAATATGGAGGTATGGATGACATGACGGTAGCCAAAAAATTGGTTTGTGTTGGAGCAGATGGAGCTTCAGTAATGCAAGGTCATAGGAACGGTCTTTGTACAAAGATTGAAACTGCATTTGCACCGTACATTACTGCAATTCACTGCATGGCTCATAGAATTAATCTAGCTTTTGGAATTGTGAGCAAGTTTGCTTCGGTTAAAAAAATTGAAATTTTAATCAGAGAGCTCTACTCACACTTCTGTCGAAGTCCCAAGCGATTTATGGAATTTCAACACTTTGCTGATGGATTAACTGATGGGAACAAGCTTCTCAAGGATAATGATACCATATGGATCTCTTTGGATGGTCCAACGCATTGAGTGTTTTCAGAATATCTATCCTTGATTGGAATATTTCAAACAACTCGCGACAAATCAGATCAACCGAAATTTCTTGAACTTCTTGGTAGGTTAAGTAATTTAGAGACACTCTTAACTTTAGCAGCTATTTTGCCCATGCTAGAGGAAATGAGGAATATTATGAAGGCTGCCCAAAAAAGAGCTCTGTATATTGCAGAATATGCTGCGCTATGTAAGGTGACATGCATGACCCTCGACAATCTGTATTGAAATCAACCAACACTATCTGATGAAAAATTTGTTAAGTGGCGGACACTCACATATTTGAACAATCTTGATAACTTCTTACAAATCGGTGCAGACGGGGAGGTATGTGCCAATGTACGGGGAGTTGAGATACCAATGCACTTCTATGCCACAGTCGACCCCGAGGAACCAGGAAAGCGCCCCAGGAAGCAACTAGCAAGAGTTACAAAGGAAGATTTCGACAAGATTGTTGAGACTGTAACTACTTCTATGAAGAAAATTGCATATGATCTTTCCTCACAAATTAGAAGCAAATTCCCTCCTGACAACCTACTCGAAGCCATATCTATTGTGTTTCCTCATTATTGGAGCTTCAACATTGCATCTGAGTTTCAAAGTAAGCTACTGACTTTGATAAAACAATTTTGCATATCCAGAGAATTGAATGGAGTAACTATAAATGGAATATTAGACGGAACTCATCTTCGAGAGAAATCATCTCGTTTTGCATACACTATGAAAGAACAATATGCCAAAATGGAGAACCCCCGTGAAGAGGGATCAGTAACAAGGCTTTGGAAATATATAGCTGAGAACGCAGCCTTGCGTGATTCAATGCTAGAATATTTGAAGCTTGCTGATTTATGTCTTACCATGATATTGGGTTCGGTGGAAGATGAGAGAGTTTTCAGTGCTTTGGGGTTCCTAAAATAAAAGCTAAGAAACAAACTAGACAAAAAATTGGAAAATTGCTTGAGGCTCTATACATCTAGGTATGATGTCCACACTTTTCCTTATGATAGGGCACTGTAAATCTAGAGGTCCAAATGTGAAACAAGAGGTTTGGGCAACACTTCAAACCAAAGTGCCAGTGGGACTATTGACTCATGTACTGGACCTACTGGTAGCATTGAGATGCAGTTCGGCGAAGATATGCAGACTCAGACTTAGAGTGAAGAAACCACAGACAAGAATCAAGAAAGCACTGAATTTGATAAGGATGAATGGCAATTGTAAGAGATTGGTATTTATTAATCTTATTACTGCATTTCATCATTCATATTACAAAAGCATATTACTTTTTGCAATTAGAATTTAATATTGATTTGTAATTGTATTTTTCAACTTTCTATTTCCAGATTTAAAATAGCATAATTAAAAAAAAACCATAATGTGTTTATTGATACAGAGATGTTTATTGTTTATTTATACATGTTTGAGTCTCAAATCTGTGTGATACATTTCAGAACCATATGATACAATTCATTCAATAGTAATACACATGTCGAGAACTTAGATTTTCATTAATTCTTTCAAAATATAGCCATATGATACAATTCATCCAATAGTAATACACCATGTCGAGAACTTAGATTTTCATTAATTCTTTCAGAATATAGCCATATGATACAATTCATCCAATAGTAATACACCAATCTATGTGATTCTCCATGCCAATTGCAAAAGTGAATACAAAGTTTTAGAACCCTTTGCAAATGACCTTGAATTCCCTTTTATAGAAACAAGAGAGCAACAACAACTCTTGTGTGATTCTCCAATGTCCATGCAAAAGTGAATACAAAGTTTCAGAACCCTTTGCAAATGACCTTGAATTCCCTTTTATAGAAACAAGGGAGCAACAACAGATTCAAGTCGAATTGCAAGTTTGCAACATGTGAAGATTGAACATCAAAATCACAAACTCAACACAGATTTATATGGCCATCACAGGTCGTATTAGCAATTTAACATCTGCTACATGTTTGATGTCTCCTGTTCAAAAAATAGAGTTCAAAATTAAATATTAATTCACGCCATGACAAATTAAACATAGATAATAGTAGTGCCTAAACCTACTAATCAGAAATAGAGAAATGCATAAATGTTAAAGCAAGGGAGAATTTGAGAATACAAATTTACTGGCTGAAGTTTTGCATTGTGCATCATAGATTCATAGGCTGGATTAGCAAAATAGCAATAGCGAGTGTTGTTTTTTTCCTATTCATAAAATAGATTCATAGGCTAGATTAGCAAAATAGAAATAGAAAGTGCATCATAGATTCATAGGTTGGATTAGCAAAATAGCAAACAGAAAAAACATAAAACCTTGAAATTAAGAATAAAAGAAGAAAATTGTGCAATACATACTATGATTCTTAATAATTTTGTGCCAGTTTTTGTAGGGTTCTCCACTCTTCGTTTGATGGAAGGTCAATATTCTGTAAACTATGGAAAGTCAACTCCAACTTCGTCAACATTTCATATTTAGAAGATTTACTTGACATCACTGTTTCATCCAATACCAAATTTAGAGTTGTAAATGGTTGGATGAATTCCAGAAAGCTTTCGGGAGTTGTGTCCTTTGGAAGCAAGTCTAAATCAAACTTCATTTTTATCTCCATGTTTTTTTGGTAAACTTCTTCTCCAATAAATTTATTTGATGTGTCAACATGCTTAGGCAAACCAAGTTTAATCAAATTATTTTTCTTTTCTTGCAGCTTCAATATCTTTTTTCCACAACTTTCCATAACTTTTGTTGTTTCCCTTAGCTTCTGTCATTTTTGAATAATAGATGATGTCTTAACTGTGGCATCAATGCGGCTCTTAATTCCCTTGGATGCCAAGTAGCCGTCACTGGAACTGTAGACTAATTTCAGAATCTTTTTTGCCATGTCCTCTTTTGAATAAACATGTGTGCTCTTCTCATAATGCCCTTTGACTTTTATAAAAATTAGTCTCATACTTTCAGTCAATTGAAACCATTAACATAACTTCTCACTCCTCTGCATTATTTGACGCCAAATGTTTTCTTGTATATATTGCATTGTATTTTTCATATTATCTTTCAATCTATCCTCCAAAGTTTTTATTTTATCATTTGCATTGTGCAGGTCTTCTTTCATTTGTGCACATTTTTTTCTTTCTTCCTCTACTTTCTCTTGCAAATGTTTTTCTTTTTCCTTCCCATGATCCAATAGGTCCTGTAATTTTCTCATTTCGGCGACTGCAGACTCATAACTTTTGTATAATTTTTGAAAACTTGTTTTTTCCTCAACAATTTGTTTTATTGCTTTTAGCCAGTTTTTCTATTAGGTTCTTCAATTCTGCATCCTTCTTCTCCTACTCTGCAATTTCTACTACAGAGCCCGAATTTTTTATCCTTTTCTGTAAATCATTGCACTTGCTATTTGTTGCTTTCCTCCTTGATTTTTTGTTTTCCAGGTCTGCCTGTAACTTTTCTCTTTGTTTCTCCAGTTTATTTTTTTCTCTCTCCACCTTTAGCAGTGAAGTGTAGACCACTTCGTTAGTCCTTTTTGACACACTAATTTTGTCCACATTATGTACTTTGGAAAAATCCATTTGGAGGGTGCTAACTTGAAATTGAGAGGGATCTATCTGACTATGTGGTGGATTTTTATCTTTAGATGGGGCCAGGAGCATAACAACCATGAACTCCATCATATGTCGGAAATACCTTGTTCTTGCAGGTTGTTCGTTTACAACTTCAGACACGGAAACCCTATGAAATGCTTTCTTTTTTTCTTTATTTGCTTTTGTTGTGTGTTCATATTTTTCATAGTAATCACGAAATTGAAAATCTAGGCTTGCTGAAGCAATTGAATGTTTGAAAGGTGACATAGGAATACCATAGGCTCCAGTTCCACTTATTCGTGTGGTTTTAACTAATGCTTGACCAGGATTACCAACAACAGTTCCTGATGTTGTCCCACTCCCACTAACACTTTCATTTGTAGTTTTCATAGTCTTTTGAAGTGTGTGATCTGAAGCTACAAATGATTGATTTGTAGTGTCAGTGGCACTTGATAGAGGATTCTCAAAAGTATGAGATTGAGTATCTACTTCTAGTGGCCTCTTACGAGAGAAATTTTGTTGTTGCCCTTGTCCAACACCAAGACAACTAGTATCAGTAGTAGTACCCATGCCAACCCCACCAATCACAGCGACACTTGACTGAACAATAATAGGAATACTATCCCCAGATTCCCCACCAGTGGCAGTGGCACTTGATTCACCACCAATGGGAATACCATGATGTGGTGGTGGGTGTGGATTTGAACCTGAAACAAATGTAGGTGGACCTTGAGGGTAATGAGTAGTACCAATCCATGATGAATCTGAAGAAGCAAGTCCAATGACTGGTTTAAGATGACCTTTTGATTTTGACTGTGATGGAAGTTGTACCTGAAGTGGATACCAAATGCCCTCTCCTCTGGTACCTAGACCACCACCTTCAAAACCCATTTTTTCCACAAGGTTTGCCCCTTTGCTATATTTTTCTTTCATGGACTCACTGACTCCACCTAATATTTTTGGGACTGTAGTAGTTGTTGGAGGGGGCTTAACGACAACCTCATGCTCATCATCATCTTCAGTCCTCCCATGCTCCATATCCCACAATTTGCTAAACTCTGCATCCTCGTCGATTCTCTCAAATTCTGCACTTGTCTTTGGTTCACTGAGATTCCTCCTCATAGTCCAAAAATCATTTATTTTGGTTTAGTGAAATAATTCTCTTTACATTCGTGCAGAATTGATTTGGGAATAGATTTGTTAGATGGATTAGTAGATTTTAGGTAGAAATTGTAGGACCTCCTATTTTGGATGCCCTAGCCCTCCTCTGTTGTCCTCTCTGTGTGCATTTGCAATGCCATAATTTGTGATGAAATTTCTTCTATTGAAATGTTATTGTCAGCTGCAATTTTCTCCATCTCTTTTTTAACCTCATCCCAGGAGTCCATGTTTCTAAGCTTTTCTAGCAATGGTTTACTTTCATGTTGACTAACATGGAAGAGTTCCCATTTTTCTTAAGCCTTGCTTGAACTACACCGATTGTATCATACTGCCAGAGACCCTCATCACCAAAGTTAAAAACTGTCAAAAAATCATGTACCACATTGAATGCTTTTCTCTCAAATGTGAACCCTCCACATGAGAAAGGCAAGGACGGAAATATGCTCTTCTTTTGCTGACCATGGAAGTGCCTATCTATGCTCTTCAATTGTTGTACATACTCTAATGCAAATACCCTCTCTGTCACATGTATTGGAAGTCTGTATGGTTTTACTGTCGATCCGTAAAACCTTAACACAGTGAATTCTTCCATGAAGAACCAGTCAGCCAATTATATTTGACTTTCAAGTTGAATGCAATCTCTACAACACACATGCAACCTCGGCATTGGAGTGCTTGTAATTTCATTATACATTGGTGCCAAAAAGAAGTCTACAAAATGGTTGTAGTTCTTTCTGTTATCATGCATCCTTATCTTTGGCGTCCAATCATATATTGGACACTCTGTTCTCTTCCCAGTCTTCTCATCAATCTTATAGCTCACAATTTGAAGCTTGTTGGTCTCGAATATTGCACGATACTTGGATAGAAGGAGATAGCACAAGTAGGATGAGACCCTAAATGTCTTACAGGAACCTTTTTTTATTATTAGTAATTGTTTTTGCATGGATTTTTCAATGTGCTCAATAAAATTATATCTTACTGGCTGACCTGCACAATGGATATTATAAATCATTTCAAGAAGGCTTGCACCCACTTCCCTATCATTTTCCAATCCCAGGCAAAACGACAGCAAGGAAATAGTATCCCCAACCCATGAAACAAAAATGTTAGAATCATAAGGAGGCTTATGATTCTGATCCAACACAATACTAGTACTACTCTTTATTAGAGCTTTGATAAATGAATCTCTGCGACTCGGATCGAGACTCTCATAATTCCCCACCAGCTTTTCAAGGTCAATTTGGACGTTTGAGTTTTGGGCTTCAAATCCTAGGTTCAACAAACAAGCAAATCCTCCCTCATTTATGGATAGAATTTCCTCTTTTGTATTTTTATTGACAATTGCTTTTTTATCTTCATCATAATTTTTGGTGCAGACCATGACAAAATTAGGGCAAGGGAATACTTCAGGTAACACCATGCTTCCCAATCCAACATCCCATGATGCGATTTTATTTGTTTTTTGTTTTAACATTGGGTTGAAAATAGTAAATTTTGCCTTGGATGCATCTGTCGCCTTACTAGACAATGTATATCTAATATCTATGATACACTTTTCACCATGGATAGAAAGGTCATAAATATCATGGTATTCATCAGTGAAACCTGGTGTTTTAACCAGTTCGGTTAGGTACATTTTGTTTTTCACTTGGCTTCTTGTTGAACTACTGCTTCCCGTTTTCCCCATCACTATTATTGTTAATAATTCAAAATAATGCTAGACAAAAACCTGAAAATGCTAACCCTCAAATTGGACCACGAGATTACCAACAGCAAAAAAGGCGGGATGTAGGTGTTCTAGATTTTACCTGAAAATTGGAATTTCTATTTCACTAGATTGGTGTAGACAGTCTTTGTTGCAACTTGCATTCCTTAATCTAGTAGTTGTTTCTGAATCTCCCTCGATTTACAGGTTTGTCCAAGAAATGAAAGACGATTATGATTTAAGAGTCTCTTATTTTGAAAACTCTGAAAAGTAGAAAAGTAAAACCTAAAGGGCAAAATATCTAGAATCATGTTGTAATTTTATTAATTACTATTAATAACTATTCGATGCCGAAGGACAAAACATTCATTACTTTAGTATAAATTTCAAGGACATTAAGAACCATGTTGTAATTTTATTAATTATTGTTAATAACTATTCGATGCCAAAGGACAAAACATTCACTACTTCAGTATAAATTCTGGGGACATTAAATGTAATACGTTCAATTCCGGGCGAAGTTTTCCCAAATGTGTTCACTTCCCACATTTGGGCTGAAATCCACCCTAAGTCGTTGATCTTTTCCCATCCAACGAACGAGGGACCAAGGTACCTGTTGTGACTTTACGGGTCTATTTTTTAAGTCTGTTTAATAATTTTAAACTTCTGCTTGAAAAAGTGTTTTATAGACTTAATTATATTTAATTAAATTTAAAACGTTTCAATTCCGGGCGAAGTTCTCCCAAATGTGTTCACTTCCCACATTCGGGCCGAAATCCACCCTAAGCCATTGATCTTTTCTCATCCAACAAACGAGGGACCAAGGTACCTATTGTGACTTTACGGGTCTGTTTTTTAAGTCTGTTTAATAATTTTAAACTTCCGCCCGAAAAAGTGTTTTATAGACTTAATTATATTTAATTAAATTTAAAACGTTTCAATTCCGAGAGAAGTTCTCCCAAATGTGTTCACTTCCCACATTCGGTCTGAATTCCACCCTAAGTCGTCGATCTTTGCTCATCCAACGAACGATGGTACCTGTTGCCAGTTGTCGTGGGTCCCATGACTTCTGCCAGTTTTCAGGCACGTCACCATACTCGTGCCACTTTTCCGGGCAAAGTTCTCATAAAGTTGTTCACTTCCCACATTCACTCCGAAATCCACCATAAGCCGTTGATCTTTGTTCATCCAATGGTCGATGGTACATGTTTTCAGATGTAGTGGGTCCCATGACTTCTGCCATTTTTCTGGCACGTCACCATACTTGTGTCACTTTTTGGGTTTGATTTTTAAGCCTATTTAATCATTTTAAACCTTCGCCCGAAAAAAAGCTTTATAGACTTAATTATATTTAATTAAATTTAAAATGTCCAATTCCGAGTGAAGTTCTCAGAAAGGTGTTCAGTTACCACATTCGGGCCAAAATCCACCTTAAGTCGTTGATCTTTGTTCATCCAATGATCGATGGTACCTGTTTTTAGATGAAGTGGGTCCCACAACTTCTGCCATTTTTTTGGCACATCACCATACTCGTGTCACTTTTCGGGTCTGTTTTTAAAGTCTATTTAATCATTTTAAAATTCCGCCTGAAAAAAGAGATTTATAGTCTATAGACTATAGACTTAATTATATTTAATTAAATTTAAAATGTTCAATTCCAAGCGAAGTTCTCACAAATGTGTTCACTACCCACATTTGGGCCGAAATCCACCCTAAGTCGTTGATCTTTGCTCATATGATGGACGATGATACCTGTTGAGAACTTGAGTGTTGTTAGATGTCGTCGGTCCCATAATAAGAGACATTTAAATTTTAAAGATGTGCAATAGTTTGAGATAACTATTAAATATAATGTTAATATTATTTCTAATTAAAGATGTGCAATAGTTTGAGATAACTATTAAATATAATGTTAATACTATTTGTAAAAATTTGAAATTCAAAAATAGTATTAAACATGAAACTTAGTTTCTAGAATAAAACAAATAACTAAATAAAAATATAAATTTTGATATACAATTTGAAAGGTAAAAGTTTAATATAAAAAAGAAAACATTCAATATTAAATCTAAAATATTAATTTAAAGTTTAACAAAATTCTTTGAAAATATGTTTACGATATATAATTTTTAAAAATAGTTTAAAAATATATATATATATATAAGTTCAACATAAATTTAGTGTATTAATTTAAAAAAATGTACAGTCCTCAACCTGTTAAGGCAAGCAAATTTGGAAAGTACAAATGCCAAGGTGGCGATTAATTGTTGCAGAAGGAGTTGTCTGTGGCATGTCGCACGAACGAAGGAAGGGGAGGATGGGAAGAAATCTTTTTCTTGATCTCATGGCATTAATCCCTTATCCTGCACATTCATTACCCGGCCTATAAGACGGAGGCAAAATTTATTACCTTTTGATTTGTGTACCAGTTTTTGCTTTGAAGCAGAACAAATATGTAGTTCGTAGAATCGTAGCTTTTGCAAGACATTTTTTGCAGGAAGTGCTTTTGAAATTGCAGGTGACCATGGAGGCCAATTTCACACTTCGAACAAACAAGAAGTTGGTGCCCTTTTTGGGCAAAGTATCTGATAAACGAATGCAAGGATTGTTCAAGTTTAAGGAGGAGAAGTTGTGGGTGGCAGCTTGACTAATGCTTGCGGAGGAGGTGGCACATATCAGTCAAGTTTAAGGAGGAGAAGTTGTGGGCGGCAGCTTGACTGATGCTTGCGGAGGAGGTGGCACATATCAGTCACCAGTATCGAACTAAAATGGAGGTTTACTCTCTGATTCTGGTGTGGGCCTGTGAATTCGAACCAGAGGTGGAAAAGGTAAAACTCACATTGGTCAAATTGATTGATGGGGATTTTTTTATTAACCTGGATTCAATATTGGAGTGGGTGGTGTCGGGAGTTGGCATTCGAATTAAGGAAGGGGACGACCAGGAGGAATTGCTTCCTTTTATTTGTGACCCAAAGGATGAAATCAAATACCAATGCCGTGAACGAGCCCGAGTGGGGTGGGAAGCGATGAAACTCTTTGTGAAATTAACGAGGGTGGATGAAGTCCTGAAGGCTTTGCATGTGGTGGCAAGGATGGAGGTTGGTAGGGAATTGAGAGATAGGACTAAAGAAGGAAGGGCCATACAGCTACTAGCAAACTTGGAGGGCGCCCCCGACTTCGAGTGCTTAAACTGCATTCCAAAAATGAAAGTTGAAGCGGCAAAAGGGAAAGCCAAAGCATCGACCTCTGAGGAGGGAAGGGACTGGGAGGAGGCGACCCAGGGGGATAGTGAGACTGAGTGAGCGGCCTATCAGCAATGAACTGGTTTTTTTGTTTGCTTGCTATAAGTTGTGGGCAGTATGGTTTTCTCTTTGTCTGCGTTTATGCATGAGTGATTGCAAATTTTGTATCTTGAAACTTTTGAATTAATAGAATGAAAAAACCTTTACCGATAAACTTTTGTATCTTGAAACTTTTGAAATTTTGTATTTTGAATGACTATATAGTATATATTTATAAAATTATAATCAACCATAATCAATGTACAAATAATTAATGGAACAAACTGATTTTTTTTTAATAGCATTACATTAAAAAGATCACAGTATTAAATTTATTTCCATTGTTTAACAAATAATTGAAATAGCGTAGCTCATATACAAAAAGCATTTGAAAGAAATTAATTAATAAAAATGAAATAGAATTATAGAAAGCATTTTTATATCCATAAGACTGTAAGAGGCAAACAGAAACAAACTAGAATTTAAAAAATTGTCATTAATATTTATGCTTTTAAAATTTACAATTTTTTTGTCTGAGACTTGAGTCCCCCAAAAACTTAAGCCAAAATGAGTGAGCCACTAGCACTGAGCTTGTTAGGGTTTGAGGACATAGGAAAAAAAAACTACAGGGGGGCGGGGCTAGGGCACAGGTAGTGGAATTGTTTACAATTTTGCCCTGAGAATCTGGCCCTCCTTCCATGTAGAATTCTTCAGACATCATAAGCTAAGAGATTTCTTCAATCCACATGTAGTTTGGAAAGTCGTCCAGGAGGAACCATTTCTGAAGGAAGTCCTTGCTAATTCACACCCATTTCCTGTGACGCGTCAACTGCTCCACATTCAGGTTTAGGAGAAACGGTTGCCTGGCCACTGGCACTATTTGGTCAGGGAGGAGAAGCTTGGATAATTCACTCGCCCAAGGGATCTCCACCCCTACTTCTGCAAGGACAACAAGAGTAATGTCGTCTCCAAGAAGGTCTTCCTTAAAAACCTTCCTCAATAGCATCAGCATATCCACCTTGTCTCCTCCCAGGTCCAGAAGAGATGCTAAAAAGCAGGATGTAATGTCCATGTTAACACGGTACCTATTTCCGTTTCGCAGAAATTCTCTGTCCAGCACCATCCGCATAGCCTCATTGGTGAACGACCCAACCTCCTTGCAGACTGATTGGAGGATTGGGTCTCTAACGGAGCCTAGAAAGGCCCTCTGGTCCTCTGCAGAAATGCTTCTCAAGCGGATGGGAGTGTCCATCTTGAGAAAACAGATTAACAAATTGAACAACCTGAGCCTATAAACCTAAAATACCGTGAGCTCCGACAATTTCTCTACCAAATGGCAAAGGCTAATTGAAGATGAAAGAAGCAAAGATCGTATATAAATTGTTGAAGTTCTTGATTGTAATAATTACTTCTTCAACCGTATTAACTGCTATAAATTTTTTTAAATCTTTTGTATCTCTGCAAATCTTTCCCATAAATGCACTATTGTGCGAAAATGGAAACAGCTATGAACCGGTACCAAATTGGCAAGTATCACATTGAAAGTCGTGGGGACAAAGTGGATTGTTGTAAGTGAATAGATATATATTAAATGAACGAAATTATCAATCGTGATTCGTGACATTTGATACGTATCTATTGAATCCAATTCCATTCCGGGCACTTTCTAATGTGCTATGTTCTCTTCAAAAAATTGGGCCGAAATAAAACTTCATCCATTGATCTACGATCATCGAACGTTTTAAAATCATTGATAGATTTTAGGTATGTGTTACTCTTCACATGTCAAAGAGGTCGTGCTTATTGATACATCGTGCAGAGTCTGGACTCAATGTATTATGTGATGTGATGTGCTTGACACTCTATTAATGGCAATGAATTCATGAAATCGCCAATGAATTATATATTGTACCATAAATAACAAAATATTCGCCAAAACAAATTAAATAATTTTCAAGCGATGGAAAAAAATCGCCAATACATTTAAATAATTTTCAAGCGGTGGATAAAAATCGCCAATACATTTAAATAATTTTTCTTTCGAAGTAAAAAATTTCGCTCATACAATTATATATTTGTTCCTTTTAACAAAAATTATTCGCCTCCCACAATAAATATTTTCCCCATAGAACAAGGTATTATTCGCCATAAATTTATGGCATTTTCGTACCCTAGAAAAAAAATCACCAATACAAAATAATTTTTTCCTTTTAAAAAAAAAAAATCGCCATCGATATGAAAGTTTCCCCCTGAAAATAATGTCTGATTCGCCAGGATGTTACACAGTTGCCCGAGGGGGGGTGTTTCTTAAAATTATCCCTGAACTACTTGGCCCCCTCTTCTCTCTGCCTCCCACCACCAAAAAAGGGCCCGCACCACCTATATGAAATATGTAAAGGCTATGCTTAGATAAACAACGTGATTTCGTAATCACCTATAAGACTAAACTAGCAATTGCACCTTGGCGTGCAATGGGTACGCTGAATAGGTGTGTAAGGTCAAATAGAAAAAGAAAATGATGTATTTTTTGCATATATTTGTGCAATATATAAGGTCAGTAAGGAGAAAGAGATAGATAGAAAGTGGGGTGAGGAGATGGATCTAGGGGATAAAGATAGAGATAATGATGTAGATGGAAAAGGAAATGGTTGTGAAGAGGAAAGAGAGAGTCCAAAGAAAGATGGATAGAGTTTGAAGAAATAAGTATGTTGATAGATCTAAAGAGGGATAAATAGAGATGGAAGAGATAACTATGTAGATAGAGAGGGTGAGAAATAAAATGATAACGATAAGGATATAGGGGTAGAGAGATATAAATATAAGAAGACGAAAATAGATGGAGAGATGGAAGAAGAAATATGGGGAGATGGAGCTATAGATGCAATGCGATATAGATATAACAGTTTAGGAAGAGGGAAAGAGAGGGAGGCATGTCTATAGATGGAGCGGGGAATGGAAAATAGAGGTAGAGATGTAGATAAATAATTACACCCCAAGCCCACAACTTGCTCAACACCGACATTTACTTTTTTTTTTATCACATATATGTTAATTTTTAAATACCATAATTTAAGATGAATATATTATAATGATTATTTTATGAAATGTCATTTTAAGTAATTATTTTATATGATAAAATTTAATTTAAATAATTTTGATAAGAAAGTAATTACAAAATTTAATTAAAATAAATTGTTTTGTAATGTGGTAATGGAATGATGACTAAAATTAGTAACCTAACAACTAATGGTAGATATATGTCATTTTTACAACTAATGGTAAACTAAACTATAGATAGAACAAGTTTCCTAATACAATTTGATCCTAATCTATATAATACGACAACCTAATCATCTCCTTACAATAGTGCATGGGTGAAACTCACAAACCTTTCCAACTCTCAATGCTAGGTTAGAAGTTTAGTTCAAAATTGTAACTTGGGTAATATTGGATTCGTGCAGCAAAATCTAATAGCACCATAAAAACTAAAGGTTATTTTGGATTCAATGAGCACTAAAATTTGCTTGTAAACAAGCAAACGTTGGGAAGGGTGGACTATCATGACCTCGATCAGGCCATGACGAATATCATAACAATATTCATTGTCATATCAAGAATAAATAAATAGATTTAGAAAATTATCTTAATTTTAATATTTCACTTTTTTTTTATAACTTGTGTTACACAAGTAAGCAAAAAAAAAAAATAGTGATTACGCTCCATCACATATTAAGCATTTGATTCAAAACCTATAGCTAAAGCGATATATACTCAATGATAAGATGAGATGCATACACATGATTAAGGAACTAATTCAAAAAAACAAGCTTGACCATAGGATCAATGGTATTAGGAAGAAACAAACATTAATTTTCTAAACATTGACTTAGTGAATGATGTCATGAGGTTATGATTAGGGTATTAATAACGAAACAATTTCATTTAGCAAAACCAGTGATCACCGTATTGACAATAATCATGGAATGAAATTGAGTAAGGAGGAATGATTATGAAATTGATATAATTAGATTGATAATAATTAACAATTTAATGGAAGACTTGAAGGGGCAACAACTAGTAAGAAAGAGACACCACCATATGAAACATGACCTCCTTTGCAACCAAGGATGACTCTACATATCGACTTCAAGGATATATAATGGCCATGCATTTAAAAAGAGGGAATCATAAAAAGGAACTCAAATAAATATACCTTCAATTTATAATAACAACTATTGTCAAGCATTAAAGGAGATTAGTGAAAAAGGCATTATGTTCGCAACAAAGAAGAAATCAAACTTAAACACTATAATTATCATAACTAACATATTGGTATATCATTTCTTACTTATGATCACATGGTTATTTGCATTTATGATATGTAATGTTTGTATTCTATTAGGAATAATGAGCAAATATATATAACTATAATATAAATTATTATATTTATTCAAGTATCAATATGTATAAAGAAGTATTGTCAATAAGATTTGCATTTGTTAATAATAGGGAGATCAGATTTATACTTAATCGTATTTATGTATATATGCATTCATAGTAATTGAAAGATTATTATATTAATGGTATGCTCTTTAATCATTCGCTATTTTCTTCAAGAGGATAGGTTGGTGTGTGTAGGGAGAGGTGAAGTAAATCCTTGCAAGATTGGTAAGGCCAAGATGGGGTATGGATGAAGTCTTCAAACCTTGAGGGAGCCTACTTGTAGACTGGTTTCCAAGCACCCTATGCCAACAAATCCTCGTCCTCCTTCAAGGTTAGGAAAGAAGTAAGGATGGGGTCTAAATATACTAATTCTTGATTGTATTATGAAAAATTATTTGTTCTCTAGTTTTAATAATCTAAATGAAGGCATGATAAGTGATGATAATGCATGTTTAATTATGGGAAACATGCTTACTCCTAGTAAGGGACATTACATAGCATTAGCCACACTAAATACGTGACCTACATTTTCCCAATAGATTTATCTTTGCAAGTAGTTTATATTTCTTTTATAGTTATAAACTTTATTGATGCAAGGTAGGGTTCTCCCACTCTACCTACCAACTTAGAAATTCAAAAACACATGGCATAAAATAAAGATTCTCTATTTCCATTCAATTGTTAATTGTAGACTGAAAACAAAAATAGTTTATTTCCAAATCAATCTCATGGACACAAAAAATATGTGATTACATGACCTTTCAAAGGCCTCCCACTCTTTACATTATTTTCCTCTCTATCTTCACATTCTCAATTTTCAAACTCTGTAGCTCCTTAAATCTCCCTTTACTGCAACCCTTCTCTTCCTTTGGGCCAATCCTTACTATATAGCCACACTATTATTTACCATTTATTAATTAGCTCCTTAAAATTTTCAGGTTCAATCTATATAGTGGGGTTTTTTAATAAGAATTCAATAGGTTAGTTGGGTCATCTATTTTATTATACATCACTCATTAATAGCCACTTGCTTGTATCTTTTTTGTTGGCATTTTTAATCATACTTATATAATTTGATTGCTTTTATTTGTTTCTATTTTTATTAATTTAAAAATAAAAAAATAAAAAATAATTTGGAGAAAGATAATTATACATGCAATTCACATTCAAATGTGTATTTTTTAGTTTATATTTGTGGAACTTATTCTTTCTAAAAATAGTAGACAAATATTTTTTTGTGATGACATATAACATCCAAAGCTGAGCTACAAAAATTTAGACAAAATGAGTCACCATAAATATATGCTAAAATATAAATCCATAAATTATGCTATATGTTTTACTTAAGTTTTATGAAATGGCTTTATTGATCTAAAAACGAGCAATTGAAAATAAATTTTGGTTTAGCTTTGAAGCTTGCTGAGTCAATCCTAAATTTAGTCATGGGAAATGCCAATAGTAGATCAAATGCTACTAATTTTGGCGTCCAAACTTTACACCTGCCAATCGCATTTTATTGAAAGTTTCTAAAGCTATTTTAGCAAATCCGTTTTCTTCCTATCCTATATCCAGGCTGTTCCATGAGAGCATATTTCTTTGAGGTATTCTGTGAAACGGTTCACGTGCATTGTCTAAGTCTATACATTTTGCATACATGTCTACACCAGCAGACAAAATTGTTTATTCATAATGTCCAAACCCTATTCCAAAGCTCCCATTTTCGCACAGGCTGGGAGATGTTGGCAAAGCTTTACATCTGCTAATCGCATTCGATTGGAAATATCTTAAGGCTTTTAATCAAACGCATTTTCTGCATATCTTTCCAATCGTAGCACTCCATGGGACCACATTTCTTTGAGGCCTCTGGTCAAAAAGTTCACGTACCTATGTCTATGCTTCCACATTTTTGCATTCATGTCTGCCAGAACTTTTACAGTCATGCCCTTCCGTTATGTTTTGATGGATGTCTACCCTGTTCGGAAGCTCCCATTTTGGCATATGCAGAGTTACTGGTATAATACACTTATTACTAATTATTTTAAAAGGACCAGTTATTAATTATTAATGTAAAATGTACCGGCAAAACTTTTTAAATCCTCTAAGGCTGTGAAGGCAGGGGGTGCTGTCAAAGGGCAGGCCACCGTACGTTGTCTCGTGGACGCGGGAGATATTGTCAGAGGGAATTTATACCATGAATAGTGGACAACGGAATAGATGGAGATGATTTGAATCCAGGGTACTGTAACAGGGAATTAATGTCGTGAACATGGACACCGGAATGAATGCCAAAATGAACGGAGGAGATGATCTGAATGGTCTTGCAAGGTGAAAGAAGCATTTTAAATCGTTGATTCTTTAAAGCATATCGTCCATCTCATATAAGGGAACGCCTTCGGCGTAAATATTGGAAGCAAAACATGATGCTTAACATGTTGCTTGATTATGAGCCAGCTTCCATATTGGCCATATTTATTTTAAGGGAATACTCTTCTGATAAAATCCAATTATACATGAAAAATGAGGGCATTTCTCATCTTCAAGCAATAAAGAGCACAAGACACATTACAGTATTACATCATTCCAAAAATTGAAAGTTGTCATTCTCTTGTTCGGTATTAAGCAGGTATGTCATCCAGTTGCGACAAGAGGTGAAATTAAAATTTTAAAAATTGACCTCTTCTTTTGGTACATGGCATCTTGCAATCATGTACAAATACGACATAAAATATTACCAAGATGTGCTGCAATTTTTATTATTGATTACTCGATGGTAAATGAAATTTAAATTCTACAAAAAAAGGTCACATAAATTGACATTGAGAGAGACTAAAGTTGTTTTGATTACAATTAATGCAATTATCGTACAATTTTTTACTGAAATCTTCCATGGTACAGTGGTAAAAGCTTTTCTATTTGCTTAAGCCGATCAGTCTGGAATTTTCCATAATACCAGAGAACAAACTTTCTATTTGTGAAGCCATGTGTACTTTGAACTGCAGTAGAGCTATCAGCTTTAATCTTCAATTCTTCAACATCTAATAAAATAATTTTACCACTTACTACTAAGTGGATTTCCCCTTTCTAAAAACAGATGCTTTCCATATGGACAAGTTTATATTGCACATTTTCTATAGATATTAATCCTCTATGCTCCTGTATTTTTCTCTGCAATCAAATCCACATCTTCATCAAGTAAATCGAACAAATTCACTCTTGTACCTTCTTTACTTTTACCACCCCTTGCATTAAAAGCATACTGAGATGAAACATAAGACCCAGATGCATCTTTACTGGAGAGCTCCTTCCCTGAGGAGCAACTTGAAGTATCACCAGTTGCAGATCTTCTCAAGACTTGCTCATCATACGTTGCAATATCTAATCCTGAAACAAGAAATGCTTCCAACTCATCTGCGAACCTAACAGAGTTTTCAAATATGAAAGGACTTAGAGCATTAGAGATCAATGATTTCCATTGTACAGGCCTTGATTTCAATTCTCTGGTGGAATATTTGTTTGCTGTATTTGTCCTGCGATAAAGATACACAGAAAAGCAGAATTTCTTTTTAAAAAGAACTTGAAATTATTTTAGAATGATCAGTACAAGATACAAAGAAAGAGTAAAAACCACTAGCGTGTTTTGCATTACAGCAATATCATGGGTAAACATAAATGCAAATTCAAAACTACGTAAGAGACTTTAGTCAATACAGCAAGACATGATTCGAAAAGCAATTATCATAACCAAATAAATCAAAATGTTAAAATTTTGTATAACTAATACACATTTTGAAACATATGCATCTTCTTCATAATTTTCAGGGTCTTCAAATCCTATGCCCCAATTGTTGAAGTCAATTTTGTATTCTATTTCTTAGCAGTTAGATAAAAAATGAGAAGAAGCTAAGCACCCAATCATTCATTACCACAGGCTATGTTGAAACACAAATGGAGAAGCGCTTGAGATTCAAACCTAAGACCTCCAACTACCAATGTCCCCTCATTCCCTTCCTCATTAGTTAGTTGACGCAGGAGCATCAAGGCAAGTGAACAATCTGCATTGCCAAAATGTTTCTTTTGGCTTTTGTTTTCTGGTTTGCAGCTTTGGCAATTTGTGGTCGACTCGAGTGACATTGTTGTCATTTCATTGACAAAATGTCATGTTTCATTTAGTTCCGATATTCATCAGCTAGCACCGGAGGCATAAATACAAACAAATTCTCACATTTATCATCATGGAGGATGGAAGGTGAAAGAAAAAATGAATGTGTTGGAAAATCAATCTAATATGTGAATGCAACCATTTAAATAAATATAAACAAGAAATGTCAGCTAAAAGAAATACCTGTGTATTTTTCTAGTGTTCATTAATTATTTTCTCTGGCAATATACTTAGCAAAAAAAATTAAAAGGCATAGCTGAAGATCAAAAGCCAGCCAGCAAGTCGATTTGAGAAGAGGACAAAAATAACAAATTATGAGGGGAAAATGAAAAGACAGAAGGCAATGCTGGAAGGGGAAATCAAAAGAAACAAAAGAAATGCAATAAAAACAGCACAATATACAAGGAAATCGGGGAAGTTAATAGAGGCAGATTTTTAACAGCATAAAGGAGGGCGCCTGAAGACAATAGACAGAGGAGGCTGCATAAAGAAGAGGAAAGAAGCCAAGGCGGCAGCGTAAGTGAAGGAAGAGGGGCACAGGTATGTGAAGATAAGAGACCACGTGAGGAAGAGTATAAAGGTGCCTACCACATGAACTGCATTACAGATTTAAAGTAAACAAGAGAAGCACATAGCGTTTCAGGGAAGAAAGGTAGAGAGATCATGCAGATGCAAGAAGAGAGTGTGCAGGTATTGAAGAGACAGAATAGAGCTAAGGGGTGAAAACATAGATTCCAGAATGTAATTTAAAAACAAACAAATGTTGTAGAAATGAAAAGGGGCGCCAGAATGGAGTTAAATTGGAGAAACAGAGAGAATAGAAAATGCGTTGGAGTGAGGAGGTAAGGGTGCGCAAAGATAGAAAGAAGACAATTGCAGAAGGGTGCTCAGGAGCATACAAATGGAATAAAGTTCGCATTGCTGAGAATTGCTTAACAGTTGTGGTTAAAGGAGCAGGTGAAGGATGCGTGAAGTGCAGATAGAAGGAGGATTTGGGTACTGAGTAAGTAGGAAACAGAGCAAGAAATCTTTCTTTGTTTTCCAGAGATACAGATTTTAATTCACTATTAATAACTAATTTGCAAGTATTTGTGTAATTTGTTTGGTGAGGTAAGATATCTTGGTTTGACATTGGAATGTTCATATATGTGAAATTGAGTAGATGAGTGGTTTTACTTCTCTTGTGGGTTTGATTGGGAGGGAGATTGGGCGATCTGAAAAGGTACCCCGGTCTCCAACCTGCACCATTAGTTGTGGTCTGCAATTTACCATTTTCCATTCTCTACACAATCCAGTTGACTAAAACTGAAACCAGATAAGCCACCTCATCAAGCTGCCTTTCCCTCAATAAGTTGTAAGCAACTTGTAAAAAAGAATATGATAATGGCAGCTGCCAGACTGCGATAGTACAATCAAAGAATCTGCTAGTTGAAGATTCATGACATTTCTTTCATCATAAGGAATTACACTTTGAAAATTATCTCTTTAGATCCATGCAGCAAGCTGCAATACTCATAGTGATTATTGCAGAACAACTCCATAATAGAGAGGAGACAATGACAGAAAAAAGGCCATATCATTTAAAGAGCATGAAAGCAAACCACTCTTTTGCATCAGCCATATGCAAGGCCTCTGTTATATATAAGCTAAAAGTGGGTTGTAAAATTTATTGAAAGCATTACATTGTTTACCATAAAGCTAACTAAAGCAAACGTTCAGAGAGGAGGCAGCAACAGGCTCCTGTTCATTGTTCTCTCAGATCAGGAGATCAAGACAGAAAATAACCCTATGATTACTATATGTTATTACTTAGCATGTGTTGCCGCTTATATAGCTGCAACTGATTTTTCTGAAACAGAAGAAAAAGAAATCTCTTCTACACAGACTCATGTGATGCACTCAGATTAACCTGATCATTACTGCTGGAACTACTATTTGTGATGATAAATTCTTAGACTAGTTCAGACCCATCAAAGATCACTAACAGACATGATTTAAGTCATGGCCCTAACATTTTCATAACACCAAAGCATCAACACAATGGAGCTCTTTATTAACTACAACTTGAAAATTTTAAAGACACAAGTTGATAAATAAGACAATTCTTCGTGCTGTAAGGGGCACATAGAAGTTGCAATGAGTTAAATAAGATATTTTGGCTGTGTACTTGAATTAGATGGTCATTTTCATTCGTATCTATGGATAAACTCAAAGCCATGATACTGCAACTCGTTCATTTGAATGCATGAGCATACAATGCACATGTGATTTCACAACAAAGGGAAGTTAAAAGCCCTTGCATCCAATGAAAATCGAAGTTGTCTTCAGTATTCTTTTGAATTCACAGACAGAACCAACTATAAATACGATAAAAAAATTCAACTGTACAAAAAGATTGACTTCTAGTGTACCTTTTATGAAAAGACTCCAAAATTCCAAGTGTATGGTGCATAACAATGTCCACGTCTTCTTCCTATACAGTGGCCGATTATTAGTATATTACAAAGTTAAAAGGACGACATTTCTTAAACAAACGTAAAAGTGAACCAAAAAACCATGAAAAACATATATTGGGAAGAACTCCAATATATCTTAAGTAGAATTGCAGTAACTATGCAATAGAAGAAATGAGGGAGTTTACCTCAAATAATTCCCTTCCAAATGGCATTTGCACTAATATCTAAAACTTGCATGGTAATAATGGTACTTCACCAAAGTTTTAAGTGATTACGAGTGCAAATAACTACAAAGTCTAACATGTTATGAAACTAAATATTTCACATAAGTCCAAAATACTTGCAAATTTTAACTGTTAAATAACCATTTAGCTCCCATTTCTGATACTTGTAGGCATTTAGCAAAAGCATATATTGGAAGGTAAGAAATCTATTTATTCATAAGTCTACAACTGTGCTGACATTTCCTAGCATATTAACAATTCTCATTTGTTGATCTAATACAGCTAAGGTGCATAATAATGATTTGTGACCAACTAAACCTACAGCTTCTTCATCTTCATTTAATTCTATATACTCATTTCACAAAAAGAACACAACTTGGCATTTGGTAGAAGTATAATGTAGAATCTTCATAACACATTTTAAATTTTTAATACCTTATAGCTTTTAAGAGTAAGACTCAAAACACTGAGATAACATGGATATATTTCATGATTGATATATCTCCTTGAAACCTTATGCAGTTATTTGTGCTATTAAAAGACACTGCTTCCAGACTTGTGAATGCATTGCTGCTTGAGATATATTGAGCCGGTACATATATCTGCAGGGAAAACCCTTGTGCCAGGTATGCTGAGAGATGATTACATGAACTTCAACTATTCCTAGGTAGAAAGGAAGAAGATTTATACCAGGTTAATGTCTATAATTTGGAGAAATTTTCAGGTCAGTGGAATAATATGTATTTCAGATGTGATTGTTGGGTATGCACATGCTAGGAATAGCGAACAGTGGTGAGCTCAGGGAACTTACCTGATAGGTGTATGTCATATGTGATTGTTGTGTATGCACGCACTAGAGATAGCAAACTGTGGTGTGAATTCAGGGAGCTCCCCTAATAGCTACTGCCATAACCTGGACAAATGTAAGAAACGAGATGCAAGCATTTGGACCTCAAGCATCACCACCTCCAAAAAAATCAATTTAATCTATTTATCTGACAGATTCTTTCTTGTAGAAGTCACAAGCAGACTGGACAACTCCTATTTCCAGGTGCATATCACCAGAATAAAACCAAGTTCCATAATGTTCCATTCATAGAAGAAAATTTCTCAATTTCGAAAGAGTGCATAGAACTTTTTACTATAAAACATTTTTCAAAAATCTGTCAAATGAAACTGTCAATTTCCAAACTAAGATAATGGTAAGCTATCTTGGATTTAAGAACAAAAGCAAGCTGGGCAGATTGTGGATCTGAAAAAATAATCAAAGACACAAGCAGCAGGTTTAATTTACCACATTGAATAAGGCTGAAACAACTTGCATTTTCCCACAACTAATAAACAAAACAAACTGCAAATTCAAATGAGGCAAGGGATCCATTTCTGTGATGAATGACTAAACTACATCAAAGACACGTTACTTGCACTCCAAAACATCAAATTAACATTCTAAAAATGTTTGGAATGCGAATTAGGCAAACCTTAGGGTATTCAAACTACATTCCTATGGCAAGGGTCTATTTCCTCTCACAGGAAAATAATGCTTAACTACCTGATTTATACCATTGAGTACATGATAAAGAAGTGCATCTACCAACCCCCATAAATTCTTGGAAGAAATTTAAGAACTTACAGGTGACTCGTACCAACAAACTCTTACTTGTGGCACCATGTCAGGTGCTACATGTTCACAAGTCATTCTACACTCTGGTCAATTATAATTGCAGAGCTTGCATGCAAGTGCTTGGTCAACAAAATATCAAAGTACAAACAATTTCACACACTTAAAACAAATAAAAAAACCATGGGGACTGATGATATATGTGTCGTTCAACATAGTTAGCAGTGCAAATGTGGAGTCTCTTAAGTATGGTGCCAAGGCTGACACATCACCCTTCTAGTTCTTTCCTATGTCAGGACAGGTGGTAATCATTTAGAAACTTGTAAAATCTGAGATGTAATCATGTGTTTCTCTAATGTAATGTCAGATCGTTTTTCACCCAAAAAAAGAAAGTAAAAATAACAGCTTGCCTGGCTGATGTAAGTACTTTTCAGAACCTTTCCATGATCTGTGAGCGATCTCCTTCACTTTCAAAACAGCATCATACTTCAGTCAAACCATATGTACCTTTTATAGTCCTATGTTGTTTGGTTATTATCTATAGACAAATTTTGAGTGAACATAGTTTAAACCCTTGGACAATTTTTCATTTATGGTGACATAACTTTATTATAACCCTGCCAAAATGAATCAGAGCATACTTGCATCAGCGATTGAAGTTCTCGACGTATCCAACATTGCAACCAACAGCTACTTTGCAGATTCCCATATCGATCCCAGTGCTTCAATGCCTGAACATTACTACATGCTGCATCTGAGATCCAAAGTATCAAATATGTTAGGATAGTACCAACTACCATGGCTAACCTTGGAAAGAATTTTTTATGACCCCAATTACTAAGGCTGCCTGTTCTCAATGCTGGGTATTAAATGCTTCATATTCTATTTTTATAAATGTAAAATTACTTTGAAAAGAAACATATATTGCCAGGGAAACGTGACTAATAATACCTGGTGGTTCAGAATATATTTGTAATCTACGATAGTGTGCCTCTGACATGACAAAGCTGGAAGAATCCATAAAAAAATCAAAGCAAGCTGTGAACATTTGGAAGATAAGAAGTCCAACTGGACAGCAATTTAATTAAACAAAACATATGAATATTTGTATTAAAGCCCCAAATGAACACAGAGACAAATCATACAAAGTAAAGATCTCTGGATCATTGAACATTATTTTGTAAGACCAATGTATGAATTAATTCCTACTATCCACTGCTAGGAAAATGTCACCCACTAACCATCAACTAAAGATAATTTATCAGCATTAAACCTTGCTAACGAACAAATATTGAGACAAAAAGTTGAACCTCTTTTCAGGAAGCTTTGATATATAGTGGCGTTGAAATGTAGAACCAACAAAATTATGAATTATTGAAGAATTCTTCACCTGCAAAAGACGCCAATACATAAACTTTTAAAAAATACCAGATTAAGTAAGATCTTTTCTCAGTCTAATTAAGCAGATCCCTTAGTGAAACAAAGCACAGAAGAATTATGAAATGCCAATGTGTTTTTCACTTGTAATGATATCATAGAATATGTACCACAGAAAAACCCTTAGTCAATACATTTATGCAGATATATCACCAAAATCCAATGCAGTCTACTGTGAGAAATTAGGTGGCATACATAGAAGCTCAAGGAAAAAAACAGTTCCCTCGTAATCTTCAATTCAAATCAGAATCAAATATTTATGTTCCACCTGGAGCTCTCTCTCTTTATGGAAAGCAATTGTCAAGAAACTGTGTTCCATCAAATCCCCTTTTGGAGTGTAAGAATGCATATGAATGCAAATGGGAAACATTTAAAAGCACTTCCAAAATACTAAGAACAATATTTGTGTACGACAAATGCATGGAGACTGAGGATAGGGATGCATCCCTCTGAAACATAATCAAGGAAGCGAGTTTAGAGAGCAAACACTATATTACATAGTAAAAAAAAATCTGATCACTGAATGAGAGAAACAGAAAAAAGGAATTCAACTGCATCCACTAATGAGGAAGACAAATGCTGACTTACATAACTTGGCAAAGATTGTGATCTTATCATCTGTTTCTTATGGACATCTGTGAAAGGTTTGACCACAGATTAAAGGATACTTTCCTACTGATAAATGTGAGCATCCTGTCTACACTTGCAACAAATTCTAGTAGACATGCTTAAAGTGATGGAAAAACAATGAATGCTTGAAATAATCCTCCATTAAGTTCTAAAATCAAGTCTCAACTTGTTTTACATTCATCAGAAGCTTGGTTCAACGTGTCAAATGGTATGCATATCTTACCTGAATGAACCCCAAGCTTGTCCTATTTCTGATATATGGATCGGGCAGCTCAGAATCTATGAATCAAAAATTCCATAAACTCATAGTCTCGTGGTCATGAAATTATGTTGTTTAAACCATAGTTACAAAGCCTGCTGGATTTTTAGCTGGCCAAGTTTTCATAGAATTAACTCACAACTCACCAAAACATGGGAAAAACCTCAGTAAAAAAGCCCAAAACCACTACAAAAAACCTATGTTCCACGGGGATGCGTCCCCTACCTTCTTTCCCTTGTACCTAACTGGGGATGAAACGGGGACACGGGGACAAGAATTTGTCGTTTCCTAAGCGTCCCTCTTTTGGCAAAAACATGGGATGTTTCGGGGACAGGTGTTGGGCAGTAGGGGTGACCAGCTGTCCCCAGGACAGCCCAGGGACGCCTAGGCGTCTCCCAACTGTCCCCGGGACAGCTGGCTGTCCCCTACAGCCCAGAATTTTTTTAAGTCCAAAATAAATAAAAACCACTTTTTTTTTTACAATAGAGGTTCAGCTGGCCCCACCAAGACCCCAAATAAACATTAAAATATAACAAACCCTAATCTGATGCATAAAACAAACAAAAGGAAGAAAAAGACACTCATTTTGACATTTGCAAAACAGAAAAAGAGCAGCAAAAAGAGAAGAATCGGCTGGTTAAGGACAGCCATATATTTTCTTAGTTTATCTTGACATTATGATAGACAGCTGATTATGGACTTCTATGTTTTAACTTTTCTATTTACAGCTTACGTCACCTCATAGTTATGAATGTTTAATATTTAATATTTATCATTATGGAATATGTTTGTTGGCAATGATTGATAAAAGCATTTGAATTTTGGTAAAACGTTTGTCAATTCTCTTGTGAAATCTCAATTCAAGTCTAATGCAATGTATTAATGTCTATGATGAATGCTTTACCATTGTTATGATATGCATATTTGAAATTTCTCTTAATTTATAAAAAACCCCTACTTTTTTAACAGCCGCCCCTTGTTGTCCCCCCGAAAATGAACCAAAAGTACCTTGTACCGGAAACACGTCTCAGTGTCCCCTATCATCCCCATCTTAAGAGGAAGAAACAGGTAATTTCGCCTTATGAGTTCGATTTTGAGCGGTTGGTTCCTCCAAAGCCCAAAGGAACAAAGAAGTCGAAGATTGTCTCTCGGGTGTTAGTAGACCCGGCTTCTAAAAGGAAGTATGTTGAGGTCATGATACCATCATCGGATAAGAATAAAGATGATATACAACCTGAAGATTACATCATGCAAACTGTAGAGCTTGGGGAGGAGACGCATGAGAGTGTTAAGCTGGATTCTCGGACAGCTTTTAACTCTTTGTTACAAAAACTTGACCAAGAGAGGGATGAGAAGAATGAATTAAAACAGAAATGTGAACAATTGACTAATGTTCTTCTGAAAGTTACACAATCCTCCCAAGAAGTTGAGCCCATAGGATCGTCAATGGGCATTGAAGCTGTTAAGAAAATTGAACAGGTAGGAGCCAAGGGCCGAGTGGTGGACGAGTGGATTGCATGGCTGAAGTTAGAAGGGTCTCATCTCCTAAGTTCAACAGTTGGGTTATTGACCGATTTTGAAGTGATCCAAAGTCAGATGCAAAGTGTCAAAACTTCATTATCTCAGGAGATTGAAGATATTGAGAAGAGTACAATCCTTTGGAGCAAAATGGAGGACTTCAAAATAGACATCCTCGTTGAAAATAAAGTGGTTCCTTCAAGGGAAAAATATATCCAAATCTTGTCGCTATTGTCTCACAAGAAAGAGACAATAAGGTTGATGACAACAAAGCTGGATCGAGAGAGGAAGGAAGGTGATGATGAGATTGATCTCATTCCTGCCAGAATTGCCGACCTTCCTTGTTATATGTATGATGACGATCAGAATCTCGTTACTAGTAATGCCATCATGCAGGAATTTCTTTCCTTAATGGATCACTGCAGGGGACAGGATTTCTCACTTGGTGCATTCGATAAGTTACTAGAGATCCAAGTCAATTTTGAGGTCCTCGCACCCATGCTGAAGGACGGGAAAAAGAAATATGTAGAGGCTGAAGATACAATTTCCCGTGTTTGTGTAATCACAAGTTCTACCCCAATGCCGAACCAAGCAGAGATGGAGGCCATCCTGACTAAATTCAAAGAATTCCACAAATCAAACGAGGAGAAGAAAGATGAATAAAGTGTACCTTTTTGACATTTTCTTTTCATGTAGTTGCATTGTTAGATGCTGCAAGTTTTCCCGCAGCTATATATTTTCTTTCTGTTATAGTTGTAGTCAAGTGGGACTGTGCAGTTGAATTAGTCAACCGTGCACACATTTTTCTCCACTCTTCTTATATATAAGGAGGACCCTCATTTGTATATTTTTGTCTCAACTAAGACTTTGAGCTTTTGTTGTGAACATTTGATCAAGCAAATGAAGAAAGCAATTTTATTTGATCCCAAACTTTGTGTTGTGTCAAAAATTGTTTATATGAGTTGATGTTCTTACGTTCATGACTTATATATGTTCTTGAATTTCTTGATCTAGGAGGTATTGTTAAGTGGGTAAAAGAGCTCTTGAATTGTGAAAGTAGACTTTGTGCTCCTTGAATATTTGGGAAATTTTCTATTGTTAAGTTATTAGTAGTAGGCTTTGTATTGCCACTATTGCTTGTAGTTTTAAGGATTAAGGAATTATACTTGAAGACTTTGAGCTACAAGATTGAATTCCATACCATTGTGATAATTAGTTAAGTTATAGTTATATTCAAGAAAGACTTTGTGCTTCTTGCTTATAAAATCTTGGTATAGTTTGTTGGATTAATTCGTTCATTTTCTTAAGTATCAAAGTGATAGGGAAATTGTAACAAAGTGGAGGGAGAATACATTAACTCTGAAAAAAAAGAGTTATATGCCCAACACTAACCCACAGATTTTAATTTCTTATTTATTAGAGAAGAAATTTCAAAGGGAACCTCCCCTTGATAAGAGGAGAGATTAATTTCTCAACATAGCTGTGTGTGAATCATATATTTTGTCATTGGTACGCTAGTGACAAAATATTCACCCAACAGTTTTTTGGCGACTCTGCTGGGGAGCGACGTGCAACCGGTATTTTCCCTTTGGGTTGCAGTGTTCTTTTCATTGTAATATCCATTTTGTTGTTTTTCTCAAAAATCATAATCTGGCTGATCGAAGTTACACTCGTGGGCAACGATTAGCGAGAGTTGTTCCTACTTTTGAGTTTCTGCAACAACGTAATTTTCCTTTAGTGACAACTCCACGGACGCGTTCTCCTTTGCAACGGACACGAGGTTTTCCTCCTCCTTCACGGCAATCTCCCGTACCAAGTGAGGCATCAAGTTTGCAAGTCTTATTTGTTCCACTTGCAAGTCGTTTTGTAATACTATCATATAATCCGTTAAGGATGGCTGCTGCTAGCCCTTGGGGTACCGCTTTTGGTCCATTGAGCTTGACCGCACCTTTGCATGAACTTTTCAAAGGCACGTGAAAAAATTTGCCTAAATTTTTGGGGGATGGTTCTACAAACACATTGTTGCCTTCTGCATCGCATGTGGAGTCCTAGGTGTTGAGCATGAAGATGTTTCAGTGAGATTGTTCATTGAGACTTTGCATGGAGCCGCTGTTGATTGGTTCTATCATCTTCCAAATGCTTGTATCACAAATTGGGCAACTCTCACAACATTGTTTGAAGCAAGGTTCAAGTCTGCTGAAGATGATCACGCGTTGCTGCCACAGTTAACTCAAATGAAAAAAGAACCTCAAGAACCTATGCGTGAGTTCGTAGCAAAGTTCAACAGATTGCACAATCGCATTTCACTTGCTTCACAACCCACCGTTGGGAATTTGAAATGCTTCTTTATCAATGTTCAATTGTCAAAGGTGAGCTTTCTTTTGCGAAGGAATAACCCTACAGATTTGGCCGCTACGCAACAAAATGGCCATATCGGTTGTAATACAGATGCAAAAGCGTATGGATTTCAAAGAATCGATGTTGTTCAATTAATCAAGGAGACAAAGCTCCTTTAAATAGAGTTACAAAGACGATGTTTCTAAAAGAAACAATCGTTAACTAGAGGCGAAATTAGAAACAACTTAAATGACCATTAATAACAAAAAGAGAAAGATATTATTCTAATACCCTCCCTTAATGGTCATTGTTCTAACTACCAAGAGAAATAATAGAGAAGGTTGCCCCCTTCTTCTCAGGACACGCTGCAACAGAAGACAAGAGCCTGCCACTAACTCTGCCACTTGAGATGAGTCTGCCACCAACCCTCCCAGAAACTGTAGAACTTCTGGAGATACCCAAAACAACACCAACCGTCCAACCTGATGTTGGAGAACTGTTCCTCCCTGTAACTAGAGACACACCAAGAACAGTTGTCACGATTTTGAGGAAAAAATCGGCAAACCCTCCAAACTATTGCAGATGAGCAAGATGGCCGAAAATAGACTGCAAACAAGAGACTAGTGCAGATGTTCGCACAACAACTCCAGGTGCGACTAAAAACAGACTGCAGCAAAGTACAATTTTTGAGGAAAAAATCATAAACCCTCCAATGATTTTTTTTACAAGGACAAAAAATATTTAAAAACCCACTTTTTTAAGGGAAAAAAATATTAAAAGCCATCAGAATTTTTTTCAAGTAAAAATATTAAAAACCGAAACAAACATCGATGTCCATAAGCCATCTTCACGCTTTTCGAGGCACGAAAAACGAGGTACTAAGAAGATGCTAAGTGCACAAAACCTGACTACCTTCCAACATCAAGTTGGTCAATGACACCATCTTGCATGTTTCCCAATGCACAGAAAATGAAAAAAACTGAGAAGAGGCACTGGCACAGAATTCAAAAATTCGAATCCCAATGCAGAAACAGAGGCAGATGCAGGTACAAACTTCAAAAAAATGTTCGACAAGCACAAATTTCAAGAAAAAAAATTCGGCTAACCCAAAAAAATCCGAAGACAACCCAAAAATCCTTGCGAAAAACCCAGAAAGAATCTGTTGTCGGAATCTAGATCCGCTGGCTCAAAAATCGAGGCACCCAAAAAATTATGATGACGACCCAATTGAGATCTCGAAAAACCCACCAAGAATCTACAATCGGAAAAAAATTTCAACTTGATCTGAAGGGAAAAAACCCTAGTCGAAAATGCAGATTTCCGTCCAAAAAATGGCTGAAAAAATTTGCATGCGAAAAAAATCGCATAGCGTAGTCGCGCAAAATGCAGGAAAGACGGGTCGCAGGAGAGGGCAGAAAATAGCCAGAAAATAGCTGAAAACCCTAGTAGCTGCAGCCAAAACGAAATGCAAAAAAACAGAAAAAATTTCAAAAAAAAACTGTTAAAAATTTGTGACGAATTGAAAAATTATTTCGAAAATAACCAAGACTCTGATACCATAATACAGATGCAAAAGCATATAGATTTCAAAGAATCGATGTTGTTCAATTAATCAAGGAGACAAAGCTCCTTTAAATAGAGTTATAAAGACGATGTTTCTAAAAGAAACAATCGTTAACTAGAGGCGAAATTAGAAACAACTTAAATGACCATTAATAACACAAAGAGAAAGATATTATTCTAATAGGTCGAAGATGATCTTATCCTCATCAGTAAGATAAGGAGAGATCCTAACAAGGTTAGGAATAATCAAATTGTTGATTCATGTTTTTCTTCAACGAATTCTATTAATCCCATGATACAAAAGTTAGCAAATGAGTTGTTAGCACTTAAGAAGCAAATTTCCTCACAAGGAAATACTTCTTATCGTGATGTTCCAAGAAGGACTTATCCAAATAATGCTTCCAATTACGCCATGCGTAATCAGAATAAATTGCCTTCCGTTCCAGAGAGGCTTACATTTGAAGCACCACCCCAAAATTCAGCTACAGGTTATTATGAAGCTGAACAGAATGATCTTCCCCCTTTTGGTGAAGAAGATGCCAATTTGCATCAAGAAGACGATGCAGAGTTGGCTGGCGAATCTAATATCAGGTTTATGCATTATCAAGAAGATGATACGCCAGACACACGTGATGAGGATGTCTTTGCAGTATTCACTCGTTCGCAAGCACAGGTAGCTCAGCGACCTGTCATTGTGAAGAGTGATGATTCTATTCAAATCAAGGATTCTCAACGTTTGCCAGTTTCTATTGCTAAGCGTGGGACTCCCATACCGAATCCCGCCAAAGACAATTCTATCTCAAAGGACGCCACGGAGGATAAAAGTGTAAGTGATTCTTCGACTGTTGTCAATTTTTCTGCACCTGTCAATTCTTCTACACCTGCATCGAAGACTAGTGTACCTAATATTTTAAGTTCTCAAAATGAGAACCCAAATCAATCTTTGATGAATTCTTTTCAGTCATTTGATATTTTAGACCATGCTAGGAAAACCAAAATACAAATGTCTAAGGTTGAATTTTTGAGATCTAATCCAGATCAATTTGACCGTTTGGTCAAGTTTGTTAAAGAAAAAGGTACTACTCCTAGTAATCTTCCCAAGTCTAACTTACTTCAAAATAACTTAGTGACTTCCCCTTCTCCTATAGAAAAGAGAGAACCATTCTATATCTCTTTGTTGATAAATGGTTATAAGCTTAGTAACTGTGTAATCGATTCTGGGGCATCTGATAATGTTATGTCATCAAAAGTTGCCAATGCCCTTGGTTTAACTTTGACCAAAACATTTGGAAGATGTTTCTCTATGGATAACTAGCAAGTCCCCTTGATAGGTCAGATCAAGGACGCGCAATTTGCTTTTGCTGCATTCCCAGAAAAGAAGATTAAGATGACAGTACTGGTAGCCGATGTGTCGGCTTCCTATGGTCTATTGTTGGGAAGAAATTTTTGTAGAGATGTGGGAGGTGAGTTAAACATGGGTATGACTGAGGCTCGTATTCCTGTTAAAGGAGTTATCCAAAAGTTACTTCCAGAAAAAGAATCAAAATACACCGTTATCAAGTCTGATGATCAGCGGGCACAGATTCTTTTCGAGTCGTCAAGTATGGGTAATTATTTCCTGCATGTTGATGAAGGTTTAGAGGTTGTTCCTGAGATTGAAGATGTCATTCCACTCAATGACGTTCTAGTTGATTGTGAAAGTATTGTTATAGAATCAGAAAGATCTTCTACTTCACAACAAGAAATTCTCAATTTTGATACTGTCAGCATTGGTAGTCCAAATGATGTTTGGATGCTAGAATTGATGGCAGTTGTTCTTCTACTGGATCAGGAGTCGGTGTTGTGTTAGCTTCTCCTAATGGAAATTTTTTCCCTTTCTCCTTCAAATTGCAATTTGACAACACAAATAACACTGTCGAGCATGAATCTCTTCTTTTGGGGATGAATGTTGCCCAAAGGAAGGGGATTAAAATTTTACATGCTCAAGGAGATGTTGAGTTGATAGTTTGTCAAGTCAAGAACATATATCAGACGAGGAGCGATAGGCTATGGCATTATTGTAACCTTGTATGGGATCTAATAGAGGCATTTGATGCTTTTGATATATCTATGGTTTCCCGTGAATTTAATGACAGGGCGGACTCATTAGCAGTATCAGCAACCTCTTTGGTTCCTCACAGAGATTTTTCGAGATCAACATACATTGTTGAATTGGTCTTTCGACCAAGTGTTCCTGACAACTCTGATCATTGGCAAGTGTTTAATGACGATCATCATGTAATTAATTTTTTGCAGACGGCTGACAATTTTGATGATCTGTATTTTGAAGGTAGTCACTGCCCTTCAAAGGATGCAATTGAAAGTATTGATGCAGAAACGGGAGAGAAATTTCTGCAATTGAAAGGAAACAAGATCCCCAAGGGTCTAGTTTCTTTAGAAAAGCTTTTTGACAAACATGACCATTATGTAAAAAAGCAACAAAAATCAGCTGCAGGCTCAATGGAATATGAACAAGTAAATATCGGGACTGAAGTCAAGGAGATGTTGAGTTGATAGTTTGTCAAGTCAAGAACATATATCAGACAAGGAGCGATAGGCTATGGCATTATTGTAACCTTGTATGGGATCTAATAGAGGCATTTGATGCTTTTGATATATCTGTGGTTTCCCGTGAATTTAATGACAGGGCGGACTCATTAGCAGTATCAGCAACCTCTTTGGTTCCTCACAGAGATTTTTCGAGATCAAAATACAATGTTGAATTGGTCTTTCGACCAAGTGTTCCTGACAACTCTGATCATTGGCAAGTGTTTAATGACGATCATCATGTAATTAATTTTTTGCAGATGGCTGACAATTTTGATGATCTGTATTTTGAAGGTAGTCACTGCCCTTCAAAGGATGCAATTGAAAGTACTGATGCAGAAACGGGAGAGAAATTTCTGCAATTGAAAGGAAACAAGATCCCCAAGGGTCTAGTTTCTTTAGAAAAGTTTTTTGACAAACATGACCGTTATGTAAAAAAGCAACAAAAATCAGCTGCAGGCTCAATGGAATATGAGCAAGTAAATATCAGGACTGAAGTCAATCCAAAGATGATCAACATTGGAAAGTGTTGTTCACAAGAAGAAAGGTAGAAATTTGTTGCATTATTGCAGCAATATGTTGACGTCTTGGCCTACTCCTATGAAGATCCAAAGTATTTTCGTCTCGAAGAACTCCGTCACGACATTCCATTAAAGCCTGGTATCATGCCTTTCCGTCAGAAGCAAAGACAATATAACCCAAAGATCTCTAATACTATCTTTGCTGAAGTTCAAAAGATGTTGAAAGCAAGGATAATCTTCCCCATTCATCATTCTTCTTGGATAGCCAATATTGTACCTGTATATAAGAAGAATGGTGAGATCCAGATATGTGTTGATTTCCGGAATTTGAACCAGGCATCATTAAAAGATAACTACCCTTTACCTGTCATGGATCATGTCCTACAAGCTGTTACTAGATCAGAGATGATGTCCATGTTGGACGGATTTTCGAGTTACAACCAAGTGGAGGTTCTTGAAAAAGATCAACACAAAACTGCATTTACCACACCTTGGGGCACTTTTGCATATCACAGAATGCCTTTTGGGTTGATAAATGCAGAAGCAACTTTCCAATGTGCAATGGACTTGGCCTTCTGAAGTTTCCTTGGTAAGTTCATTGTAGTCTATTTGGATGATTTGACTGTTTATTCTAAGAAACGTCAAGATCATTTCTATCATTTGCAACAAGTTTTGGGTAAGTGTCGTCAGCATGGAATTTCCCTCAATCCCAAGAAATCTATTTTTGGGGTTACCGAAGGTAAGTTACTTGGGCATATTGTTTCAAAAGAAGGTATAAAAATTGATGTTGAAAGAGTAAAAGCTATTCGTGATCTTTCCATGCCAACAAGTAAGACTATTGTTCATTCTTTCTTTGGCAAAGTAAATTTCTTACGAAGATTTATTCCAGACTTTGCTGAATAGACTCGTCACATAGTTAACATGATGAAAGGAAATTCTCTTTTCAAGTGGACTCCCGAAGGAAAGAAAGCTTTTCATTAGATCAAGGAGGCCATGGCAAACGCCCAGTCTTGGTATGCCCTGATTATACCAAAGAATTTATCATGTATAGCTATGCATCCGATCATACCTGTTCGGCCATACTGATGCAAAAAAATCATGAAGGCGTGGAATCACCCATTGCATTCATGAGTTATCCGCTAAAAGCTCATGAGTTGAAGTACTCAAAAATGGAGAAGCATGCTTTTGCCGTGGTAAAAGCGGTGAAACATTTGAGGTTTTATATTCTGAATTCACATGTCATCGCTCTTGTTCCTGATGCTGTTGTCAAGTCAATTTCGACGCAACGGGAGTTTGGAACTAAAAGGGGCAACTAGGTTGCCAAGATTCAGGAATATGATATGGAAATCAAGCCCACTAAGTTGGTTCATGGAAAAGGTCTATGTCAGTTGATAGCTGACAACAAATCAATTGATGAAGTGGTGCTGGAAAATGAAGGTATGAATCAAGATCTTCCCAAGGTTCTATTTGTCAGCACCACTGATGAGTGGTATTCTGAACATATGGAGACTGTCCTGCACACCTGTCACATAATGAAAGGCGAACCCTGAAGCTTAAAGCGGTGAATTTTGTCCTATGGGACAATGGTTTGTATAAGAAAGGTCTAGACGGCAATTTCCCGTGCTGCGTGGAGAATCAACAAGAAGTAAGATTACTTCAAGATTTTCATGATCTTGCTTGTGGTGGACATTTTTCTGCCCCTATCACTGCACACAAAATCTTGCGTGCTAGATACTATTGGCCAACATTGTTTAAGGAGACATACAGTTGGGTTTGCAAATGTGAGAAATGTCAGCAATTTGTAGGTAAGCCTAAACTAGCTGCACTCCCTCTTAAACCAGTTGTAATTGAAGAGCCCTTTCAACAGTGGGGATTGGACTTCATTGGACCTGTCAATCCGACATCTAGTGCAGGTTACATATACATTCTCACAGCGACAGATTACTTCACCAAGTGGGTGGAGGTAATTCCAACTAAGCAAGCTACCTCGGCAGTGGTTTGTCAATTTTTGAAGGAAAACATCGTTTCAAGGTTTGGTGTTCTTCATAAGATAGTAACCGATAACGCTTCATTGTTTTCATATTATGAGATCATTGACTTTTGCTTCAATCATGGTATTACCCTTTCACATTCATCTGACTATTATCCGCAAGGAAATGGTCAGGCCGAGTCAAGCAACAAGAATCTAGTTACTATTATGAGGAAGCTTGTTGATGAGAAACAACGGACTTGGCATAAAGCTCTTTATGATGCGCTATGGGCGGATCGTATAACTCCAAAAAGAGCGATCGGTATGTCACCTTTTCAACTTCTGTATGGGTTGAATGTCGAGATTCCTATCACTGTGGATCTTCCAGCATTAAAGCTTGCCAAGGCCGTTGAAAATGAAACCTATCAAGATTCACTTGATAAGCGGATTATGTTTCTTTCTCAGTTGGAAGAAACCAGAGCAGAAGTGGTTGATAGAATTGTTGCACCACCAAAGCCAAGTGAAGATGTTATTTGATAAGAAAACTAATTCTCGTGAGTTCTCAGTTGGTGATCAAGTCTTGTTATGGGACAAGAGAAGGGAACCAAAAAGTCTGCATGGAAAGTTTGACTCCTTATGGAGAGGTCCTTTCACTATTCATGAAATATGTGACGAGCATAGCTACTTACTTGCATATGCGGATGGTACCCCGTTCTCACTACCTCACAGTGGAGAACATTTGAAGGTCTTTACTCAATGAAGAGCAATGTAAAGGAAGTTGTACTTTTTGTAAAATTTGTATAGTCTTTTCTTTTTAGTCTTTTCGTCGCCGACTCTATAGCCCAATGGATACAGGCACTCGGAGTTCTGGATTCTACTTCAAGTGGTGTAGCTTGTTCCCCAGTCAGAGCCAGTTGTTGTCCTCGATTTTAGCACAGCCAAAATCATGAGACAACCCTACGAAACTGGTATGTTTCGTACCTTACGACCTCCGCGAGAGCTTGATCGACTTCGTCGGTTAGTTCATTTAGCTTTTTGCTTTTCGCTTTTCGCTTTTATTGTTTTTAAGTTTTCAAGATTTGCAGTTTTTCCAGCAGGTCGGACTTTAAAGTCCGACCTACAGAGTTCCTTCTTTTCAAAGGGAATTGCACATCGGACTTTAAAATCCGATGTGCAAAGGTTTGGTTTTCCCCTACAGATCGGACTTTAAAGTCCGACCTGCAGGTTGATTTGTCAAAATTTGCATGTCGGACATTAAAGTCTGACTTGCAAGGGTTTTAATCCTGCATATCGGACTTTAAAGTCTAACATACACCAGGCAATTAACCATTAATGAGCGCATTTATTGCTAATTTTTGGGGTTATTTATTAATCTTTTGAGGTTATTTCTTCATTTTGTTTTGAGTTTTCTCCTCTGCGCGTGCCCTCCTACTCCTCTCCTCGTGAATTCGACTTCAATTCATCAGTCACTTGATTTTCTTCGACCGCATGGATTCAAGTAGGGTTTTTGTTTGTTTTATAGTTTTTCTTTTCCTTTCGCGTTTTTTTTTCCTGTTGTCGAAGGGCATTCGTTTTTCTGTTGTCGGAGGGCAATCAGACATTAAAATCTGATTGCTCTTAAACCTTCTCTTCGGGTTGAGGGCAATCGGGCCCTTTGATCCATTTTACTTTCCCCCCTCCCCTCGCCTACACATCTGGTTTTAAAACCCAACATGCAGGCTGTTATACGGAGATAACTCTCCGCATATCGGACTTTAAAGTCCGATATGCAGGAGGGTAAACCTCACATATCGGACTTTGCGAGAGGAGATTATCCAATTGACATGTCAGGCTTTAAAACCCGACATGTCAATCGGTTGCCCTTCCCCAGCACATCGGACTTTAAAGTCCGATGTGCCGATAACTTTCCCCAATTTGCACATCGGACTTTAAAGTCTGATATGCAAGTAAAGATGTTTTATCTTTGCACATCGGAATTTAAAGTCTGATGTGCAAATTTTGACTCCTAAGGTGCAGATTGGACTTTTTTCCCGACCTGCCATTTTTGACAGTTTTGCTCCCAAGCCTGTTCTAAGTCCGATTTTTCGATCCGATTGATAAAATTTGGTTGTATTGATGATGATAACTGTCGAAGAAGCTAATCCTCAATGTTGAATGCAATCATTTGCAAATGTCAAGGCCCTCTCACGACAAATTGGAGCCTTCTTCGAGTTAGTTGGAATTTTCACTGGGTAAAACATCAGCAAAGAAGATGTAGTACAAGTATGATAAGCACTTGAATTTGTACCCGAAAAGTTCAGTAGATTCAAACTTCAAGGAGATCAAAGATACAAAAATTGGTCATGTCAGTATGCAGGAGTTTATTGATCGAGTTGAGAAAGCTCATTCTCGCCTAACAAACTTGATCAAATCTGAGTTGCATAAATATGCTTCTTTCCTAGTTGCAGCTCATGATATGAATTTTGTACTTGCAGTAGCGGATCACTTCGATCTGAATACAAGACAAGTTAGGGATGCTGATCAAAATGTGATCATGACTTTGGATAGTGTTTTCTTCAACAGTGTTTTTTTCAAAGGTTCTTCAATCGAGGAAGTAGCCGACATTTCTCAAGAAAGTGCTCAGGAGTACTATGAGAAAAATGAGGTCAAATGCAAGAAAGTGATCAATACAGTGTACCTCACTACTGCTAGAAATTCTACCACCTTGCGATGGCCTAAGTTTTTCCACAGAAGTGACTTCAATGAGGAGTACAATGAAATGGTCACCATGTTGGCAAGAGTGAAGGATTTAAAGGATTCTCATTACTTTCAAAGCTGGATGTGTTATTACATAAATATAATCAGGAAAGGGGCTGCTAGGATTGATTGGGGTGAGCAAACCAATGATGCACTCTGGGCGCAATTGAGAGAAGTCAAAGCGACAATGAAATTTTATGACCTCTTACCTGGTTTATGCAGTTGCTTCTATGAGGCAATATCTAGGTTTATCTACCAAAGGTGACAGGAGATTAGTACCTGTCTGGGAATACTATGATCAACTCACGATCAAGAATCAAGGTAGCCATTTTAGAAGAGTCAATGATGCCTTCTTTGTTGTGTGGAAGTGCATGTTTGATGAAAGCCTGCATAAGAAAAAATTATCAGAGTCTGCATATAACAGGGTATCTCATTTTGGATGCGTTTTTCTTCAGTTTCCAACATTCACTTACATCCGGATCAGATGTTTCTCAAGTGTACCCTTCATTTTACCAAGGTATCCTTCTGATAAGGTCATTCTCATGGAGTTGTGTCCGCCACTAATCTATGTGCATGAAAAGCAATCGCAAGCACGTAAGACCGGGTTGAAGTTCCCAGAATCTATTGGCAGGTACTCAGTTTTAACTAACCCCAAGGCCAAGAACATGGAGGAAGAGATGCAATGGAACACTATGAGAAGATTCAAAGCACGAACTAATTTTGATTTTCGTGGCATGAAGAATAAGCTCAAAAGAAACTACACCCATGTTTTTAGGTTCGAGGATGTGTGGGCGGATTGCCAAGATAAGGAAGACATAAGAAGAATGGATTTCAGTCGTCTTACCCTGGAGCAGATTGAAAATTTAGATTTGGCAAAGATCCCAATGACCATGGAAGACACTGATGACATAATAGACTTAGTCTATTATGAAAAGAAGATTGTCGACTCTCCATTTCCACAGGTGCAATGGTTGAAAAAGGAGAGTAAGTCTATCACTCAAAGAATCTCTCCCATTTTGGCAAACACCAATGCATGGTTGTTAAAAAAGAATCTTAGAATGAAACAGCTTCCTGCTAGTTTTGGAGATGACGATAATAGTGATGGCCCGATTGGTAAGACAGCTACGACTGAAACAAGAACCAAGGGCAAAGCAGATCCACAAGCACTATCCTCGGCCCCTGCAATGCAATCTAAGGGGAAAGGACCCAAAATCAAGTTCACAATTAAAGGGTCCAAAAAAGGTGAATCATCTTCAGCAGCATAGGAGACAGCCACAAAGGAACCAAAACAACAGACTGCTAGAGATACTGAAAAAGAGAAGGAGACAGAAAAGGTGAAATTCCTCAACAAGAGGAAGCACAGGCTAAAGAAATGTCACATCTTGCTGAAGTTAATGTCCTGGCTACTTCACAGGCGCCAACTCATTCAGAGGTGATTATCCATTCCATCGATTTTGATTCTGATCAAGAGGAAAAGGAATTCGATGATGAGGGCCTGGGCATAAATATGACGCAGTCAGAGACTGCTCAACAATTTTTCGCATTATCCAACTTTTCTAGTCTGGATGATATTCCTTCAACCACCATTGAATCTTCAATGTTGGAGTTTCCTGAAGCTATGGAGCAAGCATTTGCAGAACAACAGATGATGACTTTACCTTCTACGGTGGTCATAACAGAAATTCCATCTCTGGTAAGCACTGAAGTTATTTATACTACGGTGGTCATAACAAAAATTCCACCTCTGGTTAGTACTCAAATTGTTTCCACTACACCTTCCAGTCTCTCCTCTGTGGCCGTAACTGAAGAAGGGTCAGCATCAGCAGCTTTTACTACATTAGCAGGCATATCACTGGATACTTCAGCATTGATATCAATAACAACATCTACAACCGCTGCAAGTTCAAGCCAGTTACTACATCAACAGGCATATCACTGGATGCTTCAGCATTGATATCAATAACATCTACAACTGTTGCAAGTTCAAGCCAGTTTTCTCCTGAAATACCAAGTGAGACTCAGCAAGAAGCTACTACTCCACCCGCCAATCCAGAATTACCACCTTGGATGGAGGTAGTAGCACCTAAGAGGAAGAAACAAGTAATTTCGCCTGATGAGTTTGATTTTGAGCAATTGGTTCTTCCAAAGCCCAAAGGAACAAAGAAGTCGAAGACTGTCTCTCGGGTGTTAGTAGACCCAGCTTCTAAAAGGAAGTATGCTAAGGTCATGGTACCATCATCGGATAAGAATAAAGATGATATGCAACCTGAGGATTACATCATGCAAACTGTAGAGCTTGGGAGGAGACGCATGAGAGTGTTAAGCTGGATTCTAAGACAGCTTTTAACTCTCTGTTACAAAAACTTGACCAAGAGAGGGATGAGAAGAATGAATTAAAACAGAAATGTGAACAATTGACTAATGTTCTTCTGAAAGTTACACAATCCTCCCAGGAAGTTGAGCTTATAGGATCCTCAATGGACACTAAAGCTCTTAAGAAAATTGAACATGTAGGAGCCCAGGGCCGAGTGGTGGACGAGTGGATTGCACGGCTGAAGTCAGAAGGGTCTCATCACCTAAGTTCAACAGTTGGGTTATTGACCGATTTTGAAGTGATCCAAAGTCAGATGCAAAGTGTCAAAACTTCATTATCTCAGGAGATTGAAGATATTGAGAAGAGTACAATCCTTTGGAGCAAAATGGAGGACTTCAGAATAGACGTCCTCGTTGAAAATAAAGTGGTTCCTTCAAGGTAAAAATATGTCCAAATCTTGTCACTATTGTCTCACAAGAAAAAGACAATAAAGTTGATGACAGCAGAGCTGGATCGAGAGAGGAAGGAAGGTGATGATGAGATTGATCTCATTTCTGCCAGAATTGCCGACATTCCTTGTTATCTGTATGATGACAATCAAAATCTCGTAACTAGTGATGCCATCACGCAGGAATTTCTTTCCTTAATGGATCACTGCATGGGACAAAATTTCTTACTTGGTGCATTCGATAAGTTACTGGAGATCCAAGTCAGTTTTGAGGTCCTCGCATCCATGCTGAAGGACGGGAAAAAGAAATATGTAGAGGCTGAGGATACCCCAATGCCGAACCAAGCAGAGATGGAGGCCATCCTAACTAAGTTCAAAGAATTCCACAAATCAAATGAGGAGAAAGATGAATAAAGTGTCCCTTTTTGACATTTTCTTTTCATGTAGTTGCATTGTTAGATGCTGCAAGTTTTCCCGCAGCTGTATATTTTCTTTCTGTTGTAGTTGTAGTCAAGTGGGGCTGTGCAGTTGAATTAGTCAACTATGCCCACATTTTTCTCCACTCTTCTTATATATAAGGAGGACCCTCATTTGTATATTTTTATCTTTTATTATGCTAAGCAAAACTCTGCTGAATTTTTGTCTCAACTAAAACTTTGAGTTTTTGTTGTGAAGATTTGATCAAGCAAATAAAGAAAGCAATTTTATTTGATCCCAAACTTTGTGTGGTGTCAAAAATTGTTTATATGAGTTGATGTTCTTACATTCACGACTTATATATGTTCTTGAATTTCTTGATATAGGAGGTATTGTTAAGTGGATAAAAGAGGTCTTGAATTGTGACAGTAGACTTTGTGCTCCTTGAATATTTGAGAAATTTTCTATTGTTAAGTGATTAGTAGTAGGCGTTGTATTGCTACTATTGTTTGTAGTTTTAAGGATTAAGGAATTATACTTGAAGACTTTGAGCTGCAAGATTGAATTCCTTACCATTGTGATAATTAGTTAAGTTAGTGTTATATTCAAGAAAGACTTTGTGCTTCTTGCTTATAAGATCTTGGTATAGTTTGTTGGATTAATTTGTTCATTTCCTTAAGTATCAAAGTGATAGGGAAATTGTAACAAAGTGGAGGGAGAATACATTAACTCTGACAAAAAAGAGTTATATGTCCAACACTTACCCACAGATTTTAATTTCTTATTAATTAGAGAAGAAATTTCAAAGGGAACCTCCCCTTGATGAGAGGAGAGATTAATTTCTCACCATAGCTGTGTGTGAATCATATATTTTGTCATTGGTATGCTAGTGACAAAATATTCACCCAACAATATGCAACTATTTATAAATAAAGATAACAAATCTTGACATACAAGGAGATAAATTACTTTAACACACCCAACTCAAGATACCAAGAAATGGCTATGTTTCATTACACAAATTGCATAGATTATCAATGATTCACATAGGTACATAAAGGGATCACTAATTTGACATACAAAGAATTAGCAATAATAACTCAAAAAAAATTTAGGACATACAAATAAATGCATTCTTTATAGATTATACAATCTTGGAAACCCTTTTGTACAATAGGTTCAAACCCAAAAAATCATTAGAAAGTCTTTCTGTGAATTTGTCTAGAGTTTGACCTCTGTAAGTGTCCCCCCTTTACATGACAAAATAGACTTGTATTTATAGGCTTCTTCGTGATAAGGACCTAGTAACTACTTCCTAACTACCCCTTTGAAGTACAAAATAATGAACCTCATTTGATTATATTTTAAATTATTTTTTGGGAATATGTTCATTTTGTAACTTTTAGTTATAAGGAATAATATGTCACTATTAGAAAACAATGACATGAAAACCATAAGTAAACGAAAGCTAAGTTATTGATTTGTTGAAGTAAGAACCACATTTTCTTTTCTTAAATTGCAGCTTTGAATAACAATAATATCTTTATTGGAGTTTTGATGACCTTAAAATATTTCATTCCCATAGAAATCCTCTAAGTCACTGTTTAGAATAAATGTGTATGTATGTGTGTCTATGTGTATGTATGTATATGTGTGTGTGTGTCTATGTATCTATGTGTATGAATGTATGTGTGTATGTTTGTGTCTGTGTCTGACTGCATGTATGTATGTATGTATGTATGTATGTACGTACATCTGTGTATGTTTGTGTATGTTTGTGTCTGTGTGTCTATATGTATGTCAGTGTTTGTATGTATGCGTTTGTGTGTGTATGTGGGTGTATGCTAAGTCACAAGGTTCGAATTCGAATTCAAAATTGACGGCCATGAAATTCAGATGAAATTCGACAAGGGAAAAATTCGAAGAAAAAAAATCGGATAAAAATCACCTTATATAATTTTGTTTATTTTTTAAATATATGTATACTTCGGGTAGGAGAAAATGCGACGGCAGCGGCTCAGCCAGGAGAAAATGCAATGGCAGCTGGAGAAAATCCGACAGCCATGACGACCTTTGAAGTCACGAAAGTGGATACCCAAGTGTGACCCAGCAGTTGCGGAGAATACCAGCGAATCGCGACCCAGCAGTTGCAGATACAAAGCATACCCACGACAGCGCTTTATAGAGAATCCGCCGAAAATCTTTAAAAAAAACCCTAAACCCTAAACGCTTTTCGGAAACCCTAGAAAAACGTTTTTAAAATTTTAACTTCAATAAAAAAAAAATGACATCATGGCCATCAGATTTTTTGGTCGAATTTGAACGAATTTTTCATATTAGTTTGAAATTCGATAAAAATCGGCCCTCATCTTTGAAAATCGCCGATTTTTGTGACTTAGGGTGTATGTATGTGTGTATGTGTTGAAGATCACACAGGCAATACTAAGAGAGAGGGAGGGGGGGCAGGGTGAATCAGTATTGCGATTTTTAAAATCAACTAATGACTCTAAAAACAAACTGATACAAATATATAGAAATGTAAGAAAAGCTCAGAGACATCAACATGAGATTTTTTGGGTGAAAAACCATGGCATAAAAGATTCTTCTATTAAATAAAATGGGCACCAACACAAGGGCTACAACTCTGCATACAAACTGAGCACCAAACCAGAGAGACTGAAGCACCAAATTCAGTTGACAAAATCACTAAACTCAACTTGAGCACCAACTCAATTAACGGCAGAAGCCTCAACTTCAAATCTGCTTAATTGCTTGACAAAGAAAAGACTTCAATCATACTCATTTGCAACATCTTCCAACTAGAAGCTACAAGACTTGATTTATTGCAAACATTTACTTATCTCCAAACCGTGCCAACCCACAGAGAGAAAGGATATATTTTTGAAACACTCAGCACTCTGGAAATATGGATTCAATTAAACACATGCTTTTTTACCACAACTTATCTCTGTATGTTTTTAAAGAAAACTTCTCTTATCAAGACTGAGACAAACTCACAAAAAACAATGCAGCCTCCTTGTTTCCTATAGAGACAAAAAATTTGTCGAATCACACAGCTCTAACACCAGATACAGACGTTTTTTTTTACTCACACCTTTTTCGTTCTACATGCGATTTTTATCATAAGGCTGAACATCGCCATGTCATATTCCACGATGTATCCCACAAAAAAATTGAACTGAAGCAACAAAAATTATATATTCGAACACAGCTCCAATTTCCAAATTAAATCATTCCTTTCCATGTTTTTCTGTATAACTCCATGCAACAGCCGTTTTTTTTTTTTTTTTGGTTCCACCATAAAAAATTAGCTGATATCAAAAGATTCCACAACACATAATTTTTTTGGACTCTTTAAAGGCGTCAATAATTAAGGCACACCAAAATTTTTCCACGAAGACACTGCCAATCATATCCACATTCAACCACGCCAAGAGAACTAAAACCGCCGCTAAGAGGAACAAACAGGAAAAAAAAAAAACGCACCACAATCACCCTCCACGCAAAGCAAAACAAATAATAATCGATCCAAGGAGTCAAAAAAAACATCTCCAGACTATTATGTTAAAAGCTGCTACAGCTGCCTCTCTTCTCCGACGGCACGTTTAAAAGAGATTCCACCACAGCACTTCAACTGGAACAAATAAATTATCGAACCAAAAAATTTCAAATAAACCCACCATCGTGTTCCATTTTAACACGGCTATTTCCAAATATATCGGCCCTTTTTCAAATTAATGGTCCATTAACAAATTCCACACAACTTTACCACAGATGAAAAAAATAAAGGAAAAACTTCTGCGCTACCTGCCACAAAATGCACACACAGGCATATTGAATTTGTTTTTTAAATAAAAACTCCACCAAAGTCGTGCTTCTAATATCAACTAAAATCTGACATCCGTCACACACAAAATAAAACTGCCGCCACCACTACACATATGAGAATCGAAAGATTGACCAACATAGCTCCCGAAAATAAGTAAATACGAAGCATTATTCTTTGTAAAAAGAACCGATGATGTGTCAAATTGATCTGACTTGGCAACCAAGTAGGCAGCTGACACAGGAGCAACCAAGTATGCACACAGCTTGCTTAATCAAATACTCAAACAGCTCCAGCAGACACGCAAGTAGCTGAATCAGGCAAGTAAACACCTTCAGCACACAAGAAAGCAAACACTTCAAAAAGAACTTTTGACATCAATGACAAATAAATTCCTAAATGTGTGTCTATGTATGTATGTTACATACTATTGGTTAACAGATTTGTCTCTTTGAAAAAATATAAAATAAGACTCTTTGCCCAAAATTGAGACAAATTTGTTAATCAACAGTTGGTTAAACTATTAATTAGTTTCCCTCTGAAATTTAAAAAAAGGTACATCTCCCTTTATATGATCAAAATTTTGATTTTTAAGATATTTAAATCTGGTTATACTTTTAACCGAAAGTAGTGAAGGTGCCTAACATTTGTCCATCACCATCCAACAAATGCGGAATAAAATGTTTAGAATAAAATAATAATTTCAAGACTCTAACTTTAAGCTCACAGGCTATTCAACTTTAAGAAATGTTTCACCATTAGCATCAACGCATAGATTTATAAGCCAACACATGAACACGAGACTGTAGATTTAACATTAGCTGAATTTCTGAAGTAAAGAAAATCACTTATGTGAACATCAATATTTCATAGAACATGACATTCAAGTTGTTCAAGCCCAAAGACTTAGAACGAAACATAAGCAAAACTTTAATCCCAATGCACACAGATAGTGAAATTTCAGAAACACAGCAAAGATTTCAATAATCCTTCAATTCAATTGTGTCTCACTCTTATACCAAAGTATAATGGGAATAAAAAATTCAGACCCTTCCATAGTCCTTAAAACATGTATTTATAATATCCAAGTTTGTAACTGTCAAAGTCTTCTTGAAATCGATTCTTTAAAAGAATCTTTAAAATAACATTTAAAGAGTCTTTTTTAAAACATAGAAAGAGAACATAACATAATTAAAAAGCAAGATGACACTAAGGCTGAGGTGGCATCTTCGTTGGAGCCGCGCTGGCATCTCCTTGCTGTGTTGGCTATTGTTGCGTTCACCGGGCTTTATATTCTGGGAGTGCTTTAATGATGGCTGGAATCTCTTGCTCGCATGGAATAAAAACATTCCTTGTCCTCAATCCCCATAAGGCTCTATTAGACATAATTACCTTGTTCTTTGTGGAGAAGGCCCTTGCATGATTAGCACACTAGCTCAAAGAGGAATCAATTCTAGCCAACTTGCTTTGTTTCTCTTCACTGAAAGTCTTTGGATCAGATAAAGTGTCAATGTTGCTCTCAAACTTTGCTCAAACTTTGCTTTACGCTCATTTCCATGGCATCTCCAAAATTATCCTTTTTTTAACTTGACAACCAATGTCATTAAATTCCTACATTAATTGTCCTATCATTTTGTCTGCATCCTTCAGCAGCTTGCTCTGATCTCGAACATTTTGTTGTTGGAAACTACATTTCCATTTGAGACTTTCTATCCACACAACATATTGATTATGCATTGGGAATTATCCTTTCAGCAACTGCAACATCTGTGCCGAGGGCCACGATCTCTTGGAGCTCTTATATTGTCTGTGTGTGTGGCTTCTTCTTGTTTGGTAGACTCGATTTCTAAGTTGACACCATTCCTTGCTAAGTTAAGCTCATGGTATGATCTGCGCATGCTAATGATGAAAGGGATGATTGTCTGTGTGTGCGGCTTCTTCTTGTTTGGTAGACTCGATTTCTAAGTTGACACCATTCCTTGCTAAGTTAAGCTCATGGTATGATCTGCGCATGCTAATGATGAAAGGGGGTCCCTTAGCTTTGATCTTCATAATCCACTCTTGAGTGACTGCCGAAATAACTATCCGTTTGAATTTTAGTTACCAATTCTTTATTAGAATCAGATTTGGGGTCTAAAATTAATTCTGAAGAGCTGGATGATTGTAAAGAGAGTCCCAACAATGATTTCAAACAATCAGAGAGTACATTTACCAATGCTTTCAATTCTTCTTTATCAAATTTATCTCTTTCTATTCTCTCCATGAGCTTCAAGACGTTGACTTGGAAATTATGCAAATTTGCATCTTGGCTAGGCGAGCCCATGTCAATTTTGGTCATATTGAAGTCCCTATTGTAGCTTGATTGGGGTCTTTCTACGTGGTAGGATGAGAAATCTCTAGAAACAAGTGATTTAAATTCTCATCTTCTACTATCTTCTCCATAGTCTTGAGCTTCTTAGCTTTGGGAGAGGAAGTCAAATTGTGTCACAGTATCCCCAGAAGACTTCTTAACATACTCAATTTTCCTCTTTTTGGACAAGGATGTTTTCATAGTACTTTGCGTTGAATCAGGAGTAAATAATACAGTCCTTTTCACAGGAGGGGTTTTCTCTATGTTTTGCAAATTAAAGGGGAAGGGTGTGTCAGACTCACCACCTATGGGACCTCCGCTCAGATTGGTATCAATAACTTCAGCTATTTGCTCTTGTTTCCCTGTTACTTTCTTCCCTTTCCCTTTTATCTCTTTCATGATCCTTTCCTTCATCTTCTCCTTCTTTATGTTATTTTCTTGCTCCCGTGTTTAGTAATGAACCATCTCCAGAAGTCTTCTCTGATGGTTTGTTCTTCTCAAGTGGCTCCTCATCACCCCCACTTCCACTTGGAGCAGTTGTTGGCTTTGTTTGCACAGATGGACCAAAAGGAGTAATACTTACGAGACTTGGGTTTGGTTGGCTTCCTGCTCCTTGTGACTTCTTTGGGGCAGCCTTTGAAGTCTCTATTTTCTTTTTCGCAAGCCAAATTTGACTTCTCTTTAGAACCACCGCAGTCCTTATTTCCAGATCTCTTTGATCTGCCAGACTCCAATCAATAGAGATCAAGAGTTGCATTTGGACATTGGTTGTGTAAATAGGATCAATCAAATCAGACTCATCATCTTCAACACCTGTCACGTCCCAACCCAATCTCTAATCAATTATCTTCTTAAGACTTAGTCTCATCCAATTCCTTTTTCGAACTTCATAATCATCAACACAATCCGCCTAGTAATCCTCCAAATGAGGAACATGATTGAATGCAAGGCCCAAATGCAAATTATTCTTGACAAAGTCTTTTCTATCGAAATGCAGCCTGAGATGATCATAAGTAGCAGCACTATATTTGACAATGTCTCTTTCAATGATCAATGCATTAGATTTTGTTTTACAAGAATAAAGACCCAAACCAATAGGCAACTGAATGCCAATTTTCGTTCTTTCAAAACGTCATCAAATCCTCCTACCCTGAGATATGTGAACCTTTGAAATTGTATAAAATAGCTTCCATATTGGGCGATCAGATGGCTGCCTCTGGTGAAATTCTTCTTCCCAAATCACCTTGTAACTCCCTCACCAGCCTCATAGTGAACACATCACTCACCCTCCTAAAATTGGATTAGCTCTTCTGCAACTGCAAATCTGGGTAGAAATCATAAATTTGGTTGATATCACCATATTGCTCTACACGATTTAGACCATACCAATATCATGTGCAAGCTAGGGCATAGAATAAGTAAGATGAAATGTAAAAGAACTTATTGAGGCAAAAACTAGTAATCATGCTATGTAGTCGGTCACTGATTAAACTAACCTAATCCAAGTATGATTCACCAACAAATATGACTTGCACAAAGAAATACATCCATTCATCCAAATTAAAATCATTGTCATCCCCTCACAGCCTATGTAACAGGATAATTATGTCTACTATTTCTCCTTTTAGGTATGACTTATGAGTTATTTTTGGCAATAGTTTTAAAACTTGGCGGCTCGCCTCAGACTCACCACGGACTTGCGAGTCCTTTGGTGCCACGAGTCGACTCGCCTTGGACTCGCGAGGCGAGTCTAGGCGAGTCCCTGCGAAAGACTCGCGAGTCTTTCGCAAAGACTCGCGCATCTTTCGCAGGGACTCGCGGGCCCATAAAAAGACGCCCGTGAAGGCGAGTCTTTGTGAAAGACTCGCGAGTCTTTCGCAGAGACTCGCGGGCCCAGAAAAAGACGCCCGTGAAGGGTTAAAAGTGCTTTTTTTTTCATTTTTCACTTCATTTTCAGTGTTGTTTGGTTTTAGCAGGTTTGTAGGGTTTGAAGGAGTAGAGGGAAGAAGAAAAAAACAGCAAGAGAGATCTAGGTAAGGATTTTTTCTCTTTCTTTTTTTTTTTCATTTGAATCATTTCATTATTTTGAAACTGAAAAAAATCTTGAAAAACAAGGGGATATGCTGCCAAATTTTTTTCTATTTTCTTTCCTAAGTTATTTCCTCATTTTTTTTTCTTGTTTTTGAATGCTATTTTTCCCAAATGATTCATTGTCATTTCTTTTGTTGATTTTCCATAAAACCCTGCTGATTTTTTTTTTTTCAAGTTAAATCAGCAATGGCAAGTCCAACTCCAAGGGCAACCCCAAGGTCAGGAAGACAAAGAGATAAAGCATGGAAATATGGGATTGCAGGAAGCAAAAAGGGGGAGGTCACTTGCACCGAATGTACAAAATGGATGACTGGTGGAATCAATAGATTAAAATACCACCTTGCACAAATACCTGGATATGGTGTGGAGGCATGCCCTAAATCAACTCTTGAAATTATTAGAGAGATGAAGGCCATTCTTGCTGAGAAGGATATGCATAAGGAAGAAAGGCAAAAAACAAGAGAAGCCATGGCAACTGCAATGAATCCCACATTGTCCACTTCGGGTCCCATTGGTCACAGTCGGGGTCGTCAGTCACTTTCATCTTTTGGTGACAATGAGGGTGAGGCTAGTGGCACTCCTGTTAGATCAGACCCTAATTTTTTTGTACCACGCAATGTTCCAGGTGCACAACCTTCACTTGAAGGTACATGATGGAATAGAGAGAAGCATGAACAAGCACGGATAGCAGCTTCAAACTTTTGGTTTTACAATAATCGATCTTTCAATGCAGCAAACAATGTGTATTGGGAAAGTTTTGTTAATGCATGTACAGTTGCGGGTAAGGGGTGACTTCAGTGGGCCATTGCTAGAGAAAGCTGTGCAAAATACACAAGGTGTGGTTGATGATCAGAAAAGGTATTGGAAGAGAAAAGGATGCTGCATTTTATCTGATGGATGGACAGATGGACAGAATAGGACTCTTCTCAACTTCTTGGTGGCTTCAAATGGTGCAATGGTATTCATAAAGTCTATTGATGCCTCAAATGAAATAAAAAATGCAGAGACTTTGTGTAATCTGTTGGATGGTGTGGTTCGGAAAGTTGGAGTTGAGAATGTTGTCCAAATTATCACGGACAACGCAGCTGCATATGTATCTGTAGGTAGAATGCTTATGGAGAGGCATCCTTCGATTACATGGAGTCCTTGTGTTGCACATTGCTTGGACTTGGTGCTAGAGGACATTGGGAAGATTGGATGGGTGAAGAAGGTGGTTGAAGATGCAAAAAGTGTCACCAAATTCATCTACAACCATACTTGGGTGCTTGCTTTGATGAGAAAACACACAAATGGCAAGGACCTTGTGCAACCTGGAGTGACATGATTTGCTAGCCACTTCATCACTTTGCAAAGCATTCTTAGTGCCATTCCTCATCTTAAGCAGATGTTTGTGTCAGATGCTTGGTTGGGGTCTGCATACTCCAAAAGACCTGAAGCAGAGAAGATTGTGAGCATTGTTTTTGATGAAGGGTTCAATAAAAGTGGAGAGGAGTTGACTGCAGTAAGTAACAAACACAAAAGTAAAGTTTATACAATCTTGTCTATTTGCTGATTTTATTTTTTAGGGGTTGATTTTGTACTAATTTAAAATTTGTTTTCATTTTTTTAGGTGACAGAACCTTTGGTAAGGGTTCTTCGTATGGTGGATGGAGAGGGCATGCCAATGGGTTTCATTTATGAGGCCATGGATAGGGCCAAAGAGGCCATTTCACATTACTATCGTGGAAATACAAGAAAATGTGAAATCCTTTGGCGCATCATTGATCGTAGGTGGACAAACCAACTCCACCAACCGATACATGCCTTCGCCTACTTTTTGAACCCAAAATTCTACTTCTCTGATTCATTTAGGGCTGATGAGGAGGTCATGGCAGGTGTTATTACATGCATTGATAAGATGATACCTAATCCTGAGTTGAGAGACAAGGTTCTTGATGAGTTGGAGGTGAGATTTGACATTTGCAATTGCTCTATCTTTATTTATGAATTCGGAAATGTTCATTATTGAATTTGAGTTTGACACTTTGACTATCTATTTCTGAATTTGGAAATGTTCATTGTTCAAGATCTACAAAAGTGCAGAGGGGAGACTTTTCTCATCACAACTAGCAATTGATAGGAGAGGAAAACAACAACCAGGTAAAAAATTTAGTAACTTAGTTCAATAGTGCAAGAAAAAACCTACAAACTTGATTGATACATTTTTTTCTCAATTCTAATATTTCTAAATATTTTTTGTAGATTTATGGTGGGAGAATTATGGTGCCGGCATGCCTAATCTTCAAAAGATAGCTATCCGTGTTTTGTCTCAGCCATGCAGTGCTTCTGGGTGTGAACAAAATTGGAGTGTCTTTGAGAGCATTCACACAAAGAAGAGAAATAGATTGTCACAAAAGCGGCTCAATGATCTAGTATTTGTTCGGTACAACCTTCGCCTTCGAGTTAGACAGGTGGAGGGTGTTTCACATGAGGCCATTGACTTGGATGAAATTGATCCATATGGTGATTGGACCATGAATGAACAAAATGATGGTGACGATGTCCTCCTTACCAAAGAAGAAATTGCAGAAATAGAGAGAGGAGCAGCACAAGATGCAGGAGGAGCAAGATTGGATGAAATGGAGGATGAAGATGAGGACGAAGATGAGGATGATGATGAGGACTTTGACTTTGAAGAAGAATCATCTCACCATTTAAGATACCACAACACCCACTGCTACTACTTCTAGCTCAAAGCCTGAAAAATTGAGCTATATTAGGAAAAATACAAAGAGGAAGATGTAGTCTTTTCTTTGGTTTGTTCATTCACATTGTTGTTTTTCACATTTGGAGTTGGATTTGGACATATCATTATATGTAATTTTGTGAACATTTATATACTTATGCTGCCATTATACATTTTAGAGTTGAAACTTGAAACTTGAATATGCTGCCATGAATGATGAAATTTCAAATATTGCGTGTTTGTAGATCATATGACGTGTGTAATGTTTCAATTATGGCACTTATGTTCTCTAAATGCATTAATTTCTTTATGTTTTTTTGTAAAACTAAGGTTTTTTTTTTTGCCAAGTCTTTGCCGAGTCTTTTGCGAGTCTTTCACGAGTCCAAGTCTGAGTCCAAAATTTTGGTTTGCCAAGTCCGAGGCGAGTCCGAGATTTTCAACTATGGAACTTGAGATTGCCCTCTCCTCAGTATGGTGAACCAATCTTTAGCAATGACATTCCTATGGAAACCTTTCTTCTCATTGAATGTTGTGTGCGATATGGCAAAGTCCCAATGTGAGTACTACTCCCTGTTTGGAAGCTGAAAAAAAACTCTCAATTGTGGCTCGGTCTAGGGTTATGAGGACCATGTCATCATTTGTTTTAATCTACTGAGTGTGGGATAGAAATTAGGAATCATTACAAGATAAGTAGATCAAATCAAAACATTAAACATGATAGCTCAATCAAAGAAATACTCATTGCAATGAACCTAATCACAATGCACATTCAATAGAGGTATGAAAATGAAGCATTCAAAAGAAAACATTATGCAAACCAGACTCAAGATTGAATACTCCTTCCATGCGGCTCCATTGTTGTTCTTTCCTCTTCAATAATTTTGTGGATCTCACCTACAAGTGCTCTCACAATTGAAAGCAAAAAGCTCAAGAGTACTAGAACTAAAATTTGATAGTTTGACAGCAATTCGGATTTCAAGAAGTAATTGAAGGGGTTGAAGAAGAAGAATTATCCAATTTATAGAGAAATTGGAGAAATCACAAAATTGGCATGATGCAATTCAAATGGAAATTGCAAATCAATATGACAAATTATGACAAATTATGCACTTTCCATGCACAATTTGATTGATTGACAATTTGATGACAAATTATGACACATTCTATGTCAAAATTGATTGATTATCAATTATGACAATTTCATGACAAATTGACATGCCACTCCCATAGAATTAGGAGATGAATTAGGAGGGAAAAAGAATTAGAAATTTGAAAATTAGGAAAATTGAAATTGATGACCAATTAGGAAATTGGAATTAGAAATTGATGAAAAATAGGATTTAGTGAATTAGTGAATTAATTAATAATTTTTCATTTATTAATCAATTCACAAAGAAGAATAATTAGCCAATTAAATAAAGATTTAATTGTAATAAGAAAACTTAGGATTAATAAATAATTTAGTAATCCTAGAGGAAGAAATGGCAAATTAGGTTAAATGACCAAATCATAAAACCCTAGAAGACGAATTAGAAATGCGAAGATGACAATTAGGTCTTGATTAGAGATAATTAATGTCATGATTTTGAATTGATAAAGGACCAATGCGATAGAATGATTTGAGAAAATGCGCCAATTAACGAGGAACAATGACAAATTGATCCAAATTGACATAATTGAGACAGACAACGATCGATGACAAATCGGTCGCAAAATGACAAAATTGACAAGTGGACAAGGATCGACAACAAAATGGATTGCAAGATGACAAGATTGAACATGACAACGATCAATGACAAATCGATCGTTAAAATGACAAGATTGAAGGATTGATGATAAATCGACAAGATTGAAAAGGGGACAAAACCCTAATTAGGATTGACGATGTCCAAAATGATAAGATTGATGATAAAATTGATAAGATTGACAGGAGGACAAAACCCTAATTAGGATTGACGATGTCTAAAATGATGACAAATGAATACGCATATTGATGTGACAAAGTAAAATCGATCAAAATCATGACTGGATAATGTTGTCGACAAGACCAAATTCGAAGACGAGATGATTGAAGAATGTAGAAGAATGACTCAATGTTCGCAAATGATAAAAATCAAGTGCGTGACATAGGAGAAATGTTAATGCGACGCAAAAACCTAAAATGAGGCAATGCGCAAATGTTAAAGTATGACCTCGCAAGCGTTGACCATTTTTGGGTGTCTACATTTTGCCCCTCTTTGAGACAATGCGATTCTGAGCGTTGTTTCAAAGAACAATAACAAAAAATGCCCCAGACAACGATAATGACATATGCATGCCTCCTCGAGGAATTGGCCGGAAACATGCAGAAAAGAGGCCAATTGATCGATAAAAAATGACAGGATCGAACGGACTGACAATCGGAGATCGGATGCATGATAGACAAGCAATTTAAGGTGCACAAGACCGCGACCAACATAAGATGGAGAGGACGCACGTCCATCTATGCAATGACAAAGAGCTATAAATGGGACCAAGAGGGTGAAAATGACTCATTTGCACTAGCTAAAGAGAAGGATTTGTTGCTCTGGACAAGGACACTTGCAGACAGATGGCGAACATTCCAACGACGGATCACCTTGGAGAACGTGTACGCACATTCAGATGACCGGAGGATGCAGGAGCAGCGGTATGTATCTCAAAAACCCATGTTTTGAATTTCATGAATTTTGACGGCTTACGGGACATTGCAGGGATGAGGAGGACAGAGGGAGCACCTAGTGACAGAGGCACGTACTCCTTATGACAGACAGTGGACATCATGTAGTTTGCCATTATGTAGTCAGCCTGCGAGTCATACTTAGGACAGACAGTCCGATTTTGTACTCCGACATTATTATGATATGTAATATGATATGCATCGATATGATGGGATGCAATATGTGATGACTTATGTTATTTTTCATGAATGGATGACTTATGCACTGGTTTATGAACATGTATGGATGCATTTTTATGTATTTTGGATGTATTTATAATATGAAATGTATAAAATGCGTGATGTAATGTGTAATGGAATGCAAATGTATTGACCAAATGTATGCAGGACACAATATGGTTTTGGATATCGGAGCACTAGACCGAACTGACTATCCGACCGGACGGAAGAAGTGTTAGTAAGAAGAAATAAGACAGAGGACAATTAGAGATGATGAAAATTTGCTTTCAGTAATGCACTTTGTAGGTGAGAACCTTTATTTTTATTTAGCAAAATGGATGCGTAGCATCATGGCATTGAAGGCCAGAGCTGAAATGCAACCCGATTTGCAAAAGACAGACACATCACAGACAAACGACAATCATAATCAAAAAAAGAAAAGGATCATGAGCCATCCCGGTTACTCTAAATCACTCAGTGACATCATCGAGCAACATAGGGACATGATCGAAGCCAAAGATAAATCAATAAAAAGATAAGACTCACAAATTCAAGCAAATCAAACAAACATCTTGATCTTCATTGTCAAAAGTTGAATGTGCTGATAGGACGATCATGCTGTCTGGTTTCAGGAAATGTGGTACCCCGTCTAAGACAGGACACAGTCTGGTTTCGAGTATACCACACCCTGTATAAGACCCATGATAATGATGACAAGGACAAGTGATATTGATGGTGATATTCAATTGATAAGACAATTTTGATCAATTTGAATGTTTGGTTTGAGTTGAAAAAGTTCATCTGGTTAAAGCATGATTTCATTAAAGCACGATGTTTGATTGCGAGTCGTTGGAGGAATGCTCAGTGATCTGTCGATGCATAAAGGGAATACTTTATTGCAAAATGCGTGTTTTGGTTTTTGGAGGTTTACAATTTTTTTGTGTTCATTCTTTTTTCAGGATTTGATTTTTATGGATTTTTTCAGGACATTATTTGATTTTTTTTTTTATGGATTATTTCAGGACATTATTTGATTTTTTTTTTGAATTTTTTTCAGGACATTATTTGATTTTTTTTGAATTTTTTTCAGGACATTATTTGATTTTTTTTGAATTTTTTTTTTTTTTTTTTTTTTTTCAGGACTTTTTTCAATTTTTATGATCTTATTTCAGGTCATTTTTTCGATTTTTATGAATTTCTTCAGGACATTATTTGATTTTTTTGGATTATTTCAGGACATTATTCAATTTTTATGAATTTTTTTTTTTTCAGGACTTTTTTCAATTTTTATGATCTTATTTCAGGTCATTTTTCGATTTTTATGAATTTTTTCATGACATTTTTCAATTTTTATGACTTTTTTCATGACATTTTTCGATTTTTATGAATTTTTTCAGGACATTTTGAGATTTTTATGAATTTTTTCAGGACATTTTTCAATTTTTATGACTTTTTTCAGGACATTATTTGATTTTTTTGGAATTTTTTCAGGACATTTTAAGATTTTTTTAGATTATTTCAGGACATTATTTGATTTTTTTGAATTATTTCAGGACATTATTTGATTTTTTTGGATTATTTCAGGACATTTTGCCATTTTTATGAATTTTTTCAGGACATTTATTTGATTTTTATGGATTTATTTTGCCCCCAGTGTCTAGCAAGGCAAGGAATATGACAGGTGAATTAATAGGCTTGCTGAAATGTTGGTGGATAGAGGGAAGGCAAAGGTCTTTTATTATGGAGACAATACGGATGCAAGTTTCAAGGGCTATGGCGTGATGGGACAAGCTGGATATGACAAAAGCAGTGAAATGGCATGAGGGACATGTCAAGAGGTTTTTGAATCCATGTTTAAATCTTACATCCTTTTGTCAGATCAAGATCAAGGGACAGAAAGAGTGTATGGATAGTGATATGATATGGATAGGATAAGCAAGACCAAGAATGGATAAAGGACATGGACAGAAGGTCGGGGTAGGCTAAGGGATAGTGGTAGAAAGTTGCAATAAGCTAGGGAATATGGATGAAAGGTTATAATAAGCAAATGGATAAATGACCAAAAGCTATGATAGACTGAAAGCTGCAAACAAGATACATGATTCTCATGACGATCCTTAGCCTTGTCAAGATCAAAAGTGGAAAGGGAAACTGGACATGAGGGACAACAGGATATGAAGGGTATGACATGACATGATATGATAGGATAAGGAAGGGCAATGAGATATGAAGGAGTATGACATGGGTTTGATAGGATAATGGAACAATTAAGGACAAAAGGATATGATAGGAGGAAACCTGCCCCCAAGTGTGGTGTGCAAGAAGTTCATAGATTACACATGACGCCTGTTTGCCAGGTTTTCATCATGGTACTTGCCCAAGGCGCCTGTTTGCCAGGTTTTCACCAGTGGACGAATTATTTTTCTTTTACTATTTTTTTTCTTTTTCTTTTTTTTTTACTTTTTTCTTTTTTTTTGATTTTTTGACTTTTTTTCTTTTTTTTTTGATTTTTTGACTTTTTCAATAGAAGATGGACACATGATAGAGGATGGAAGAAGGACTCAAGCGTCTTTTTGTTTGGATAGTAGCCTTGAAAAAAATAGACCATGACCTTTAAAAGTATGCTCAAAGATGTTGGTAGGATAAAGACATGGAAAATGAGATGACACTAAGGCCAGGATTGACGCAAAGGATTGGATCAAAGGGATGGAAGGATGGAAAATATGCATTGGATAATGGATAGGGTATTGGAAGAATTGGGCTTCAGTGGATGGAAATGAAGGCAAGATCAACATTGGCACACACCTTGAGGGGTGATAGACTGATGGAGGACAAATATATTTTGGATTGTAAGATTTGGATGGAGGAATAGCTTGGGATTTTGGGACATAAGAGCCCAAAATGGATGATGAAGGTGATGGAGGAATAGATTTGAGAGGTTTGGATGGAGGAATAACAATTTTGGATGCCAAGTTTGATGTTTCTCTTTGTGCTTCAAGGAGCTTCTTAGGGATCCACATGGTTTTTGATTTTTCATGCTTTTGTGGTTCCTTGGAGTGCATTGCTTGCACAAGGGATTTAGGAACCCATATAGATCTTGACTTTGCTTTATTTTGCTCAGTGGGCCTTTGTGGCCTTTTGGATATTTCCTTTTCTTTATAGATCATATTGCTCTTTGTTTTGACATGTCGATTAGATTGGACATGTTGATCCTTGAATACATGTGGATTTCTAGACTTATGACTTTTATGCTTGGCATCCAAATTGCTTGGAGGAGAAAAGGAATGTTGGTGTGGAAGGGAATGATATGGAGGCCTGTGGGATGGATGGAAGGTTCTCCAAGATGTGTGCCTTTGCTGATGTTGCATAGGAGATGGAGGGATATAGGGACCTAGAATGGATGGAAGCGATGATGGGGAAGGTGGACATTTGGATTTTGACTTTGAAGGGATACCAACGCCTTGAGTGTGAGCTCTGTAGCCATGACCATTAGTATACTCTTTGATATGAAAGGGTTCTTGCTTGTGAAGGTCTACCCCTTTGCCTTTATCAATATTTTGACTAATAGGATACTCTTTTCTTTGGGAAGAAGACGAGAGTCCATTATGAGGTGGATATGATATGAGAGAAATAGTGAGATCTTGAAGCGGATCGGATTGCACCAAAGTGGAAGAACCCATTATGCATGTAGGGGGTTCATGAACATCTTGCACTGACACGTTAGAATCATGAGGGGGATCAGGATCATGAGGGGGACTAGGAGTGTGTAGTGGACATGGTTCAATGACAAGATCTTCAAGAGATGGAATGGGAGAAATAATGGGATCGTCAAAAGAAATGCAATCTTGGAGTGGATATGCGGGATTAGGACGTGGAGATGGAGGGACAAGTGGATCTTGTGGAGGATCTGAAGGAATGATTTGATCTTGACAAGGAGGAAGATCATTGGAATCTTCTTTAAAGGTGCTTTGCTCTTGACTTTCAATGGGATCATCGGAAAGGATGGAAGGGATATCTTGATCTTTCTGAGGAAGTGGAATGTCAATGGGATTTGAAAGGGCACTGTGTTCATGAAATGGAATGGGATCATTTGGGATTGGATGGACTAAGATATCTTGATCTTGCTCGAAGAATGGAGTGTCAATAGGACTTGAAAAGGTGTTGTTCTCTTGGATAGAATGGATAGTGATAGGAGGATCATTATGAATGTGTGGGAAGATGGGGTCCTGGTCAACAATTGGATGGGATGATAAGGTTTTGGGATCTTGATCTTGATATGTTCTAAGACACGTTTCTTCGTGCTCTAAATTATCCTCTTGACATGAGGTTGGACTTTGGATATGCATGGAGGATTCTGACAAGGAATCAATGCTTTGGCATGAAGGGGATGCACTTTGAACATTTGCGATGGATTCTGGCAAGGAATCAATGCTTGAACATGAGGAAGAGGGACTTCGAATGGGGTCCTCTAAAATAGGGAATGGCAATAAAGTGCATGGTGGCATTGGGTCTTGTATTTCTAAAATATGACAAGGATGTGCATCACAAATTGGATTATCGTGGCAATCAATTATGGATAGCTCTTGGATAATTGCATCCTTGGGTGTATTGTTTGATGAGGACAATATGGAAGGTTCTTGTGAAACTTCTAGAGGTGTAGGGATAGCTGCCGCTGGAGAGTCGATTTGCTTATGGGGGGATGAGGCATTGCTAGACAAAATTGTATTATCTTTATCTTCCTCAAAAGACTCACTTAGTCGTTTCCTTAAGAGCATTGCAATAAGGCCACCCTTCTTTTTAGGTTTTGATATGATTGGACTTGGAATTTGAACTTGTTTTTGATTTGATGTCATGTTTTGATATTGGACTTGATGTTGATCAGATTGGTTTGACATGTTTGAAACTTGGGTTGGTGTGTGTTGCAACCTTTGTTTTTGAATGTTTTGTGGCAATTGTTGACATTGATATGTTGATTGAACTTGAACTTGTTTTTGATTTGATGTCATTTTCTGATATTGAACTAGATGTTGATCATTTTGGTTTGACATGTTCAAAATTCGGCTTGGTGCATGTTGCAAGTTTTGTTTTTGAATTGGTGATTGTGGTTGTTGACATTGATATTCCACCATTGGTTGAACCATTTGTTGACATTGTATAGTTGGTTGGACATATTGTTGAAATTGAACCATTGGTTGTGTTGGTTGCATATGTTGGACCCTTGGTTGTGATGGTTGAAAATCTGATTGATAGTAAACACCTTGTTCTTGTTGTGGAGGCACATAATGTTGAAATTGATGTTGTCTCCTTTTTTGTAATTGTTTCATCATCTCTATTTGGGAGAGGAGAGCTGGTATGTCTGATCGTTCAAGAAGAGATCTTACATTAATTGGCTCAAAATTTGGATTTTGACTTGGAAATTTTTGAAACATTTTGGACATTTGAGATCTTATCTTCTCACTGTTTATCACTTTTTGCTCCAATATCTCCTTTTCTTGAGCTAGTTTCTCCTCTAGTTTTTGTATTTGGACATTTAAATCATCATGATAAGTTTGACCAATGTTGCTTTGTTGTTGGGTTGAATAGAATTGTGATTGCATTGTCGGTTGATATGTCAAACTTTGTTGCATCATTGGCACTTGGAACCTTGTTTCAATAGACATGTCACTTATGCGAATGCAATATTTTTGGAATTTTTCAAGGATAATATATGATATGCAACTAAATGCAAACTAAATAGATGAAAATGCAATCTATGTTTTTGGTGTTTTTGAAGATTTTGACAAACTTTTGTAATGCAAATCTAAGAGAGACCCTTAGGATATTGGAATGATGTCTAGACCTCAAAGGACAAAAGGACTTAAATGGCAAAGGACAAGATGACAATGTCTCCCCTATATGCTTGGATACTAAGCTAGGTTTGACGAAATGATATTGATGACAAAAGGACAAAAGTTTGATAATGTCTAGACTTCTTAACAATGACTTAGGGTTTATCAAAGATTTGGATTACTCAAGTATGACAAAGCCTGGATTTGACATTATATGCAAAAGGATAATTAATATGCAAATGATCTTAATATGATATGACAATGACTTAGGCTTAATGAAGAGACTTAGGATATGCAAATGCAAATGTATGATAATAGTATGACTTTAATGCAAGAGGACACATGCAAATGGATGACTCTTATTGATATGCAAAAGAAATATGACTTAGGTGAAACCTCACTTTGGTAATTGACAATGACTTTGCAAAATGCAAACCTAGGATGCACCTAAATGCAAGTGACATAAGAGTTGAGACAAGTTTTTGACCAATGTTGGACAACCATGCTTGAAGTATGATCTTTGAATCTTGTTGAATGTTTGTTGGATGAATGTCTTTGGTGTTTGATCTTGTGTTATATTAATGTGTTTGTTCTTGAAATGGATTCAACTTTTGACAATCAAAGAATACAAGATGTTACAACTTAGACTCAAGACAATCATGCTCATTTCCACATTCCTTATGGTAGGCAAAGACATTAGGTACTTGAGAGGTAGACTCATTATGGGATTCAAGGAGAATACATAGATGCTTGACCCCACGGGCTCCCCTCCACGACACTCACTTCTCAGGGCAGCCAAGCATCAGTCCCCATGGAACCTCCCCATGGCGAACTTAGTATCTCTTCCAAGTATCCGAATTTGTCCTTCTCAAGCAACTAGAAGGGTTTTTGGCCTCTAAAAACAAGGTGTGTAGTAAGGATTTCTGTTAAGCATTACTCCTTGATGTCATGCAAGCATGATTGAGACATTAAGCCCATCAAGATACCAAACAAATGTAGTCGCGCAAGCGCGATTTAGACCAAGAGGCCCTACTTAGATGTTGATATGAGAAAGAGTTTCAAGGGGCATCACTTCCCAAGTAACTACAATTCCCACGTAACACTTCCTTCAAAGCTTTCGCTTATCGGGTATTTTTTTATAGTGAGTTAGAATGCCAAGGAATTCTAGCCGTACTCACTTTGGGTCGTCCCCTTCTCACGATTATCACTTGCTTGCTAAAGCAAAGTGGTCGGGAAGGCAGGCCCTCTAAGGGTGACAAACAATCAACAACACAAGTATGGTACCGAAGATCTGGATTTCTGATCACCCTAAGAAGGATGAGAGCATACTCTCCTACTCCAATGTCATACTTAACAATCAAAGCAAACAAATGTTCATTCCCACCTACTTATAAATCACTAAGTGCCTAATTAGAAAACTCAAACACACAATTTGGTTGTTTCTCCAAGGCAACCTGCAAAACACATGTCAAAAGTTTGATTTGTTGTCTTTGACCATCGAATCTGCATAACACATGTTAGTAGTTTGATTTGTAGTCTTTGTCATGCGTATGCCAAGATCCTGCACAAATAATTAGTACCAAAATCCAAAGCATAGAAAATAGAAAGCAAAAACACCAAAAATTATTTGCATGAATGCATGATTAATTTGCCAAGCTAAATTAATCTAGATGAAGGTTGCATGATTTTGTTTTTTTCAAAATTTTGACCATTTACAGCAGCATAATTAAAAATGTCATAACTTTCTCAATATTTATCCAAATTACAAACCGTAAAATGATCTGGAAAGATAACAACGTGATCTAATAAACCCAAAAATCGTTTATTTTAATTCTGCACGCATTTTTTTACGTTTTCAATTGATTATGACTGTTTTTTTCTTCGAAGAAAAATCTGCAATTTCTCCACAAAAAAATCTGCAACTTCACAAAACATTCAAAAAGATATTAGATCCAAGCATGTTCACGTCGGGTTCACCATTTAATGTGGGATAGAAATTAGGAATCATTACAAGATAAGTAGATCAAATCAAAACATTAAACATGATAGCTCAATCAAAGAAATACTCATTGCAATGAACCTAATCACAATGCACATTCAATAGAGGTATGAAAATGAAGCATTCAAAAGAAAACATTATGCAAACCAGACTCAAGATTGAATACTCCTTCCATGCGGCTCCATTGTTGTTCTTTCCTCTTCAATAATTTTGTGGATCTCACCTACAAGTGCTCTCACAATTGAAAGCAAAAAGCTCAAGAGTACTAGAACTAAAATTTGATAGTTTGACAGCAATTCGGATTTCAAGAAGTAATTGAAGGGGTTGAAGAAGAAGAATTATCCAATTTATAGAGAAATTGGAGAAATCACAAAATTGGCATGATGCAATTCAAATGGAAATTGCAAATCAATATGACAAATTATGACAAATTATGCACTTTCCATGCACAATTTGATTGATTGACAATTTGATGACAAATTATGACACATTCTATGTCAAAATTGATTGATTATCAATTATGACAATTTCATGACAAATTGACATGCCACTCCCATAGAATTAGGAGATGAATTAGGAGGGAAAAAGAATTAGAAATTTGAAAATTAGGAAAATTGAAATTGATGACCAATTAGGAAATTGGAATTAGAAATTGATGAAAAATAGGATTTAGTGAATTAGTGAATTAATTAATAATTTTTCATTTATTAATCAATTCACAAAGAAGAATAATTAGCCAATTAAATAAAGATTTAATTGTAATAAGAAGACTTAGGATTAATAAATAATTTAGTAATCCTAGAGGAAGAAATGGCAAATTAGGTTAAATGACCAAATCATAAAACCCTAGAAGACGAATTAGAAATGCGAAGATGACAATTAGGTCTTGATTAGAGATAATTAATGTCATGATTTTGAATTGATAAAGGACCAATGCGATAGAATGATTTGAGAAAATGCGCCAATTAACGAGGAACAATGACAAATTGATCCAAATTGACATAATTGAGACAGACAACGATCGATGACAAATCGGTCGCAAAATGACAAAATTGACAAGTGGACAAGGATCGACAACAAAATGGATTGCAAGATGACAAGATTGAACATGACAACGATCAATGACAAATCGATCGTTAAAATGACAAGATTGAAGGATTGATGATAAATCGACAAGATTGAAAAGGGGACAAAACCCTAATTAGGATTGACGATGTCCAAAATGATAAGATTGATGATAAAATTGATAAGATTGACAGGAGGACAAAACCCTAATTAGGATTGACGATGTCTAAAATGATGACAAATGAATACGCATATTGATGTGACAAAGTAAAATCGATCAAAATCATGACTGGATAATGTTGTCGACAAGACCAAATTCGAAGACGAGATGATTGAAGAATGTAGAAGAATGACTCAATGTTCGCAAATGATAAAAATCAAGTGCGTGACATAGGAGAAATGTTAATGCGACGCAAAAACCTAAAATGAGGCAATGCGCAAATGTTAAAGTATGACCTCGCAAGCGTTGACCATTTTTGGGTGTCTACACTGAGTATGAGGGTCATACCTATTGATGCACTCCAAAACCAAATCCGTGCATTGCACCGCTACTGGGAACATCACTGCCTCTAGCAATCTACTCTCAACTAATTTCTGTGTAACTAGATGCTGGTCAAGGTTCTTTACACGATCCCAAAAATCTTTCAAGTCAATATGCCCTAGTCAAGTATCCCCAACCTTTGATAGTGAGCTCTCTAACCCATTCAAATGCTCATACCCTAAGTATTTGTCTTTCATTTGAATTATCCTTCAAATCCTTGGAAAAATTTTGGCATTGTTTCCATTTATTTTGGCCACTTTCGATGACGAAATAAGAACCCTAATACTGTGAACAGCAAGCTTTTTTATGGTTATCTGATGACTTACCTTTTTCTGTAGCAATGGTGACAATTGGTGCTTCAATTTCAGGGCACCACACTAATTTTGTTGTGCATTCCTTCGCTGAAACTGGCTAAACTCCTTGATTGCATTTTGAACAATGATAATTTAGGTTATATAACCTTTCCCTCCAGCTACATTAACTACATGCCTACCTCGACCCTCTGCAATTAAAGCACAGTAAATTGGGTGGTGTCAACACTCTGGCTCTAGTTTAGTTAGAAAAACTTGCTGGTGCCCGACAATAATTTTAAAACCATACTTCCTTCTACTTTATGCCACAGAATGTGATGCTTGTTTTGATCCCTTTCTCTTTAACCTCTTCATCTTAGTTTGGAATTAGGTGTCGGAGTCCGACGAGGTTTTATAACTTCCTCATGGCCCGACCCCTTAATTCACACTTTGGCCTTGAAGAGTTTGTTTGTTAAGAAAACCCCGACCATTTCCACCTTCATGAATCTCCTTTAAGAGATAAGCAATAGGGTTCCAACGTGGTTAGAAAACCGTATCGGGACCTGACACTTCATATAGAACTTAAGAATATGACCAAAGAGGCCTGAAACTTTGACAAAAATGAACTTACTAAAGGCCAAAAGATGAGTTTGAGACCGCATGTCGGGTTCCGACACAGCATTAAGAACTAATGTTTGTAGACTTAAAGAGGACCAACAACGAAAAAGTTTTAAAGCCAAGTACAAGGAGGGGCATCGGAGCCCCACAAAACTTTTAGAACAAAAGGCAAGGACTGACAACACCTTTTAAATGCTTAAAAGAAAAGCCACGGGGTCTAAAGGCTTGTCGAAGCCCAACGAGAATTTTTAACTTAGACTCAAACCCGAAAAACTCACAAAAAAACAGTGTAGAAACTTAATGATGGAAAATGAGTTCACTTAGGCGTCTTAAAACATGAACAATGTCCCCCGACCTTAAAATGAAAGGTAGCATTTGAAATTTTGATTATGGGGAGAAATTCAAGGCAACGCATACATACACACACACACACACATATATGTAATCTGCAAACTTAAATTTTGACAGTTTTCATGCTATAATGTAATATGAACAAAACATCCAGCATTCTATTGATCTTTGAATCAACACTTTCAGCATAGAAAGAAATTATCCATTATGGTCTCTTGACTCTTTTCCTGACTGGTCACGCTCCCTCGATCAATATACAAGGAAAGGCAAAAATTATAAGGATGTAAAAACATGTTATGCTTGTTTTTTAATTCGAAATCTAGCATTATTGGCATTAATTCATAGTACGTACACAGAGTACAGATGAGATCAGAAAAGTGAAAAACACTAGTGATCTTGTAATGCAGAGCTCTACACATTTCCAAATAAATGTAAAATGGAATAAGGAAATTTCCTACAAAGGTTAGGCAGGTTACTCTATTAGGAAGTAATACAGAATAATAAAACAAAAAGAATATTGCACCTTCAAATATGACCCCGAATCACAACATCTCCTCGAATAACAGGAAATGGTTTAGTAAATATTAACAAATGTGGATAAATAATGATAATCTTGAGATCAATGCACCAAATTAATTAAAGATGCATGCATACATACACAGACAGACAGACATGCATACATAATCTGCTGACTTGAATTTTGACAGTTTCATGCTATAATGCAATATGAACAAAACATCAAAAATTCATATAATTTCCACACCCAGCATTCTATTGATTTTTGAATTGACACTTTCAGCATAGAAAGGAATTATCCATTATCGTCTCTTGACTCTTTTCCCAACTGGTCATACTTCCTCAATCAATTTACAAGGCAAAAATTAGAAGGATGTAAAAACATGTTACACTTCTTTTTTAGTTTGAAATGAAGCATATTGGCATTAATTCATAGTAGGAATACAGGGTAAAGATGAGATCAGAAAAGTGAAAACACTAGTGATCTTGCAATGCAGTGCTCTACACATTTCCAAATAAATGTAGAATGGAATAAGGAAATCTCCTGCAAAGGTTAGATGGGTTACTCTTTTAAGAAGTAATACAGAAAGAAACAAAAAGAATATTTCACCTTCAAATATGACCCAGAATCACAATAACTCCTCGAATAACAAAAAATGGTTTAGTAAATATTAACAAACGTGGATAAATAATGATAATCTTGAGATCAATGCACTAAAATAATTAATGGTGCATGAACCTTCACCTGGGTTTTCCTAGGGTCTACCCCAAGCACCCTGGGTCACAGGGTACTTGGGCCAAACCCTGGTCAAACCCCAAACCATACCAGACCAGAACTGGCATGTGGGGCAATACTGCAAAACCTGGTAATATAGCTGGTTACTAAAAAAGCATTCCCTAATACATAACTTGAGACTGAAAAACTCACCATTTTTGGCCATAAAATATTTCAAGTTGCCAAATTTTGTTGCTTTTTACTAGAATTTTTACCAAGTTTCTAAATTTGGAGTCTGCCAAGTCCAAGTTTGTGAACTCTGCTTTAAACAGTTAGACTCCTGCCATGACATGTACACCATACATAGATTACACAATGTGTTTTTTATTTTGATCCTTCTTAAAGGGGCATATGAAGCTTCACTTAAACAAAAAACTCCTACACAATAACCCCAGAAATCACCTTATCATTCTCTCTTACATAACTGGTGATTATTTCATGTGTCGCTTTTTTTTAATTAGGTTTCATCCAAACACTCCCCTAAGGGCAGTGCATGACATGCTTTTGGATTAGATTTTTATCTAAGGACTCCTTGTTTCATCAATATTCATCGGAGACATGCACATACCCTCATCCACAGAATAAGAAAGGGACTCCTAATAGCCAATAGGTGATATGATAAGACATTTTCCTTATGGAAACTAACGAGTTATGCAATTCTACTAGGTATCATCCACCTCTCAAAAAATTATATGTTGAGGTGGTTGACGATGACATGTATTTCATGTTGATTCTTGTGCACAGTTTAGAACTTATTAAAGTACATGAAAAATATGTTTGCTATAGTCACAAGAATGGTAGTCAATAGAAGAGAAAAAGGCATAACTTTACTCCTATCTATCAGTATATGTTTTGACCCCTAAACTATAGTCTTTGCTCAGCCAATCAGCATCTCGTGATATTGCCAGGTGGACTTCTCCCGTTGTTGGTAATGCAAAAAAGGAAATGATGATGCACTCGTACATTTGTTGTGTTTCTAAGAGGTGTAATATTCTTAGACTTCAACTAAATTATTAATATGAATAGTGAGGACAGGCATGAATAACATTAACAACTCTTTTGCAAGCATTGAAAAAGACAAAGAAAGAGCACATATAACCATCTAAAACATCATACATATCCAAACATTAGAACATATTAAAAGTAGTATATTACCTATTGGGCCATTGGCAAAGAGTAATTACTGAAATGAAATTTTGTATCTGATAAAATCCTATGAGATAAGGAATAGTCAAAAACCTTGCAAAGAGGGCAAAGTAGACACGGAAGGGAGTCAGACTGTTTGTTGAAAAGCATTTCAGCCCATTGCAGTATACAATGGTAGCAGAACCTATCTGAACAGAAAAAAATTGAACATGTTAAAAATATAAATAGAATGTGGCTTTGCACGATAATCACCCAAAGATAAGCTCTTCTTCACTGAATAATGGAAGCTATTCATCCAAGTTGAGTGTTTTGTGAATTCAGTACAACATAAATAACTTTGCAAGAAAATTTGAAGAAAGGAAATCAAATCTCCCAATACTAATATAACAATAGTCATCTTTCAAATGAACAATACATGGCCCTAACATCTTCCAACGATACATTTAGAAGAACATTCCAAGAATAATAGTAATGTGTTCATAGACAAGCCCATCAGTGACAATTAATTCTTTCTCAAGGTAACCGGTCTCATTCTTAATATGAAACTACACAAGTAATTACAAACACGGTCATTCTAAAATCAAAATTCATTTTTCCCTTGTTCCAATTTATCAATGAATATTGACTCTTTCACCAAGCTATGGTGGTTTAAATTTGAAAAGCATTAGTCCCTAAGTAAAAAAATTCAGGACAGCCAGGGACAGCTTACACTAGAAATCAAGAGAGATACTGCTGATCACAGTTTGTACTAGCTGTTCAGAAAAAACGCCACCTAAATGAAAAGAATACAAAATGGGACAAACTTGAATGTTCATTGCAAGCAACTTTGGGAGGACAGATAGCCCTTACGCGTAACATCTAAACCAAAAGAAGTTCACCCTTGGTGTTGCAGAATCATCGGGTGTGTTTCCTGAAGCTCGCCTGTTATAGATAACTCCGCTTTTACTGAGACTTAAGACTATTTAATTTCACTTCTGGCATTTCTTTGTTGCTTTAAATTTGAGTCTTAATTTATATCAAGATTAAAGTGCACCCTGTGTCTAAGACTCTAAAGAAATGAACATAAATGATCCCAAAAAGACCTACTGAATTGGTTGAACACCAGAGTTTGATGTAAACTTTCATGTAAACAAAACAAACAATAGCATCAAAGCTATACATGAAGCCACTAGATATTTACCAAGTCCACGAACTACTTAAGACAGCTTCAATATAGCAACCATGGTCAAATTAACCACGTGTAGATAAACCTACAAATTTCTAATGCTGAACCTCCACTATAGTCATATAAAGGACTTGGCATGAACTAAAATCCTTTTTAAGGGAACTCATGCTGCAAATTAACATGACACCCAATTTGTAGGGAAAACATTTGCACCAAGCAACAAGCATACATAACTGAGATTACTGGGTTTTTGTTGTTTGCAGAGCTCAGACAATTCCTAATCCAATCAGATAATATTCTTGGGTCAAGAGAAAGACATAATGCAAACTGAAATCATTTCAAGGGGACTTCACATGCTATGAATGAAAACAGAACTTGATTTTGTGTAATGTCCCCACTTGGGATTTCCCTTAATTTAAACCTGAGACATCCATTCTAACCTCAAATTAGAATAGTAATATATTAATAAATATAATTTTATCAGAATTTGATATATTCTACTATAAAATTCTGAGATTAATTCGAATAATGGAACTTATCTTGATCAGCTTTCCGGATTTTGACAATTGAGGATATGTTATGACTGATAGAGTCAATGATACCAGCAGTTCTGAAGGTGGCATTCATTGATATGAGTATGCAATTTGTCTATGACTGATTTTGTAATGGCAACTGTACTGTCATGGTTTGTGTTATAGTTCTTTGTCACTATGCTATGTATATACTGTCATCCCTGACACCAGTCCACGTATTCATGCGATCTGGTTTACTGACTCTGTGCATGTAGAACCACCCAACTGGGCAATGATTGTGGTGTTCTTTCGGCTTTCTATCCGTAAGTATATATAACCAATTTATGCCAAAATGTGAATGAACAACTCAGCTCATCCCCATGCATACCACCAAGAACAAAGATGTTACTGCTTGTAACTTAATAACAGTTCTGATCTTATCAATCCATGGTGATGTTATTGGATGCTTTGATTCCTTTCCTTTATATCTCTCAATGTGAGGGAGAGGTCACACCTCTTCATCATGTATACCCTTTGGCAAGAGACATGCCCTTTCACCATTAGCACCCTTTGAAAGAGTGCAACTCTTCATTATTTCTGCCCTTTGAAAGGGACACAACCTCTCATAATCAGATCTGCACTTATTATTTAGATCAGATCTGCACTTCTCATTTTCAAATTATTCCCCCTCTCAAATGAGGTTCTCTTCTCCCTTTTATATCTCATTGTTGAGGGAGTCACAACTTTTCCTTTCATGTCTTTTGACTTTTCATTAATCATATTTAATTATATTTAATTATTATTTTATATTTTAATTTAATTTTAAATATTTTAATTTTATTATTATCATTTATTATTAAATTTTATTTCAAAGTGGGGACATTACATTTTGTATGGCAAACATTTGCACCAAGCATTAGGTATGCATAACTTCTAGTAGGCTTTTGTTGTTTTCATCATCCAATCAGATATAATTTCTGGTCACAAAGAACAGTTAACAATAAATATCTCCAGGGGAAGAATTTCTTCATTGCCAAGTTTTGTATTAAGCATCCTAACAAGTATGGACTAGCATAGGTTTTTTTAAGTGAACCTCATCAGATATAAAAAGGTCATACTGATCTCATCAATGAAATTAAAGCGACCCTCATCCCATGTAAAATGGCCTAGAGGTAAAGTAGGTTTAGTTTCTCTTAAGAGTCATACCAATTTGAATATCCCCGTGGACATGCACAACTCTCTGGAAGTTTAAAGCGTATCTTCCCATTAAGAAAAAGGCCCTGATTTAACAGGTTAGAAAACAGTTATAAAATTTGAAAATTACTTGTCATATTTATAAACAAACTAAATCAATGAAATCATCAAGTTTATGCAACATGGGAAACCCTTGCACAATATTCAAAATTATGGAATCTATTGTTTTCAAAGGTGCTTTAATGGTAAATCGGTAGAATTTGATTTAAAGGCATCAAGCCCAAACTATATCCTAAAATCAGATTATAAATCTTTCACTAAATAATTTAATAAGTATTCAACCATATTGAACTTAAACAAGATAGTTCGATTGGGTTGAGTTCAACAACTAAACTAATGAGCTTCCTTAACAAAGGCCAAAGTTCAAATCCCAATAAGTATGTTAACTATAAAATTGAGTAAACAGATCTAAATAGTAAATCAATGAGATTTTGTACAAAATGCCCAATTTCAAATGCCCAGAGACAGTTCAGTGTAAAATTGAGAAGTCAAATGGGATGAGCTTGAGAGGTAAATAATCAAGGCTTTCATAGTGGAGAAGCATGAACAAATCAAAATGTTACAAGCTCATTTTGCAAATGTCAAAATTTTTAATCAGGTAAACTACCGCACCTAATTTGCCATGGTATATACCAACAGGAAATACCAGTGCCATCTCCTAGATGCATTTGACAGAAAAGATACTCCTTAGTGGCATTCTAGAAAAAGAACACTCTGCAAGGAGAACCTACCAATCAAATAGAAATTAACTAAACTGAGCTCAAGTGTAAATCGATGGGATTTAGTGATAAAGGCTAAAGTTTAAATCCCAAAGAGACGCAGTAAGTGTAAAATTGAGTAAAATGAGCTCACAGAGAAAATACTTTTGTAGAAAAGATGCAAATTCAGATCCCCAAAAGATGTTAAGTGTAACATTGAGTAACTTGAGCCAAGCAACAAGTGTGCTCAAGTAGTAAACCAATGGACTTTCACAGACAAGATCCAAGATCAAATCCCCATGCTAAGTGTATAATTGTGTAAATTGAGCTCCAGCAATAAACAATGGGGTTTCCTAGAAAAAACCGAAGTTCAAATCCCCATTAAATACAAAATTGAGTAAGATCGAGCTCTGAACAAAGACCTGAGATCAAAAATCAGAAGTGTAAAAGTAAATAAATTGATCATACACCCAGGTTCTGATATCAGAAAGAGATGTTAATTGTTAACCATAAAATTATGCACATTGAGGTCAACCGATAAACCAAGTTCGCCTTCAGCAATAAAGACCCAAGTTTGAATCCCTTGAAAGCATCTTACGTGTACAATTGAGTAAATTAGGTGATGACCCACTAAAGTTAAAATACACGAAAGTATGTTAGCTGTAAAATTAAGTATATTGAACCTGGCTATAAATGAATTAGCCTTTCCCAACAATGATCTTGGTTTGAATCCTTAAAACAAATGCTAAATGTGAAATTGTTGAATATTTCTTGGAAATAAATGCAAAAACCAATAAAATAGTAGATCACTTTGAGAGGATGACCTCCAATAATCAAAAATAATGATATGAATTTAATTGTCAAACTTATGATGGTTTGAAAAAGCCTTACTTTTCCTTATTTATAAGCATAACTATGTAGAGGCACACTCCTTTGTCTTAATCAAGTCGGCTTAAAGAATAATTAAAACTAATAAGTTGTGTTCCACGAGGAAACATCATTGGCCTTCAAATACCTATCCCCATCCCCAATGGCGTTTTAGGTACAGCAAGATGGCAAGGGAGGCCCCCTAGCATCCGCAACAATCCTCAAAGCTTCAAAATATTTTTGAAACATGTTGCAGAAATAGGAAATCATGTAGGGACACAACCCTTCATCTTAATTAAGCCAACTTAAGGAAAAACTAAAAGTAAGAAATTGTGTTCCACAAAAATGCATCCCTGTCCCTCAAACCCCCATCCTAATCCCCAATGGCATTTCAAGTACACCGCGGCAACAAGGGATATCCCCTACCATCCCCAAAAATCTTCAAATCTTCAAAACATTTCCAAAACATGTTGTAAAAATAGGAAATGTGGTGGAGACATTTGGCCATCCCCAAGACAGCCAAAGACATTTAAAACATCCCCTAGCCATCCTAGGTACAGGCAAACTATTAAAATAATATTGTACTATTGATATAATGGTCATCTTAATCATTTAATTAGTATTTAGAAACTTCCATTTATATCTTGTCTTTAGGTAGTTTTAGGAAGTTTCCTTTTTGTCTTCCGTGTTTCTATTCTCAATTGTTTCTGTTATAGAAAGATCATCTTGTAATTTTCTATATAAGGAGTATTCTTCTCCTTAATTAATTACAACATCGAATCATCATTTCATTGTATCAAAGCTTAGGCTCTTTTTTAGCAAATTTTTTTAATAAAAAAAATTTGTAAGTTTTCCAGTTTTTTTTTGCAAAGAATCATCGAAAGGGTTTTGCTTGATTTTTTCCACAAAAAATTATGGAGTTTTGTTTCTGTTTACTACTTGCGATGGCCGCAAGTAAATTTTTTGAACAAACTAGGAGATTTTGTGTGATTTTCTCCTCAAAAATCGGGGATGGGTTTCTAATTTTTCTCCACAAAAAATCATGGAGGGTTTTGTATGATTTTCTCTTCAAAAATTGTGGTGTCTCTATTCGTTTTTTGCACAATTTTTCCACACAAAACTCATGGATTCTTTCTCTAGCTGAAGGATTTTCTGATTTTTTCCACAAAAAATCATGAAGGGTGCTATTGTTTTCTAGATTTTCTGATTTTTTTCCAAAAAAAATCATGATTGGTTTTTGCACAAGTTTTGAGAAGCTGATATCAATGTCTTTGGATAAAGGGAGGAATGGCTTTGTTACCCAACATCATGTTGGAAGGATTTTGGTAGAAGGATTATGGTAAAGTTGGTCATATCCAAAAGTTTTGCAAAACCAGGGAGAGTCTCAGCAATAGGCTCATGTTGCAAAGCGTTCTAAGGAGAAGGGGCCAGCCTTCTATTCATTTATGGCCAAATGACCTACAAATTATATCACATCTTTTGTAGGGTAGTAAGTAGAATGACCATTAAGGGAGGGTATTAAAATAATATTGTGATATTGATATAATAGTCATCTTAATCATTTAGTTAGTATTTAGAAACTTCTATTTATGTCTTTTGTCTCTAGGTATTATTAAGAAGTTTCCTTTGTCTTTCGTGTTTCTATTCTTGATTATTTATGTTATGGAAAGATCATCTTGTAATTTTCTATATAAGGAGTATTCCTCTCCTTAATTAATTACAACATCAAATTATCATTCCATAGACATCCCTAATGGTAATGCAATTTTTTATAATGTTTAAAAAATATCATTCATAATATTGAAAAAAGAAAGTTAAATATATCATGTTCTTGTGACACGACACCTGTTGTTGAGTTTGATTTAGTTTGGCAGGTCTTGTCCATTGTGTTGTTGATGGTGTTGCAAGAATTGGTTAGTGTTAGCAAGGACATTACACAGGTCTTCACTTGGGATCTAGGTGGAGGAGTTTATTTACAGTTGAGATTGCTAGGGGACAAGCAATTTCAAGAGGGGCGGACTGAAATGTCCCCTTTTTAGTTCGTTCCTGTTCTTCAATGGGATTAGCCTATTCCTGACGCTCGTAGGCTAATAAGGTTGAATAGGATGTCCTTTTGAGGGATGAAGCTTCTCTAGCGGTTAGAGTTTTGCGGGTTTGGCTTTCATTTGGCTTCTTTTGGACTCTGCATGCTCAACTTACTATTTATAGTAAGTCAGGATTTGATTGAAAGGGACCCTTACTAATTTAAGTAAGGTGTTTGGTCATGTACAGCTTCATCTGCTTAGTTCCCAGTTCAGACGGCGTTCAGTATTATTGGGTAATTATGGAGATATTAATGTTTGTTTGGTCAAAATAAACATTAATGATTTTTAAAGATCATATTATAAAGTTATAATGTAACTTTATTTCATGACTTATTTGAGGGTCAAGGCATCATAAGTTGGGGTCATTGGAATTAATTAATTAGACTCTCAAATCAAGGTAATTATTAAATGATAAAGTGAATCTAATTTTATTATCATTTAATATCATTTAATGAGCAAAGGAGAAATCGAACTTGTGAGGGAAATATATATATTGTCTTGAAGAATTCGAACCTCATGGTGATTATGCTGTTGAAAATGGTTGATTTCTTTGGAGAGGAAGAAACCAAGGGTTTCCAATTTCCAAGCCATTGAAGAACGTGATACTCTTCAGTGTTGCAGCTGCTGTGAAGTGGTGAAATGTCCACTAAATTGTGGCATACAGGGAGCTTCAATTCAGGAGTTCCAATTGTGCAAAAATTGGTGAGGAATTTCTTGTTTTTGGTGCTGATCACAAGTGGCATCTGCAGACCAAAAGGGTTGATGTGATAGGGGTTCATTTCTATAATATCCCTTGCCAAATCTGATTGAAAATTTCTGATTTAGATGCTCAAGGAATATTGTCAAACACTTGTCATGAAACTTCTGTACTTGTTGATTGTGGTTTCTTTTTGATATTCTGATTTAAGAGATAATAATATGCATTCATTGAACTCAAAAGGGCATATATCAAAGTCTGAAACTAAATGAGAATGCAATGTAACACCTACCACTAACCTTTCAATGACAATGTGTGATTGAAATCATATGAAATATGCATCTACAGCTGTTAGGCATTTCTACAAACATTTGGCATGCATTCTAAGAGACCAAAATGCACTTACAACAGATTGTCATTAACACAAACACTTGTCATACCCACATGTAATTCCCATGTGCCAATGAGTGGTACTAACAGCAATAATTGTAGCCTCCAACAATCTGAAATCGCTCCTCAAACCCCTTTGAATTTATGTAGATTAACTCTTCTAAAATGCATTAGTACTGTAGCGTTTACTATTCATGGATACTGTAGCGATTTACTATTCATGGGGTACTGTAGTGCATTGTTCACAAGCATTGTAGCAGCAAATAAATCTCTGAATATAATCCCTTTCAATCTGCAAACAAACTTTGAAATAAACCCTCCAATCAGCTCTATATTGACTCCTAAGTCCTGAATGAAGCCAACTCTCACAAGCATAATCAGATGATATCGCACACCCTCTATATGTTGTTACAATGAAGAAGCCACGCTCTGCAGAAACCCTTGGTATCCTACACTTCAATGCTCTTGAGAAACTTCAATCAAAAACTCCAATCACATAATGAAGTTCGCTTCCTTTTGCACACTTATATTTCCTCAAGAAGTTCGAACTTCTTCAAAAAGCTCTTAATTAACATGAAAATGTTATAATATTTCATTGGCATCAATAATGTAATTAAACCTTGGGTTATGTGCTCGTAAATTATTAATAAACTTGGCCCCATTCTCATGATAAATAGACCCTCATTTAAGTGCTTTATAATATAAAGTCATTTTATAACTTAATAATATAATCTCCAAATAATTAATGTTTAATTGAGCCAATTAAACATTAATATCTCCATGAATACTCTATATTTTCGAACGTCGTCTAAACTGGGAGCTAACATGAGGAGACTGCATATCTTTACTAAAAATAGCAAGGGTCCATCTCTAACATCCCAAGACTTACTAAAAATAGTAAGTAGAGCAAATGATGTCCGAATGATGCCAAACAAAGACCAAACTGAAACACTCTGAACACTGGGGATGATACCAATCCTCAAAAGATCCTCTAACCAATCCCATTAGCCTACGAGGGTCAAGGTAATAGGCTAATCCTCACTAAAGAACTGATGTCAACAAAAAGGGGACATCACAATTTCCATGCTTGGCCATCAATTACCTAAGCAGCCGTACAAGATACAGCCACCACTTCTGCTGTGGGAGGGCGTAGATCCCTAGGTGCCTTGATCTTGGAGATAGAGGCCTCAATAAATTTCAATTAAAATCTGCAAGGGTTGTGATGGTAAGAGAAGGGGAAACGCAGCATTAAGGGAGCAATAGACATTCTTTCCAAGGTGCAGACCAATAATTTGCTGCTGTCCGTACATTACCAGCTGCTGTAATTCACCACCAAGCTCACACATTCAAACCTTTGTTCACCGGGTATGATGTAGTATGAAATATTAGACATCAATTGAATAAAATAACTTAAAGGGAATTGAGTTGCAGCCCTTTATGATCTTATATCTATGCTCCTAATGTTAGTGGTTCGCATGCCAAATGTTTGTAAAAATGTGTACTGGCTGTAGATGCATATTTCACTTTTGACAGTCATGTATATGCAAAGGAAGGATTAAATAGAAGCTATTCTTGCTTAGTGCTTCTAGCTTAGACATTATAGAGATCATTTGCAAACAATTTTGGTGCTGTGTAGTCACTTAAACAGAATTATATCAGACTCAAACTCAGACTAGCAGACTGAGACTTGGTATGTGAATCATTTGACAAAATTCCTTGTGTCGTAATCAATCATTCCTACATCTATATGTGCAAGGGTTTCTACAACCTGCTGAGCTCCTTCTAATCTAAGCACATTCTCTCTGACTCATCCTTCTTAATCATAAACAGTGGAGATGAATAGCCACTTTTGTTGGGACAAACAATGCCTAAATCCAACATTTCCTTGACCAATATTTTTATTTCCAACTTTTGTTGATGGTGCTGAATGATCCCTTGAGGCTCTAGTGGATCTTCAATTTTCACATCTTAAGCTTCTATAAAATGTAGTTGTGACATTCTACCATAAGAACCTTTCTTGAGTAATTTCTCTATCATATGGGAGATAATAATTTGACTCAATGGTGATTGTATTCTTATAAATTCATATTTTTGTCCATTTGTATTGAAAGCCATGAATAAGTCCTAAGAATTGAAAAGCATGGTTCCTAATTATTTAAGCCATTGCAAACCTAGAACTACATCTGCTCCGGTAAGTGGGATAGCAAACATTTATAAATCTAACTAATAATCTCTAATTGAGAGTTTTATATGATGGCATTTACAACCACAAGAAAGTTGTTTTCCATTGACCACCATGACAGAAAATTAAAGACTGGATACCCAAAACAATTGAGCTCATACACCAATATTCTAACCTTCTATCAATAAAGTTGTGTACTATCTATCTAAGTTTTCAGTTCTGGTACTAGTTCAAGTTCAAGTTCAAGGGTTTGGATCATGGCTTCCGTTAAAAAATTTTGGGGCTTTGGGTTTTTTTATACAAAAAACACGTAAAAACCATGTATATATATATATATATATACAGCTTTTACTAAGTCGCGACACTACAGTCCACTTTGCTATGCTGATATCCTTGCTCTCTATTTTCAAGATTATCTGACAGCAACTTAAATCAGCTAACAATGCATAAATTTAACCATTTCTTCCTCGATGCTCTCGCTAGAATGTTGAGCAAGATTTCCTATATCAAGTAGTGCCTTCCTCCAATCCCCCCCCTCTCAATCCCCCTCTTCGAAATGGCTATTCAGTCCTTAGGATGCACCAAAATATTATACCCTTCATACATTAGAAGAGCCAAAGTTGGTGGCAATTTAAGGTTTGGAAGGTGGGATGGGAAAGCCATTTATGGCAAAGAGATGACCCATCCCTAATCATTGTGCAAATGATTAAGAGGACAAATTAGGTGGGTTAATGAGAGATTATGAGTGCAAGTGGGCAATTCAAAAGGATATGACATGAGGAGAGAGAATGAGTGGGGGAATATAAAATTGGGGGAAATGTTAGTCATGATTAGGCTAGATGATAGGATTAAGGGGGGTGATTTGTAGGAATCAGTGGATTAGTTATTAACTATATATATATATATATATATATATATATAATCAAATGATTTAATTTAAATTCAAATAAAAATTATCATGCATGTTTTAAATGACATTCAAGTTTATGGTGGTTTTGTTGTTTAACTTTATATGATGTTATGAAATATTATAATCTTAGTCCATGTAGTTAATTTCAGTTTTCCACTAGCCTAGAAGCATGGATTAAGACTAGAATATTACATAACATCATATAAACAGCAAATTTGCCATAAACTTGAATGTCATTTAAAACATGCATGATAATTTTTATTTGAATTTAAATTAAAACATTTGAATAATTTTAATTTAAGAATCTAATATTTATACAAATTTTACTTACTTTATATTTACTGGTATAATACAACATTTTAAAAGAGATTTTGCTAGGATTGATATAATTTTTTCTGTAGATTTAAATTTATAAATATTTAGTTCCCGATTTTAATGTTTATACATATCTTACATATCATCTCATATACTTTATTCCATTGAGTACAACATTGAATGTCTGACAAAAAATTATAAATGTTTTAACGTAGGCTGAATTTTACATGTATTTAATTCTGCAATCCACTAACATACCTTATTACATTCATAAATGTACAAAATTGGATTCCTGATTAAAAGCTCCAATTTAATTTTTCATATGAACTGAATTTATGTGAACTAAAACTTAAAAAAACTAAATTCCGAAATCTGGGCTCTACTGACTGCATTAATTGCAACAGAGAAACAACAAATTAATTTTAAGAGAGATCATCAAAATCGTTTTTTAGCGTTTGGTGGACAGAGGATGAAGGTACCATAAGACTATTTTGGATAGGCGGACTCTGTGTCTATCAGTCAATCACTAACTGCAAGCCAAAAGGGAAAAGGGCATAAGGCAACACAAGTATTAACAAGCGAACCATGTGCAAGAAAAAGAGCTGGCCACCACAATCAAAATCGAGTGCACTCATAGGTGTACTGAACTGATACCCAGATCTAGTGCGAATTGGACCCAGATCCAGGCAGGCATGTCAAGTCCCTTTTTCTAAAAATAACACTTGCTAAATATATTAAGTCCCCATTTGCCAAAAATAGGAAGTCAACTATGACAATACATTGGGAAAGATTATTTATTTAATATTTATAATGTCCCAATGCAATTTATATCATTTGGGAAAACAAATATTAAATTTATTTTAATGGAGCCAACTCAGGAGGCATTAATGGTAGATTTTATGACATATTGTCGTAATGAGAATTATAGTTTGATTTTAGCCAAAAATCCAAAGACAATTGTGGGAATTCTTTATGAGGCCTATTGTTGAGGGGGAATATTTGAAATATCATTAATTAATATTAAAGTTGGCCTCTCGGGACGTTGAAATATGTGTCCTTTGGGTTCATGTAGCAAGAAGACTTAAACAAGAAATGGCAGTTACAAATGGAACGGCCTTTTCGGACAACTCAACAATTGGCAACTCAATGGTCATAATGAGAGCCTCTTTTAAGAGGCGAATTGATCATATTTTGTTTATTTTCCAAAAGGGGGGGCTGTGAGGGGTTGCTCCTCTATATATTTTGAAGTGATTTCACATTCTCGGCATTTTATCTTCCTCATTCTAACCAGCTGATGTTGTATGTCTTCAGAGGCTGATAAACCAAGGAGATTGAGGCTTACAGGTAGTGGTCTAGAGGGTCTCTAAGGGCAATCTCATTCAAAGGTTGTATTGGTGCTTAATGCTTTTAGTTTGCAGTTTTTTTTCCATCAGTTTGTATGTGTTTTGTAGAGGATTTGAGTGCATAGTTTAGATGTTTGGCTTTATATTTGTATTGTCATAACAGAATATATTATTGTTCTTGGCTGTTATTTCATGTATTTTTCTGTTGTGAGAAAATGTGAGAAGTTTGGAGAAGTTTCAGTAGTAGTTGTAGCTGTTTCTTGCGTGTTTGAATATCAAAGAGTTGAAGTTTGTTATTGATTTTTGCAGTAGATGTTCATGGCTGTTATCTGATGTTTTGGACAGCAAGGTTGATGTAAAATCATGTTCAAATATTTAATAGAACAGTCTACATCAGTTTCATAACAGAATGCATTGTTGTTCTTGGCTGTTTTTTGGATGTTATTTCATGTATTTTGCTATTGTGAGAAAACGTAAGAAGTTTGGAGAAGTTTCAGTAGTAGTTGTAGCTGTTTCTTGTGTGTTTGAATACCGAAGAGTTGATGTTTGTTATGATTTTGTAGGTCATTTCGGTAATACCCAATTTGTCTATTTTCAAATTTATGCAAATCTGATTAAGAGATTAAAAGAAATCATTCAATTTGATTTTAATATTTTAAAAAGGGACATTGCAAATGGTATTAGAGCTAAGATCTTGCCAGTCTGTAGGGTTTGATTGTTTAATGTTTCCAAGTGACAGAAAAATCAGAAGAAGAATCCATGGCTAAAGAATAAAGAGGGAAGCATAAGGAAGATCCAAGAATTTTTTTTATTGCAATGGTTGATAAATTGGCTCTCATTTTGGAGAAAATGTGGCAAGAGAAAAATACATTGTTCCTCCTACTTCATCTCTTGCTGTAAAATGGTATGGAGAATACAAAAAAAACTCTAAAATCTTCAAATCAGCTATTCCATTTGTGAAATTCCTAGAAATACATGAGAATGATCCAAAGATAAAAGAACAATTGCATAAGGATAAACAAATCAAGAAGCCAAAAGATCGATTAAAGGTTAAATCTCAGGGCGTCATCAAGAAAGAGGAGATTGAAGAGAAAGAGCCAGCATAGAAGAGGATAGAACCAAAGGTTAAGGGTATTGAATGTTCAGTTGGAAAAGGTATTTCAATTGATGAGATTTCACAGCAAGGATGTGATTATTTGGATTAAGTTCATACAAAATCAGGACCGCATGTTGATTATGAAGATAATTCAAAAAGATTTTAATATTGTCAAAGAGCCCTTTGAAAGTAGAAAATAGGAAAACTCTTTTTGTGCAAGAAGAGAATGTATCTATCATGCAGGATTATGGAAGAGAGTCACTCAATGAAGAGTTTGGTAAAAGGAAAAGGGTATTGGCACATGGTGATCCATTGATGGAGTTACAGAGTAAGATTATGGATGAATTTTCTTTTAAGAGCAATTTTTTGGTTAACCCTAAACTCATGGGTTTTGGATCACAAAAATATTGTTGAGAAATCTCTTTTGGCAAATGAAGATAAGCTTCCTACTTGCAACCGAGGTATGACAAAATTTCAGTCCTTCTGGCATTTTGGAGAGCATGTAAAACAGGTAGATCATTCTTCAAACTCTTGTATATGGGATCCAAGTGAAAATCTATCCAAAGGTGATACAAATAATTTTTCTATGGTTTTGACTTATTCATGCATGATGGTATGGCACCCCGGTTCCTTTTCCGATCAATCACAGAGGGGCAACATTCAAATTCATTTGAAGGCTGAAATATTTGATGGATTTGATACAATAGTCAAATATAGAATATCCATTCTATGCACTTGAATAAATAGAGAGCTTATCATAACCTTGAGCAAGGGTAAGATATGTTTCAAATTCTATGCTAACAGGGTTATTGAAGTACAATGTCTACACTTTTTGGAAAAACATCTTATTATTGAAGATAAAGCAATGATGAAGGGAAAGATAGTTGCAAGATTCCCTCAAGAATATGTAGCATGGTCGGCAAGAGGTTTCAAAATGGTTGATTTTAAATTTTAATACTTAACTACACATTCTAAAGTTTTATGTTGGTTGCATTTAATATATGAGCTATTAAAAATGCAAAAATCCAAGGAAGTTAAGTTCATAGGTGAAAAGTGAAAGTGTTAAGAGGAAGGTCCAAAATCTACAAAAGTGGAGGATGAAAAAAAGAAGGCTCTAACTACAAATTAATATCTTTATGACTCCATGACAATAAATATTTCATACTTGGGCCATATCACCAATACTCTTAACATGCAAGAGAATGCAACAACTAAGAAAATCCTATGAAGGTAATCAACTCATGTCTTGCATTTCACATTCTGATTTTTCATATCCATGTGTAGAAGAGTACAGTGTTTTAAGAGAACCTAAGCAGGCAACAAGTTGTTTGGTGGTAAATAGCATGCAAGTAGTGATATTTACTGATGAGCATCATAGATCTCTTTCTATCATTCCATTCTTTCCAAATCAACAAAGGGGAGTGTTCAAACATATGCTTCCAAGATCATCTTTGGAGGGGATATTTCAGTATGCCATGGGTTTGCACACACTAATTTTGTCTCAAATTTTTATTTTGCATCATGTTGCTCTCAGACATCTATTTACAGAGAGCACATGGAATACAAGTTCTTTCCTTCCAGGTTGATTTTCCAATTCATGGTGAATCAAGTGAGATATTGATTTCATCTATGTTAATGATATTTTGATCTCCAACAAGTTTTGGAAACATGCTTGGGAGTATTGCAATATAGCTATAGATATATTCAGCAACAAGAGCTCTTTTCTAAGGCATCTTCATGGGACATTGATAATACACTTTCAAGACATTGGCACTCAAAAATGTGATGCTACTGGAAAGAAGCATGATGGGAATGCTTTTCTTTATGAGAAATTAATTTCTACCATAAGGAAACTTCAAGGAGATGTCCATTCTGACATAATAATATTAAATAATCCTTGTGTAATGATTTTCAAAGGGTTGGTGATTTTGATTGATCTTAGTAGCATGCAAATGTTATTGGAGGGAAGTGAAATTAGTGTATGGTAAATTTATGTTTTCCTATGGCCTATATTGCTGGTGAATTACTGTTGTATTCCATTTATATTGTTGATCATAATGTTTTCCAACCTTGTATGGCTGATTGTAATCTTGCACACTTGTATACGAGCTAACATGAACACTCTCATAAGTGTTGTAGTTTATGTTCCAAGGGAATTTTCATGCTTGGGAAGGAATGATTTTCATTTTGCAGCTACTCATGGAGACATTGCATCCCTTACATGGTTGATCACCTATCTTACAAGGGAGATATTTTCATTTGCTACTTAGGTTGGTCACTCATGCAATTATTGCTGATTTTGGTAACTCTTGTTTTGAATAGCTACAATTTGTTGCACTTGGATCATTGCAGAGAAGGTTATCATTGCTAGTGAAAAATAATACAACAGCCATTGCTTTGGTTTGGAGGATATTCATGATAGGAGTCTCCATTGGAGGAGATGATATGGATATGGATGATGTACACAGTACTTCTATGATGAATTCTAGCAAAGGTTTCAGGATGATGATCACAGGGAGGCAAATGAGTTCATTTTTCACATGGATAGGGAGTGTCTCTTTCCTAAACCAAAGATGAAGAGGAGAATGTTGAGGGCAGCTCACGGCACTTCACTTATGAAGAATATCAAACATAGATCGATGGATGGTTTCAAAAGGTACATCATTTTCCATCACGATAAGATATCATCTACGATTCGGACACCTAGAATGATATGGAATGAATATTGCTTTTGTCTGATACTAATGGCTGCTCCGTTGATGTGAATTTTCTATTGCATATCAATCCATAAAGCTGGAAACACTATCACTCTGTTTGAGATCCACAACATCATCAAAAGTATTAGAAACCATTAGTGCATGTTGCTCAATGTTCATACATCAATTCAGTTGGGAACTCAAGCTTGGGAAGATAAGTTTTGGAAAGGAGGAAAATTGAAATTAACTACATGGATTCTTTGGTTATAAATTGAAGATAATCACCACCAATCAACATGAATTCTTTGGTTATGAATTGAAGATAGTCACCACCAATCAACTCAACATACACCTCACAAAGTCTCTCCAAGATGCTTGGAAAGAAGATACAACATTATATAGATGCAAAGTCAAGGTTTGCTATGCAGTTTGCCATGACAGACTATTTTGGCACCAAGATTTCAGCTTTACATGTATGCAATTGCTCAAGGACAAGCAATTTTCATAAGGGAGGGCTTGTCATATCCCTTTTTCTAAAACTAGCACTTTCTATATACAGTAAGTCCCCATTGGCCAAAAATAGTAAGTTGACTATGACAAAATACATTGGGAAATATTATTTATTTAATATTTATAATGTCCCAATGCAATTTACATTTGGAAAAATAAATATTAAATTAATTTTAATGAAGCCAACTCAAGAGGCATAAATGGCTGATTTTATGACAAATTGTCACAATGGGAATTACAATTTGTTTTTAGCCAAAAATCTAAAGACAGTTATGGGAATTCTTTATGAGGCCTAAGTTGAGGGGGGGTATTTGAAAAAATCATTAATTAATATTAAATTTGGCCCCTTGGGTTTGGAACGTTGGGATGTGTGTCCTTTGATTCATGTAGCAAGAAGTCTCGAACAGAAATGACAGTTACAAATGGAAGGGGCTTTTGGGACAACTCAACAGTTGGCAACTCAGTGGTCTTAATGGGAGCCTCTTTTGGAGGGAAACTGATGATATTTTGTTTATTTTCCAAGAGGGGGTCGTGATATTTGGAGGTGATTTCACATTCTGGGCATTCTATCTTGCTCATTCTAACCAACTGATGTTGTATGTCTTCAAAGGCTAATAGACCAATGAAGAGGGACCTCCAAGGGTAATAAAACAATGAAGAGGGATCTCCAAGACTGATAAACCAAGGAGATTGAGGCTCAAAGGTAGTGGTCCAAAGGGTCTCTAAGGGCAATCTCATCCAAAGGTTGTATTGGTGGTTCAATTTGTAGTGTTTTCTCCATCGGTTGTATGTGTTTTGTAGAGGATTTGACTGCATAGTTTAGAAGTTTGGCTTCATGTTTGTATTGTTGTTCATAACAGTATATATTACTATACTTGGCTGGTTTTTTTATGTTACTTCATGTAATTTACTGTTGTGAGAAAGTGTGAGAAGTTTGGAGAAGTTTCAGTAGAAGTTGTAGCTGTTTCTTGTGTGTTTGAATACCAAAGAGTTGGAGTTTGTTATTGATTTTTACAGCAGATGTTCATGGCTGTTATCTGATGTTTGGCAGCAAGGTTGATGTAAAATCATGTTCAAACATTTAATAAAACAATCTACATCAGTTGCATTAAGTTGGGTTTTAGTATGTTATGGTTTTGGAGGTCATTTCAGTAAAACTGATTTGTCTATTTTCAAATTTATACAAATCTAATTTAGAGATTAAAAGAAATCATTCAATTTGATTTTAATATTTTAAAAATGGACAAAAAAAATTGGACATTACAAGGCAGCCAATGAACCTGACTATATAACTATCTATATCAACCAATACTATCACCTTTAACTTTCAACATAACTAATCGCTTTAAATATTTGAGGTGTGTGTGTGCCATTCAATGCATGTTGGGAAATAGTAGGGCTTTCTTTCTCCTCTGAAGTCTCATGCTCAAGTTCCACATTTGGTTCTTTTGTAACTACTCTCTCTTCTTCAACCTCATTCTTAATAATCATTAATTTTCTCTCACTATTCGTACACTTATGACCTCTAGACCATTTGCTATCACAGTACCAACATAGACCCTTTTCTCTCTTTCTCAACCTTTTATTGAGGACAGAGCTTAGTAATTTGTCTTGGGTTAAAATTGTCCCATTTTTTGTCAATAGGATTAGTCACATTTCTATCTTTCCATCTTATAGTTTAACCTTGTGTGTGTAAATTCTAGTGGTGGAGTTCCATTGCTCAGTATGCAAGGCTTGTTGGACAACTTTCCTAACAAGGTTCCAACAACCAGCATCATGCTTAATTTGGTCATTAAGTCCTTTGATGTAAAGTTACAGCCTATAATAAGGTGTCACATCCTATATTCAAGTCACCAATCTCATATGCTCAGCATTATATTTGGCTACATACCCTATTTATTTTAAATTTGTTAGTTGGGTGAAATAGCTTCCCTTCCATGGTTGCTCATAGTGCACTATTAGGTCATTACTAAATTCTTTTCAACTAAGTACTTGCCCTTGCTTGGCATTCATCATCCATTAATACAATTGATGAACTTTAGATTCTAAATGTACCGAGGCTATGTCAACATTGCATAGTCTTATATATTATGAAGCTTAAAATATTGTTCCATGAGACTTATCCATGAAATTGCATCTATAGCATCAAACTTATGAATGCCTATTTTGGGTAGGTTCAATTTTGGGCCTTGAAAAGCTGCCCTATCCCTTAATTTTTTGTCTGTTAGGGTTGTCACCAACTAGGTTGTTTAGCCAAGGCTTCAGTTCAAGAAATAGTTCTTGTTTAAACCTATCCAAACCCTCATTTAAAAAATTAAAGATGTTGCATATGGGGCAAACAAATGATCCTTGCTAAAATGTACCACTATATCACATCGTCATGGAATTTTTCCGTTGACTTAAAGTAGTGAACATTAAAGAGATTCACTAGACTCAATATTTATCGAAAATTTCTCTAATCCAAAAGATGACATGGCTTTTGATGTGTGTGTATTGTTTTTTTGTAAACTCTACATTTTTCAATTAGGTAGAGGAGGGATGTACCTAGTGTGAGTTGTAATAATAAAAATTTAAATCAAAAGCTGTTGTAATAATAAAAATTTAAAACAAGAGCTTTAGCTAAATTTGATGTCCCTCTTTTGACCAATAATTGACAAAATTTGCCTCTAAGTAGAAAATATAAAGAATTGATCCTACCTAAAAAAAATTCATGAGCTTTCCAAAAAACAAGTCAAAAAATCTTTTAAAAAAAACAAATATTGCAGCCTGTAAAGCAACTTAATGAAAAATAATAAAATTGTAATAAATTCCACAAAATGATCATAGATTGCTAAATTTTTAAGTAAAGCTTGCAATTCACATTATGTTTTGGATCCACTTTGGTATCCATATCCCTTAGCATGTTTCTAGGCTTATTTGACCCTTTCCTTAGCCTCTTTCCACAACGTCAAGGTCATGACCTCTTGTGGTATCTTTTATGTAAAATTGCATTCTACCTCTGCTAACCTTGTCACTTCTTAGCTTGTAGCTTTTCCAAGAGCTGTAATTGTCTAGACACTAGCACAACATGTAGGTGTCCTGCAATAGTTTGTCATTCATCGATTGTTTCAAAAGATTTTACCACCTACTGAATGCTCTAATTGGTGGTAACAACTTTACAACAAATCCAAATGGCTCACATTTTGAACCTATGTCACAAACTCTCAACTCACAAGCAAACTTTCCAACATACTGTTGTGACGTTTTCACACATCGCCCCATTGCAAATGGGGACCCTTGCTTTTTTTTTTGCTGTTTAGGGTTTGTTTTCTAGGTCTTTTAGGGTTTTGTCAGTTGGCCTTTGCATTTTGAGTGCTGTCGGGGAGATCAATAGGATAGCAAGTCCTGTTGGAGTGATGTCTTGATCCTGAAAATTTGGCTAAGTCTGGAATGTTCTGATCCTGAAATTTGACTAAGTCTGGAAACTGAAAAACCTCAAAAAACTAGATTTTGCAATATAACTCCTGGAGGTCTGAAACCACTCTCAAACATCCTGAAAGTATATATGGAATATAACTTATACTTAAATGTTATATTCCATTAAAATTGTCCTGATAGAGAGTTCGAAAAGTTAAATTTCGCTCCTGTCCTTCATTGAGGATCCAGAGCGAATTTCGCTCATGTCCCTCTCCAAGGGTCCAAGGCGAATCGCTCATGTCCCTCACCAAGGGTCCAGAGCGAAAAAGCTTAGTGGAGTCATTCCTGACCATGTTTGGACAAATTGAGACATCAAAGGCATGATGGAGGACAAAATGAACGTGATAGAGCATCCAGACTTGATTAAGGACGATGAAATGATGGAGTATTTGTCTAGAAAGGTAAATTCGCTCCTGTCCCTCACCAAGGGACCAGAGCGATTTTATTCATGTACACATTTTTAGACCTTGTTTGGACTCGAACTTTTATTCATGGCGTGTAAAGAGATGATATTTTCCTCAGCGAAGGAAATTTGAAGTGAAAAGTAAAAAGATTTGGCCCTGAGAGCAAAAATCGCTCCTGTCCCTCACTGAAGGACCGGAGCTTGAATTCCAATTTCGCATTATCCTTGCAAGATTTAAGTGGTTTCGCGATTTGAGGAGGTCAAGGGAAGTATGTTTTGCCCGTTGAATATAACTTAAGTACGCCACAATGAAGAAAATCGGCCTAAGTAACAAGTTCGCCCCTATCCCTCTCCAAGGGACCAAGGTGACTGGCTAGGGCGCTCCTGTCCCTCTCCAAGGGACCAGAGCGATTTTCCCTCAAGGCAAGTTTTTGGCAAAAGGAAAGCAAGTTTCGCGTTTGAGGTGGGTGGAGGAAGACACAATCGATCCGTTGAAGATAATTTTCGAAGCTAGCAAAGAACGAATTGGCTTGTAATTGCAAAAGTGCTCCCGTCCCTCACTGAAGGACCGGAGCTTGAATTTCAAATTTGCACTGTTCTTGCAGGATCAAGACAATTTTATGATTTGAAGAGACCAAGGAAAACATGATTTATCCATTGAATATAATTTGGAAGGCTAACAAAGGACGGATAAGCTTGGATTTGCAAAATAGCTCCTGTCCCTCACCAAGGGACCAGGGCGAAAATGCTTTAAAGTGCACTCATTTCAAAGATCGAATAAATTGAACTCGAAATTCTAAGTAAAAATGCCATCTTGGACGTCAAAAATGAGGTCTTGGACGTAAAAAACAAGAAGTGTGAGGTCCAAAAGGTATAGGCGCTCCTGTCCCTCTCCAAGGGACCAGAGCGATCTTGTTAATGGCCATTATTTTTCATGATTGGGCGCCAAATATCCTTCAAATTACATTAAATGCCAGATTCGATAAAACCTTGAAATATTTTTGGCATTTAATAAAAGCGCATGGTATTTAATAATTAATTTTGAGCCTAAAAAAATCGAATTTTTTAATTATAAAGGCATTTAAAATTAATTATTATTATTTTTAAAAAATAAAATAAAATTGGAGCGCTTGGGGTATTATTTAATGTTTTTATCAAGTCAGCCTCTTCTTTTATTAATTTTTATTTATCTTTTGGCCTATTTTTCCAAGTCAGCCCATGGAAATAAAATGGTGAGCGCTCTATATATTTGAGGCATGTTTTTCATTATTCAAATCATTCACTCATCATTTCAAGTGCGATTTGGAAGAGCAATTTGAGGAGCGAATTTCTACCAGGAGTGGAGACTAAGAAGGGTGAAATTCATCTTGAAGGCTATTGGAGAGGCGTATTTCTTGCTAGATTGGAGGATAAATTCCAGATGTTTTGAAGGTATTTGAAGGCGAATTTCCAGATCTTGAAGAAGCTAGTGGAAGATGGAGTTCTTTTCCAAGCTAAAGGGGGCGCATTTTGCTAAAGGGAGTCTTGATCTACATTTTGCCTAGCGAATTCTCCTATTTTTGCATCATTCTTTAGAATTAATTCCCAAGTGGAGGTATGGCGTAATCACCTTGGCACCATTTTTGAAGATTTAAATTTTGCTTTGAAAATCCTAAATTAGGAAATGATAACTCAAGATTTATCATGAAGTTTCCTAATTAAAATCTTGAATCTTCCTTTTAAAGTTTAATTTTTTCAAAAACATGTTACTAATTTTGAAATGTTGTGTAGGTATCAAGATGGCGACTCCCAAACCCGAAGGATCTACAAGTCGGAAGGCTCTCATCAAGGAAAATCAAGCTAGATCAGGGACGGTCTCCTCCAGGACGATCAAGCAAGGACAAGGGCGACCTCCTCCAGCCTAGCATCGACAAGGATGGCCTTCTTTGGACTAACGTCATCAAGGGCGACTTCTCCAATCCAGTATTCCAAGGCGAGGTACATCAATCATCCTGCACATCAAGGACACAAGAAGTCAAAGCAAAGGGTTCGTTGAAGAAGTAGATAGTTCCAGATGAATTAATTAAAGCTAGCTTCTCAACAACATCAAGTTGAATATTTACCAAGTTACAAGTGTCAGACGAGGTGGCATCCTAGTCATCACTTCTCCAGTTAGTGTGGTCCACCTCAGCATTTCCAGATTCAATGTACCTAACTCATGGAAGGTGGCACGAACTCCGATGTACCTACCCCGGCTATCCATTGGCCGATTTTTTCAGAGAGGACATGTGTCCAAGCAATACAATTATTTCATTGGTCAAGCATTAAAATGTTATGTAATGATTGTAACAAACCCTAATTAGGGTTTTCATTGTAAAATCTTGGCCATTGATCTCGAATTGATCTTAGCCATCGAATTGTATTGAGGGCACTATATAAACCCCGACTCTTCATTTTGTAAAGGCAATTAGAGATAGTATGTAAATAGTTGAAGCAGTTAGAAGATAGAAAGTAGTTAGAAGGTGATTAGAATAGCAATTAGAGTAGAGTAGAGAGAGAAGGCAAAGATTGTTGCCAAGAGGTTGTTGTAAAAGACTTGTAACTTCATTGAAGAAATGGTGAAATTTATGGGTCAATTCAACAATTTGCATGGTCTTTATACTTCTCATATTTGATTTCATGTTATTAGATGAGTGGAAGAAATATGCTTGATTGATGGTGAAATTCGCATATCCATACTACTAGCAGTTTGTTGATTGCAGACTTGCCTTGTGTAGTCAACTGGAATCGTTCAGCTTAAGCTTAACTTCAATTGTCGCTTCTTCATTGATATGCATCAACCTGATGGTGTCTATGCCTGCAGTGATGATTTGAACATCATAAAGCTTCCCTTCGAAGATCGCACTAGCCTTGTGGAGATGGTCCTGCGATGTCAAAACAAGACCTAGTTAGAGTTTCATCAAAGATCAATCATTGCTCCTACATTCTTAGTATTAGGATTAGATCCTCTCTTCGCCCTCATTTTTTTTCCTTTTTTTCAAGTCAAAGCCAGTAAGAGCCTATGTTCCAGCAATATTCAAAGCAGATCAAACGTTCAATCATCAAATGTAAGTCCCCTTGTGATTCCAACAAATCACATCATACCACAGAGAGCTTATCCACACATAGAGACCCTACATACAAGAACCTTGGAGTCATCCTAATTGATCCTTTTTCGCGATATCTTCAGCAATCAGAGGCTTTATTCAAGAGAGGATAAGGTACCCTTAGGTATTTTATTCTGTGTTTGATTGTGTACAAAATACACGTCAACACATACTAAAACGCTTTTGAGCATGGTAATCCTCATGTGAATACACCAACATATTTTGCCACTCTCTTGAAGGTCTTGGTAGCACCCTGCAACCAGCCTAGTCTCTTTTGGCTTCTCCAACAAGTCGAGGTGACTTTATTTTTGTTGCTTTTGTAGTTAGACTTTAGGGGTCTTACCTTCTCATTTTTCTTACCTTCATTGCTGCAAAATACTTTGGTGTACTTGGCACCATTGGGGTTTTACTTCCTTGTTGCTCACACACATATACACACTAGTTTGCCACCCCTTATGACTAGGGAGTGACATTCATATAATTTGTCATTGTTTTACTGTTGGTGTTGGAAATAAACCACACCCGGACCGACGATGGACTGGTCCAAGAGGGGCCAGTAGCTCAGTGGTAGAGCACTCCAGCAGTGTATGGAAGGTCCTAGGTTCGAGTCCTAGCTGGTCCATGTCTCAACATGGTATCAGAGCCAAGTCCAAGCTAGGAGCCCCAAGCACACGAGAGGTGTGGCTTAAGGGGGGGCGTTGGTGTTAGAAATAAGCCACACCCAGACCGACGATGGACTGGTCCAAGAGGGGCCAGTAGCTCAGTGGTAGAGCACTCCAGCACTGTATGGAAGGTCCTAGGTTCGAGTCCTAGCTGGTCCATATCTCAACATTTACCTCCTAAACATGTGTAGAATAAAACCGCATACACATTTTTCTATCTTCTTAGCTACTCGTGGAGGTCGAAAGACTAATATAATTGATTGATCATTTGCGGCAAGCTCCTAACGAGCCCCAACATTGTAATGTCCTATGCCTAAACAATAATGCAAATCTGATTCTTAACCCTCGGCAGACACTTGCCAATTGGATAATCACACTATTAAGTCCTCTTATTTAATCAGATCTTAGATCCTCATATTTAAATTATGTTTATACATCAACCATATCATTTCATTCCAATCAACACATGACAAACATAACACTGGATCTTCTTCTTATAACAAACAACAAATATCAGATACAATTTCTGATCTCTCTCTTATTACAATAATGACTGTATTACATTCAAATTATTTGACAACAATGGCAATTCATACCAACAACAAAGGCAAATGAATCAATTCAATTCAGCTAGAGTCTATATCCAATGAAGCTCAAACACAAACTTGGTATGAGATTGCCCTCCAAATCACTAGGGTTTCATCCTAGGATTCCCAGAACCCAAGTGCTCAAAACAAATTTTTAAAGGAATTTGGTTAAGTGTATATGACAATCCTGAATGAAGACATTTGAATATTTATTTCCTCCCGGGAAAAAAACAGGTCAGCCACCAAGCACACCCACAACTCCAAATGTGAATAGTGATCATGGGAGAGAAAGATTCCACTTGGCACCAAAAACAAACTACTAGAAACATTATGGTACGTGCTAGAAAGTTAGGATGGGAAAGGAAACATGGGCAGAGATATCAGTGGTTGGGGGTTGGTCATACCATAAGACTCAAGCTACAGGCCAGGGCATTGGGGGGCAAGCAAAAGGCATGCCGATGAGGGAAAATCTGAAAGTCAAACAAATATAACAGCGGAGCAGGAAATGGATGATAGGTATGACAAGATGGGGAAATCCAAAATTCCAACAAGAAGAAAGAAAGAGCGGATTTGGAAGAAAAGGCATACTCAGGATGGGAAAATACACAGCAGACAAAAACAAGGAAGACACAAAAACAGACCTAATAAGTATAGACTTAGACACACTAGCAATAAGACATAACAAACATCTTCTCTCTTCCAAGCTACAGGCTTTATTTGGTGCTCTTCAACAAATATGAGTTTGAATCCTCTCATCTCCCTCTCATTTTTTCTATTTCAAAATACATATGTTTTTAACATTTTAATACCATCTGTATCACTGGTTTGCTGCTTCTACTGTCCTCGTTTCTTGTAGTGCAAGTCAGTTTGAAATCTAGTGAAAACTTTAACTTTTGCAACTTTTCTGGATGACAGCACATCGTGTTGGGCATCCATGCATGTACTAGGTAGTGAGCTTCACCCTCTGGTGCCAAGTTCTTTATTTTTTGTTAATACCATTTCAGTGTCCAATTTGTCATTTCAGCACTTTTATTTTCTCTGATCTGCATTTTTTTGTCATGCATCTTTCAATCTCTTTTCTAGTTCAAGTAATGAAATATTAAATTCTAAATAGCATTAAATTTATGTTACAGATTATGGTGAAAACAAAATTTTTGGCCCAAATCATAGCTCTTATGCCACTTGTTCTGATTTTTTTAGAATAAATGCAAAAATCAATAAACTAGTAGAACACTTCAAAGGGGTGACCTCCAATAATCGAAAACTAATAATATGAATTCAATATAAACTTAAGATAGTTTGGGAGAGCCTTACTCTTCCTTATTTATTAACATAATTATGTAGGGACACACCCCTTCATCTTAATTATGTCAGCCTAAAGAATAACTATAACTAATAAATAAAAATATTAAGATCAAAAGCAAATTGAGTATATTGAGCAAAGGCTCACCCAAAGTTCAAATCCCCCAAAGGCATGTTAAGAAAAAAATGATGTAAACAACAACCATCCAAGTTCGAATCTCAAAACACAAATAAGAATAATGAGTTGGGGTCATAAATGAATCTATCTACCGTTCCAAGGACCTAATCCCTTAAAAGCGTGTTAAATATAAAACTAATTTAAGCAAACACCCACCAGTGTTCGAACCCTGATACACATGTTAAGCATTAAATTAAGAAAAGTACCAAAATAGTGAAATACCCAAGTTCAAATGTTAGAAACACATGCTACGTATAAAAATAAGAATGCTGAGCTCAAGCCATTAATGAATTAGCCTTTTGTAGCAAAACCTTATGTTTGAATCATGAAGAAGCTGGTTCAATATAAAATTGACTAAATTAAGCAAAAGATTCACCAAAATTGAAATCCCAGGAAGACATGTTAAGTGCAAACTGTTGATCTTCTTGTCATTGATGTCAACGTATGGGCAGTTTGCTTGCTGCCACGTGGTTTGCAAAGTAGTCTTTGTTGTTTGCGTGTTATGCAGATGTATCCGTGGATGTCAAGGCTGCCACTTGTCTTCATGATCGTTTGGCTCTGTTTTGCAGTCTCTGTTGTTTGTGTTATGCAGACGTGTCAGTGGATGTCAACACTGCTACTTGTCTTCTTGAATCGGTTGGCTCTGTTTTGTAACTGTTCTTTTTGTCTTTGGCGGTTTACTGACATTGACAGAATTTTTGGTGGTTTATCAGAAGTCTGCACAAGTTGGTAGAATATTCTTGACTGTTTCAAATCTGACAGCTGTGCTTGTTTGTTGATCATTTTTTGTGTGTGTAGAAGTAGTTCAATATTCCTTGTGTGTACAGAAACAGTTTTAGTTTGTGCAGAAACAGTTTTAGTTTGTGCAGAGTTTGAATGATTAATTTCTGGACTATGCATAAGAGGTTACCAGTCTGACAAATACGTTTTTCTCTTAAGTATTCTCCAGATAAAGTCAGAGCTTGTTTGTTGGAGAGTTGGAGTTTTCTTTCATAATTAAAAAATCAGTTTCATTTGTTGTGTGTTAGGCATGGGGATATGAGCTTAAGATAAGATTTTTAAAGTGTGAATATTGAGATGAGGACTATTTTTGACAGATCTTTCTGGGTTGCAGAGTAGAATAACACACACAGTCTTTTTTGCAGATTTTTTGAAGATGATATACAGAGATACACATGCAAGAATATCAAATTGCTGGGGGACTGATCCAAAACTCATGTTCTGAAAGCTTGTTCAATCTGTATTGAAGAAATCATAGGTGACTTCAATATAATTTTTCGTAAGTTTTGGAGAGAAAAGGGTGTTTGTGATACATTCCTCTCAGTTTTAGAAGAAATTTATAGTCGAATATATATGTTAAAGTCTGAAGTCTGAGAGGTTATAAGTTCAGTTTTATTACTTCTATTAAGAGGTTGGAGCCTTTGTGTTATTGATAAAGTTGGAGCTCTTTTTGAGGTTGGTGCCTCTTTTGTACTGAGTTGGTGCTTTTATGTGAGTTGCAGCTAACTGTTGTATTTGGATTGATGCCCAGTTTATTTTATGAAAACTTTTGATGCTGTGATTTTTTATCCAAAAGGGTTTTCCACAAAATAAATCTTGTGTTCTCTTAGTGGTTATTGGCTCAGCTCTGTTAATTTGTTTTTATATGTATTAAAAGTTTTTGAAATACCGATTCACCCCCGCCCCCCTCTCAGTATTTCTGATTTGATTAACACAAACTTCAGTAAAATAATAAAATGCCTGAGATCAAATCTCAGAAAGACGTGTTACCTATAAAATTAAGAATGACTAAATTCAAATCTTGGAAAGACTGGTACAGATAGAATTAAAAAATATTGAGCTCAAACCCTAAATGAATCCGCCTTTTGTAAAATGAAACTAAATTTGAATCCCTACAAAGCATTTTAAGTACAAAACTTCAGTAAATTAAGCGAAAAATTGCACAAGTTCAAATCCCCGAAAGACGTTTTAACCTTTAAATTGAATAAATTATGATGTGCCCATTCGAGGCCAGGTGCAAACCCCAACTTAGATTTGACAGAATATAATCTAGATTGGCATCATGGGTGGTTTAGCGGGAACAATTTATAAATAAAAATTAAACTGTAAATAAAAAATTTAGACATAGTTAAACTTACGGAAACACTGATCCAAATATGCTTCTCCGTTTACGAGTTCCAAGCAAATGGAGCACTGAATTCCGCCCATTGAAGGCCTCCAACAGGATATACGAAATTATATTATGCCATGATTTTATGACCGCATGATCTAGTGTTGTATGGGTATTTATTCGGTATTCTGCGAGAAAATATAATGGGTAGAAATATACAGTCTCAGCATGGCGTTTGTGTTGGAGCTTCCAATGGCGCAGGAACAATTCATAAGGGAACACCTTCCATTAATAGAAATGGAGAAACAAAAACTGTAACAGATTTGTATTTGTTTGTTCGTACGATGTAATTCCTTACCGTTACGGTTTACCTAGGCTAAGTAAATAAATAAATGCAATCAAATATACCCGTTTTAAAATCATTTTATTTTTATATTGATTATTAATTTAAGGATAGTTGTTTGCGATAGAATAGAAGAGAATAGAATAGAATGGAAGGTTTTTAATATTCATGGAGTTAAAAGAGAGAGTTTATGAGATGGTCGATTCAATTATTTTTATTTTGTGAAGTGTTGATCATTCAATTTGAAAAGAATAAGTTATTAAAGTATTTATGTACTTGAATTTAGATGTCTTTGTAAGCTTTATAATCTAAAATAAAGTGTTCTTCTCTTTTAATTGTGATAGTTGTTCAAAATGCATATTCTCTCTTTTCTCATATTTCTATTGGCATTTTCATTTATATGTTTCATATCAAAGATAATGTGGATTAGTACTCAATTAGGTAATGAGAATCTTTGATCTCTAACGGATATTGGCCTCTAAATAGGCATTTTGTTGAATGCTCGAAGTGAGGTCAAATTTCTCAAGGTAATATTTCTTCTTTCTTTCTTTTTTTCGTTGGCCATAGAGATATCCCTGTGACTCATCACAACGATTCCCACCAAACCTTGCCTTGGGCTTACTTTTTTTTGCCAAGTTTCCTACATAGATTTGTGGAACTTACTAAAAACATATATATTTTTTTAGTTACCATTGCTAATGCAAGCATTCAAGTGTGATTTTGTAGAAAGTTTAACAATTGAATCTACAATCTCTTGTTTTATGAGATGCAATCTTCCTCAAAAATTTGGTTGTGTTTTATGGAAAAAATGCCTAAATATAGGCTATATGTGAGTGTCAAATAAAGAAGATTATGAAATTTGTTTGATGTTTGATTTGGAAGCAGTATCTCTTTGTTAGTGAGATGCCTTGACATGATTGTTAGGTCTCTATTCTATCAAAAACAAGTTTGTGGATATGGAATGAAGTTGTCACATATCTATACTCAAACTTTAGACTCATCCTTAAAATCAACAATGTTCTTCTCTACAGCTTTATTTCATGTTTAATAGACTATTCTTCCTTTTCTAAATGTGTGGAGACTTGTAGTATTTAAAAATACCTTAAGCTTTGTCGATTCATCATAGGAAGGCAAGTTCTCTCAACTCCTATAAATTTAACAATGATTGAAAACAACAAGAAATTGTCTAATGCAAATTCATTACCCTTGTTATTACACCAAATCAAAGTGTGTTGCTAGCAATTACTCTTGAGATTTAATATGTTAGGACTCAATCTTTTCATACCTCTATTTGGCTTGAATCTCTTCCTCTTTATGTGCCCATTTCATGATCCTCCATAAATAACTGATATGAGAAAGTCTACAATAGGCCACCATGTTAAAATTTGCCTTGGTTGTATGTTCCCCTTCCTTTTCCTTAGCTCGTTCCTCGAAACTCAAAAATCCAACAATTGGCTAAGTTTGAAATTTATTTGAGCTTTCCATGTTGTAGAAACACCTAATGGGTTATTAGGGAATCTTGGAGTAAATCGTGCAAGTTATGACCAATCAAAGGTTTCCCTAGTTCCAATAACTTCCATCAATGCCCACTGTAGTTTTGAAAATAGGTGAAACTACCTACGAGTTTCCAATTCCTTTCATGTTATTCATTCTCGATTCTTCTTATGTGCCTTAGCCATTTATAGTGATGTTAGTTAGGAGGTGTGCTTGTTCTTGGAACCATCAATGGTTCTTGTTCATGTTCTTATTGGAAATGCCAATGAAACATGAAGAAAATTGCTAAGTGTTTGTTGAAGGTTCTAGAAGTTCTTGGAATTGCCAAAATCATCCATTTGTTCGTAACCTTCCTTTCTACATTGATTTTGTTCTGAGTAGGGCCCAAGTTTCCGATTGAAAAAATTAGAGTGGGGTCCCATGGAGGGGGCTTCCTAAAAAATAGAGCTGGAGCTACTGAGATTTTTTAGGAATATTTTATATCTATTGGTCTCATGAATTTTGTGGTGTAGACTAGCTTAAAAGTTTAGCCTCCAAAATTTAAGGAAGTCGGTGGTCTCATGAACATAACACTTTTGCATGAGAAATAAAAACAAGTAAAAAATAATTATATTCCTTCCAAAAAAAATCTTAACAAAAATCTAAAGTTAGATTATTGATAAGTGGTAGCTTACATTCCTAAGCTAGTGGGGCAATTTCTAGCCCCACCCCATTTTCACCTGCATAAATATGCAAGCCTAAAAAGTAAGAGCTTCTAATTTTTTGGAAAAGATTCCAAATAATCTCGTAGCAAATTTTATTTTTCATCATGGGACCTCTTGTTCCTAAACAATAGAATCTTAAGCCCCTCCATGGGACCCCAACCTTAGGTAGTGTTTGCATAGTTTTGTAGTTTCATGTTGAAGATCATCTTGTTAGGCGGCCTCACTTTCTTTCTATCAACTTTTAGTCGATTTTGGCTAATTTTTGGAGAGTCAAAGTGATGCAAGAGCATCCCCGGTTCTTGGCAATGTTGCATCAACCATAAATATTTGGTTTTTGTTTGTTTTTTGTTTTGCAGTTTCAACATTTCTTTCTACATTTTCTTGCATTGTCTCACCGGATCTTGCGGAGTTGGATTTTGCTTAAGGACATGATCATCTTCCTTATTCCTAAACCGCGGAGCACTTGGATCATTTTCTGACAAGTTGTTGATTTCGGATTCTGAGACAGTTTTCTGGCATCGAAACCGCTTGGACCTATTTGCATTGGTGAATCTACCGAATCCTTTTCGTAGCTTGTGGAGCCCAATTTGTTGATTCCGATGTTCCTTGGCGTGTGACCAACCTTCCCTTTGATCCACACTTCATCCTTTGGATTTTTCAAAGGAATCTCTCTGGTGGAGGCCAACATGTTGGTTTTACATGTTTGATATTGTTCTTCGCATTTGATCCCCTTTGGCCAAACAGATCTCCTTGGATCTTATAAATATTTGTAATTGAGCATTAGAAATCAGTCATATAGAACATAGAGATAGATCATAGGATTTAGAGGTCCAAAGTTGACCAATTATATAATTGAGCATGTATGTAGCAGGCCAGTGAGTCGAATCTTGTAATCCGGATATTATCAATTATCTGTAATCAGTTTTCGTGATCTAATTCATTCAGTTCTACATTGCCTCCATCATATCATCTTGTTTCCGTTGTGTTTACTCTTGTTGCCCAGTCCGCATTGATCTCTTTGAGGTCCCTCCTGACCGATGATTACACCACAAAACTTCTAGTGGTTTCGAGAACCAGTAAAACCTCTAACTTAGCTTTCAATTCCCTCTCTACCCCTAATCATTGACTAGGAAGTGCAATGGTGGCTAAGTGTTTGATATTTTGGCATTTTGAGGTTCTTCCTTCTTTGATGCCCTTTTGATAGGTGTGTTCGCATTTGGCATAACTGATGCAGATGCAGGTGATACAGTTGAAGATGGATGATTGTACGAGTAAAGGATAGAAGTCTATTTGTGATGAAGAGATTGAGATTTTGTGATGAGATGACATGATCAGTTATTTGTGTTGTCATTGATGGCAACTAATGTAAAATGATGTTCCTGATGCTTTGTTTTGTCATCTTAGTGATTTGGTTTACCAGAAGACAGGGTTTATTAGCAGAGAACTGAAGTCTATGAAACAGGACTTTAACCGATAAAACAGAGATGTTTTGATTGAATCCAACGATCGACGATGATTGGTGATTTGAGGTTTGGATGGTGAACTTGTATCATGGAAAGGTGTATCTGACCAAAACCGGAACTTGTGAAGATTACCAGAAGGCGTGTTTCAAATTTATGATGAAGTTTTGCTAAGGTTTTAGTAGGGTTTAAGACCGGTGAAGAAATCATCAAACCGGTAATGATTTTTGTTATGACGGTGATCAACGACGAGTCTACATGAAGTTGGTAACACGACACAACCCGCATGAAAATATTTGATTGTTGTTTTGGTGCAATTCAAGAAAGAAATTCCTAGGAATTAGTGAAATGCTTAGTAGAGTGCTTTGAGGGTTTGACTTTGGTATAGATCGGATTTTTGTGATGGGTTACGATCAACCAACGTTTGATATTGCATTTTAATTTGTTGTAATGATCTATATATCAATTTGTGATGATCTCTTATGATTTGATTTGTAAATTCATGATGTAATTAGGGTTTAGTGGCCGACCTAGTTGAGATGGCTATTTAGGATGACACAGCTGATGTTTATTGTGTCAGTGGTCTTAGAGAATGTGTTAACCAATCCAAGTGAAGTGTGATATTTTCCTAAGAGTTACAGAGTATTTTGTATAATTGGATCTAATCAAGCAAGCAGAGAAGTGCAAGTAATAGATCATTTCTTATTGTTGTTCCCTAATAGTTGCAGCAAGTTAAATCCCTTAACCGGGTAGGTCCTAACAGGCCTTAAACATTTAAGTCCCCTAACAAGGCAGCTCTCAAAAGAGTGTTAAGTACTCTCATGAGGTTGATCCTAACAGATTATCAAGTTCCTAACCGGGCTTCTAGGCAAATCCCTTAACCGGGTGACTCCTAACAGGGTCTGCTCCTAACCAGGCGTATTGTAAGCTTCTAATAGGGTGTAATTCAAAAGAGTACAAATATTTGTGGGTGCCAACTCCCACCATGGTTTTTCCCTATTTGGGTTTCCACATCAAAAACTTATGGTGTTCATGTGTGGAATGTTTTTCATGTGATGTTCTTGTTTATGTTTCATTTCATGCATTATTTCTTAGACACCGGTTATGATGTTTTATTAGAAGTTTATCAGAGGTTACCGATACTGATAAGGAGTTGTTTGTGAAAGTATTTGATCTGATTGATAAGGTTAATGAGTTGGTAAATGATCAATTTTATATGATTGCTTTGGTGGTAAAAGTATTGATAGTTGTGGTAAATGATTTGATTAATGTGTTAAGCAAATCTGATAAAGAGGTTGTTAGATTTGACTAAAGAAGTTGAGATATTTGTTAAATGGTTTCAGATCTGATATAAGTTTGTTTTTGAGTTTAAATTTTTAATTAGTTTTAATATTGATTCATCCCCCCTCTCAGTATTAATCGGATCCTCATTGGATTAACAATTGGTATCAGGATCTTTGGTCCTCTGTGTGCAGAAAGCCTAACTGCTTAAGGAAAAGAATCTGAGGAAGTAAAGATGATGAAGAAAGAGGGTCGCAAGTTCAACAAGGATAACAACCAGATCTGGAAAGACCAAATGAAGATCTACATCAAAGGTTTTCGTGCACAATATTGGAAGCAAGTTGAAACAACATATGTTGCTCCTACTACTACTCCCTTGACATCGAATGAACTCAGAGAGCAGCAAGATAACATGCAATCCCTATAAGCTATTGTAAGTACTTTATCTGATTTAGAATATATTGATGTTCAAGGATTGGAAACTACAGGTGAGGTTTGGGAAAAGTTAGAGACAATCTATGGAGGAGATGAGCATGTTCAAAGAGCCAAAGAGGAAAGCTTAAGAGAAAAGTTCGATGACATGAGAATGCTTGAAGGAGAGAATATTGCACAATATGGTCAGAGAATCAAAGAAGTTGTTGGTGGCATAAAGAGTGCAAGAGGTAAAATAGGAGATGATGCAATAGTAAGTAAAATGCTCAAAACTCTTCAACCTCAGTATGCTATAAGAGTATCGGCAATCCAAGAACTTAGATCTATTTCAAAGGATAAGGTAATTGTTGATTCATTGATTGGTAAGCTTACAACTTTTGAGTTAAATAGTTTTGACAATAGTGTGACAAAATCTACTGAATTTGCCTTTAAAGCTTCTGTTACCGGTTCATTTGCTAGAAAAGGAAAGGATATATGTCAAAATCATGAGTGCAGGACAAGTCATGGAAGTAACCGGGGAAATGAAGACAATGAAGATCAAGTGATGGAACTTGAGGCACTATTAGCAAAGAGATTTCCAAGAGGCATGGTAAGTATAAAGTAAAGCTACCTTTGAAATGTTTCTCTTGTAGTAAAATTGGTCATATTGCTTCTAACCGCCCTAACATTGTTAAGAAAGAGAAGTTTAGAAGATTCAAAGGAAAGGGAAAGAAACATTGTTATGTTGCAATAGATGAAGGTGTGATCGATGAGGAGTCAGAAGAAGAAGATGACAATTAAGAAATTGTGTTTGTAGTCGTGAAGGAGGAATTGTCTGATGAAAAGGCACTAGTATCTCATATGGAGAATAGTGATGAATGGATTATAGACAGTGGCTGCTCACACCACATGACCGGAGATAAAAGTAAGTTCATAACCCTTAATGAATTTGATGGAGGTGTTATTAGATTTGGAAATAACTCTCCTTGCATGGTGAAAGGTAAAGGTTCAATTTCTCTAAATGGGAAGAGTAATGTTGATGATGTGTTTTGGGTTGATGGTCTTAAACATAATCTTTTAAGTGTTGGTCAGCTCAATGATAAAGATTATTTTCTTGAGTTTAAAAGTGGAGTCTGCTGAATTCTTGGAGGTAATGGTGAAGTGATTGCTATCGTAAAGAAAACTAGAGGTAACTTATTCCATTTGAATAGTAATATTAATAATTGTCTGGTTGCAAGAATGGAAGACAGTTGGTTGTGGCATAAAAAATGTTGTATGTTAATTTTGATAATTTGGTTAAGATCATAAGCAAGTCAAGTGTTGTAAGAGGATTACCCCAACTTGTCAAACCGGATAGTGTGATATGCGAAGATAGTCAAATCGGTAAGATGACCTCTATTTCTTTCAAGAGCAAGAATTGTATTTTTGAGAATGTTTTAGATTTTGTACATATTGATCTATGTGGCCCTATGAGAACAAAGAGTTATTACGATGATAGGTATTTCATGATCTTCACCAATGACTATTCTAAAATGATGTGGGTGACATTTTTGAGAGAGAAATCGGAAGCATTTAATAAATTTAAATCATTTAAAGCTTTGGTTGAGAAGGAAACTGGTAAGAACTTGAAGTGTTTAAGATCGGACCGGGGAGGTGAATTCACATCTGATGAATTTATTAAGTATTGTGATGAAAAGGGTATAAAGAGACAAATGTATGCTCTGAGGACACCACAACAGAATCGCATAGCAAAAAGGATGAACAAAACAATATTTGAAGTTGCAAGAACCATGTTATTGCAGGGTAATGTATCCAAAAAAATTTGGAGAGAAGTGATCAGTATTGTTGTATACACTTTAAACCGGGCACTGGTAAAGAGAGGTAACAATAAGACACCCTATGAGCTATGGTATGGAAAAACACCTTGTGTAAGTTATTTTAAAATCTTTGGAAGTCAATGTTTTATTAAGAGAGATAACTACACTAATAAATTTGATGCAAAATCTGATGAAGGAATTTTTATTGGTTACTCTTCTAAAAGTAAAGCATATAAATGTTACAATAAGAGAACTAAGAAAATTGTTGAAAGTGCTAATGTAAAAGTTGATGACTATCTGATAATTTTGAAGGTACAAGCAGATAAGAACTTGAAAAGGATGATAATGAGGAAAAGTTTGTGATCATTGAACCGAAGGCAAAAAATAATGAAGAACCGACAAATGCAGAATTGGATACTCAACCAATAAGCGATGACAATGAGGAAGAAGATGAAGAACCTGATGAAGAAGATGCAGAACCGGCACAAGCAATACCTAGATATGTCAGACTGAACCATTCACAAGAGCATATAATTGGTGATAAGAATGCAGGTGTACAAACCAGGAGAAAGATCCAAGAGAACTCGTGTTTGATATCTACAATTGAACCCAAGACAATTAAGGAAGTACTAAAGGATGATGATTGGATGAATGAAATGAATAAAGAATTAGATCAAATTGAGAAGAATCAGACATGGTCACTTGTTCCTAGACCAGAGGATAAGAATGTAATTGGAACAAAATGGGTCTTTAGGAATAAATTGGATGAAGAAGGAAAGATTGTAAGAAAAAAGGCAAGGTTAGTTTGCAAAGGGTATGCTCAAGAAGAAGGTGAGGATTATGGTGAAACATTTGCACCAGTTGTTAGATTAGAAGGAGTAAGGATGTTGTTGGCATTTGTTGCATATAAGGCATTCAAAGTTTACCAAATGGATTGCAAGTCAACCTTTCTAAATGGGATTCTAGAAGAAGAAGTATACATTGAACAGCCGGATGGATTTTCCTTGACTGATCATAAGGACATGGTGTGTAAATTGCACAAAGCACTATATGGTCTAAAGCAGGCACCGAGGGCATGGTATGAGAGATTACATGCACATTTGATCAAAATTGGATTCCAACGTACCAGAGAGGACAACAATATTTATTTGAAGACTGATGGAGACAAGATGCTGATAGAAAAAGTGTTTGTAGATGACATAATTTTTGGTGGAAATGATGATATGTGTATGGACTTTGCTGATATAATGAAAAAGGAATTTGAAATGTCTCTAATCGGTGAAATAAAGTTCTTTATTGGCTTATAGGTCCAACAACTGGATAGTGGTATCTTTCTTTGTTAGACCGAGATATCAAAGAGGTGTTGAAGACTTTTGGCATGGAAGACTACAAACCGGTAGGAACACCAATGGTGACAGGCTGCAAGTTGTCAAAGGAAGATGATTCCCCTACTATTAGTGAAAAAGAGTAGAGATCTATGATTGGCAAGCTACATTATGTTGTCCATAGCAGACCAGATATTGCTCATGTTGTTGGATTAGTGGCTAGATTTTAAAAAGAGCCTAAAGAGAGTCACATAGTGGTTGTGAAGAGAATATTTTGATATCTCAAAGGCACAATAGACTATGGTTTATGGTATCTCTATAAAGGAGATTTTACTTTGGATGTCTTTACTGATGCTGATTGGGTAGGTAATGTGGATGATCGGAAAAGCACAAACGGTGGAGCTTTTCTACTTGGAGGAAGATTAGTGGCATGGACGAGCAAGAAACAAACATATGTTTCTCAATCTACAGCTGAAGCAGAGTATGTAGCTGCATCCATGAATTGCACGCAACCAATATGGATGAGACATGTGCTAGAAGGATTCAAGATAGATATTTCTGAACCGGTGACTATCTATAGTGATAATACAAGTGAAATAAATATTTCTAAGAATCATGTACTTCATTCCAGAACCAAGCACATTGAATTGAAGTATCACTTCCTAAGGGAAAGAGTTCAAGAAAAAGAGGTGAAGATGGAATATGTGAAGAGTAAAGAACAGTTAGTTGATATCTTTACTAAGCCCTTACCGAAGGCTACCTTTGAGTTTCTTAGAGGTAAACTAGGGGTTAGACCCCTACACCGGAAAAACTAGAATGATGGAGATCCATCAATCCTATGGATTTCATGTTTATTTTCACTAAGGATTGATGAAGGTGCAGGCTACTCCTTTGGGGGAGCAAGTCTGATGTAAAGTTCTGATTTAATGCTCTGTTATAATTTTTCTGATTTGAGTAGCGGAGATGATGGAAGAGGCAACAACAAAATTGAAGACAAGTGATGCATTTACATCTTTCGCATTGTTGTCAAAGGGGGAGAAGAAAAGAAATCAAATATGGGAGAAGAGAAAAGATCAGATTGAGAGAAGCATTGGTTAAGGGGGAGATGACAAAGGAGGAGAACCGATAGATGATGTGATATCGGCGAGAAAGTTGCAGATGATGATGTTACTCTGATTGTATATTTGATTGGTGTTGCCATCAATGCGAATGGGGGAGATTGTTGGCATTTGGCATAACTGATGCAGATGCAGGTGATGCAGTTGAAAATGGATGACTGCACCAGTAAAGGATAGAAGTCTATTTGTGATGAATAGATTGAGATTTTGTGATGAGATGACATGATTAGTTATTTGTATTGTCATTGATGGCAACTAATGTCAAATGATTTTCTTGATATTCCTAATGTTTTGTTTTGTCATCTTAGTGTTTTGGTTTACCGGAAGATAGGGTTTACGGGCAGAGAACTGAAGTCTATGAAATAGGACTTTAACCAGTAAAACAGAGATGTTTTGATTGAAGCCAACGATCGGCGATGATTGATGATTTGGTGTTTGGATGGTGAACTTGTATCATGGAAAGGTGTATCTGACCGAAACCAGAACTTGTGAAGATTATCGAAAGGCGTGTTTCAAATTTCTGATGAAGTTTTGCTAAGGTTTTAGTAGGGTTTAAGACCAGTGAAGAAATCATCAAACCGGTAATGATTTTTGTTATGATGGTGATCAACGGCGAGTCTACATGAAGTTGGTATCACGACACAACCCACATGAAAATATTTGATTGTTGTTTTGGCATAATTCAAGGAAGAATTTCTTGGGAATCAACGAAACGCTTAGTAAAGTGCTTTGAGGGTTTGACTTTGGTACATATTAGATTTTTGTGATGGGTTACGATCAACCAATGGTTGATATTGCATTGTAATTTGTTGTAATGATTTGTATACCGATCTATGATGATCTCGTATGATTTGAATTGTAAATTCATGATGTAATTAGGATTTAGTGGCCGACCTAGTTGAGATGGCTATTTAGGATGAGACAACTGATGTTTATTGTGTTGGTGGTCTTAGAGAATGTGTTAAGCCATCCAAGTGAAGTGTGAGATCTGCTTGAGAGTTGCAGAGTGTTGTGTATAACTGGATCTGATCAAGCAAGCAGAGAAGTGAAAGTAACAGATCATTTTCTTATTGTTGTTCCCTAACAGTTGCAACGGGTTAAATCCCTTAACTGGGTAGGTCCTAACAGGCCTAAAACATTTAAGTCCCCTAATAGGGCAACTCTCAAAAGAGTGTTAAATACTCTCACGAGGTTGATCCTAACAGATCATCAAACTCCTAACCGGGCTGCTAGGCAAATCCCTTAATCGGGTGACTCCTAACAAGGTCTGCTCCTAACCGGGCCTATTGTAAGCTCCTAACAGGGCGTACTTCAAAAGAGTACAAATATTTGTGGGTGCCAACTCCCACCATGGTTTTTCCCTATTTGGGTTTCCACGTCAAAAACATCGTGTTCATGTGTGAAATGTTTTTCATGTGATGTTCTTGTTTATGTTTCATTTCATTCATTATTTCTGAGACACCGGTTATGATGTTTTATCAAAAGTTCATCAGAGGTTACCGGTACTTATAAGGAGTTGTTTGTGAAAGTATTTGATCTAATTGATAAGGCTAATGAGTTGGTAAATGATCAAGTTTATATGATTGCTTTGGTGGTGAAAGTATTGATAGTTGAGGTAAATGATTTGATTAATGTGTTAAGCAAATATGATAAAGAGGTTGTTAGATTTGATTAAAGAAGTTCAGATATTTGTTAAATGGTTTCAAATCTGATATAAGTTTGATTTTGGGTTTAAAGTTTCAATTGGTCTTAATACTGATTCACCCCCCCCCCCTCTCAGTATTAATCGGATCCTCATTGGATTAACAAGGTGGTGTGTGTCAAGCCAAAGCTCATGATTTGACATGTGGGTCTTGTTAATGTTTCACTAGCTTGCATGATCATTTACAACTTTGACATTGGGTAGATGGTAAGTGCAAAGGTTGAATATTGATGGGTGTTCAACAAGTGGGGTTTTGTTATATTTTGTGCTCATCAAAGGTGCATTTATCTTCCTACTATTATGTTAGCTCATATGGAAAGTGCTCCTAAGGTGGGTTGATGGCATGAACTCCAAAGGCACATTTTTTCTTCATTAGGGTTCAAAGATTTTAATGCTTATTTTCATTTTGCGTCTCAATTGCATGTAAAGTGACTTTTTGGTGTTATTCTTGTTTCTCTGATCTACCTACATACATTATGACATTCACCTTTCCAACTACCCAAATTTATTATTGAGGGATTGATCTAATTTTGGTTTCATTTCCTTTGATCTAAGTCATCCATTTTGGGAGTGATTTGTTCCTTGTTGTGGATTTTGGTGGTTTTCTTGGGTGGTAATTAGGTTTTGGTGCCTAAGTGTATATATGGTAAAAGGTATTATTAGTTTTGGGGGTTGGTTATTTCAGTGGCCATTGAAGGGTATGCAAGTGCAGAACTTTGTCTGGAGTTTTAACTCATGCTTTATCTAGTTGTAGGAAGTATGTAGATACATGGAGCATGTGAAGAATAAAAAGCATGTACATGTATTATGTATTGAATGTCTCCACTATGATTTTTATATCTCTTGGAAAACATTTGATGGTAGTGAAGGTTTTCTCTTGTCATACTTGTTGGCAAGAATATAATAAATATTTGATAATGTGACATCATTCTAATGTATTACAAGCTCTGTAATAGTCATTTATTTGTTGCATATAGATTCATGCAATTCAGTTTTTAATATATAAGAAAGTTCTCAGTGTAATATTTGTGCTTTGATGGAGTATATGCTCATATTATTTATTTTATGCTTCCTTTGTGATTTTATTTCTTGTTATTTGTGATTATGTAGCCCAATGGATAAGCACCAATCTCTTTGTTGGTCAATTTTAAATATTTTAAAATGAAATCATTTTAACCAACAATATAGTTTAGGTGATCCTTCATATGCGCCCATGACTGTTAATATAACCAAGGAGTCTTCATAAGTAAATATTTTGTTGATATATTTCATGTAGTTCATGCTTTCACAATCATATTATCTATATATAAGGGTCATGTATAATAATTCTTCTTAGTCTAGTGATAGTGTTTGGGACCAAGACATCAAGTTGGTTTTGGTTGTAATTATTTATTAATTATATATTTTGTGTGAGTTTAATACTTGTTTTTTTAGTTTAATAAATATTCATGTATACCCCTAAGAACACCCTCTTGAGTCTAAGTTGAGCTTGAAGTGTAGGATATCTAACCCACTCTGGTAGAGTTAGTCACTATCCCTCCATTGTTTGTTGATGAGTTGATTTCACTTGTATGACGATAACCCTAGCCCTGTGAGTGAGATTTGGTTCTAGGAAGTGGAGCAACATTTTTGAGAACCAACAAAATAGTGTCATTGTTGGGGATAAAGTTATTTTAGCTATTTTTGGGTCTCGAGCAATTGAAAACATCTTGAACATCTCATTAACTACTTTGTAGCTATGAATTTTGTTTGGGTGAGTTTGATAGTGTATCGAATCACACCAGTGGAATGGTACTTGAAATGTAAAAAAGGGGTTGTTGAGTTGAGAAGAATAAGAAAACTCTTGTGGTGACTAAAACCTAGAATCAAAATTGTGCCTTGGAGACTTGTGCTTCAAGGGTTTTCTCATTGTTGTGAGGTGGTGACTATGTTGTCAAAGAACAAAATTTTGTTGTTATTGCTCATTGTTCATGAACATATATCAATTGATATCAACTAAGTATTTGATCCTCTATTTTCTTCCAATTCATAGCATGGTTTCTTCCTTGTTAAAGAAATAATTAACATTTTCTCCTTTTACACTTTTTATAAGTAGCTCTAAGAAGTCATGATGAGCTGGAATGGATGCATATACCCTATTGATACTTCATATAACTCAAACCCTAGGGACTATTATAGGATGCATGTCCAAAATTATTATGAGGATGAACTACCATGTTGTTCATATAACCTAGCACAAACAAAGTCTTCACATTCAAACATACAAACGTACATTTTTGAAAAGAAGTTCAAGAAGGATAGGCTTCTTGAGCTAAACTAGATTGTGAAGAAAAGGTTAGGGTTCTACAATCACAAAGACACCTTGTTGTCACACAAAAATAGGTTTCTACATCCCCTATTCTCCCACTTAATCCCATTTATTTGTAGCTTGGTCATTCCTAGATCAATTATGTAAGTAAAATGATGAGATCATCAATTTATAGATTGTTGTCCCATTTTGACAAATATGATCTTTTGGAGGGGGATGCACATGTTGGATTCTTTTCAAACTTCATAGAATATTAATTTGATGATGAAGACATGTGGATGAAATTATTTGTTATAATGGAAAGGCAAGGAATTGGTATTAAAGTTTTTGCAAGCATTTTTTTACCTCGTAGAGTAAATTGGTGACTACACTTGAAGAGGAATATGTTTTGCATTTGGACCCTACTTCTCTTGTTGAAGAATTAGAAAACATCAAATGGAAAAAGGTAGAGTCCAGCATGGATTTTAGTCACAATTTTTTTGTTTCTCTTTCTGAGATATTGAATGATTGCAAACCTAATATACTTGTTTGTACTTACATGTTTCTTGGAGCCTATGATGTTTTTCTAGCCAAATTTAGTATGAGAAGAGTTTTATTTGGTAGTCATACAACAAGTATATAGTTGCCTTGACGTCATTGATGGTTTAAGAAGGGACATAACTATACAATCATTATTCCCAAGAAAAAAGGTTGTTGGAGATGCACTTTTTGTTGAAGATGGCAATTTTTTGGAGATATCACCACGTGGAAGCACAATATTGAGTGATAATTTTACTTGAGGGAGGTAGAGGAAGGTGTTGGTGCAATGTGTAGAAGCATTATAAAGGAAAATTCTAGTATTTGCACCAACCATTAGTTATATTAGTCGTCTAGGGTGATTGTAATGAAGAGATTAATGATGACCTCGTACTTGAGGATGAGAGATATGACACTATTGTTTCTTGTAGTAATTTGGACAGTGAATAAGATTTATATGCAAGAGATGCATTACATGAATAAAATTGGGTAGCTAATTATGTAGAGCATAAACATGTTGGTGATGCAACCAGTGAATAAGAATTTTCCTTATTGTTTGATCTCTTATATTTCTTTTTCCCCCTTTTATTTTGAAGTTGCTATGGATTTATTGCATGAAGATAACATATGCACAAGTGTACATGAAGAGTTAAATACAAATACAAGTGTATGTACATTTGGTGATGTTCAATATGAGGTTCTTGCACTTCAATATTATGATGTTGGTAATCATGTGGATACAAATGAGAGCCTCTTTCTTTGGTGTACAACATGTTGTCTTCCTCACACACAATGCACTTCAAGGGAATTGTATGAAAGTGATGATGTGGATTTGAGTGTGGAAAAATAGGTGTGTCACGTGTCTATTTTTTGTAGCACATGTGATACGGTAGATGATTGAAACAAATAGACAATTTGAAGAGTGCAACTCTTCATTGAAGGTGTCTCATGATAAAAAAAAAATTGTATTGAAGAATGTTGCTTTAGCATAAGTGACTCTAAGGTTTCTTGTTCACCTATTCTCCCTAAGGTAAGTGAAATTAAGTATGAGGATTTCCTTTGTGATGAAGGTGTAGCTTCTTGTAGTATGGATGATAGTGTGTCTGAGTTTAAGTGCTTCAGTCGGGCCCAACATATGTCTTGAGATGGTGTTGAGTATCAACATGTTCTTCTAGCTAATGATCAAATATATACTTGTTTATTTTATGTTGTTTGAGATGTCGAAAGATGAGTTCCTTCTTAGGTCAACAAGATGAGGTGGCATATTTTTCTAAGCAATGTGAATTGGAGGTGTTTTTTTTTGCCTCAATTCACACATGGAGGTAACATAGTTTTTTGTTTGTTGATCTAAGTTGTCAATTGTTCCCCCCAACAAACGTGAAAAGAAAGGATGCAAAGCAAGGCAATGAAATGGCCTATGTTTTGTGGTTACCATGTAATGGAAAGTTCAATGTAAGAGAAATTCTTCACTTTTTCAAAAGCAATAACTAACTTGTTCTTGAAAGGATAAGGTTGCACTTGTTGCAGCTGTGTGAAGGAAACAAATATGGGTTGATGGAAATTGATTCCTTCAATAGGATGGTGTTTGAATAAGGTAAAGTATTCTTTCATCCTTTGCAGGCTTAGTCTACTGTGTTAAAATTTTGTTTCACAACTATACATTTTTTATTCATGCTCTATCATTCTAGGTGGTTGTGATAGTTAGCTATTTATACCCTAGGTGTGTCCTAGGTCTAAAGAGTCACATAAGGTTAGTAATTTGGTTTTGAGTGATTTTTTTAAAATGGTTTAAAATGTAGTAAAGAAGCCAAAATTTGGGTGGTTAACAATGTGTATTCTTCTTCTTTTTTTTAAGTCTCCATATGGTGTCTTTGTTTAAGAGTCGTAGCTTACTACACGTTGACCTTGTCAAAATCAATGTACATGGTTTGAGAAAAAAAAATAGCATTAAAAAGAGAGCTAATAAAAAAGAGAATGGGATGAGAATACCTTCTAGGGTTTCCTTGTTGTTTTTTGATATTTTCATCACTATCCCACAAATGTTCATAGCAACCAAAGATAACAACAAGCTTTAATGATAACAAAGTGAATTGTTGGCTCTTGTGACCTTGTATCAAATAGTAAAGAAGATTTTATACCATGTTTGTAGACTTCATCTTTCCCATATTGAATTCCTAGAAGAGCTAAAAGAAGGAAATATTTGTGTATATACATGTTCATTATGAGGGAGAATTTAATAGATGTTTGAGGAGTTTTAATGCATCATCATTCTCTTTTATGCAAAGGCACACATGCGGGAGGTAAGTAGGCTATTATTTTTCATTGAAGCTTTGTGTGTCATATTTGTCAAAGAAGATAAATATTATGCTCATTAATGCAATGCCCTCATAAAATAGTGTTGCCATCTCGAACAAACAAAGGGCACAAAATATCCACTATTAGATCTATAACCTAATGATGAACTATTAGGATTCACAATGATAAATTATTTAAATTAAATATCACAAGGAGGGGTATGCCTCCCCCTGCAACCCCTTGCACTCATGTATCAACAATAACCTTTTATCAACAATACCTTTTATTATTGCAAGGTATTGTATCAACATTCACATGAGTATCACCAACCAAAGATCTAGAGGTAACTAAATAGCTATAAGACTCTTATACAACCTCCATATCATGCACCTAATATGTAAGAGATACAATACATGAAACCGTCAAACAATATTACAAAACCATGAGCTAAAACTACCCAAAAAATGGCACCCAACTTATCTCCAATCCAAGATGTCGTATGATGTGTCAAAACACATTATACCAACACATGTAACTCCTTTTTACAACTTATTTATGTGTCCAACACATTTTTTATATTTCCCACTTTAGGAGACCCAAATTTCAGAGGCTATAAATTTTGATCTAAGAGTTTGATTAACAAACCATTTAAAAAATGGCACCAAAAAACTCATGAAGTTCTATATCAAGCTAAAACCTGCTATATTGGATATGAACACTTTTGGGTCCAAAAAATGCTTTTAAGGCCTTCGAAATTAACTTTGAAACTTTAAAAAATTGAAACTTTAATATCTTCAAATCTAGACATGATCTTAGAAGGAAAATTTGTTGGCATGCTTATTTAGCCAATCTATAGCTTTGAGAGAAATTTTGGACCAATCCACATGCTCAAATATAAAATTACTATAAAGTAACCTTATGTGTATGCAAGGTTGAGACACCATTTTCCTAAAAGCTAGAGAGGTTTAACTATAAGTATATGTAGATTCATTTTATGGATTTAGTGTAATTGAAGCAAGAGGGTACAATTGAGCACTATCTAGAAAAATTTCATAGACTATTAGTGATGGTCCTAGATGTGATAGAAAGGAGATGCATAGTTCTTTTTGGAGTGGTTCTATCCAAACCACTCAATTGTTTGGTAAGGGAATTTGATTTGCATTCCTTGTAAGAGGTAATAAGAAGAGCCCTAAATTCAGAGAATTCAGTGACCAAAAACAAATTCTACTATAAGAATAGACCAATAATGCCAAATAAGAAGCCTCCTAATAATAACTTCCTTCAACCTTAGGCACTACCCCCAAAACCAAACAATTTATTGATGAAAGGTTGGTGATGAAGGGAGTATTGAAGATAGAATAATTTAAAGGTTTCGATTTTATGGTAGTTGATGGATTCACCATTCCATGTACTATGACAACCAAAAAGCTCAATATAATCCTTAAATACCATAAGGTAGGTACTTAATTCTATGTGGTTGGTTTAGTAGATATTGATATGGTTTTTGGAGTACAATGGTTGCATTCTCTAAGAGTCCTAAAAAAATACTAGGCCATGGAGCTTAAGTTCATAGAAGATGGAAAGATTATTATCCTTAGAGGGATCCCAAATGGAGATCCATGGGTGGTAACACTTAAAATGATGAAGATAACCCTCCATAGAGACTAAGGAACATCGAAAATTTAGTTTTATTACTCTTCCCACAAAATATCCATGAGGAAAGAAAGGTATGCATCATATTGATAGTCAAAAAATTCTAGATAAGCATAATGTAGTTTTTATTGATATTCCTCTAGGTCTACCACCAAATAGAGGATTTTATCATATCATGGAGTTAGAAGAAGGGATAAACCTATTATAACTACACCATACCATCACCTAAGAGGATATAAAGAGGATATTAAGAAGGCTATCAAAGAGCATCTTGGCATGGGATTCATATGACCTATCTCTAGTCCATTTGTGTTTTTCATAGTTATTGTGAAGAAGAAGGATGACATTGTGTGAATGTGCATTGATTACAAGGATTTACATAAGAAGATCATTAATTATAGATATATTGTTCCAAGGACAAATGAGAACATATATGAATAACATGGAGTTGAGTAATTCTGTAAAATTTATTTGAGATTAGAATACCATCAAATCTATGTGAGAGATAAAGATGTTGACAAGACAACTTTCAAGTGTCATTATGGGAACTTTTTTTTCCCATGCCGTTTGATCTTACTAATGCTATAGCCTCTTTTTCAATCATACATGAATAAGATATTTAGTAAATAACTCAAAAAAATTGACCTAGTATTCTTTAATGATATCTTGATATATAGTTAAACTTGGAGAAGCATTTGAAACATCTAGATACAATTATGGGTATTTTGGAGTAGTTGTCTATATTTAAAAATTTATCCAAATGTTAGTTTTGTTGAAGAGATATTTTATTTGGGACATGTCATAAGTACCATTGGTGTTCAAGTGGACTGACAAAAGATCCAAGAAAATCTAAACTGGCCACCTCCCACTAATCTGACACAGTTGAAAAAATTCTTGGGATTTTGCTCTTACTACAAGGGAATTATGAAAGGTTTCTCTTATTTGGTTGTTAATTTTATTGATTTAACAAAGAAGAGATCTTTTGTATGGACTTAAGATGCTCCAAAAACTTCAAACAAAATTAAGGATTTAATGAGCTCATGTCATGTACTTAATATTCCCATTTTTTTATTGTCTTTTGTTGTAGAATGTGATGCACTTGGAGAAGGCATTGGTGTTTCCCTAACCCAAAGGGTACATTTAATTACATTTGAGAGTATAAAACTAAGTAAACTAAAAATATTTTATCCATTTATGATAAGAAAATGTTGGCAATTATCCATGCATTGCAAAGCTTTAGACAATACTTGGCTTGTGGAAGATTTGTGATGCACGGGGGGTGGTTCCTATTTGGTTCCACATGGTTGGGTGGTTTGATGCCTTCTTCCATTGGGATATTCTTCTTCTTGGATGTTAGCATGCGTGGATTGGATTCTTGGATTCTTCATTATGTGGATATTCTTTAGAGCTGATTTCTATGTACTTGGAATAGAAAACATTTTATCATGATGATTTGTATTTGTAGATGAGATTATGTGCCCCTAAGTTATGTATCTTCATGTATTTGTTGATGTAATTGAAAGGGAATATGATGTAGTAATTTAGGAAGAGTTCTCATTGTATATTCATTGATGTATTGGATACTCGTTTATGTAATGTTAGAGTATAGTTTTTTATGTGAAAGAAAGAGTATTTGTATGGTTGTATTATGTGAAATTGTAATATGGAATTGTATGTATGACCTTAAGGAAAATTTAAGATGAAAGATTAGTAGTTGTTGTTATAGACCTTGTTTAAGTAATGGAAATCATTTAAGTGTGATGGATTATCTTTCTTAAAAGATTGAACTTCTTGTCTTAGAGATTTGTAGTAAAAACTTAAAAGATATTCTAGTCTTTTTAAAGAGAATGGTTATATTATCTATGTTGCTTTTATGATGAATGAAAGAATGGATATTTGGAGTATTTGATTTGGTAGTTTCTAAGAGAATCTAAAGAGTATGTTATGTGACTAAGTTATGCATGTGTTAAGGATTTATTATAGTTGTATGGAAAGTAAATGAATAGACGGATAATAGAATATGATGTTCTAAGATGAATATGAGATGTGTTAAGATTTTGTCAAGTAGTGACGTTGAGATACCCTAGGGAATGGATTTGCATTGTATGAGTTTATATAGAGTTATGTTAATGATTAAATGGTTATTTTGCTTGCGTAATATGATTCTATGGTTATGTTCTTGTTGATTTGTGTATTCATGTATATATTTAACAATGCATTGATGAATAATGGTAGTAATGTTGCATTATTAAATGCTAGTAATAGCGTAGTTGTAATGGTTATGTTAAAAGAAAAAAAAATTCTCTATTAAGTTGGCAGATTTTGGTTTAATTCTCTTAGGGTATTTTGGTGGGCATTACACCTTAACCCTGGAATTAATGAAGTCGCTAGTCTAGGGTCCCCCAACTTTGGTGGAAAAATGGATTATTTTGAAGCCAAAGTGATCAGTGCAGATCCCACTATGGGTAATGATGACGTAGGTGACCCTCTAGACCTAGCCATTGTGCCCTTGATCACTGAGGAAACCAACATGGAATTGGAAGATCTCAAACAATTAATAGGCACGTATCGTTGTGATATCATAAAAAAGGGGAGCAAGTTGCCAACGGTAATACTAGAATGTCCTCCATAAAGGAGAATTCAGACAAACTTATCCCAACTAGGAGTAGCCAATTTGTTGTATTGAGGAAAAAGAGACGAAGACCTAAAACCAATGTCTCCCCTACCAAATAAGCAAGATAAGAACAAAGAATTGTCTAAGTGTTTTGATTGCTTCAAGGATATCACCTTCCAATAGTTGTTGAATGGAATTGAATTGTATTTCTTGGAATGTCAGGGGACTTGAGTCCCCAGACAAAAAATATATTGTAAAAAGATTCTTAAGTCAGTGCAAGCATGTGGATGTTATGTTCATGCTGGAAATCAAAGCCACAAACTTTACCCTAGATGTTAATTTAAGATACATTTGGAAGGATGTTACCCAATATGTTACTAAACATACTAAAGGTAAAGGGGGGGATACTATCCTCCTAGCCAGCAAATGGAGAAATATGGTAACTGAAAATGGAGTATCCCCATGTAACAAGTTAGTCTGGGCTATCATCAACTATAATGGATTTGAATTGGGTTATGCTCCTTGTATGCCTCCAATGACTATAGAGAAAGGATTGAACTTTAGAAATGGCTCTTTAACTTGAATGATGTACCCTAGATACTAGGAGGTGATCTCAACATGGTTGAACACCAAGAAGATAAAATTGGAGGTTATGAATTTGAGTGGAAAGGAAATGAGAAGTTTCACTGGACCAGAATGAAAGAGAAACTCAGACTATTTGATCCCCTAGAAAGCAAAAATAAAGAATATAAGTCTGTGTGGTATTCTTGGTGTAACTTTTAGCAAGTAAATAAAAGGATTTACTGTCACCTTGACAGATTCTACACCAATCAGGATCATTGCTCTTTCAAATAGGATGGGGAGGGTAGAATAGTTAGAGTGTGCCCATACACTCTTTCAGATCATCACCCAGGTAACGTCGTTGTCACTAAGAATAATTCTATGAGGAAGCCTTTGATTAGGAATGACAATTTTGTTCTTAACACTAGTTTACTCAAATATCAAGATGTCATGAGTGCAATATATATGATTAGACAATTCAATAGATGGGACAACAATGCCCCCTCTGGCATAAACAAGTGGAATAAGCATGTTAATAGTTTGAAAGTTTTATTCTAGACAGTTGGCATGAAGAAATATAAAGATGGTAAGAGGATAGGGAATGAACTCAATGATAATCTACTCACGCTTGAGTCCCTTGTCCAATTGGACCCTACCAATAGAACAACTGCAAAAGCATTTAACTCTAACTAGGAACCAATGGAGGAGTTTTCAAACTAAAAAAATTTAAGGCTTGAAGGTAAGGGCCATAATTAATTGGCTTATGCAGGGAGATAAAGGTTCAAGATTCTTCTTCTATTTGTTGAGACAAAAGGAGTTTAAGGAAAGAATAGATAGACTCTGGGAGGATGGCCAAGATTTGACTGATAATGAGGATATTAAGAATGTCTTCCTTAGATATTATCAAACCATTTTCTCTTCTGAAGACTCCTCACCGAGTAGACAGGAAGCTAGGGAGACATGCAAAGCTCTCATCCCGAAGAAGGTCAATATTCTCAAGAAACCAATTAGTGGAAGAGATCCTCAAGGCTATTAGAACCCTCGATAATGAAAAAGGTCATGGCCCTGATGGGCTAGCGATAGAATTTTACAAAGAGGCTAAGAGATGGATAGGTAGTGATCTCCACCAAGTATATGAGGAGGCTTTTTTAATAGGATCTTTGGGTGCGGAAATTAATAGAGGTTTCATCAAGTTCCTCCCCAAAGAAGGAGAAAAATCCCTCATCAAAAACTAGAGCCCAACCACTCTATTGAATGTCTCATATAAGATACTTGCAAAAATTATAGGTATGAGATTTGTTAATATACTGCCAACTTTTGTGAGTAGCACACAGACTGAATTATCAAGGGTAGGAAAATCTTTGAGAAACATATCACTAGTTAGGAAGCTATGTATTGGGTTAATCGGACTAATCACAAGGTTGCTATGTTCTTATTAGATTTTGAAAAGGCTTATGATTGTGTTGAATGGAGCTTTTTAATCATGATGCTAGAAGTATTTGGCTTTCCTACAATATTTTCTCACATCATCTAGATCCTATTGAAGGATGTCTCTGCCTAAATTGAAGTTAATGGTTTCCAAACTACCAGTTTCACCCTAGAGAGATCTATTATGTAGGGTTTCGTGCTAGCTCCATCTCTTTTTGTCATTGAATATGATGTCATTTACTACCTTCTAAGAGATCCATCCTACTCCCCAAGGATTAGAGGGATCTCCTTGCCCAACAAAGAAGATTTGTTAAACACTCAGTTTGTGAATGACATGACCCTCTTCTTGGAAATGGGGGAGAAGAATATGGAGTCTCTATTAAATAAATTAGAGCTATTTTGTAAAGCATTTGGTGCTAAAATATGTGTTGTTAAATCTATCTTATTGGGTCAGGAAGACTCTCCACCGGGGTGGTTCGACAAGTATAATTATCAATGGGGTGAACCCAACAAGTAGGTTAGATACCTTGGCATTCCTTTTGCCATTAACTCATGCCTAAAGGATATGTGGATGGGGATTAAGGGCAAGATAGAGCATAAGTTGGGTAAGTGGAACAAACAATACCTCTCTATGGTTGTTATAATACAAGTATATCAGAAAATCTTATCCTCATATAGTATATATTGTCTCTATATGGTTGTTTAGTGACTATCAAATTAATGATATCCAAAAGTAGATTAGGAGGTTTCTTTGGTCTAACAGAAAAGGTAATAGGAAATGACACTTAGTTAACTGGAAATGGTGTTGTCTAAGAAAGAATATGGGAGGCTTGGGTCTCAAAGACTTCAAACTACAAGGAATCTCCCTCTGTGCAAAATGGAGTTTTTATGTATTAGATGGTAACGAAACATGGAAGATTCGCATCAAGAACATCAGATTATCTACTCCCAAAAAAAGCTAAATCATGGAAATTGCTCCCCATTAGTGACTTGATCTCTGGTATGTTCCTTGTCTCTCTTGTCAGATCCAATGTGTTCAAGGCCATATGGATGGCCTAGGAGATTATTCGAAGTCTAGTTTCCCACAATGCAATTTGCATTGATAATAACACCCTTTATGGAAAAGTCCATCCGATGGAACCTTTCACACAAAGGTAGACCACTTGCTCTTATCCAAGGCTGCTCGACCAAAAGTTGGAATAATAAAGGCATTAGTTGCCTTAAAGATATCACTCATAATGGGCAATCGGTGTCTTGGAACACCCTTAGTCAACAATTCCACCTCCCCCCTCCAATTGGAGAACTTACCTCATCATGAGAGAGGCTTGTCCCTCTCTCCTGCTCCCCAAAAATTGCAGCGTAGATGTTGATAGATTTAAGTCTTTTACTTGGAAGGATGATTCTTCTCTCTTGAATGTCAAAGCTGAAACTATTTATAATTCTCTTTGTTGTGATTCTAATTTAATTACTTATCTTAATAAGATATGGAATCTCAATCTCTCTAATGAAATTTGGATTAAATTTTTCAATATACTATCTGGGGCAGCAATATTTTGCCCAAGAGGAAATGTTTCAAGTGGTTGTTACTTTTGTAGAGACTGTCTGCTAAAAATAATGAGCAAGGTATCGTGCGTGTGAAGTAGGATACCTGCAGCTACAACACAAACACTCAATATATCATTACAAGCATGGTTAGCAAATTGAAATCAAACGAAAGATAAATCATGACAAAGCGACCTATTGCCTCCTAAAAGATCTGAGTGTGGATTTGCTCTCAGATCTAGATGAGCAATCCCAGTAACTTGACTACACCTAGACGGAGGATTTAAAATGATATGATGTGTAAGCTAGATGAATGTATGATTATGCTAGATTGATCCAAGAAGCTAATTATGCTAATGATATGCATGATTATGCTATATGAGGATGCAATTAAGCTAGAAAAAGAGGTGGATTATGCTATATGATTCAATTATTATGCTAGAATATGATCAAATTAAACTAGATCTAAGATGCAATACGTGATAACAATGCCAAACTAGAATGCTAGAAATGATATGCCTATAATAACAATGCTTAAATGATATGAGATGGGATCCTTTGTGCTCCAAAATGGGGGATATTTATAGGATTTCCAAGGCCAGAGGTGAGGTGGTAGGGATCAACAGTCAAGATTGAGTCTAAAGATATCAAGGGTTAAATTGGAGGAGGTTGGAGAAGAGGTTGGAGGGAGGGACACTTGTCATCTTTGTGGTGACAAGTGTCAAGGAGCCTTGCTCATAAGAGGGCAAGTGTCCAAGGGAGGAGACATGTGGCATAAGTGTCATGTGTCTCAAGGGGAGAATATCCAACCCATAGGAGGTTAGGATAAGGAGGTTAGGATGTGCAAGATAGGATAGAGCTAGTTAAACCTAGGGTTAGGTGGAATGGGTTAGGTTAGGGGGTGGTTAGGTTAGGTGGTTAGAAGTTAGGTGGCATGTGGGTAATTTGAATTTAAAAATTCAAATAATAGGAAAAGGATAATTAACTTTCAACAACTCATAAATTGATGTGTTTTAATTAATTAGGGGATTAGAAGAAATGAATTAGATGGGGGGAGGATTAATTAATTAATTAATCAAAGGGGACTATTGAAATGAACCTATTAAATAAATCCTTAGAATTATTAAATAGCAGATGAATGGGGAATTTAATCAAATTGGTAGTAAATTCAATTAAATTGGGAAGGGGGATTAATTAAATAATTGCTTATTTGATTAATTATCTTCAGACCATTTTTAGGTGTATACACAAGGCACATATGTTTGTAATATATGCAGGATCCCTAAATATATCACTCACATCTTCTTTGATTGCATTGTGGCTAAGGAATTCTGAATTTTTTTTTATATTAATATGTATAGTAATATTTCTATCCATGACATTATTTATGGTCATTTAATGGGTCTCAAAAAGGACTGCAATCTAGTGAAATACTATAGCAAATTTGGACACTTAAAAATGAAGATAAAAGTAGGTTGCTTATTGAGTCTTTAAGAAGACTCATAATCTCTAAAGTTGTATTGTCGGTTATCATAATATTGAAGCTAGATAAGAGGAAATTTGAAAGGTTTCTACAAGATGGTGCCATCAGAATCTACATCTCGGACCTATCTCATGGCTACACCTAATCTTGCTACAAGAGAGGACTTTGTTCATCAACGCATTAGAGACATTCATGTATGAACTTAATGAAGGCAAAAAACTTGATAGACTTCAGCAGTTGCAAGCAGAGGAGGGCATGGAAAGATAAAAGGAACCCCAACCAATGGCGGTCTTACATACCATTTGGATGGATGGGCCACAAGGTTGGACCTCGTGGGTAGAAGAGTTGCAAGTTCCACAATAGAACAAGCTATTAGTATTTTTTTTGGAATAGTACCATATAAATGATGTAATTGGTTGTTTAGTGGCTATATTGTTTTGTCAAAGTACACATATGACATGTTGATATCTATATCTCATGTTATATCATTTTAATGGACTACCTTTTTAAGGTCCATATGATATGATGTAATATGTTATATCCTTATACTTAATATATATATAAAAAATGGGTATGCACCGATGCAACCGATAATGGTAGCCCTTCAAATCTGCTTATGATGTCTTTCGCCTAAAGCCTTAGTTCATAGGGAAAATTGTGAAGTCTTATCAATAGGACGATTTTCCAAGTTGTGTACCTATTGCTCATGGTGGGGTCATGACAAATTGTAGCTAATTTATTACAAAATCTTATTAATTTAAGCATGATAAGAGTACGTGGAAGGTTGTAGGTGACTAAAAAGGGATGATTTGGTTCTAATAATGAGGTGAATGTCTATATCTTATCACATTTGTCATTTTTCACTATGTATGTATATCAAGACACTACCTCAAAATGGACACAACTAAATGGAAAATGGTATACATATACAAATTTAACCATTACATTTTTTCCCCATTTTGAGGTGCATGTGAATCCTAAGATTATCGTTCATCTCAAAGTACAATCCACTGACAAGCATACATGTAAAGTAAATATCTAGGTACTCAAAGGATATCAGCATGCAGCTTATATATACTAATGAAGTTTGAGGATATGATCATGTGTGCTATTTTGTTTCTGTATGTATTTTTCCATAAGACGAGTCTTTATAACCACATTTTATTATCTACATATCTAAATATGGAAATATTAATGATGTAGTATGCCCCAACAATTGGTTGTATCCACAAGATACAACGAATTATTTGAAGAAAGAAAATAATATGTGTGATGAAAATGTGGGTGCAAAATACAAATGATTGAAAATATGCTAACAATCGAGCAACCATAAATAAACCAAACACCTCAAGATACTAAAATGGAAACGAAATTGGAAATAACAAATAAATGCAAACCAAAACCTGCTTCAATTTGAGAGTTCTTCGATTTGATGTATGCTCATGAAGTTATTCGATTTTGCTCCATGATTGACAATGTGAAGATGAGATTCATGAAAATGATATGCAAGGTTAGTAACAATTTCAACATTGTGATGGTATAATTGTGCAAAAGTGGATATTTTGGCATTATAACAATATGGATGTATGAAAGTGGATCATTTTGCTTAGAAAATGGAGGGTTTAAATAGAAAAGAGGCATGACACGTGTCCTCAAAGACACATGTCCATATTAGGAGATGCCCACCCAAAATTAGTTATAATTTCCTAAATATTAGGAAGTTAGGAATGTGCACACACATGTGAGGAGGGAGGTTAGAAGGGATAAAGTTGGTTAGGTGGATAGGGATAATTAGAATTCATGGGTTAGGCTAGGGGTTGGATTAAAAGAAGGGGTTAGAAGAAGGATTTAGGTTAGGAGGCATGGGGGAATTAATTAGTTTAATTAATTAATCCAAGGATTAGAAGAAAATGATGAAAATAAAATAAATGAATTATTTTATTTAATAGAAGGGTTTAAGGGGGACATTAATTAATTAAGAGATTAATTAATTAATTGGCTACGAGACATGGCTTTATTAATTAAATTAACTTAGCCAAAGGGGACGGGACATTATATTTTATTAAATAATATGAATTATTTAATTAATATAAGCAACTAAAGGAAATAAATTTGATCAAACTAATTAGTCAAATTTAAGTGTCTACAATATTTTTTTTTTTAAATTATATAATCTAAGCATGTAATCATGTAAGTATATATGCATTTAATCATGTAATCAAATAACATGTAAATCAATGACTATAAAGAATACGCTATGTATGCACATGGGCTATAAATGATACGATGAACAATAATATTACCGTCAACATGGGTAATAAAATAGTGATGTGGACTTTGATGTCTAAAAACACCTATGTAAGTACATAGATCACTAGAGTGGCATATGCCCCCAAATATGTCATCCAAAAAGAAAGAGCACATAAAGGTGTAGGTAATGTAATAAGTCCCTAGAGATAGAGTAAATGCAAATGATAACATCCATCATCATTTACATAAGATCCCTTTTTTTATTAGACATCTCAAAATAAGGGGCTACAAGAGAATATATGAAAAGAGGATTATGATACAAGTCTATTGTAGAAGAGAGGATTATGATACAAGTCTATTGTATCCTCTCTATGAGAAGATGAAAGAGAATCAAGCTTTTGTTGCATTGCCGAGTGCAATGTAAGACAGAGGATAACAAGGTCAACACTCCGAGTATAGTAGGGAGGGGGAGAAGGGAGAGGAGAAGAACCATAAGATGGGGGATGAAAAAAAGAAAAGAGTAGAGTTAGCAAGAGTCAGAATAGAATGCATCTAAGAATTGTTAGGAAAAAATGGTGGGTAGAAGGGGAGGATATGGGCACCATTGGTTGAAAAGGAATTATATATACATATATATATATATATATATATATATATTTATTGATGATAACATAGAAGGGCTAACATAACGTGGAATAGGGCCATAGTGAGGGACCAAGAGGAAGCAGGAGAGGATCTAAAGTAGAGAAGAAAACGTCAAATGAATGGGTAGGATTAGGAAGAGACAAACTTCTTCCTACATCATCCACCTCCACAATCACATGGTTTAGACCCACAGATGCAAAATTGACCCAGGTCAAATCTATTGCAGCAATCATTTGCATCGGTTAAACCTTTTATCTGTTCCACCTGTGATAAAATCAATTGCAGCAACCAAACACCTGTAGGAATAAACGAAAAACCTCTTTGTGGGACCGAGTAGTATATTGGCAATGTTCCCACTGCCTGCCATTTTTCATCCTTACTATACCACAAGACTAACTTTTTGCACATTCCAGAGTCAAAAAATTGCATCAACTGAAAAGATATTTTCCTTTCTGATTGGGCATATATTGAATTAGCTTTGGTCAGAAAGAAGAGGAGATTGGTATTACAATTCAGTTTAATTTGGATCCCACAATTACAGGAGATTTGTGTGGGTTAGTATTATTTAATTGGCTTGCAACGAGAGGAAATGTGCTTAAGTTTAAATTACTCAAACAGGAGCCAGATAGAATGAGATCCTCTCAAAAAAATGTGCTGGAAACGCACATGAAAAGAGCATTTAAAATCTAGTTTTAACTTTGAAACAAATTGACTTACTATGTTACTGAACAAATGGTATCTCACTATGCAAAAATGTTCAGACATGTTTATCTAGCACCTTGCATTCTTCTATGTTAGCATGCGTTTTGCAGTGCAATAAAAATCATACATGTTTACTGAACAAATGGTATGAATATATTGGTTATTGACATAGACAATACAGATGAATTGACATGGTAGCCCAAAACTACTACTAGATTAGTTTTTGGATTATAGAGTAATAATTTTGCCTCAAGATAGGCATGCATTGAAGATGGAAATTGCCATTATCGTTCCCCAAACGAAATGATAGAAGCACAAGTCTTATATTGCACCTCAAGAGATTGGAGTTCTACGGAAAAAATCAAAGTGGTAATCTGTCATAGTAATCGAGACGAGAACAAAATTGGTGTTAAGATACTTGAATTCCATTTCAATACTTTGTATAGTAAGTTAAATGGCTTTTGAATAAATTGCATATTACAACATTGCCTTGGAAAGAGCATTAATGCTTTTTAATTAAAATGATGTGATCATTAAGAGAAACATTCCAGATATTTTTCTAAGGCACAGATGATATTCAAACCATACCATTATTATTCAACTATGACATGAACAATTGACATATAGTTTGATATTGAAGTACACAGAATGAACGTCTCTGATGCAACATTTGATGTAAGATTTGAGATTCAATAATAACAACCAAATCTGAATTGCATATTCAATATATCCTTTTCTGCAGCAAGAGCAATAAAAGCAGTTAGGTGCTTGCCTTGCAAACCCAAAACTGCTGGAAATATTCTCACACATTTATTGATAGGAAACATTCTCTGTCCACACAATCTTTCTTCTCAAAAGACAACCAATAAAATACTTTAGCAACACCTTCCAGTAGAATTAAATGAATTATCCAACTTTTTCACAATAAGGAAAACAAATTTGGCATTTTTTGTATGTATAAACTAGCCTTCTCTGGAAACTATGCAAGTCTTTGTACTGAAACTAGATTTTCTAGAACGAGATTGTTCCCATATCTATTGCTGGCAACAAGTAAATAGACATGAAGATTTTCTTGCTCAAACCAAGTAAATGTAATCTATAAAAGCAAAATAAAATACCAAAAATCTAACACCCATATACAATCCCAGCTTCAAGAGGGCAACATTCTGATCAGGAACATGAAAAACAGATAAAGTTTAAAGAAAACATCCTTGAATATTTTGCTATCTAAGGCCCAAACAACAACAACCACCACAATATATTATTTCTTAACACTGAGACAGGACTTTTGAGAAAATCTGCATAGCAGTTATGCCAGGATCCCAGATTTAAAGGCAGATAATTAGCAAGTTTAAGTGAACGAGGAAGCCTAAAAACAGAATAATAATCTAGGTTCGTCATCAATAACCCTACATGGAGAATTACACGTGATTTGCCACATACATACACAATAAGTTAACAAACATAGGAAAAAAGTAGTCACAATCGCACTTGGCATGAACTAAACTCTAGAATCTAAACTAAATAATGAACAGGTGGACCGAGGAATATAGAAAATCATTGATATTGTATAAAGGTGTCAAACAAATATACATGGATTACACATTTTCTATAAAATGTCCAACATTTTTGCCATCTTTGCAGATTTTACAGTTTCCAAATAAGAAAAGCATATATGAGATCTCAATGTTTTTTCAAAAAATGTAAGGAATTCATATCTCAAGTTTCAACTACAAAACAAAAATTATGTGCTATATTTGCTCTGGCTGGAATGGATGCCTAGAATGGCCAAATATTTTTGGTACAGTGACTGGGACTCCTTAACATGTGACATATAGTATGCCATTGTTATTTAAAAAAAAAATCGTTGCTGAAAAGACCAATAACATCCAGATTTTTTTCCTAAATGAAATCGGTCATCATTACAGAAAACAGGTTACTTCCAAAAGCAGTGACATGAATCAGTTTTGAGATAAGAAACAGGGCCCAAAAAACTATTAGATTTAAACATATACTTTGAAAATCAGGTAGCAGAAGAAACATATACTTTGTAAATCATGTAGCAGAAGATGTATGACATGTCACATAAACTTCCTGATATGAAATTAAACCAAGAGTTTATGAAACTTTCATTATTTTTTACAAATATAGGAAAAATTATAAAATAGTTAACAAAATGCAATAAATTTTACCGAGAACATGAATTGATGCGTATTCTTCATAAATCAGCAATCAAAAATTTGTTGCTTTATTTACCCTCAAGCATAATTAACTATCATCACTCCAGCTAAGAGAAGAAGCAAAGAAACAAAAGAATGATACAATGAGCTACGAAGAATACAAGTTAAAAATTTTAACATCAATGGCCTTGTACATCTCCACTACTAAGCAAAACTGATTTAGAAAGAAGCCAGCAGTACACACTAATTGCAGTGATGACTAACAGTACTAAAAGACACTTCAATGGAAAATGAAAAAAAGGGACACCGTTACTATGTAACAGTTTTTGCTCAATTTTGTTTCTATTAAGAGCTGATTGTTTTGCCTTGCGGAATGCAAATGAAAAACCATTCCACCTTTTCCCACTTGTAGATAAGCTGCTGCTTTCACCCTGCAAAAATCACAAAACTTATGAGAATACAATAAATTGTCAGCTAATGTTCCCAAAGCTTAGTAATCATCCACAAAAGCCAGACAAACAGCTTAAATAAAACAAATTCCATTGTTTCTTCCATATAAGCAAAAGGAAATTATATAGCAGAAATTATAAAAACAAGCAATCAGAATGAAGAATGAATGTCAAAGGAATGTCTATGTTTGGGTTAGTTAAAAAAAAAAGGAATAGCCAAAACAAGTGAGAAAGGAATGTTTATATTCTCAGTCAGACAAGCCTCAAAACAACCAAATAGCTTACTAAGGTCAACTAGCAAGACATAAGGTATGTCAGGTCAGAAAACAATGAAAAACTTGAGGTAAACTTCATAAGAAAACAACAGGAAAGTTGGAAACAATACTGGAAATGGCAAGAGTTTCTTTATGAGAGAAGAGTCCACTGATAAAATTAAGTTATTATGAGTGGTTGATAAAAATTATGCTGGTGAATTAGTTATGGAATATTTATATAATGTATGGATCAGACTAGTATTAGGGCAGTTGTGTCCATTGAGTTTTGTGGTTTTTCCTGTGGTGTGGCTTCTTCAAATTGATGCCCAGCACCAGCATAGTTAGTGCAAGATAAGAAGGTAGATAATTTCCATTGCAGCAGGAGATATCCACTAAGAAGTGCAATAGAGAAGTGGGAAGCAAGTTCAATGAAGAAAATGGGATGACTCAAGATGATTAAGCAAGATTCATCAAATTGGAAGAAAATGTGGTATGCAGCTCTCAATCTGTTGGGAAGCTTGACAGATTGGAAAAGATTATAGAGATTCTCATGGGAAAGCTAGGAATTTCTAAAGAGGTCCCTAAAGCGAGCCAAGCAGAGAGCAGCCTCAAGCTGATAAGATGGTGCAGTGCCATACCAGCCTAACAACTCGAACTCCACCTCCATTCAAAGTGGAAGCTAAGACTGAAATCCTGTTATATGAAGGTTATATGGCTTAGCTTGAGGTATATTTTGGCTTGCATAATGTTAATAAAGAACTACAAATTTCCTTTGCAAGATTGAGATTGATAAGCCATGCACTTGAATGATGCTTATTCTTTGGCTATAACTAAAATGACTGTCAAATTGTAAATGTGATGAATTCAAGAGATCAATTAAAATGTATTTTTCTCCTATTTTCTATGAATGGGAACAATCTATTACCTAACAACATTTAAGATAGAAACAAGGCCAAGTGGTTCCAAGCCAGAAAAGGTAAACAAAAAGGTAACCGTAATACTGCAGCTATTTCAGAAGAAAGATTCTAGGAAACATTCTGAAAATTGTGTTGTTGATAGTCATACAGATGAAACTTGCTGGAAGTTATATCCGGATTGCTTCCATATAGGAACAAGAAGAAGAAAGCTATGAACTCCTTTGGAAGAAGAGAGATAAGGTGCAACTTCAATGTGGATAAGAGGACTGTGTAATTCCATCCATAGAGAGGTATACTTGAGTAGCAATGACACTCATGACAAAGATGAACTTACCAAACTCTTTCATGCCAATATTCAGATTAAGAAGACGAGGTCATATTTCTCTTTTTGCTGGTTGGCAAGCAAGCATTTTAAGATGCTTTTAAGCACCAAATATTTAATAAATATATTTAAATATTACATAAAATATATAGATACAAAATAATAAAATCAAAATAAAGCTGAAACTTGAATTTCTAATGTTGACGCCACATTTTGGGCCATAGCTCCCCTAAATAGCAGGTAAAAATTTATTCTTAATGAGCTGGGAAAGGCAGACTGGAAGTTTTTTCCAAGATTAGGCTGCTGGGACGCAAACCCTAGCAGACTTCAAGGTCAGGACGAAACCCTTGGCCTTATCTTGTCAATTCTTCCTGCCCTGGTGCATTTTTCTGCTTGTAAGTTTAAATTCCTGTAGTTTAATTTGCCCTGGTCACCATTGCTAGGATTTCCAGGTTATTCCAGCGCCACAGGAGAAGGGATCTATCAAACTTCAAAGATAATTCTAAGGGCTGCGTTTGCAACTGAAGGTCTGATCGCCACTTTCTGGAGCTGCAGACTTGGGACTGATCATTACTTGGCCTTGGAAACCAAGGTTTGGAAGGCTGATCACCCAGGTTTCCTGCAGATCTGAGATTCATAGAGGGTGCACCCCTTCCAGTGGGAGCCAGTGAAATTCAGTGACATTACTCACCTTGTCAGCCTCCACCTAAGCTGGTTACCAGGTCTAAACAGAGCGCTGGTCTGAACTGTTCCAGAATGTCATTCTTATGCTCAACTAGCATCTATTGTGGCATAACTCCCAAACAGTGTCAAATGGCTGCGGTCATTAATGAGCTGTACAGTGAACATTATGTAGGCAATTAAGGACTATTTGACACCTTGTAATCAGATCTATAATTGTTGATGAGATATTTAATGACTCAGTTTTCATCTCTCAGATGTGTTATGGAAATATGATGTTATCAAGTTAATGGTAATATTCTAGCTATATTCCTATTGCCAACAACAGTTTGTGTTTAAACAAAAATAAGATTAAAAAAGAAATTTTCTGTGATTTCATTTAGTTAGCGTAAAATGCCTTTGTTATGCTTTGTACCCAACTATGTATTTTTCACTTGTCAGCTTAAGTGCTTTGTTTGACAACCCTCAAGTGCTTTAAATAGACTTTTCATAGTCATAGAAAAGCAATCTAATCCTTGACTGATCGTCTTTGGTCTACTTAAAAAACTTCATATAAATAAAGATATATTTCTAATACCTATGTTGAGACATGTACCAGCTAGGACTCGAACCTAGGACCTTCCATAATGCTGTTGGAGTGCTCTACCACTGAGCTACTGGCCCCTCTTGGACCAGTCCATCATCGGTCCGGGTGTGGCTTATTTCCAACACCAACACACCCCCTTAAGCCACACCTCTCGTGTGCTTGGGGCTCCTAGCCTGGACCTGGCTCTGATACCATGTTGAATTTTGATCAGATTTGAAGGAGCAGGGAATTTTAAATTTTATTTAACTTTGATCTCAGTTTGATGTTAATTCAACCTATATAAGGTATGAATTCAATTTGTCACAATATAAATGATCTTCAGGATATATATATATATAGCCACAATCTTTAGTAATGATGAATTGCAGTATATTATTGACCTCCTACAGGTTAATGATAATTATGAACTGTTGTGTTCACCAAGTGTTGTAGGTTATCAACTTTCTCCAACTTGACAATAATCAAAAACTATTATTTATTCCTATATGCCAAACACTGAGTTATCACGAACTGTGTATTGGTATCACTTGTTCTATCAAACTTCTATCACTGCTGTGTTTTTTATCCTTCAAATAAAGATCACTATAATGGTGGATAGTTTATATAGACCAATTAATGCAATAGATCGATCTTCTTTTCATCTATTGATCTCTTGGTGATTACAAACCTTTATATGTTGTTGAATTTCATCGAATTCAAAATTGTATTTGACTACAATATAGACTATTGTGCATGGCTTCCTACTATTTACGTTCATCCCGTAATTAATCAATCAGTATCTCTTACTGATAGAACATATATGGTATTCAATGGATCTGTTGTCTGGACTCTGCAATCTCAATTGCTGTGTGTATACTTATCTGCTGTGTGCTATATGTTCGGTTTGCTATAGACACCGGCTGCTTGGTATTAATTCCTTGTTGCATCAAGCTGTAGTGTATATATATATATATATTATCTTATCGATCTAAATGAATGCATACAAATATAAGACCCACGAAGGAATCACGACTCTTCACCAAGAGTCTGATGCATATAAACCAAATCGATAACTAAACTGATGATAGTTATCAAGATATTTCACTAACCCGATATACAATGGTAATACATAACTAAACCAATATATTCAATAGTTTGATAGATAGAATCAGTTTAGATAAAAACAATAATCAACTATGTGACACAAATAGATAATCAACCTTATCATAATACTTGTCAATTGAATTGACATGAATGATGAAGTATGGTTATGTAAGGAAGTCTGAATAGTTTTAATAAGGTTAATTGATTGATCAAATGTGTAAGGCTGATAGGCCACTTACACATTTGATCTACAAAGTTGGTATTTAGGATTCCAAATGAAGCTACAACTTCAACACTCCCTCTTAGCTAGGGAGGAATCCTTCTCATCCTTACATCACTCCATAGTGATGATTTACCACAATAGCTACATCTATATGTGGAAGAGAAAGATATCACCTCACTGTGATATCAAGTGTTATGGCATGTCCACAGATATCACGTCACATGATATCCACCATAAATCTCTTAATGTAATACCCACCATCATGGCTTGTCCACGGATATCATGTCTCATGATATCCACCATAATGGCATATTCAAGGATATTACTTCATGGCATGTCCACGGATATTACGTCACATAATATCCACCATGAATATCTCTTTATGTAACATCCACCATCATGGATTATTCACGGATATCACGTCTCATGATATCCACCATTATGGTATATCCATAGATATTACTTCTAGAGATATCAATCATCATGACATATCCATAGATATCACATCTCGTGATATCCATCATAATGGTGTGATCAATCAATATTGTAAGATCGTCACCTTATGATAATGATCAGATATACAAGTGTTTATCATTGAGAGATCATCACCTCACAATGATATCCACCATGGCTCAAACAGAGGGTGAACACACAAGTACAAGAAGGTCATCACGGTTTCTCTCACGAGATGTTGTCATGGAGTCTCACACATGACATTAATCATGAACCATATCAGATTAATACACATTAATAAGATTTTACACTTTAAACATCTTATAATTAGAAGGAATACATCAGTATAATAAACAATACAACCAAATCAATGATGATGAGACTCAATCTCAGTTAGGGCTACATTTTCCACCATACCAAGCTTATCTCGAAAGTACACAAACTTTATTCTGGAGAGAGGGTTGGTGAGAATGTTTGTCGTCAATTCATTAGTACTAATGTTTCTTAACAGAATAACATATATTTCCACTTGACCTCCACGTGCTTTGACCTTTCATGAAATACAAGGTTGGAGTCTGCATCACTCTTGGTGTATTCCAAGCTCATCAAGTATTCATCTATCTAGAAATATCATGACTTAGGAGTCAGCATAAAGGGCCTTTCAGTCTACATGGGAATCCATCCCATGAATCATAATCTTTTGACTGATCACTAAAGGAATCATCTCCACATAGTCCACTCCCTCTGAATCAATATGACCAAGATTCTCAGATATCAATCGAAGCATATCTTATTAGTTTCTCCCTCTGTCACGAAAGCATCCCTTGCTCACATGGACCCAATAATAGAAGATATCTTGCTTCAAGAGACTCTCATTTTCTAGTATGATCCTCATATGTCTGAAAGTGCAAGATCCAAAATCACAATGGAACTATTGTCATAAGATCAAGCCCTAGACAGGAATATGACTGTCCTGAGATTTAGAACAAAATCCCCTAGCAGTATGCTCCCTCTCACTTGGAGAGCCCTCTTGTCTCAACTTTGCTTTGTAACCCTAGATGTCATCATCCCTTGTACGAATGCCTCGATAATTACCTCCAATGGACTATTGCACTTTAGCAGGTAAATATAAAAAAATGGAAATGTAAAATCTCAGAATCTCCACTGAAAAACACTATAGCCTGAAAACCAACAGCCTGTGGTTCTAAAGATGTCCTATATGTAAGGGACAAGTTTCTCATAGTAAATAAGATATCCAACTGCAGCTTGTCGTAAACAGACATCTGTTGACAATGTTGATTCACAAAAGAAATGCATAATGTAATTGCATGAAATAATAACTAGATATGGAATTCATGTACATTATTCAACCATAAAAAAACTTATCTCTTTCAAGTCAGAATATGAATCCATCTGAATCCTTTTGTGGAAGAGTTTCACCAACATCCACAATGGAAGCTTGAGGCATAGTCCTGGTTGGACATTGCATCGCATAGTGACCATATTTGTCACATCTAAAGCATTGGATTTGTAAAATATCCTTCCTTCTTTTGAATGTAGGAGCACCATTGGATTCCTTATCTTTCTTCCTTTTGAAATATCCTTTCTTACCTTTCATCTTTGAGGAGTGTGAGGCAAGAACATGAATATCTTCATTTATGGAGCTTTGGCCAATGCCTCTTATAGCCAATCTTGACTCTTCTTGAATGCAATCAGTTTTTAGACGATCAAACTTAGGAAGTTTAGATATTGCAATTATTCCTTGAATAAATGATTCCCAAGAAGAAGGGAGACCATTGAGGGCCAACATGGTTAACTCTTTACTTTCAATTGTGTGACCAATGGTGGGGAGCTGGTCTCTTAGTTCTATTATCCTCATGAAGTATGTGGTGATAGTTTCGCCCTTGATCATTTTAACATGGTGGAGTTGTTGTTTTAATGCGAGAGCTCTACTAGTGTTATTTATCTCATACATACTTTCTAATGATTTGAACATGTCATAGGCAACTTCCAATTTTGAGATAATTGGTACAATATGATCTTTCACTGCATCCACCAACATTTTCATAGCTTTATTGTTCTTTTTCATCCATTGGAGCTTTTCACTTTCTTTGTCAGGTACAGGTATAGCTATCTTTACAAATTCCTCTAATTTGTTGTCTCTTAAAGCAAGCATGATCCTAAACTTCCAAGATACAAAGTTGGAAGCTCCTTCAAGACGATCCTCAAATCTAACACCATTCACCATTTTGATGTATAGAAGGGAGTTGAGGAATTTGAGGATACATAGAGAGTAGTCTCGCCTATATAAATCTGATCTGTTCTTTTCCTTGACCTAGCTCTGATACCATGTTGAAACATGTACCGGCTAGGACTCGAACCTAGGACCTTCCCTAACGCTGTTGGAGTGCTCTACCACTGAGCTACTGGCCCCTCTTGGACCAGTCCATCGTCGGTCCAGGTGTGGCTTATTTCCAACACCAACAACCTATTTGGTATGCATTGTTATTTCTATTCATTATTTCAAGTTTTAATTTTATCATATAAAAGAGTAAAACAGTGAATGCAATAAATATATCAATCCATAATTATTTATCCATTTCCGGAAGTGTCTTTTTTTTTTGGTCGCCCAGGGTATCCCTGCGACCCAGAGCCCAGCACCCATTTGGGGCGAGCTGAGGCAAGACTAGTCCTTGGAGATGTAACAAGCAGCCCGCATGCCAGGTGCATCGGGTGAAATTCAGGCCTTGGGGTCGAACCCATGACCAATGGGAAGCAAACCCACAGCCCAAACCAACTCTGCTACTTGTGCGGGCTTTAAAAGTGTCTTGATGTAATGTTTATGATGCCATTTTTCTATTCCTATGACATCACATATATGAAGTTCTAACCCAAATCATAAATTGGAAAAAATAAATATGCATACTGCAGAAATATTGTATTGGATTGCAGCCCTCAAGTTTCAAACCTAAATTGCCACCATGAGGAAATCACAAACATGCTCCTGCCTAGGAGCCGACTCAACAAAGTTTACCAGTATCACGTGAACGAAATCATCATAAAATCACTTTCATCTTCAACTCCTCATATTGCAACCAACACATCATGTTGAATCATGGAAAAAAGGAAACAAGAAAAGAAAAAGCACTTCTTAGTTTTTCAGATTTTCTCTATCATGTCATTTGCTTTGTGATGAGCCTAACATTAAATTATTAAGAAATCTTAACCTTCAAATGTTAAAAAGGCAAAAGATTGCGTATCACCTGATATTCCAGTACATATAGCTATTGTATTTGCTGTAAGCATTATACAGATGTTGATCAAGTCCTATGCATGCACAATAGCAAAATCAATGTAATTTAACTACATTTGTGTTCCTTAATATGTAGAAAAATCGATGCAAAACCATATGCTGCATCTGTCCTGCTAAAGAAAAGAAATGTACCATAACAGAATGGGACAATATCTTGAACATTCACCCTCAGACTACTCTCATTCTACAAATGTTTGGCTTCTCAAATCAAAAGGCTAATTCTTTATAAAATATCTATACAAGCTTTTGCTCACAGAAAGAAAGAATATTAAAGTCCACAGACGACCAAAAGTAGGTTAATGGGATTTAAAACATAAAACCAATAACAATAGAGGACATCAAGAACATCATTATGCTCATTCCTTATTTTCATTTCTATATTTGTATAAAAATTCATTCCATGGAAATTGGGTCAGGTGCAGTAAAGGAAAATGTGGTGTGACAGCAATGCCACATGACAATTCAAAACTGATGAGTATAAGTATATTGCCTAATAAATGTTGAGCATGTATGGACCAGCTAGGACTCGAACCTAGGACCTTCCATTTTCTGCTGGAGTGCTTTACCGCTGGGCTACTGGCCCCTATAAGACCCTTCTTTGGTTCAGATGAGGCTTATTACCAACACCCCCCCCTTAAGCCACTCTAGTAGAATGCTTGGGACTCCTAGCCTGGGCCTAGCTCTAATACCATGCTCAGCATACATGGACCAGCTCGGACTCAAACCTAGGACCTTCCATTTGCTGCTGGGGTGCTCTACTACTGAGCTACTGGCCCCTATAGGACCAACCCTTCTTTGGTTCGGATGTGGCCTACTACCAACAATAAATGCAGAAAAGATGACTGGCATCTACTACCTGAAACAGCAAATTTTTATTCAGTATGTGCTACTTCGTGGCATCAAAAATATGAGACATGCAAGGCTTGTTCAGAAAAAGAGCATAACCTTCTCCAAGTCGGAAGAAGATATTTTTCGAACACAGCCAATAAAACTTTTCTTTTGAGAATTTTCGATTGAATCTGATTCTCCATCTTTATATCTTCTCAGGCCACTTTTTGAATGCTGTAGCTTGCCTCCAAGGTACTGCCAACTGGAAAGAAGCCATGAATTCCAGCTCTGATATCTGTTATTATGTTTTCTATGATCCGTCATTCTATCAGAGATAAAATTTATTCCATCATTCCAATCAAAAAACCCATTTTCAATGCTCCCATTCCTACGACTGACTTCACCTGTTTTGATATTCTTATCTGAAAGAGGCTGATCTGCAGAGCAAAACACCCTGTCAGGAACAAGAGTAGTTTCCACATCTTGTATACAATCCATGATATCATTTCCTTCCTGAAAACCATGCAGTTGTGACCCAAACAACATATTTTGATGAAGGTCCTCAGCCCTTGATGCTTGCACCCTCTCTTGAAAAGTCGATCCTTTAGTTTGGTATTCATCTCTTGGACAAGTGTACCCATTCTGATCATTCTTTCCTGTAATTCGATTTCCCGACAAAAAATTGGCAAGTTCGTCTCTCTCCCCATCACCAATGCTAACAGCATGTAGACAATATCCATCTTCTTCATTTCCTGAATTCCTTAAATCATTTTCTACTAAAGATATCTGGTGGCTTATAGCCTCAATAAAAGGACGGTATCTTGCAAGAGCTCGTTCTGTTCTAAGATCTTTCAAATTTGCATTCATAAATGCCCTCTCAAACTCCTCCAACTGAATCAGCAATACAAATAGTTTAGAATTTTGGAAGTTGGAAGCAGAAAGATATAAAAACTGTACCATTAATGTGATGCTATCAAATAACTTGTTTGTTGTTTGACAGATTAAATACTGTATAGTGAATAAATGAATAACACCCATGTTCTGATAATTTAGCAAATTTTTTGGCCATAAAAACTAAGCATTATTAGAAATTTAGAAGTATTAAATATATCTTAAAAAAAAAAAGACATTTCATGGTCTAGTGTTGATTAAACATGCTTGGGAAGTAATTTCTTGTTGTAGTGTTGATTAAATGTGCTTGGGAGTAGCCCATAGTATATTTTAAAAACGACTGCCCTTACAGTTTCCTACAAGTAGATCAGGATTTACTTGAAAAAATGAATAGTCAACATTTTTACTTACCCAAAAAATTCCCTTGCACATTTTTGTTTCAAGGTGCAGGTTAGCAGGTGAATTATCAGCTGACCTAATCCCAGACAACAAGTTCTTAAAGTTTAGAAATCTAGGAAAATATCTTTTAATACTGAATTCTCAATTCTATAAGATTAGCAAAAAAAGTGAAACAGATTTCAAAATTAGATTCGATGAAATACAAAATTCACAAAAAATGAGGTAAATCTTCATTTCAATGAGCCAACACTTTTTTGTTTTCTTGGTAATGGTTGTTTAACTTTTGTCATCTGAATTTCTTTTTGGGGAGGCTGATGTAGAATGCTAAAGTACAATACTTATATTGTACTTTTGGTTAGTCAACGAGTGTAGTTATACTTAGTTGACTGATTGAAATTGATTTTGGGTAGTTACCAATGGTTGGAATTCTTTGGCAACCATCGGCAAGTTTATATACTTCTCTTGTAGTCAGGAAAAGGGAGGGTGTTGATGGAAAATCATTCACTTCCCCAATTTTGTATAAGAGCATAAAAGCATTGAATGAATAATAAAACAATTGTTATATCTTCTGAATTACTCTATCGTTTTCATGTGAATCAATTATGTATGTGTAAACCAGTTAATTGTGGTTTAGTAAGTGTATATCCATAGAGCGAGTAAACAAATACACCTTATCTCATGCAAAATAAAACTAAATTAACTAGAAAATGTGTGAAAGACCATGTGAGTGTGTTTATTCTTGCATGTGTATACTCTACTCAATGGATTCACTTGAGCATATATTAATCGACTATTATATTTTGGCACATATGCAATAGTAGATTATCAACTTAATCAAAGGTCTTATAAGTAGTTAGTATGCAATGAAGACAGTGACAAAATATTGAGGTTCCTCATAAATTGGGTATAGTTACCAATTAGTTTAGACATATTATTTTGTTTCTCTTTAAATTGTCCTATTTAGGAAACCTTTAGAATTACCCTCCTAGGTTTGGCTGAGCCTAAAGTGAAGAAAAGATTACCCACTTTCAAGCATTATGTAGACACCTAAATCTGTCCATACCCTAGCACACTTGACTTTACCCTATCCTAGACATTAATTAAATAAATATTTATTATTTATTTAATTAATTTAACCTTTGCCTTTATCCTCCATTGATTTATTTAATTGAGTCTATCCTTATCCCGAAAATCCTCCAAGTATATCAATTAATTGATTTAGGGTACTTAATCCCCACCACCTTTTCCTCCAATATTTAATTCCACTTTATCCTTCAATCCTTGTCCATTTGATCCTATCCATTGAATTTATTCAAATGGATCACAATCTAAACTTGTCATCATGTGGCAAGCATCTCCCGCCTTTATCCTCTCACATGTGAAAGGATGCAAAAGTCAAACTAACTTTCCATCTCAACCATCCATTTCATACTACATCTCCAAATCTCAACCATTCAAATAAGGATGTGCCATAATCCATTCCTAGAACCTGGCCTTGACCCCTCATGTGACACTTGTCACATGACTGCAACTTTTGACCCAAACCCTAATCCTCAATTAATCCTGGCCATCCATCAGCAAAATAATCTTGGCCCTTGATTTCCTTATTGGAAATTTTATAAATTAGTGGCCTCTCATCCCATTTGGGCATCAATATATTGTTATGCTGTCCAATTTTCTCTTAAATCATCTTAATTATATCATCATGCTACTGGTTTCATAAGCAACCAAATTCATATATCAAAAGAGAAAATCACATGGAGCTAGGGTGCACTCTACTTCAGCTCTATCTAAGGAGAAAGAAGGATTTTATGTGAAATTATCGTATGTTTTGCATTATCTTCTATGTTATTTACCTTTAATCTTTTCTTGTCTTCACATTGGTCCCTAATTGTCCATATTTTGTTGATGAGTTCCAACCCTATCCTTTTGAACACACGTTTCACTGGCCTTGAGGATTGGTCCAACCTCTAGGAATGTGAGCTACAACTTTGAGAGCCAATAGGCAATATGACCAATACACTATAAGATGCCAATTCTCAAGGAATGCAATAAGATCATTTGGCTTAAGGCATCAACCAAAACAAAAGTTTAAAGGCCATCCTCATGGAAGCTAACCTCATTTCTGAAAACTTGCAAGTGTGAGGCAATCTTTTGACATTTAAAAGATCATAACAATTGTCATGGTCAAAAGTATCATCAAAAGGAGGTAACATGTTGGCTTGTTCAATAGTAGGGATAAGAAGAAGATTAGACGTTATAGGATTATGGTAAAAGATTCAACAAAGAGGGAAAGAGTCACATCAAGAAATACCAAAACTACAGCAAGAAGACAACATGAACAAGTGGGTAAAAAGGTGAACTATGATGTGTTCCTAGAATGGCATTTCTATTTCACAGTTTCGAAGACTTATTTAAGTTTGTTTAAATGTTTTTAAGACGTCATGGCACTAAAATTTATGATCCAGACTCTCTTTTATGCACTACATTTGATATAATGATGAATGAATTTAGGAACTATTACTTATATATAAATGCTTACTTTTCTGATGAAATGATTATGGAATGATCGCATATGTGTACTGTTTCAGCACTCCTTTTGCAGTTATGATCTATTTAATTTTGAAGCATATGACAGCTTCGGGAAACCTGGTTTTTTTATTATGTTTCATAATCTTTTCAAACTGCTTGCACTATGGCTTTGGCCAAGTGGCGAGTGACAGCCCTAACCTGTGGTGAGCTGGAACATCCACAAACCTCTTATGGAACTCCTCATTCCATGCATTCACACTAAGATCCTTTGTTTGCTCCAGAAATTGCCAGATGTGATCTTAAGCGCTCCGAACTTGCCACTTCAGTTCCACTGAGAAGGTTCTTTAATTCTTCTTCAGTTTTGTTTTCCAAAATAAGGCCAATATAACCTAGCCAGTTAGTCTTAGGTTAGCATTCACATTAAAGCATTTTTTATTCAATCTGAAATTTCCGCTTTCCTGTTGCAATCTTTGTTGTACGCCCCCATTTGGGGCCAATTCAAAAAAATAAGAAGAGAAGCTTTCTAATCCAATTCGTCTCAGATCCCTCTGGAGGCAAGGTAGGGCCCGCTCTACCAAAGGAGGTGATATCTGTGTTTTGTTTCTATTTAGTTCATTTACTTATTTGTTTCAGTTCTTATTTCATTTCAAATCAGTTTAGTTTTGTCTTGATTAGAAAATTTTTAATCTTAGTATTTGATAAATTGTTCTTAGTTGCAGTCATATATTTGTGTGCTTTGATTTCAGCTTTAGCTTAAATTCTGTAGCAGTTAATCTGTTGATCAGTTTGATTGAATCTAGAAGTAGATTTATAATGTTTTTTTTCAGTTAGTAGTTTGCAGCAGAGAAATGGAAATTGTAAGCTTGATGCAATGTGATGGAAAATGGAGTTGTTTCCTTTTATACAAATGTGTGAATTAGAATAGAATTTCTTTACATGCAAGTGTGATTAGTTTTAGATTTGATTTATGCAAGTGTGTTCATAGTGTAGTGAACTACAACAACCATAATGTTGAATTGAACTGAAAGTGGAAATTGATCTTTGTGAAACTCGAATAGTTTAGATAAGCTTTTCCAAGTTTTAAGCCTAGAGTTGTAGAATAGATTAGAATAAGTTAGAATGGATCAGAATAGACTGTAGATAGTCACTCCTAATAGATTCAGTTTTGAAAAACATTCCAAAGACCAGACCTTCAAAGACAACCCCCAATCCAACTGTTCTTACCGTAGACATCTCTAGACACTGTGGGATCAATATTCAAGAATTAAATGAGAAGGGATTGTGAACTCTACAATGACCCCTCCATCCATTACGGGTGGAACAAAGAGGAAAGGTAAATGTAAATGGAAAGTAAAAGAATTAATAGAGATAAATACTAGGAAAAGCAAAATTAGTGTTAGAACAAATTTGAGAGGTATTGTGAAGGTTTTTGGTAGGGGTTGTGAAAGTGAAAATACAGAGTGATGAGAATGTCAGGAGAAGGAAAGAAGACATGGAAGAAAGTTAGAGAGGATTGCTAATGGTATAGTGAGGTGTATGAGAGAGGAAAAGGTAGGAAAGGTGTCTCTATCAGAGGTATTAAATTTCCACAGTTCGTGATGAATATTATGAAATGCTTCTGGATTCAACTGTGTGAATTTTGTTTGCATCAACATTTCGGATCACACTCCATGATCCATCATCAAGATGAGAGAGAGCTGTTGAGAGAAAAAAATCCTCTAGTCAAGGTAAAAATGTTTTGAAAGTCTTATGTTTGCTGATCTAATATAGAAATCAAAAGTTGGTAATGTATAGGAGAACCAAGTTCACCAAATGAAAAAACAAATTTTAAGCCTCCCTAAATGTGTGTTTAAGAAGAAATAAAATTTCTTTTTATGAGTAATAAATACTACAACAAATCAAATTTACTTTATTTTATAAACAGAAAGCTATCGAATTTGATTCAATACAAAACTAAATAGAGCTAGGACTAAAAATAGTGAAGATTTGAGCTATTGGAAAACACTCAAAAAAGGTTTTATAAAATGTGTATGGAATAGAAACAAATGGTGGAAATAGGCTCAAAGTGGCTGGAGGATCATCCCAATGAATTTTGGGTTGAATTTGAGAAATTGAAATTTGGCGGTGCTTGTGTCTTGGTATTGAGTACTTGTGTTTAAACCCCAAGCACTCAGTCCATCTCAGGAGCTCATGTCTTTTTCTCTGAATGGCCCACAACTTCCCAAAGTTGTTCACTTAACTTTCTAACCCTATTTGTGCCCACAAATTCTTCGCATCATCCTTTAACAGTGAGCTTTTTTTAGCAAAATGTTTTAGGGAAGGAAACTTTGATTCGTGTTTTTGGGAGAATGCCTCTAATGCTTATTTTAGCCTCCATAATAGCCCATGGAAAAATTGGAGTGTATGTGGTTCCTAATGAGGTGTTCAAGTAGTTTGTGCAGATATTGTAAGACTAGGAAACTGAACCCTAGGAGGATCTCCATTCTAAGGTAGTGTGTGCAAGTGCATGAAGGATGGCTGCAAAAGGGAATGACACCAAACTACGCAAGGGAAGAGATTTAGGATGAGGGTAAAAGCTTCAGATCTGCAATCCATAACGATGGAAAGGTCTACTCAAAGATACATGGCATGCACCCATGGCAATCACATTGCACCACCATGTTCATCCATGTATCCTCCAATGCAAAATGCAACTCTACATTGTTCAATACCATCAGTTGCCCCTTGTACACCCAAAAGACTATGTATGGTGTGGAGTGTGCAACAATCATCAACCCTAACTTCTAAACCATTTACATGAACAATAAATTATCAGTGCTACCACCATCTAAATTATCAGTGCTACCACCATCAATGATTAACTTGTAGTACTTACCTCCCAACTTGTACTTGTGTAAAAGAGATTCTTCCTTAACCACAATTTATTGTCCTCTTTCACTAGTTTGAGAAAAACTTTGCATGTCAACAAATTCTCTCCAGCCTCAAGAACTATGCTTTACTTGTACTTGTGTAAAAGAGATTCTTCCTTAACCACAATTTATTGTCCTCTTTCACTAGTTTGAGAAAAACTTTGCATGTCAACAAATTCTCTCCAGCCTCAAGAACTATGCTTTATAATTCACTTTCTTCTTCTTCTTCTTCTTCTTCTTCTTCTTCTTCACTTGCACAACATGCACACACTTCTCCGCATGGCCTTGATATCATGTAACACTTAAATGGCCAATGATCTATTTGTTCACATTTGAAAGCAAGTCCCACTGAAGTGTTTGTTGGGGCGTATCTTTCATCATCCTCCACCTTTGCTGGAGGTCTACTCACAATTTGAGTTTTCCATGGTATCACTAGACTTAGCTACCTTTTTCTAGGCTTCGGTTTTCCCTCCGCCACCTTGTTTTCTCTTTCCACCTTTAACTTTGCCTTACACACTCTAATTGTATTCAAGACACCTTCCTCTTTGCTCTAACTGCTAGTTGATAAGCTTCCTCTATTGAATGAATGTGCAGCATACAAATCTCATCTTCAATGGAAGTTTGCAAACCTTCCACATAGCAAAAGAGTTTTCTTTGTCATCTTCCATGTGACCAATGTGAATGCTTAGTGTAACCTTAAAGAATTCTTCCATGTACTCCTTCACAAATGTCTCCCTTTGGTGCAAATTTTGTAATTCCTTGAACAAATCCACTTTGTAGTTGGTCCGCATAAACTTCCCATTGAGTTAGTAACCAAGTGATCCCAACACAATATCTTCTTGTTCCTCTAAGTATGATCTCTTTGAACAAAGTCCCACCACAAGGCAGCATGCCCTTGCAACTTCATGGTAGTGTTCTTCACTCTCTTGGGGTCCTTGATACTCAAAATCAATATTTCTCAAGCTCAATGATCCCAAGTACCATTTCTTCTAGATTTAAGTTTCCCAAGTAGCTTGGAAGATCAAACCTTGCCTTGCCCCTATCTTCAGCAAGCCAATCACAAATCTATCTTTTGCATTTATTTCCTCCTCAAAATCATTATCTATGGCAACATTTTGTACATTATGATCTATCCTCTCATCATCACTAACATCTCATCATCACTAACATCATCAATCACAACCACTCCTCTCCTCTACACAATCTCCATGAATTCAACTCAAGCCTCACATAAATGGCTTTTAGCATGTCAACTAAATAAGCAACACTCGGCACTCAATTGCTTCATGCACCTCCTCCAACTCTATAAGCCATAGCTCTCTAGAGAACCTACAATGTGACAAGTGCACAAATGTACTTACTATTATGGAGCACTCATAAGTCCAATTCTTAGGACTCAACACTTTCTCTAATACCAATAAGTACAATATTGTAAGTGGGTCAAATGACTAAACAGCCAAACACTTAGAATACACAAAAAAAGAAACTAGGAAGAAAATATGGAGACTTAGCAAACAAAAACATATATATTAATTTTTTGAAGAACAAAATAAAAACATGGCCAATCCAAATTGTGGAACCCATCAATCCTTGCTACCAAACCCAATGATCAAATTTGAGAAAGAACTTGATAGGATAACAAGGGTAATGTTACTCACTGTGGGGGGGAATTACTGGGATTATGCAGATTTTACAACATGGTCACATGCAATGATATGAAGGCGTGGCCAAATTCAGGAAACATCACTTGTAAAACATACAACGGTCAAAGCGTTGTGGATTATGTTATTTGCTCACAAGATTACACATCAAGGATAAAGGAGATAGAGATAGGAGAATGTCAGATAGGGCTAAAATCAGATCATAATCTTATATGTTTAAAACTGGCCATTCATATAAATATGCAGTAGGGGGGGCAAACCCATTTCAAACAAAAGAAAGCATCTTCACATGGTAGAATTCTCATGAATCAAGAAAACAGAAAATCTTCAAGGGTGCCCTTAAATGTTTATTAGGGAGAATGAGATTAATTCAGATTATACGAAACATCATCTTGTAAGCAAGGATACGCTGGTTCCCCTAATTCGCAAGGCTTTAGATGAGTGTAAGAGAACTAAACCCAAAAGAGAGACAAAAAATACTTTCCTGGTAAATCCTTTGTTAGATGATGAGTGCAAATTAGCAAAAAGAGATCTGCGAAAAGGTGGGATGGGCAAGGAAAGCAAGAACAACTACGAAAAACTGTTACGATGTAAAAAAGAAAAATATGTGAACATAAGAAGGGTGGAGCTGATTACCCTAGGAAAACATAATCCCAAAAGCTTTTGAAAAGAGCTGCAACAAAAGAGAAAACAGATAGAAAATGTTATCATGAGATCTCAATGGCTTGAGTATGCAAAGATGTTATAAGAACGTGGACAAGATACTCATAAAACCTTGGTAATCAATACCACTACTCAACTTTTCACTATTGAAGATATCAATCAAGGCATAAAGAGGCTGACAGGGGGAAAAGTGCAGGATATAGATGGTCTGCCAGCAGAGAACTGAAAATGGGGCATTGAGGTCCTTGCACCTCATATCAATCATACCTTTAACAATGTCAATCAAGAGGGCTTCCCAGAAAATTGGACGACCAATGTTGTGATTCCCCTTCACAAAAATAGAGATATAAACAACCCATCAAACTACTGCACTATTATGGTTAACCCCCTCCTTGGGAAACTTTTTGGAAGCATGGTTGAATACAGAATTAATAGTTGTGCAAAAAAATAAGGAAAAAGAGCTAAAGGGCAGGCTAGTTTTAGACCAAAGAATTCCACTATTGACCATGGTGTTACCCTTAGGTTCTTGGTTGAAAAAATATGGAATGAACAATGTGGTGAGGCCTTTTGTTGCTTTGTAGACTTTAAAAAAGCCTTTGACACGGTACCACGTGACCAGCTTTGGAATAGAATGGAGGAACTACAAGTTCCAAATGAGCTTAGAGCAGTACTTCATAGGCTTTATGAGCAAATCAAGGCTAAAATCAGAACCACGGATGGGATGTCAGTGTGTTTTGGCAGTGATATTGGTGTCAAACAAGGCTGTCCATTTTCCCTAACCTTGTTTGGGCTATACATTGATAACTTAGAAGAATAGCTAAACAAGACTATTGGAGGAGTACTCTTGGCTAAATATGTAATAATATTACTTCTATATGCGGATGACCTCATTTTAATTGCTAAAACAGCTTATGGTTTGAGAGAACACTTGAAGGCACTTGAAACCTTTTGTCAAGAGGTTGGGATGCAAGTGAATGTTAGCAAAACCAAAGTGATGATCCTCTCTTTGAAAAGAAATAAAAGGACACAAAATAACTTTCTTTTTTAAGGCAATCCATTAGAAGTGGTGAATGAGTACAAGTACCTTGGGATTGACTTTCACAACAAACTCAATTGGGAAATGCGAAAAGCAAAAAGAATTCAAGGAGGCTGGAGAGCGCTATATTCCTTACAAAAGAGATGTAGGAATGCAGAGTTATGGGCTTGGAAAACCAAGAGAATGTTTTTTGGTTTGTTGGTCATTCTATTGATCCTCAACGGATGTGAAATTTGGGGCAGTAGCATGTCAGATCAGAAATGGAAGCAAGTAAAAAGAACTCAAAAACATCTAATCACAAGCACTCTCAAAATTAAAACTGCTGTCCCATATGAAATTTATTGGCTGAAACTGGCACCTTTCCTTTGGAAGCATGAGTGATGGACCGTTTGTTAAGTTACCTAAAGAAGACTCAAAATATGGAAAAAATCTGTTGGCCTAAGATGATTTTGGAGGAAAGGCTAGATAGAAGGAAGAACACATGGATGAAACAAAATGAGAAATGGATGAAGAAATGGGACATTAATATTCAGGAATGTCCAGATACCAATAAGGAAATAAAAAAGTTTGTGAGGGAAAAGTTCAGGAGTAGCTTATGGTCAAAACAAAATGGGCATAAATAAGACTATTTTATCAAAGAATTCAATCCAATGGGAGACCATGAGGAAAAAGCCTACCTAGGAGCAAATATTAAATGGAAGGCAAAAATGCTAATAGCTCAATTGAGGACTAGCTCTCATCACTTGAGGTGTGAAACGGATAGATGAATGGTACCTGTTGTCATTTTATAACACCCTTGGTCCATCAGTAAGAACCAATTAGAGATACGATCCATGGACCAGCACTGCCCCAGTTGATCAAGGACAAAAGCAGAAGAATTATGAAGTGTGAGGTGTTGCCTTGCCCGGAGGAAGTTCCTCCCTTAGCCTTTTCTTCCTTCCTAGGAATTCCGGAACCCCAGGGTTTTGAAGTTCCTTCTCTTTGCCTTCTCTTGTTTTTCTTCTCCGGAACCCCGAGGTTCCGAAGTTCCTCTTCGTTTTCTTCCCTTCCCCGGAACTCCAGAACCCCAAGGTTCTCAAGTTCCTTCCCTTTGATGCCTCCCCTCTTCTTTTCACGGAACTCCGGAACCCCGAGGTTCCGAAGTTCCCTCCTAGCCTTTCTTCCTTTCTAAGAAGGGAACTTCGGAACCCCAAGGTTCTGAAGTTCTCTTCCTTCGCTTCCCCTCTTCTTTCCCGGAACTCCGAAACCCCGAGGTTCCAAGGTTCTTTCCTTGTCTTCCCCATTTCGGGAACCCGAGTTTCCGAAGTCCTCAGACTTCTTTCCGACTGGCAACACTTCCGGATGACGTGATCAACACTCAAAGCTTTAAATGCTCCGACGACTTTTGTGACGTGTGCACCTTCTTTTGTGGAGCCACAGGAGTGCATTTAATGTTTTTGGCAGGATTTCCATCAAGAGAGGTACGGAGCCATGCTTGTTGTGGTGACTTATGTCATGTCTGCATGCTCTGACTTTGGAAGGTCAGTCAATCCACCCTTCTCAAGGTTGCCTTTTCAAAGTATGGCAAGGTTGCTTGCATGTACAGAAGTAAGGTGCATGCACTTCCCTACACTCCCAGACTGACATTTCCCTGCACACATACGGATCATGATCACTCTTGTAACCAATTTTCTATATATAGGCCGTTAAGCCTCATTGCAAAGGGTTCTCTCCCTACTGGCTTGAGCTATTCTATGCTCTTTCACTTCTCTTGTATTTATCTTGCACTTATGCAACTGTAAGTTTGGCCATTGGCCTTATAATGAATTGAAATCACCATTCTTGCCTTCCTTCAAACTTATGTATGCTGTGTATGTTTCCTTACCTTCATCATAGGTGTATGTTTTGTGGCTCTTCTCTCATTTATGTTGTGTTAACTTATTTTTGAGTGTGACTTGTGGGAAACCTTCTCCCCTCTTGGCATTCAGCAAATTCTAACCTCCATACATAAATTGGGGTCACTCATACAACTGAAGTTTGTGCATCTCCTAGGTTTTTCAGTTGATTCTTTGTGTCATTTCAAGTAGGGAGAAGAACAATCTCTTCTTCGTGCATCACCTCCTTTTATTTCAGGCAATTCTCTCTTCCCTTTACCTCTGCAAGTTGTTAGGAAAGGCTTAGGAGTAAGTTTTGAAGTGATGAGTTGGTTCAACACCTGCACCTGGATTGAGAAGGAGCCGACCTTCTTCGAAGATTCAACCTCCTTGCGCAAGGTCCCACACTTCGAGGTTGTTTCCATGTTTCACAAGGTTGCTAAGTTGATTGCTCAGCAAGGGTGCAAGCTTTTGTGATAACAGTTTTTGGCACGCCCAATGGGAGTTAGTTTCGACATACATGCTAGGGATTCAGTGTTGTTCTTAGTGTCTCAGCCTCTAGAGGCAGTCACCTATCAAGCACTTGGCGACTCTGCTCAAGGTCTAGTTCTTGTTCATACGAAGTTCATAACTCTGGGAACCCCGGAACCCCCAAGTTCCCAAGTCATCGCAACTCCGGAGGTCCGAAACCCCCAAGTTCCGAAGTGCTTAAGTCTGAAACCCTGGAACCCCGAGGTTCTGAAGTCTCTGCTCAACAAGTCCACTGCTTTCTCATGACTTGTTGGAGCTCCAAATTTCATGCCCCGAATTCATACAAGGGCGTCTTCTAGAGGTAGTTTCCAATTTGAAGGACTCTCATCTTCAGGCTCTAGAAGGCGGAGAGGTAGACCTTCATTATCACCAGTTAGGGAGGTCAGGGTTGTAAACACTCCATCTCCCAGGTTCAGGGTTGTAAACACTCCATCTCTCAGGTCTCATTCTACCCCTCCATTCACAAGACCATTACTATCAAGGGCTCCCACCACTCATATCAATAGACCATTGTTTCACATGGCAAGAAATCAGGTTTTTGTTACCTTCAATGGGGGGAGTTCCCTTATTTTGACTCAATGGAATGATATACCAATGGCTGCGTTGAAGAGTATACCATATTTCACTAGTGAAATAGCTACTACCCCCATTGAGCATATTCAAGACATTGCAAACATCTGCTCCGTTCATAATATCACTCAGGATGATGTTGCCGTCAGACTCTTAGCCACATCTTTGAAAGGCAAAGCTTTGCAGTGGTATAGAGGGTTGTCGTCTAGCTCCATTCACAATTGGGATGAATTGGGGGAGAGGTTGTGCAACCATTTCGAAGACAAAAGTGATCACCTGTCACTTGTGGAGCAGTTGACTGCGATCAAAAAGGCACCCCACGAGTTCACGGGAGATTTCAATTTCAGATTCCATAAGACATGGAATAGAATTCCTGCTCTAGTGAAGTCGTCTCCAAATCATGCCTTCTTGTATTATCTTAAAGCTCTCAACAGCGATATAGCTGTTATGATACAATCCATGGGTGGAGCCTCTTTACCGAGTGCATAGGACATAGCCATAAGGGCAGAAAATTGTTTGATACAGGCTGGGAAGATAACTCCAAGGCCCCCAATGCCTCTCTTCCCAGAAGCTCCTACTCAGCAACCCACCTTGGCTCCTATCCCCATGGCGCCCATAGGTCAACCATCTACATCCTCTACATCCTCCAATGAGCTTCACGAGGTCAAGGTTCTATTACAAAATTTTAGCAATGAGTTGGTGACACTAAAGAGGCAACAAGCCCAACATAGCAGACCTTATCAGGCACAAAATCCGAACTATCAGCAGAATAGGCCACCCTTTCAAGGGCAAAACCAATGGAGCAACGCCAGGCCTTTGAATAGTGTGAACCCCACAACTGCAAGCAACTCAAAAGCGATAGTTCCAATGCAAAATAACCTCGCCCAAGAGCAGGATTGGTATCAACCATGCAATCAGCCACACAACCAAGGTGCATGCCAAAATGGAGGATTTGTCCAAGCCTTAGTGGTGCAGGATGAGCCAACCACTTCTGGCCAGCAATATGACCCGAATCAGCCTAGTGTTGGCACTCAGGCTTACTTGCAAGGGGATTCTACCTTTGTCAATTGGTAGGAAGCAGAATTATGTGGTTTCAACCAAACAAATGGTGAGTCTACGCTGCAATATACAAGGTCAAAGAAGAGAGCCATGGAGGCTACCTCACCTTCAACATCAGCTCAAGCTCCAACACCCAATATAGATGTCCATGATACAAGCCAAAGTACCTTGCAAGGGAGGAAGAGGCAGGAAGAATCCCAAGTCGTCCAAAGAGCAAAAGTAGACCTTGTAGCCTCAAAGGGGCCTTTAAAATCAGCTGGTGTTCCTTTCAACATAGTTGATCAGATGAAAAAGGACAACCTCAACGTCACTATATGGGAGGCCCTTTCCATCCCATCTCAAAGGGATTTACTTAAAGAGGCACTGAAGGACGTCGATCAGTCGGGTGACGAAGTAGCAATCAGCGGAAAGGCAATCTCCACCAGTTTGGTACAACCCAAGGAGGAAGAAGATTCAAGCAAGATCAGCAAGCCTCCCCCTTTCTATCTCTCCTTAATCATAGGAAATAACTTGGTTCACAACTGCATGATAGATTCAAGAGCTAGTAGCTCGGTCATGCCTAAGAAGGTAGCTGATCTTCTTGGCATCGAATATGAACCTGTGACTAAAGGGGTGGTCCAATTGGACAGCACTTCTATCAAGACAGTTGGGGTTGTTAAAATTTTGAAGTTAACCTTGCATGCATGCTTTGGTTGCACTATCTTGCAAGACGTATCAATCATCAACCTCCTTGGCTTCTTTGCCATCTACCTGTCTAGAGACTTCACCGCCAACATAGGTGGGTACTTGTTTTCTGATTGGTCCCACATGCTATTTCGAACAAGGTATGGTACCAAGGTTACCATAAGGGCAGAGCCCATTGCCCAAAACCACATTAAGCCCTACATCCCCAACCCTATAAACATGAATTGCACTTTGCATGAGGGGGAAGAGTATACTGTCCGTGAACCTGCCACTCTTTTGCAAGAGGTCCCTGATTGCTTGCTGGACGAATGGGCCAATGCTTTTCAGTTTGATCCGTTAGCTGAGACTGAAGAGACTGGGCTTGGCACCTATTGTATCCATGAAGAGGATACTCCTATCTGTAAATGTTTTTCAAATTCCAATTCAATGATCAGGGTATATATATAATGTTGTTGTATTTCAATGTAAATGTTTATCACAATATAATTGTTCTGGTGATTAATTATATTTTGTGTATTGCAGGTGGAGATGGAGCATTAATTATTTCGATGTCTTATCAATTTATCATTGATCGGTATATATATAAAAAATAGGGATGATCAAGTGACACCTTGATCAGACATGTCTATTAGACATGGCCGATCAAGATGCCACTTGATCATGCCTTTTCATTTGCAATATGTAACCAATCTAATGTCGATATTAATCGGTGTCAATGCATTAACAATGAAGCCCGATAACAATTGGGATATCAAGGTTACTGTTTATTGTTAGATTGCAATGTTTATATATTAACACAGATCGTGAAATACGATCCTAGAATGATCGTAAATTTAACATTAGTTTGTATAATTATAATCGGTAAAACCGATAATGCACCATATATATAAGGAGAGCAATTATAATAGTAATATCAGATGATAGAACAAAGGACTAATAAGTGAAGTCTATTATAGTCTATCGATGAGATAGATGATTGAATGAGAGACTTCATTTATCTCTCATTCAATCATTTATCTTACCGAAGCTATCATGTATCAACACTATCCCTAACCTCATCAAGACACAAGGAGATTCAAAGGGGTTATGGAGCATGTTTTTTTATGGTTCAAGAAACAAGAACGGTGCAGGTGCTGGTGTGATGCTTGTTTCTCCTGAGAAAGAGAAATATTTCTTCTCTTTTAAGCTTCAATTTGGTTGCACTAACAATGTGACTGAGTATGAAGCCTTGATCCAAGGCCTCCAACTTGCACAAAGCAAAAAGATCAGATCTTTGCAAGTTTTTGGAGATAGTGAGTTGGTTGTTAATCACATCCGAGCTCAAAGTATAACAAAGAACAACCTGGTCAAATCATACAAACACAGGGTTTGGGACTTGATTGAAGGATTCGAGACCTTCAACATACAGAGTGTTCCTAGAGGTCAGAACAAGCATGCTGATAGGTTTGCAGCGGTTGGTGCTCAATTCGACATACCAGCGCATGTTGCAAGTGAGAAGGAACAACACATTAGGCTTGTTGTGAGGCTTGTTGTCCCAGACAATCAGGTAAATTGGCAAGTGTTCGAAAGCGATCAGCAAATCGTCAACTTCTTGCAAAATGAAGCAGAATTTTATGCTAAAAATCAGTCTAAGCTGCAAGACCAGTATGGAGATCAAATCATGCAGCTCAACTCCAACAAGTTGCCTAAAGGTCTAGTTACCTTGGAAGGCATTTTCAACTCGGATAATCAACTGAAGAAGAAGATGAACTTGGCTGCAAAGAGGGGGGATTACAAGCCAGTTGTTGTCGCCAAAGGTAGGTCTCTAAACTTGGGCAAGGTGTGTGTTCCTCAACCGAACAAGAGGCTTTTGTTGAACTTTGCCAAAAATATGATGACATAGTTGCTTGGACCTATGAAGACTTGAAGGGTTTTGACCCTAGCTTAGCCCAGCATACCATAGAGCTAAACCCGGATGCAAAGCCAGTTAGACAAAAGCAAAGGCCAATAAACCCCAAGATTGAACCACTAATGAGGAAGGAGTTGACCAAGCTCATAGAAGCCAATATCATCTTCCCTATCAAGCACTCCTCCTGGGTGGCCAACCTTGTCCCTATAAGAAAGAGGAATGGGGAAATCAGACTATGTGTAGACTTTAGGGATCTCAATAGAGCTTCCCTCGATCACTATCCCCTTCCCTCTATAGAGCAGATTCTCCAAAAGGTCAATGGCTCGGAAAGATTTTCATTCTTGGATGGATATTCGGGCTACAATCAAATCTCGGTCCAAGAATCAGACCAATACAAGACTGCATTTACTACTAAGTGGGGTACCTATGCTTATTGCAAAATGCCCTTTGGGCTAACCAATGCAGGTGCCACGTTTCAAGGAGCAATGGACATGGCTTTCAAGGGTGTATTAGCAAAATCTGTGCTTATATACCTTGACGACATAACTGTTTATTCAAAGCATGCAGCTGACCATCTTGGTCATCTTGAGCAGGTGTTCATGAAATGCAGGGAGTATGGTGTGTCCCTGAACCCTAGCAAGTGTGTATTTGCTACTGTCAAGGAAGATTGCTGGAACACATTGTATCCAAGGAGGGCTTGACCATTGATCCAGAGCAAGTGGAGGCTATCCTTTCTCTTCCACTCCCCAGTCACAAGAAAGGATTGCAAAGTTTCTTTGGTAGGATCAACTTTGTGAGGAGGTTCATTCCCAACCTTGCCACCATGGTAAAACCCCTCACTTCCATGTTGAAGAATAACTTGGTTTTCAGTTGGACCAAGGAGGGAAGGGCCGGTTTGGAAGAAATCAAACAAGCAATTGCTCAGGCCCCTAGCCTTGTGTTGACGTGTATTTTGTACACAATCATACACAGAATAAAATACCCAAGGGTACCTTATCCTCTCTTGAATAAAGCCTCTGATTGCTGAAGATGTCGCAAAAAAGGATCAATCAGGGTGACTCCAATGTTCTTTTATGTAGGGTCTCTACGTGTGGATAAGCACCAGTGGTCGTTGTGAATGCTGTTTCATCAAGGGGCCTTACGTCCTCCAAGTTGTAGGAACAAGATTTCTCTAAACTAACAAGTTCTCAAAAAAGATCAAAGGTAGGGTTTGCAAGGGATAAATTCTAATCTAATCCTAAGAATGACCTAATGTAGGCTAGACTTGGCAAGATTCTACCAATTTCAATATTGCCATGAAATAACAACCTAACTGAAATTGATGCGATCTTCTAAGGTAACAAATGATTTTTCAATTCATCAAGGATCATGGACACTACCACAAAGGCACATATCCACAGCTCAATGACGATTGAAGGTTTAAACAATTCAAGTCTCTCCAGTTGACCACACAAGGCGTTCCTACAATCAGTAAGAAGCTAGTGGTTTGGAACGTGAATCTCACCAAAATCAAGCCCAACACTTAGTCCTTCAAACTTAAATACTACTTTGACTGAGAATGATTCAAGAAAGTAAACAACCATGAAGATAGCCACAAGAATTGCAATAAAACACCATAACTTCAATATTTTATTGATCTCAAAGCCAAAATAGGCAACAATTGCTTGAAATTCTTTCTTCAAAACTCAATCTTGCTACAAAATAACTTTCTTCTCTCCAAAGCTCTAAACTTCTAACTATTTCTTATTGCTCTATTTCTAATTACAAAATGAAAATAAATGAGGGTATATATAGCATCCTCAATTACAATGAACGGCCCAGATCAAAAGAAGATCAACGGCTGAGATTCTGACACCTAAACCCTAATTAGGGTTTTATTACAAAAGTTCCCTTTTTATTGAACAATATTAAATGCATAGCCAAATATTTAATTTGGCACAAAAATCTAGGAAACATAGACCAATGACAATTAAGGTGCCATGTCATCTATAACAACCTCTCTTCTAGAACCTTATTCCCTTTCCAATGCTCCTTTTTAGCATATGCAATGAATCTGGACACGATTCCCTCAATCTCAGCAATAGGAATCTCGGGAAGATTCCTCATTTGTTCCTCCAAGTGAATAATTTGATCAAAGGCCTTGAGAAGAGCTGCGTCCCATTCAGGTTCGAGTTCCTTGATTTTCTCAATCAGGAGCATAGTAGCGAACATTTGATCTCTTTGCTCATCTGAAATAACATTCTCATCTTTGCAAAAGATGACTTTGACCCTTTCTTCCAACTCTTGAAGATCCACATCTGTCTCAGCTTCGATCCTTCTGCCAAGAATAGTACATAAAACCCCAAACACCCTGTCCTGGATTGGATGGATGACCTCCTCCACTTGATTGCATTTGGCGCTAGTGTCCTCGAAAAGAACTTCCTTCATCTGGAGTAAAGTAGACCACTGGAGTAAATTATGAGCTCCTCCATCCATTATCTTTTCTTGTGCTAAGGTCTTCCTTGGTGTTTGCCTGATTACTTGAAGAACAGGAATGATAACATCTTTAGTATGAGCAAAGGCGGCTACTGTTATCATTAGGTTGTGGATGATCTCAAGGACCTGGATAGCTCGATGAATGGTCTGCATCATTCTTGTTGCAAACTCAACGGCAACTGTATGGGATTTGTCAATCCAAGAGCTCATAAGCTGGACCAAGCTCTTAACTCTCTCTGCCTCACCAACTGATTCAAGGGGAAGTGCTTGCACAGGAGATACTGCTGGATCCTGACGTCCCAAAGGCTAACTGAGGTGGCTAAAGTAGCCTCTCCAAGCACCGACCTCTTTCTCAAGTTTTCTATTCTTTTCCATTTCTCCTCTAAGCTTGTCTTTAAGTGCCTCAAATGAATCAGTTGCCTCATCGAATGCCTGCTCGGTGGTGAGTGGACCAAGCTCAACGGTTTCTACATCATACTCTTCTGCAAGGATCTCACCTTCATATTTGTCCACTGCCGGTGTAGCTATCTGCAACTTCCTGGACCCTGTCTCATCTCTGATCATCTTGGACATCTTGGTGGCCTTCTTCTTTTCTGTTACTCCTTGAGAATTTCCAACAAGGCTATCTAAATCAATCACATTATCTTCGTCTTCGATCACAATCACCCTTGTTAGTCTCTCCTTCAACCAATCTGGAATGGCGGACCTTGTCTCTCTAACTTGTATTTCTTTAGGTAGTGGCTCTTCTTTCCGGAGAGGAGATGTCGCTTCATCATCATTCTTGTCTTCATGTAGCTCATTGACCTGGGGAGATTGACTTGATGAACGTTGAGATGCCTGTCTTTCTTCATGTTTATCATTCTGAACCATTGATTCCATAGATTCCTCCACTTCAAGTGTCCTCTTCTCCTGTCGAGAAGATGTGCCGAATGAGCGATCTCGATTGGCTTCTTGCTTCTTCTTGGAAGATTCTCTTTTCTCAGGTCTTTCCTTCCTCTTCACACCTCTAGGATGAGGATTGCCTTCACTTACGCTTCTGTGGTGAGGATTGCCTTCACTTGTGCTTCTAGGATGAGGATGGCCCTCACTTGCGCTTGCTCCTCCTTCTGCCGATCTTTCCTCCAAAGTAAAAGTCATAGATATGTTATGCTCTCTCAACTTTTGATGTTGCACATCAACCCATCTGCGAGTACAGGACAAAACTGGGGCCATCAAAGCTTTTAAGTCCACAACCTCAAGTTCATTCCAATCTATCTTTACTGCCTTGTCCTCTCTATCATAGGATGACTGGAGGTGCCTGCCACTGTCCTGAGCTTGATCGGCCACTCTGTAAACTTTGCATTTCCTGATGAAATCCAAAGGCAATCTGGAATGCATCTTTCTTTTCACCTCTAAATCATCTGAGAGATTCATCCAAAAGTCCTCTACCTGACATTCATGCTTGTATTTTCTACCAACTGTCTCTTCTATATACCCATAAGGATCAAAATTCTCCGTCAATGAAAAGAATGAAAATGAATATAAGGCCAACTCTCTTTCTGCATCATCTAAAGCTGGAGCATTAGGACATACCTCAACTGAATTTCCTAGTATGATAGGTACAGGAATCCCATTTCCATGCCTGTGTCTGAATGCCTTCGCATAAGCTGCCAACTGCCTAGTCACCTCAAGTAGCACTATCCTGTCTGTCGGATATCTTGGCAACATATATGGAGGTGAAGGACACCCATGAACTCTAATATATGTAAACTTCTGGAATTGGATAAACCAAGCACCATACCTCTTTACAAGTTCTTGTGCCTCTTGAGATAGCCGATTGTGAATCCCGCCTTGCAGTGTCCTGGTGATGTTCATTGTGAAGGTATCATTGACTAACTTGTAATTACTCCCAGGTGGATGATGCAAATGAACATAAGAGTCACAAACTCTGACTTCTCCGGGTCCTCTTCCAATTGCTCCTCTGTGAGGTAGTCCTGCATACTCAAAACTCCTGATCAAGGCATATATGATGTATGAGCTCATGTGGAATGACTTGGTAGCCTTCAGTCTTCTCAACTGCACGTCCAAGCAATGGCTAATAATTCTAGCCCAATGAATTGTTCCTTTTCCTTGAACTATCACTTGGATGAAGAAGAACATCCACTTCTCAAAATAGAAGGCTTGAGGAGCCCCTGTAACTCGATTGAGTAAGGTTATCAAATCTCTATACTCCTCCTGGAAGCCGATCCTATGTGGTGTGTTGGGAATCTTGCTCAGGCGAGGACGACTTTTGAGTAACCAATTCTTGTTGATGATGCTCAAGCAAGTGTCTGGATCATCTTCGTACATGGATCTAGCTCCTTCCAAGCTTTTGTAAATCATATCTTTATGTTCTGGCAGATGGAGAGCTTCACTAATAGCCTCATCTGAAAGATAAGCCAAAGTGTTTCCTTCCTTGGACACGATCGATCTTGACTGTGGGTCATAATGGCGGGCACACTCGATCATCAGCTCATGGCACTAGATTGCTGGAGGGAAGCCGGCCGCCTTGATAATGCCACTTTCAATTATTCTCCTTGCGACAGGTGATGGCTTTCCAATGTAAGGGACCTCTCGAAACTTCTTCACACTGAAGTTTCCCAAGTTGGTATCTCCAATGTTGCTCCATTTTGACACGATCTTGGTCTCCATTTCTTCATTCCTTTGATCTTCCTTCATAAGGGCTGGACGACTGGTGGATGCTCCTGCCTTTGGGGTCGCCATCTTGACACCTACACAACATTTCATAATGAGCAATATACCTTGGAACGTAGAAATATAGATTGGATTTAAGCTTTAAATTTAGGAAACTTCATGATAAATCTTTGAATTATCATTTCCTAAATATGACTACGCAATTGGAAATTCAAAATTTCAAAATTTGAAAATTGGGCTAGGAAGATCTTCACCATACCTCTCTTTGAGAACTAGCTCTAAAAAACGATGCAAAAATTAAGAAATTCGCTAGGCAAAATGAAGATCGAAGTCTTCTAGCAAAGGCGCCTCCTTCATCAACTTCACCACCCTTTGGGTCTTCAATGCCTTGAGGAAAACTCGCTCCACCTCCAACCTCCAACAAAGTTCGCACTCCTTCTTGGTTCAAAATTCGCACTTCTCCTTGGATCAAAATTCGCACTTCTCCTTGGATGAGATTTCGCTCCTTCTATTGCTTCTCCAAATCGCATGTAAACAATGATTGAATGATGGATCAAAATGTTTCAAAGTACCTTTCTTATATAGGCGCTCATGCATTGCAATTGCCCATAGGCCGACTTGGAAAATAAGCCTAAAATAAACAAAAATTAAATAAAAGAGGAGGCCGACCTTTATAAAAATAATATCCCAAGCGCTCTCTTTTTTTATTTAATTTAATAATAATTAATTTAAATGCCTTTGCAATTAAAAAATTTCGATTTTTTAAAAGGCTAAATTAATTATTAAATGCCTTATGCGAACTCATTAAATGCCCATTTAATTAAATATTTCACGTTTTTAGCGAATTTGGCATTTTAATGTAATTTGAAAAATATTGGCACCTAAGCATGGGAGGAATAAGGGACATCTATCAACATCGCTCTGGTCCCTGGGAGAGGGACAGGGGCGCCCATGCATTTTAGCCTTGTATTTCTCGCTTTTCACGTTCAAAGTCTTATCCTGGACATCAAAAATGGCCTTTTCGCTTGGAATCTTGAGTTTGATTTATTCCATCTTTGGAAGGAGTGTACCTTGGAACATTTTCGCCCTGGTCCCTTGGAGAGGGACAGGAGCGATCCTTTGCTTTTGAGCTTAAAATTGTCGACTCTTGAGGTTAACTCCTTGTTCATTATCTTCCTAAAGATATTTTGACTTTGCATGACCTCACCTTGACATGGTTTTGGAAAGGAATGATTGATTCTATAGAAATCGCCCTGGTCCTCCAGTGAAGGACAGGAGCGATCTTTAGTCCATGGCACAAATCCTTAATCATATCAATATCAAATCATCTTCAAGGCGTAAAACATTGTTCCTTAATCCATCTCGAGTCTTGCAAACGAAAGTAGCACTCCAAAATGTTAGGTAACTAGGCAAATTTGAAGATTTCGCTCTAGTCCCTTGGTGAGGGACAGGAGCGCTTTACCTTTTATCTTTGGACTTCATTTTCCAAATCGCCAATTCATGATGTGAGGTAGGCAATGATCATCATCTCTTGTTTTATGCATGTTTTGCTTGTTTTCTCAAGGCAAAATTGACCTTCTTAGGATTTTCGCCCTAGTCCTCCAGTGAAGGACAGGAGCGATTTTGCATTTGGGCTTAAGTTAGTCAATTTTTTAGGGTTGGTTCCTTGTTCATCGCCCTTCGAAAGACATTTTTGACTTTGTAAAACCTTGCTTTGGCGTGGCTTTGAAAGGGAATGATTGTTTTTATAAAAATCGCCTTGGTCCTTGAGTGAAGGACAAGAGTGCCATTTAGTTCTTGGTACAAACCCTTGATCGTGTCAACTTCCAATTGCCTTCAAGGCGAAAAACGTCATTGCTTACTCCATCTTGAATGTTGGAAACGAAAGTGGCATTTTAAAATTAGGCATACTTGAATATTTCGCTCTGGTCCCTTGGAGAGGGACAGGAGCGCTTTGGCCATTATTCGTCCAGTTTTGCGGTCTTTGCAACTTTGTTTTCCCTTGAAGCTTTTCAAATATCATCGCCATATTATGCCTTGGCCTGGATTCGACCAAATTTGGAAGGGGAGACTTGATAATGCATTTTTCGCCCTGGTCCCTGGGTGAGGGATAGGAGCGCCTTGGCCAATATAGGCTCCACTTGTGTTTTGCAAACTTTCAAAATTATCTTCAATGGATCGATTATGCCTTCCTTTACTTATCCCAAACGTAAAACTTGCTTCACCTTTGCCAAAAACTTGTCTTTTGAGAAAATCGCTGTGGTCCCTGGGAGAGGGACAGGAGCTACCTTTGAAATTCGCTTTGGTCCCTAAGAGAGGGACAGGAGCGCCTTAGCCAATTTGGACCGATTTTCTCCATTGTGGTCCATTCAAGTTATATTCAATGAGCAAAACGTACTTTCCTTGTCCTTCTCAAATCGCGAAATCATTTAAATCTTGCAAGGATAAGGCAAACTTGGCATTCAAGCTCCGGTCCTTCAGTGAGGGACAGGAGCGCCTTTGGTCCTTAAGGTCAAGTCTTTACAATTTTCAACTCAAATTTCCTTTGCTGGGGAAGATACCATCATTTCGCAAGTTATGAACAAAAGTCCAAATCCAAAAAATGTCCAAGAAGGTGTGTTTGAAGAAAATCGCTCTGGTCCCTGGGTGAGGGACAGGAGCGAACTTGTCTTGCTAGGCCCAAAGTTCAATCTTTCGTTGCCAACGACGAAGTCTGGATACTCCTTTATGCTCATTTCATCCTTCATTGCGTCCTTGATGCTTCAGTTCGATCAACCAAGGCCCAAAATGATCTAAGAAAACCATTTCGCCCTGGTCCTTCAGTGAGGGACAGGAGCGATTTGGTCTTAACCTTTAAAAACTTGTCATTTTGAGTCTTCAAAATCTTCAAAATCTTCAATTCACGTTCGATCATATCCCCTGGCGATCCTACACAAAACAATTAAAACAAGTCAATAACCAAGATGCATAAAATATCACTTTCGCCCTGGTGCCTGAGAGAGGGACAGGAGCGATTTTGCCCTTATAAGCCAAAATATCAAAAAATTAGGTCTTCAAATCACTTCATCATGCAGGGTTAGGTCGTCTTTAAGTCAAGGAATCGGTTACCTTGCTTCCAAAATTTTGGTTAGAGTTTGCCCAGACAAAATGTATAATTCCATCATTAAAATGCTAACCCCTAGACCTAACTTGAATTTGCCTTCAAAATCTTGACTGGACCCATCCTGAGACATACTCAACTTCCTAACAGACTCAGGCTATTTCAAAATTGCAATCTCAGCTAGGATGCTTAATAATCTTTCAAAATTAGACTGGACTCGGCTTGAAAATATCAAAAGGCAACTCCTAAGGCTTAACCTTAGTCCAGACGACTCACTCACTTACTCAAAATCCTAAAAGCAGAGAGAAGAACAGGCAAAACAAAAGCAAAAAAGAGGGGGTCCCCATTTTAATGGGGCGATGTGTGAAATGGTCACAACACCTTGTCAATCCTAATTATGAAAAGAATTTTATCCTCTATACCTTTGGAGGAGAATTCAACATCTCAGCTATCCTAACACAGCTGAACGATGATAATTTAGAGCAACCCATTGCTTTCTTTAGTGAGGGGCTAAAGGACTATGAGCTTAAGTATAGCTATGTAGAGAAGCAAGTCCTCACTGTTGTAAGGGCATTAAAAAAGTTCAAACACATGTTGTCTAACAACAAGATCTAGCTCTTAGTTTCGCATGCAAGTGTCAAGTATTTCCTTCTAAAGAAGGACATCGGTGAGAAGAGGGCTGAGTGGATAACCAAGGTCATGGAGTATGACATCAACATCAGGATCACCAAGCTTGTAAAAGGCAGGGGCCTATGTGAACAGCTTGTCTCATCTTTTGAGACTACTCCAGAGGTCGCCCTTGTGTTACAAGAGGATCAACCAACTGGCAACAACACTCAATTCAGTTGGGTAAGTGACATGACCACCTTCTTAATGGAAGGTAGATACCCCCAAGGTCTGGACAGGACCAAAAGAAGGCATTTCAGGTTGCAGTCCATTCCCTATGTCTTAGTGAATGGCACTCTTTTTCGAAGAGACTCTAATGGAGTCTTACTAAGATGTATCAAGCAAAACCAAGTCAGCAGATTGTTAGAGGAATTTCATGATGGCTCTTTAGGGGGCCACTTCTTTGCAAGGACTACGGCTATCAAAATAATGAGGGCTGGTTATTACTGGCCATCCTTATTCAGTGACTCACATAGATGGGTGAAGAATTGCAAAAAATGTGCTCTCTTCTCTGGGAAGCAAAGACTAGCTGCCCTACCTCTTCATCCCATCCAAGCAGATCAACCATTCGCACAATGGGGCTTAGACTTCATTGACATGATAAATCCACCTTCTAGTGCTGGCCATAAGTGGATCTTGGCCGCAACAGATTACTTCACTAGGTGGACAGAGGCAGTCGCATTGACGGATGCCACTGAGGCCTCAGTGTTGGAATTCCTTGATGGGATTGTGACAAGGTTCGGTGTCCCCTCCACCATCATATCAGACAATGCTAGGGCATTTGTTGGAACCCAAATCAGTTCTTGGGCAATTATGCATGGTGAATACTTGAAGACATCATCCAATTATTATCCTCGGGGTAATGGCTTAGCTGAATCTTCCAACAAGAACCTCATCAGGATAATTAAAAGGACGATTGAAGACAATCAGAGGGCATGGCATACTAAGTTGAGGACGGCCTTATGGGCTAACTGGATCACACCCAAGAGGGCGACCGGTAACTCCCCTTTCATGCTAGTATATGGGAAGGAAGCAAGACTCCCAACTTCCATGGAGTTACCCTCTCTTGAACTAGCACATCAGTTGGAATTGATAGAGAGTGATGCCATGACAGTAAGGCTAGCTGAGTTGATGGAGCTAGAGGAGGTTAGAAGTCAGGCTATGCATACACTTGAGACTCATCAAGAGCAGGTCAAGAAAGTTTTTAACAAAAAGGTGACTAATAGGGTCTTCAAAGAGGGAGATCTAGTTCTCAAGTGGGATGCAGACAGAGCCAAAGTTGGGCAACACTCCAAATTTGATGCTATCTGGAGTGGTCCATATGTCATCACTAGTTGCAAGGAGACCAATGCATTTCATCTCTCCAGGCTTGATGGCGAAGATCTTCCGATCCCAGTGAATGGGATTCATCTCAATCCCTGCTTCTGAAGAGGGTGTTGATGACTATGTAAATATTAGACTAGAAGTTGTTTTGCTTTCATAAGCGTTTGTGTACCTGCCGCATTCTCCTTAAGAGGGTGTGCGCTCTAGTTTCCAATTTTCCTCCAAGTGATGGCGCACACATGTTTTGGGACTTTCAATGACTCAGTGCCCAATGGATGCTCAAGGCTTCTGGACTTCATGCTGAGCAGGCAAGCATCCCACAGAAATCGCCAAAAATGTTGTCATTTTATGACACCCTTGGTCCATCAATAAGAACCGATCAGAGATACGATCCATGGACCAACACTGCCCCAGTTGATCGAGGAGAAAAGCAGAAGAATTATGAAGTGTGAGGTGTTGCCTTGCCCGGAGGAAGTTCCTCCCTTAGCCTTTTCTTCCTTCCCCAGAATTCCGGAACCCCGAGGTTCCAAAGTTCCTTCTCTTTGCCTTCTCTTGTTTTTCTTCTTCGGAACTCCGAAACCCCGAGGTTCTAAAGTTCCTCTTCGTTTTCTTCCCTTCCCCGGAACTCCAAAACCCCAAGGTTCCGAAGTTCCTTCCCTTTGATGCCTCCCCTCTTCTTTTCCCGAAACTCCGGAACCCCGAGGTTCCGAAGTTCCTTTCTGCTCTCCTTTCTTTCCCAGAACTTTAGAACCCCAAGGTTCCGAGGTTCTTTCCTTGTCTTCCCCATTTCGGGAACCCAAGTTTCCGAAGTCCTCGGACTTATTTCCAGCTGGCAACACTTCCGGATGGCGCGATCAACACTCGAAGCTTTAAATGCTCCGACGACTTTTATGACTTGTGCACCTTCTTTTGTGGAGCCACAGGGGTGCATTTAATGTTTTTGGCAGGATTTTCATCAAGAGAGGTACGGGGCCATGCTTGTTGTGGTGACTTATGTCATGTCTGCATGCTCTGAATTTGGAAGGTCAGCAATCCACCCTTCTCAAGGTTGCCTTTTCAGAGTATGGCAAGGTTGCTTGCATGTACAGAAGTAAGGTGCATGCACTTCTCTACACTCCCAGACTGACATTTCCGTGCACACACAAGGATCATGATCACTCTTGTAACCAATTTTCTATATAAAGGCCGTTAAGCCTCATTGGAAAGGGTTCTCTCCCTGCTGACTTGAGCTATTCTATGCTCTTTCACTTCTCTTGTATTTATCTTGCATTTATGCAACTGTAAGTTTGGCCATTGGCCTTATAATGAATTGAAATCACCATTCTTGCCTTCCTTCAAACTTATGTACGTTGTGTATGTTTCCTTACCTTCATCATAGGTGTATGTTTTGTGGCTCTTCTCTCATTTATGCTGTGTTAACTTATTTTTGAGTGTGACTTGTGGGAAACCTTCTCCCCTCTTGGCATTCAGCGAATTCTAACCTTCATACATGCATTGGGGTCACTCATACAACTGAAGTTTGTACATCTCTTGGGTTTTTCAGTTGATTCTTTGTGTCATTTCAGGTAGGAAGAGGAACAATCTCTTCTTGATGCATCACCTCCTTTTATTTCAAGCAATTCTCTCTTCCTTTTACATCTGCAAGTTGTTAGGATAGGCTTAGGAGTAAGTTTTGAAGTGTTGAGTTGGTTCAACACCTGCACCTGGATTGAGAAGGAAGTCGGCCTTCTCCAGAGATTCAACCCCCTTGCGCAAGGTGCCACACTTCGGGGTTGTTTTCATGTTTCACAAGGTTGCTGAGTTGATAGCTCAGCAAAGGTGCAAGCTTTTGTGATAACAGTACCTAAAGAAGAAAGGGAAAAAAGAATTTCTATTTTGCAACATAGGATTAGTAGAGACAGAGCAACACTTTGCCATGGAGTGCCCAGCGTCCAGTGACATTTGTACCAACTATGAGAACATTATAAAAATGGACAATTTAAGCAATCTGTTTGAAGAAACAAAGCTGGACAAAACAGAAAACCTATTGATCAAAATTCACTGTCAAAGGGCAGATCTAAAGAGGAGCTTACAAATTGTATAAAGCTTCGGTGCCCTATTTTTTGGGGGGTGTGCTATTCCTGGGTCGCATAGGCTGTTTCAGCCTCATAGACGTTATTAAAATCTTTCTTTCATTCATTCATTCATACAACCTACCTCAAATTTCCAAACCAATATATTCCGACATTGGTCTTCTAGCGGAATGCTTCTCTATTATAGGACTCTAACTCCCAAAACTCAAACCCATTCTTCTTGAACATACATGATTGTATAATAGATTGGACATGACACTTGGCCTTCATCGACAAGCTTAGTAGTAAGAAATGGTTATGCCAAGTGTTACTAGTCTGATGTAATTCCCACTTCAAGAAGTGAGTGCAACTAACACTCCAAGGAGGCACCAATAAAGAATTTGAAAGAAGCAGGTTTGTTGACAACAAGGGAGCTTCCAAACTAGTTTAGGCTATCTAATGAGAGCAACCGATGGATGGTGAGTTTTTAGAAATACCATTCATGAGGCTAGTGTCTTGCACAAACAAATTTAACCATCTACAACCGTTGGAATTCGTGTTCAGTCATTGTGCAGCACTATGAAATTTGCACACAAGTTGTAAGAAAACTGAAAAATGGCAAAAAGGTTGCACGGAAAACAAAGGTCTGTGCAGTGACTTGTGCAAAAAACAAAAACCATCCACCAATTTACACAGTAACACTAAAGATTGCAAAGGTTTTGCAAAAGCTTGAGCAGTAAAATGTGAGCTGAACGGGCTGAATTGTGCTTGCCAAAGCTTGCATGGAATGCACGGAACAACTCGATTCAACTGGGTTCTGCTTAAAAATGCAGGAGTTAATTGTGCAAGTCCACTCACACCAAATCTACCCTAACAAACACACACTAACACAAAACATCAAAACACACAAGCAAATGCAGGCTAAACTTGTGCAGGGAAAACCTAAACCTAGAAACAAAGCAAGAAAGAAAAAATAATGATGCAAAATTGTTCAACCCCTAGGATGTTCCTACATCAATTTCATTGCCAAAGCCTGGTTTGAGATGTCTCATTCAATCCTAGACCTTCTCCAACATCTATGACCTCTGATTTCGTACTTGGATCAGGAATACACACCGATCTTCCCACATGATAAAATCTCGATAACCAAGTTCCCCGCCCTCAGTTTTGATGCCCATTCCCATCCTCACCCCCGCCCCTATTTTCCTATTCAAATATCAGTTATAAACTTATAAGATTTAAGGTGTACTAAGCTTACATCTAAGCGTATCCTTTTTAAATTCCTGCATTCCCTCGCTCCCTGCCCAGGAAAGGAATCTCAGTCAAACATAGCCCAAGAATTACACCTTACAAACAGCAAACGCCTAAGACTACTTGTAGGCTTTGCTCTAACCGGATGAAGGCTTCAAAACCTATTTTGCAATTTTAAAACAAATACCTTATAAAATTTCACCAGATGGATTGAGTTCAAGTAATAAATATACAGGACTTCCAAAGGGGAGCCCTAGGTTTAAATCCCCACAAGATATAATAAAGCATTATAGTTATGTAAAAACCACATCCAAATAGTGTCCCAACTGGATACAATACCATACCCGAACTGCTGGCTATGGTATGCGCCACTTGACAGGCCTTGGGGATACCCATTCGGTCATGGCAGCTATACCGAAGGTCATCTATAATCAAATATTAAAAAAATCGATGAATCTTAAACAATTAGCATTTGTTTTGCATATGGCAGGTGAAAATCGTCTAAAATTATCTGACCCTACGAAATTTTAGCATTTTTCCCGACATAAGCAATTCGTCTTTGTTTTGTAGATAGCAGATTAGCAATTTACCCAACATAAGCTGACAAGTTGTTCCTACCTCTAACTAAATTTTGCCCCAAGTAAGCAGAGCAAAGAAAGTAAAATTAAAGTTACAAATACACATATATTCAAGAAAAATAAAAAAGGTATTGAGCTCACCTGCCATTTTGTGGTCTCAAATGCTGTGAGAAGCTCCTTTCTGTAAGCACTAGGGCTCCGTGGGATTACATGGTCGCTACAGGTGCTATTGATCCAACCTCTATAGGCTGACTCTAACCTGCATTTGTGTAAATTTAACAGCTCATTTCCTTTTTAATTCCAAATTAAAAAATATGAATATATCACATCATTTAATATAAAATATTCTTTGATCATGGCGGCTTATGAATCGTAATGTACCTCTCTGCGGATTGCTGAACATCTTCTGCTGCAGAGAACAGGGGATTAAGCTCCCACAATGTATAATCTTCACCCATTCATCCAACCGTCAAAATCCCATCACGCCTTCCCAGACATGAAAACGTGGCATATATGAAATAAGCAATCTGTGCAGAATCCCCGCTGCTCCTGCTGCTATTGATGTTTATTGTTTCCTCGGCCCCTGCCTACTGATTTGTTTCTGGTAAAATATACATACTCAGTGGCTTTTTTGTTAATAAATAAAATATAACAATATTTATTTATATCTGGCGTATTTATACGATATGAATGTATCGTACTTGTTACGAATACGAATTCGGGCGTATATAATCTGCACTCTGCTTTAATGTTTTAGTGCTATTGAGTATTTTTGTTTTTTCCAAGTTCTTTTTAAATTTAATTAATATATTGCCATTGTTTAATATTCTCTTCTTTTAAATTAATTTGTGGGAATTGCATTTTTATTTGTGCCTATAATGTTTAGGAGTATTTCTAGGGGAATGTATTTCCACATGGGAGTGGGAGTTCTTTTTTTAATTAAAGTCTCATATTTTCGGTTGAACATTTACTTTCTATTGTATAATTTTAGTTGGCATAAAGATGTAAGTAGCTACATTTGATGTGATTGTTAATAGGGAATATAAATTAAGAAATGGAGTGGGGAATGTTATTTCATTTATCAATATTAATTATATAAATAGGGAATATGTTATTTTATCTATTATTAATTTTTTAGATAGTTTTTTTTTGTTTCATCAAAGTGATGTCTTTTGTTCTATGAGTCACTTCAGCAAATGCTTAAATTTCAATTGTAATAGTTTTGCATCTAGTTGGCTTCTCTTTAGCACGGTCCAGGGGGAGTTGTGTTATGTTGTGCTATGATGTATGTTCCTTTGGAGTTGTTTCAGTCTTATGATTTGATATGCTTTCATTGACAGTTGGTTGGTTATTCATTTGTATTATTTTATCCTTACAATATTATATATATAGTATTGTTTTAAGAATATCATATTTAGATGTAGATAGTTTTATTGATAGTGGTTGTGAAAAAAAAAAAATTGTGAAAAAAAAAAAAAATTGTGTTACAATTGTCTTAATTATATTTAACTATATTGATTTTAGAATTATAATAATTGATAACAAGTGCCACATAGTGGCTAGTACTTGCGTTGTTTTTAGTATAGTTTTAATAATAATTATGATTTAATTTTAATAATGATTTAATTTTAATTATAATTATGATTATATTTTAATAATGATTATATTTTAAAAATAACTTTCGTAATTTATAATGTTAAAAATTGTACAATTAGACTTTGGTAAATAAAAAGATTGAAAAAATTAAAAGTTAAAATTTGTTTGTGATTGGTTCAAATTAATTTTTTTAATAACTAGTTAACTGGAAAAACAAAAAACTCATTACAATAATATTGCCTAATGGCAAGTACTAATAATTAAGAAGATTAGAGCTATAATATAATTAATAATTATAACTTGAGTTATAATCATTTATTTTAATTATAACATTAAAATTACTAATTATTATCTTAATCTTAATTAATAATAATTTAATTTAAATAATTAAAATAATTATTAATTAACATCATAATTATAATATAATTGATGAAAATATTTATATTGTATAGTTATTTTAAATTTTAAAATAATAATTACTATGTTCTAACTTTAAAATTATATAATTATGAAATTATAATAATATATATAATTCTAATTCTATATTAAAATTATAAATATTTCAACTTAATTTTAATCATAATTTTAAAAATTAAATCCACATACATTTAACCATTAAAATATTTAACCAGGTAAGAGAAAAATGAAGTCTTGGATTTCCACATTCAAAATCATTTTTTCTTGTGTTCAAGCATAAAGAATCTATTCCCTAAGAAGTTTACAAAAGTCCATTAAATTTTTAATCCGAAATAATCATCAACATTGTGGAAAGCAAATTGAAAAGCGTCCTGAAAAACGTACCCAAGTAAAAGTTTTGTAAATTATGATTATTGGTAATTAGTATATATATATATATATATATATATATATATATATAGTTTTATATTACATTATGTTATTATATCTAATTATAATTAGAATTATATATTAATATGTCATAAGGTTTCAACATAAAAATGGAGCAAAAAAGGCAGAGCGAAATTTCGCAAGGAGAGCAAATCATCCAACGACGCTGGGAAGGGCAATAATTCGAAATGCACTGAGTGGGAATTCATCCAATCAATCGATGTTGAGGGGGAAATTGAGGAAGATGTGGAGTATCTCAAGGATTTGGCTATCATCTATAGGTTTATTGGTGCCAGGGTGGATCGCAAGAGTATTTGCAGATGGATTGAGGATACCTAGCAGACACCATAGATTACCAAATTCCTGCCCAGAGGGTTTTTTATTGTCATCTTCATGACTGAAGAAGAGCGATAAAAGGTATTGGAGGGGGATCTGTGGACTATGGATTCAAAACCCTTATACATTCAATGCTGTCACGAGAATTTTAATCCACTAAAAACATATCCGTATGATAAACCATTGTGGATTCGCCTAAACAATCTCCCGATGGAGTATTGGACAGACGAAGTACTTACAAAAATTGAAAGATTATTATGGATTTTGATGGATATCAACGCAGACATTGCAATAGGAGACTCTTACATCTATGCGATATTACCATAGTTAGAATAATCCCCTCGCAGGTTAAACTATGTGCTCATGGGATGTAATGGATACAGTCGGTGGAAATTGAGGAGGAGATATATTATTGTTTGAATTGGGGTAGACGAAACCACTCCACAAGAAATTGTAAGATTCCAAAGAAAGAGAAGAAGGAATGGAGGCCAAAGCAAAAAGAGTACTTCGAAATCCATGAAAATGTGTCATGTCTTGAATATAAAAATATGGATGATGATATGCAAACTATCCCCTCAAAGTCAGAAGAGTTGAGGACACAAGAGGACCCAAAAATGGATAAAAATTTTGAACCTGTGGTGTTCGGGGACGGGATCAACCATGTGGTGCAATCGGAGAATGAAGAGTTGTTTGATCCAGAATTGAAGGGTGATGAATTAGGGATTGTGGACAAACTAAGTATTGGCCAATCATTGAGTACTATTATGGAGAAATCTAAGTCGAACGGGGGGAGTAAATCGAATAGAACTAAGAGAGAAGAGGAGGCGGTTGAGATGGGCTTAATCAGTGTTTTGAACTTTCTTAGATGGAAAAGTACCAAGGGATTCATGGTCTCCCTTGGGAAGCAATGAAGATCACGACATGGAATGTCAGGGGCATAACTGCCCCTGACAAGTGTCGGATGTCAAAGCAACATCTAGTGAAGTTAGCATGTGATATTATATTGCTTCAGGAAATGAAATGTAGTAAAGAGGAGGGTGATAAATTCATTATTTATTATAGAGAACGGAATGGTTTCTTCCAACTGGCAATTGGTTAGGCTGGAGGATTGGGGTTGCTTTGGAAATCAGCTTATGTTGGAGTTTAATGTCTGAAAGGTGGGAGCAATTGGTTATTGTGTTTGGTGCACAAAAAATGCATACAATGTGACTTCGAATTGTGAAATGTATACAGACCTACCCAATCTCAGGAGAAAATGAATCTTTGGGAGGAGATATATCAATCTCTATTGGCAAGCGGTAATAAAAAGGTAATAATGGGGGGAGATTTCAATGCAATTTTGGATCTCACGAAAAAGAATGGTGGGGCGAGCAAAATCACAAAGGACATGTTGGATTTCAGGATCTTTGTGGAGAGAATTGAAGTCATAGACTGTAAACCGATGAAAGGGTGGTTCACATGGATGAATAGGAGGAAAGGATTCTCCAACATTGCGGAATGTCTTGATAGATTCTTGATCAACAATTACTGGATGAAGGAAGGGATTCAGATCTCATCGAAAATATTGCACTTTAGTATCTCAAACCACTACCCGATACAGTTGGACATTGGAGTAGCTATTCAAGGTGGCAGTAGGTGTTTCAAGTTCCATAATATGTGGTGGAGAGACAAATCATTAAGGGAGAAATTGGAAGAATGGTGGCACCATTGTAGCTATATTAAAGGTACGCCTAGTTTCTGCTTTTTGAAAAAGATATCATTTATTGAGGATCAACTTAGAGTGCAGAATGAGGAGGTTTTTAAGAATATTTTTTCGGAGAAAGAACGACTAAAAGAAGAATTGGAAGCCCTCAATAGGAAAGTATTTGCTGATGGGATGAATGCGGAAGACTTCAGTCAAGAGAAGGTGCTAAAAGAGATGTTGTCTGAGGTGTTATTCAGAGAAGAAATCTATTGGAGAGATAAAGCCAAGGAGTTGTGGATTAATGAAGGTGATAGAAATATGAAATTCTTTTGTGCTTCAATCAAAGCAAGAAGAGCACAAAATCTGATCTATGAAATTACCTCAGGGAATGGAGTCAATATCAAAGATAGGGATAACATTGGTTAGGCGGTCGTGGAATACTTTGAGAAAATCTTGAATACAGATGAGAGGACAGATGAAAATCTTAGGGAGCTGATGTTGGAGGCCACCCCCAAGTTGATATCACAAGAGGACAACCTGATGCTAATTGCACCGTTTACAGAAGAGGGGTTCAAGGTTGCGGTATTTGGGCTCCATCCGGATAAAGCTCCCAGGCCGAATGGCTTCCCTGCAAGATTTTATCAAAATTGTTGGGAATTCATCAAATCATATTTGTGCAAAGTTATCGAGCAGGTACGAACTAAAGGTAAGTTTGTCAAGGAGATTTATAATATTGTAATCACTATCATCCCAAAGAAGGAAAGTGTGAATACATTTGAATGTTATAGGCCCATAGCATTATGTAACACAGTGTATAAGATAATAACCAAGGTTATAGCTAATAGATTAAAGAAAATATTGTCGAAGCTAATCTCTCTGGAGCAGAATGGCTTTGTACCTGGACGAGAAATAGCTGGCAGCATCATTCTTGCATCTGATACAATACACTCCATAGTCACTGATAGAAAAAAAAAAAAAAAAAAGGCAATGATAGTTAAGCTTGACATCTCCAAGGCATATGACAAAGTGCATTGGGACTTCTTATTCAGGGTGTTGGAAAGAATGGGCTTTGACAGAAGCTGGATCAGAATGATCAAAATCTGCACACACTCTCTCCATTTCTCTATAGTTGTGAATGGAGCACTATATGGTTTTTTCAAGAATAAGAATGGCTTGAGCCAAGGTGATCCAATTTTACCTTTCCTTTTTGTTCTCACAATGGAGTCTTTTAGCAGACACATCATCAAGTTAAGAGAGGTTGCTATTTGGAAAGGGATCACAATTCATGAAGGGTTGAATTCAATCATGCATTCCCAATTCGTTGATGACACAACGTTGTTTAGTGAGGCCACTGTTAGGGAGGCAGAGGTTATCAAGGAAGCGCTAGAACTTTTTGCATCCACGGTTGGGCAGCATATTATTGAGAAGAAAACAAAGGTAATTTTTTTCAATACAAAAAATGACAACACAGAGGAGAATTGCTAAATTGTTGGGGTGGCAAGTTTGCAAATTGTTGGCTAAGTATCTTGGGGTCCCACTGTTCTCTGGAGCTGCCAGAACGACAATAAGGGAAGATCTGATCTTGAAGTGCAGGCACAAGATGGAATTATGGAAACACAAATGACTCTCACTACCTAGTAGAATACAACTCATCAAGTCAATATTGGTGGCTATGCCCATTTATGCCATGTCAGTTTTCAAATTATCCAACAAAGCTTTACAGGCGTTGGAAATATTTTTCAAAAAAAAATTATGGGAGGGAGCTAAACAAGTGAAGAAGATCCCACTTCTTAACTGGAAGTTGGTGTGCAAATCAAAGACGAATGAGGGACGGGATTGAGAAGTATGGAAATGCAAAACCTGGCTTTAGGGGCGAAACTCATATGGAAGATGTACAAATCCCCTGAGAAGATTTGGTGCAAGATTATGCAGAAAAAGTATCTAGATAATGGAGATCCTAGTAGAATCGTCACAATGAACAACACTAATGGTGGGTCAGCAATATGGAAATTTATGAGGGAATGCAGACCTATAATAACAGAGCATTTGACATGGAAAATTGGAGATGGGAAAAAGGTGAATTTCTGGTTTGACTCTTGGGACGAACATGAGAACATAAGCAAGTTGTTTAGTCAAACAGATTGGATGAAGGAGGCAGAGTTAGCTTACGGAGAATTTATCGCGGATTATGTCAAAGAAACATAGCCGAGCAGTGGAATTTATGAATGAATTTCGATTCGGATGGAGAGCATGACCAGCGATGATCAAAGGAAATTGGATGAAATTTTAAGGGATAGAAGAATTACCATTTGACATGTTGCCGATGAAATTGTATGGTGCGCTTCTCGGTCTAGCGAATACTCTGCCAGATCGGACTATCATGTCCAATGTTTAGAAGAGGGGAATAAAGACTGGGCAATCCATCATTGTTGGGACAAGATGGTGGCTCCTAGGGTGGGAACCTTCTTGTGGACAACATTACACGAAAGGATTCTTATAGGCAAGCGGTTGAAATTGTATGGTATCGATGGTCCAACGGTATGTGTACTATGCAAATAAAATGAGGAAACTACTAACCATTTACTTTACGACTGTCCCTTTGCAAAGCAATATTGGAATTGGTTATGTCAGAGTTTAGAATGGGTATCCGCAACAAATGACTGTCTAGTAAATTGTATTAAAAGATGGCCAAGACTACATAGGAATTCGGTTTGGGGGGTTGTATGGAAGATATCACCATCGATGTTGATATGGCAAATATGGAAAGAACGGAATCGAATAATTTTTGAAGAAAAAGAGCTTCCCAGTGAGAAAGTGATTGATAAAATCAAAGTAAGAATAAGTGAAGTAGCCAATTCAAAGACCTATGGTATGAAAATAGAATTCATCTCTAAGTGGGATAAGCAGATTCAAAAGGAATGGGGATCATTGAAGTCTCCTAATATCAATATCATGTATAAGGAGGTCAAACATTCTTGGGTCAAGCTCTGGGTGGTGGGTGGCTTAAGTTAAATTTTGATGGGGTTGCAAAAGACAATCTGGGCATCGTTGGGTATGGTTGTATAGTTAGAGATGAAATGGGTAAAATGATATTCAGTTTATGCGGTCACCTCAGTGTCGCCACAAATAACGAAGCGAAAGGTATGGCACTAGCAAGAGGTTTGAAGCAGTGTACTGATTTGGCATTAAATTCAATTCTGATAGAAGGAGAGTCACAGATTTTGATTAATGCAATTAAGAATGAAAATACACCTAATTGGAAGATTCAGAGGTTACTAAAGGATATTTTGACCTTTCTTGATAAGATTTTGAATTACAAAGTTTCCCATATATTCCGAGAGGCAAATAGGGTCGCGGATCACATGGGGAATTTGGGAGTAGGCTTGAGGGACAAAGAAGAACAAATTTTGAGTGAAATCCAAATAAGGAATTAAACAAAAATCCTAAAGGACGATTATTGTGGATTGTGCAGGAGGAACAAGACAAGCATCGGATAAAGCAGGACAAAATAAGTGCATGCATCTGGAACTCAATTTACAATTTGATTCCAGCCAGACCTTGCCTGCTTCAAATTAGGACTAAAATAGGAGTCGTCAATCAAGGGATCAATTGATTTTGCTTGGGATATGTCAAGAATCCATGGACGGATTTGGTATAATGAGTGCTCAGTTTTCACGAGGATTCTAATTTTTAGACAGAGCTCACTGATCGATAATGATGAGAATCCTGCAAACCGTAAATGGAAAGATTTTGGAGTCATTATCGAGATTCTTGCCATATTGAAATAGCTTCATAATGCCCAATTATAAATATATGGCTAGATCAGTCTCTGGAGAGCATTGAGGGGTGTGGTTGTGAGGATGATTCATCATTTTGGATTGAGCTGCTTGTGCGAGGAAGAGACATTCCAGCAACAATGTCAGAGGCTTTTCCATTCGGATGAGAGAACATGGGATGTGGTGTGGAGGCTGGCGAGGGGTATTATGGGTGGCAAGAGACATTGATGCGATGGTTTTAATTATGAGGCGGTGCTATGCCCTCTGGTTGACATTCTGGATTCGAATGAAGTTTGTGTTCAAAAAATTGATGAATTCATAAGATCGATGGATGGGCAGGTTGTCGCTAGTGCTATTTTGGATTTAGATTAAGACGTATGGACAAGCATATTACTAGAGTGTTATTTTAATCACGTCCACTATATTACTAACTCGTTGGATGAGTGCTCTGATTCTGAAGATGAGGAGGCCCCGAAGGCTAGGGCTGAGTGGGAGAGAAGGAAGAATTTCATTACTGAGGCATGGGAGGTATTTTGGGTGGGAGTTATGAACCGTGATCTGGGGCCTTTTAGGAGATTGAACTGTACTCCACGGACAATTATCTCACTGTTGTGGTGACGATTCGGGTGGTTGATATTGGGGAAAGAGTATATGTCATTCTCCATTATTTGGATTAGTGTCTGATTAGTGGTTGTTTTTTAAGTTTCTATGTGAGTCGTATGAGCTGAATGTACAGGAACTATCCCCTTTTGATAACACTTAATAATAAAAATATATATATTAATATGTCAGTAATATAATAACTAGTATACCTATCTTTAGAGAAATACAGGTAAAGTACACCGAAAGATATCATATTTGTTTATTATTCTACTTAAAAAATAATTATATTATTGTATTATAATTAATATTAATTTATTATTATATTATGATATTGTAATCAATATTATATTATTATTGAGATATTACTATGATTTTTATATTTTTATATTTCTATTAAACTCTTCACCAAAGCAAAAAAATCTATTAAGACTAATTATTATTATTATATTATCATATCTTTATATTATTATTATAATATTATTTTGATGAAGTTAACTATTAGTATGATGGATATAAATAGAATTGATTAATAGTTAAACTCAAAGTGAGTGGTAGTTGAGTAGGAGAAAATAAATAAATTATTTTTTTTAGTTTTTCATGCATTTATTTTAATTTAGGTTATTTAAAGTTATTTAAATTATTTTTATTTAAGTAATAGTAAAACTAATTGTAGCATTCATTAGGAACATTTCAATTTGGAACTTTAAAAAACTGCGGACTGCGATGTCCTGTCGCGTTGTCTTGTGGGCTACGGTTCCTGCTTCCCCTGGTCATATGGCTCGAAGCTAGGTGACTGTGGCGAAGGGAGGTGGGTTTCAAATCCGACTGGGTGTGGAGGCGACTGGCGGTTCTATGGCGACATGAAACCAACATCGCTTAGACGCTCGGGTTGATGGCTTGCGTCAGGGTTTTGGTTTCCAAACCCACTCCTGGCCCATTTCCGCGAAGGACAGGTGGGAGGGGAGAAGCATTGGGAGGGAGTTAATCCAGAGGGTTTCCCGTTCTCCGCCGAGAGGTGTTTCCCATGGAATGAGTAACCCGTCCCTTGCTGCTATGACTTTGGTCCCCATGACCAAATCTACTTCCATTTTTTTGTTGGAGGAGGTTGAGAAGGAAGTTGAACACAATGAAGTGGTTTTCTTAGAGTTAGAGCTTATTGGGTACTTCATAGGAAGATGGCCGAGTCTTGGTGATTTACACAAATGGATCTCAGTTAATTGGGAACCCTTTGGTGGAGGATTATGTTCAGATTTACCCACATGCTCGTAGCTTTTTCATTGTGGTTTTCCAAAGTGTGGCAGACAGAAACAAAGTCCTTGGCAGTGGTCATTGGAGTTGGGAGGACAAACACGTTTTTATGATGAAACTGTGGCATTCGGATCTCAACCTAGAATCAAAGTCCTTCGATCAGACTCCTTTTTGGATTAGACTTCCAAACCTTCCAATGCAGTATTGGTTTGACGCCTGTTTTTAAGTTGTCGGGAACTCCTTAGGTACGTTTTTAATGGTGGATGAAGACTCTTTAAATCTATTGCATACTACTTTCGCTCGTCTGTTGGTTGTGGTGGATGTAACCATGGGCCTCCCTTTTGAAATTTCTATTACATCCTCCAAAGCGAGCTGGCTTCAGTCTATAGATTATGAAGGGATTCCTTTCAGATGTAGGTGATGTTTTAAGATGGGGCATACTGTTGATTCTTGCACTAGGCTTAGGGTGAAGTGTTCAGCGTCTTGGTGGAAAGAAGTTACTCCACATTTTTATACGGTGGATAAGGTGGTCGGCGATCCGTCTCCCCCAAAATCATGGGGGATCGTTCCAGTGATAAGGGTTTGTCCACCCAACAATTAATATGCAAAGGGCAGTCAGTGGTTTGGGGTGTGCAAATAATGGAGGTTCTCCTTTGGTTGGCAGCTCTACATAGGTTGGTTGTGCGTTTGAGCAGAAGATGGAGGGTGAAGTTGTGGTTGATCAGAAGTTGGAGGATAGGTCTGGTCCTCAAAGAGATTGTTTTGTAGGTTTTAGGGAGGGGCACCATACTATTCAGAAAGTGGATTTTGGGATCCAAAATCTAAGGTTGCTAGAGAATGCTCAAGTGGATGGATGGATTGAGGTGAAACGGAAGAAAAGTAAGAAGGGTTTGGTTGGGAGTGACTGTATCGCCCCTCTATTGGAGGGGGGAGGTGTTCTTGGGGAGGTGGCTCCCTAATTGTAGCCACCATTGGTTCGGGCTAGTTTCAATCCCGGTTCTATTAATAAAATAATCTTATTACCGACCAAAAAAAAATAGTAAAATTAATTATAATTATGATGGGTGTCAATTTTAATCACAGGGGGTTTTTAACTTCGTATATCTATCAATCCTTAATGTGAATATTAATACGCCTTTCGGCGTAATACATTATAATAAAATATAATTAATATAATAATAATATACCCAATATTAATATGATATATTAATAATTAAGTTTATGATTCAATTAGAGTTAGGATTAGTGTTAAGTTATGATTAATTTTAAAATTATCATTAGGTTAGGTTTTGTTTAAATCTTCAATTTAAGTTTATGTTAAGGTTGAATTAAAGAGAGAGTTAGCTTTAAAGTTGCATTAGGGTTAATGTCAATGTTCTTGGATAAACATTTAGACTATCATGACATTTACAATTGAAAACAAAGATAAGAAGTTAAAACTCAATTAAAATTACACTTCAATGTTCTATTATTATATTGTGCATTTTAATTATTATATTGTTTTTTCTAGTATTGTATTATTATTATATAATATTTAATTAAATTGTTTTCATTATATTTAAGAAAATTATATTACTAAATTACATAAGGATTACCCCAATCTAACTTTTATATTTTTAATGTTGTGTATATTATATATTGATTTTTAAAAAGTTTGATTAAATTTAAATCCTCTAAATTTAATATAATTTTTAAAAGTTTTAGAATTTGTTAAATATTTGTTTGGTGGATGTGCAAAATAAATTTGATAAGAAAATTTAAACATGCTAATATTATTTTAACGTACCTAAAAAATTGCCTAAAAAAATTCATTCAGATAGTGGATCCCGAAAATCCGCTAATAAGATGTAAATTTTTTAAGCCAATTAGATTGGAGAAAAATAATTTTTATAATTTATAAACTTAAAAATCATGCATCTTAACTTTATAAAAAATAAAAAAACATAGATCAAAACAAATAATACATAGTTCTAATTGGTGGAGAAACAATTAAATAATAATGAGTTAACAAAAAACAATGCAATTGATTGCAATGGTACTAACCTAATGGCAAGTGCTAAAAAAATAACTATACTTTGAATAATTTACTTTAGAAAGAAAAAAGAAATCGAATTTTATTTATGGGAACCAACCAATTAATGATTAGAAGCATTTACTCACTTGTAAAGATATTATTTGTCACTCTGTAGATGGTTTGATTTGTGCAAAAGGTATCGGAGAATGAACATTATCCTGAACATACTAATGCCTAAATTATAGGCTTGTGAAATGACAAAATTGCAATGGACACATTACACTGCCAAATCCCTTGATTTTAGGAATGTTTTATCTGTAAGTGAACTGATGAGCAATGATCTGTTTGACCGATCTTATTGGGATATTAAAATTTGTGCAGGGAAAACTCGAACTTAAATGTGTTTTTTGTCGGGTGAGGTGGAGGAGTGACCAAGTGGAAGGAGTAGTGGAAGCTGAAAAAACTTCTGAGAAAAAAATAATTCATTGGAGTAACTCAAGTTTTGAGACAAAAAGGAAAATAATCCACACTTGAGTAAATTAAAAATTGAGGCAAGAAGCACAAGATAAAGTAGCCTCTATCTCTCAAGAGGAAAAGAGTGCGGATGAAGATCGTGTACCTCCTCCGGATAACACTAATGACAAGAATTACAAGGGGAGCATCTAATGAATGGACTTTGAAGGAAACCAACAAATGTTTCAATTATTGAACAGGGGGTAGAGATGAATCAACATTTACCCTTGGCAAGTCCTCCTAAATTATCTTCATAGCTTCATCTAATAATTTTGTATTCTCCAAATGTTTTTGAAGTATCTCCTTTCTTGTTGATGAATGCAAAATGTTTCCAAGTTGCATTTTGTGGAGGGGACAAATATTGAACAAATCTATTTGTCCATCATGTGTTCGCAGTTGAAGTAATTATAAAGTCACTACCGGTTGGAATTATATTTGTAATTACATGAGGTCTTTAAATGAATATGTTGAGGGAGAAGAGGATCCCTAACCTATTTCAAAGTTACCCTTAGGAATGTCATTTGTTTGTTTCTGAACTATTTCCTTTGGAGTTTCTTGACCTTTCTCAAGATTATCTTTGGTGTCATTATATTTCTTTTGCTCTTGTCCAACAACATGCACAATATGCTCTGAAGGAGAAACATTTTGTTCTTTATTTTGATATGTATTCCTTAGAGGAGGGACATTCAACTCTCCTTATTGCCCTGCATTTTGTGCATCCATGCTTTGTTGCTCAATATTCACCAGAGGGGCAATTCCCTTTCCTTGTTTATCTTTCTTTTCTTACTCATCATTTTCTAATGTGGGAACATCAAAGGATGAAAGACATATATCTTGTGTGAAGTCTTTCAGTATATCTTTTAGATCAATGGCTTGCTCCCCTTGTAATTATTGTTCATTAGTGTTATCCGGAGGAGGTACATGATCTTTATCTTCACTCTTTTCCTCTTTAGAGATAGAGTACTTTATCTTGTGCTTCTTGCCTTAATTTTTTATTTACTCAAGTGTGGATTATTCTCCTTTTTGTCTCAAAACTTGAGTAAGGCTATCTAGAATTCGATCTGAGATGCCGCTAAGAGACACATTGTATTTGATCATATACATGACAGTTGTCTTTTCAATAGTAGCTTGATCAAAATGAGGTGTCTCTAGATAAAGGTCTATTGTCTCCTTGTGAATACTATATTGCTCAATTCCATTGAGGACAAGTTCCAACTAGAGAGGATCTCGAGGAGGAGTTACCGAAGGAGTTTTCTTGCTTTTATTTCCTCTCCTCTTCAACTTTGTTTTTTCTTCGTCTCTATTAATATTTACAATCTTCACCTTCTCTCTTTTAGAAATTTTTTTTGTCTAATATATCTCTCTTATGAGGTCTTCTTTGGTGTCTGATGATCATACACACCTCTCTTTCTTGAGGATGTAGACTTTATGGATCAAGAGGGTTGTGGAGTGGTGGTGGTGGCAAATGTAGATCTACCTAACCTTTTAGGTCCTCGAGTCTTCTCCGGTTGCGTAGGTTTGGATTTAGGTACCACTGAAGGAGCTCCATTAGAGGGTTTTAATAGAATGCCCCGTATCTTATACAATTTTTCTCTATTCTTGTTTATGTGTTCCTCCAAATTTTTATTCATTCTCTTGTCTCTAATCTCATCACATGTTCCAAACATTTCAATAGTAGGGTCTTTAGGATAGTTGAGTAAGATATCAACATAACCAATCATCTCCTCTCCAGTGATCTCATAGGGAAGTGTGATAATCCTTACTGTCCTATGCTCTAAAACCTCCATATAACAAATGTCCTTATCAACCACAAGAAAGTAATATATCCTTCATATTTTATTATCATGGTATTAGGGAGTCTATACCTATTTTGCATGTCCTTTTGAAATGCTTTATACAAACCCCAATATGCCTAGTTGCAAGTATTTTTACCCCTAAAAAGACTTTGATGTGATAACATATATATATATGTATTAAATGGCAATTGTGGTTGCCAAATATTACCCTTGAACCTAGGTAACTCATTTAGAAAATAGAACATTAATCAAACGATTAAGGTTCCATACCTAAAGTTATATCTAGTTTCTTTTGTCCTCTTCAGGTTTTCGAGAAGTTATCCCCACATAACTTTGCAAATATCAAAGTATTTTCCTTATTTTATCATTTGGTATATGGTATGAATTGTGGTAGTAGTTGTTGATCCTTCTCTATTTGTGTAATAAATTTTGTACGAAATCCCCATGGTGCCGTACCTAACTGTTAGAATAAAGGTATTAGTTTACTTAATTAATTAAATCATATTGATTTAATAATTAAGTCATCTTTTATCTATTTCACTTAAGCTAAATTTAAGAAGATTTTTATAGGAATTATTATTTTAATATTTTTTTCTTTTTTGCATGCATCCTTTAGGGTTGCATTGGGGTTTTCTGGTCTCCTTTTTAAGGATTGATCCCTTTGTCATTATTCATTCTGTCACTAGATAATCAATATGATTTATCTTTTTGGATCAATAATCTATTGGCCTCCATAGATATTTGTTTCTCTCTTGTTTTGTGGCAAGTGATCTTTGAAGTTGTGCGGTTGAACAATCAACTCTAATATGGTATCAGAGCGGATCTACAATTCCCTGTCCAAATTTCTTCGGTGATTGGAGGTCGTGTTTTCTTTGCATGTATCGACTGGTTCATGGGTGGCTTCGCTCTTGTGACTTGGTTCGCTAATTTTTTGTCAATGGCATAGACAATTTGGCCTTTGTCTTCTTGTGGGTTTGCAAGTTTGCATGTTTCTGCATGATGGTTGGCTCTTTATTCCCTGGCGGCTATTGATTTGTGAGATCGATTCTATTTTTTGGGCAGTAGTTTATCCCTTCTACATCGGTGTTGATGTTTTTTGACAAATTTTTGGGTCGATAGTTTGTGCTAAGATAGTGTTTTTTTTTGCATCCACCTCCTTACAATATTGGCATGGGCGACTCCTCTATAGCATTGCAATTTATTTTTTATGAAGTTTGGCAACTTTGCTGTTAAATACAGTCTTTGTTGGTATTTTTTGTCTTCTCCATTGGCATCTAATTTACGTTGTAGAGATTTCACCTTCAATTCACAGAGTTTTTTTTGGCTTGTTGCAAGCGTGGATTCTGAACAAGGAGCCCACATTGTTGGGCACCACTCTATGTTGATGCTAAGGCATTTTTTTTATGTGTCGACCTCTAGTTTTCAAGGCCCTAAAGAACATAATGGACAATTTTCTAGGCTCCATTGAGTGCGACGTGGAGAGAAGTTCTTTGCTGCATGGTCATGCTCTAACCATTTTTTACATGGCCCATGTGTTGTTTCTTGCATGCGAGAAGAGTAGATTTGAGTCATATCTGGTTTTTTTGGTGCTTTTTGTTCTATAAGCGGTCTCTTTATTTCAGCGACGAAATCCTTTTTTGGAGTGTGTGACTCCCATTTTGGATGGACGACTTTTTTCTATTGGCTAGAGCTTTGCATGGCATGCATGGTGGTGTTTAATCAATAGCCATGCGACAGTGCTTATTTCTCCCATGGGCTTTGCTCTGTATGCTCCATGCAGAGTCCTTTGGGCCATTTTTTTCATGATGATTCCTTGCAATATTGGTGGGTATATTTTTTGTGACCCGAGGTGACTTATATTATGCATTGCTTCCTTGAATCGGTGGGTTCTTATTCGACTACAACTATCACAACTCCTCGATCGACTTGGATTCTTTGCATTCTTCTTGGTGGGTTGTCTTAGCTTGGTCGACTGGCAATTCTTTGGTCGATTCATTTCCATGTGCTTGTGGTTGCACGTTTAGATTAAAAAAAAATTGGTGGTCCCTTCACATCTTCACATGGCAGACTCGCTTCATTGTAAGCACTTATTATTTTGTAAACGCACTGAGGTACCTCTATATTGCACATATATTATGGGATCTTGCACATCAGTTTTGTGTCTTATTGTACTCGCACTATGACATAAAGTGTCGTGGTGGTTTGATGTTTTCCTTTGTTTGCCTTCATACCTTTCTCATGCATGTGTGCCTTGGTTTTCACAACCTTTGTATTTGCTTGTACTTTCATGTTTGCACGGTCATATGTTCTTAGTTCTTCTTCATACACTACATTATGCCTTTCAGATTCAGTGTACTTGTCATACCTCTCCCTTGTCAGCATTATGGGGGGGGGGGGGTTCTACTGTTGGTGCTAATGCTTCCTTGGTTTCATATTGGAGTGAGCTATGTATTCAGTATTTGTTCCTATGTACTAGGCAGATGCAGCGGCTGGTTACCCATGCATTTTGGTGAGATGGAATACTTACCATATGGACACTCTTGCATTCCTTTTTCGAAGGCAACCTCCCATTTTTCATTCGATCAGTTCTTTAGACTATTGGTACTTGTGTCATCTGTATCTTCGAGTTCCAGATGTTTTGCCTGTGTTTGCCATCTGATTCGGATTCAAGCAGTGTCAATGAGGGAACTTATGCAGATTCATATCTTCTTGATCCTGATCATATTTTGTTTCAGTGAAGGTTCTTATTTCAGCATCTTAGCAGTCACTTTATGACACAATTTGCAACTTCTTCATGCTCTGGTGATTCTTCACTAGAACATTCTTGTTTGGAGGCTTCTTAGTCCTTCACTTGAGCTTTCATCTCTTCTTGGAGAGGAGTTTTGTTCCCACGGGGTTTTCTCCTTTTTCTCCACTTTATAAAGATTTTATTGTACTTGGGTACCTCATCAGGCCTTGTTGCTAGGACCCATTTTTTGGCTTTCATGCATCTAGTCCTTAGTTGTTTTTTTAGCTTCTCCCTAACTTCATCTTAAGGGGGGGTGTTAGAGTAAAGGTATTAGTTTACTTAATTAATTAAATAATATTGATTTAATAATTAATTCACCTTTTCTCTATTTCACTTAAGCTAAATTTAGGAAGCTTTTTATAGGAATTATTATTTTAATAATTCTTTCTTTTTTACATGCATCCTTTAGGGTTGCATTAGGGTTTTTTGGTCTCCTTTTTAAAGATTGATCCCTTTGTAATTATTCATTCTGTCATTAGATAATCAATATGATTTATCTTTCTGGATCAACAATCTTTTGGCCTCCATAGATATTTTTTTCTCTCTTGTTTCATGGCAGGTGTTTGATTGCAGGTGATCTTCGGAGCTGTGGGGTTGAACAATCAACTCTAATAAATCCCTGGGTAAATTATGTCATTGACACGTAGGGTTCTCTTATCAAATTTGTCACCAAATAGTCTTGTGACCTCCTCAATTTTTATTGTCTTCATCATTAGGACAAATTCGTTGGAGCATAAACCTATAACAACTTCAATTGCCTCCTTGGTAATCTTGTAGGGTTTGCCAAGATACATGAAGTCATCGTGTATTCTACTCAACATATAGTTGGCCCATTCATATTCATAGCAAAAATTAGGGTAATCTTTCCAAGTGTCCAATCACTTTGTTTCTATATTTGCATACTCTAGTTTGTAGTAGTTATTGTTGATAAGTTGAGATTTTGTCATGTTTTTATCATCAAAACTCTTAGGTTTCTGACATCTTTTGGTTTGCATAGTAGTAGTGTAGTATTGTAAATTGACTATATGTATTCCATGCGTTAAACTTGAACTTATAAAATCATGTTTGAACTTTCCCGGTCTATTCCTACAGCCATGCCATTTATTCCTGTAGCCAAGTGAATTGTTCGCGTTTCTATGCGGATCATTTAAGGTAATGTCATATGTGAATTAATGAATGTATTAATTAAGTAAAATACGTATGCATTTCCTTGTATGTTGTTTTTGTTTTAGTGCAGATAATAAATGATGTTGCAGTGGATATTCTCCTTTCGCGCCTGAAGAAGGATGAATCACGTAAGAAATAACTAGAGATCAAAGTGAAGAGGAGTTGAGCGAGTGCAAGGCACGACATGAGCAGAGCAGCCAGGCAGCACTACGAAAGTTTAACTCTAGTGGGCATTGAGTTTTCAAAATATCGCTACGACATGCAAATATTGTGGTTCGGTTTAGATCCACGTTTCCTGCAACCAAGCTCTAGTTATCTTCTTCATCTGTCAATCATCTGCCTCTTCTTCTGGGTGTGATTTGAGTTGTCCATTGTAGTTTATCTTTGCTTTATAATAAGCTCTTCCTTTTTCTTATAGGTTAGACAAAATATAAAGGAATAGAGCAGAGAATTTTGATAAGCATTATGGAGTTTTTCTTTTAGAACATGTAATCATTTTCAGGAAGTAATGAATGAAAGATATGTTGTTCTGATCTGTTAAGAGTATTTTTCTAGAAGCTTGATATCACTCATCCAAGGGGGGCCACTTGGTGAGTGATCCTGTGTTTATGTTCATTGAAATTAGTTCTTCTTTAGTTACAGTAGAAGTTCGTGCCTTGACTGTTCCTGCAGCCACTGGAAATAGATCCGCTGACTGTTCCTACAGCCAAGCCAGAACAGAGTGATTTCTGTTATTTATATTAGATCATTCCAGCATTGTTTTTATAAGTTTTCCTGTAGCCTTCTATGATTTCTATTCTTGCCTTTCCTTTCTGCATAATGTTAGTTACTGCAACAATGCAAAATAGCCATTGAAGGAGCTTAGTGCATATATAGTGCAGACCCATTTCAAGTTTTACGTCCCTAGGTTGATAACTAAATGAACACTAGCCATGAAAATAGAAACTTTACCAGATGAATATCCAAACTTCGGGTTGAGATTTCAATTAGAGTTATTATTATAGTTGGAGTAGACAATTGTCATCAAATAGTTCATATTTGAGTTCTTCAAACTTAGTGTGTTCAATTTCATCCTTCTTATAATGAATGTAAATCCGAACAATCTCTATGCACACAACTTTAGAAGGAACAAAGGAGAATGCGCCGCTCTCATCATTTATTGTGGCTATACAAGGGAATTTATTGTGCCTTGGTCATGGTATTTTAGCAACATTGTAAAGGTGTAGAGTGGCCATGATAAATTCTTAAAAGATTTAGAACTATGGTTTTAGGATGATTGTAGAATACATTCGCAGATTGTTGCTAGGGTTTTGTCTTTTGCACTTTGAAATACTTGAATGCCTTATTCTATCACTTGAACTCACTCAAACACTTTTGAATGAGATCAAATTTGACTGAATATGGCTAAGTAATCTTCTCAACTTCCCTAACATCTTGCAATAAATGCATTTGTCCTTGGTAGAAAGCTACTTATGGGCTATTTTGTGTTGTCACAGGGACCCATAATCACTTTGCTATCTTCTGCAAAAGGTGAATTTTCTCCAAAACTTTAACAAAAAGCCTTGAACTCGCTTCTCAAACATATCCTAAAGATAATATGTTACAGTTCAAATCGTATGCTAAATAACTTCAACATCTCATGCTTCGCAGGGGGTTAAAATATTTGCAAATTGTAACTCCCCCTAAGTCAGTGCTCTAACATAATTTATTAAGATCTTTTCTTCGCCACACACAAACATAGTCCCTTTATTATTCTTATCATATTGCCCTTGTTTTTTTCTCCATACTTTTCTAGTATCCTTCCTCGGCACATTCACGATGTCTTCCTTTTTCTTGTTCTAAACAGATGGTTTCACATAACTACTTTTGTAAAACTTGGCCTTGTGTCCTAAGTTATGGCACTTGTAGCAAAAAGTATTACATTTTGGGCCAAAATTATCTCTTCTTGCTTTAGATTTACAATCTATAACCTTATGACCAAACTTATTGCATGCATAGCAATAACCATGTCGAACGAAGGGGGTTCATTCGAACCCCTAGGGGTTTGTTCGAACCTATGCTCGTACGAATGAGTGTGGCACAAACAATTATGTAACAGACATGTTCATACAAACGTGAATTTTTTTAACTGTCGACATTCATACAAACACGGGCCGACATAAATTTTTTATTTTATTTTTTAATTAATGACTTCATATAAATATAGATGTTTTACTTAATTTTTTTAAACACAAAATACCAAAGTAATTCACATTTTTTGTGAAAGAAGACATTTGAGGGTCATTTTAAGGGTGATAATTTTGAAGGACATGGGGAATAAGAAGAGAAGGGCAAATAACACTTCAAGGGAGTATTCAACCAAGATGGAACAAAGATATCGAGCACTAAGAATGCAAAGATATCATGCACATATGCATCTTTACTTAATTTCTATTTAATTTTACATGTATTATGTACCTTAAATTGTGCTTATTTGATTAAATAAAAAAATTATTTAATAATTTTATCTTAATTATTTTAAATTATCTTTATTTGATTTAATTAATTTTATCTTAATTAGTTTAAATTACCTTAATTTAATTAAATAAAAGTGTGATTATGCTAATTTAAATTATCAAACATTTTGAATTGATGCACTAAAAATAATCTTATTTGAAATTAGTCTCTCGTGCTCTACTTAAATCTTTTTAGAAACCCTCTCTCTCTCTCTCTCTCTCTCTCTCTCACACACACACACACACACACACACACACACACACGTATCTATATATATGTAGATATGTGTGTGTGTGTGTGTGTGTGTGTGTGTGTGTTTATATATATATATATATATATGTTATTATAGTTGGTTCAATTATTATAATGTGGGTTCAATTACCTCGTTTTCCGGTGGAATGTTGTCAGGAGGATGTGTTGCAAATGCTAGCTTCACTGTTGATATATGTGTGTGTGTGTGTGTGCGTGCATATATGTATATATATATATATATATATATATATATATATATATATATATATATATATATATATATATATATATATATATATATATATATGTACATATATATATATATATATATACATATATATATATGTACATATATATATATATATATATATATATATATATATATATATGTACATATATATATATATATATATATGTACATATATATATATATATATATATGTACATATATATATATATATATGTACATATATATATATATATGTTTTGCAAATGCTAGCTTCACTGTTGATATATGTGTGTGTGTGTGTGTGTGTGTGTGTGCATATATGTATATACATATATATCTATGTGTATATATGTACATATATATCTATGTGTATATATGTACATACATACATATATATGTACATATATATTTACATATATATAGATAGATAGATATATATATATATATACATATATATGTACATATGTATATATGTACATATATGTATGTACATACATATATGTATGTATGTACACACACACACACACACACACACACACACACACACATATATACATATGTATATATATGTATATGTATATACATATATATAGATATACATATGTATATCTATATGTATATGTTATTATAGTTGGTTCAATTATTATAATGTGGGTTCAATTACCTCGTTTTCCGGTGGAATGTTGTCGGGAGGATGTGTTGCAAATGCTAGCTTCACTGTTGGGGATGCCTGTTGGATCTTCAACACAAACCTTGGGGAGAAAGGTAATGACTTTTGCTTGCATTTGTGTTGAAATTGACCTTAGTAAGCCTTTTCCAAATGCTATAGATATGTGTGCATGCTCTTACTCTTGGGTCCAACAGCTTGATCACGAGACTTTACCTTTCCAGTGTCGTCTATGTCATGAGTATGGTCATTTGCAGCACAAGTGCCCTAGGTCTAAATCGGCTCAACATCAACCTCAACAACCATCTCGTAACCTTGATGGGGCTGATAAAGGAAAAGATTCCATGTCTGTTGTGGCTATGGGTGCTGATGGTTTTGTCCCAGTTAAGACAAAGAATAGGAACCAAGGTCAAAAGATGCCTTTTTAGGAGAGTCAAGAGGAGGATATCGTTAACATATTTGAAGCCTTGGATGATCTTAGCTAGCAAGAGGTGAATTTGGGGATGATTCCTTTGGATCATAGTGCAGTAGGGTTGATGCCTGATAATACGAGCTTGGATACTACCCAGGGTCTGTAGGAGGTTGGAAGTCAACAAATGGAGATGGATCAACAGGTAGTGGCTCAGAAGGGACCCATCTCTAGGGAATTTGGCTCCTCTAAAAGTATGGCTTATCTTTGGAACCCCTTGAGGATCCGTCCTATATGGTGGGTTTCTTCCAGATCATCTTTATCTGGGGTTGCCTCTAGTCTAGAGACTGGGGAATATATCTTACTTACTAACATTTATGCCCCCACTGATCTTCTGGGTAAGAAGAATTTGTGGTCTCATATTACTTTTATGCATGGGTTTTTTCCTTTTGATTCGTGGATTATGGCAAGTGATTTCAAAGCCATCTTAGAGTTGAGTGAGAAGAAGGGTGGTGTTATGCAGTTGGAGCTTTCTTCCTTCCTTCTTCGAGATAGTATATCAAACTTGAATCTTGTTGACATCAAGACCAGTAATGGTTTGTTCACATGGAACAACAGGAGATTAGGGGAGTATTGGATTACAGAGAGGCTTGATCGCTTTCTGGTTTCTAGTTTTTGGGTTGGTCGGGGATGGTCCACATGCTCTGAGATTTTAGATTGGAAAGGTTCGGACCACTGGCCCATCAAATTGGTGTCCTCTTCTGCTCGGGTCTCTCGCATCCCTTCATTCGAATTCCATCTTATGTGGTTGCGAGATTCTTCTTTGCAAGTTCATGTTGCAGAGTGGTGGAAGAAAGGGAGGCCAGCCTTTGGCACTGCTATGTACACTTTTGCCAAGCAACTGCAATTTGTTAAGTTTTAGCTTAAACGGTGGAATCGTTAGTGTTGGTAATATTTTTCATGCTAAGACAACTACTCAATTAGAGTTGAATGACATTACCAGAGAGATAAGAGAGCATGGATTTTCAGAAGCCTTGCTTAGGGAGGAAGACAGGGCAGTCAAGGATTTAGAGGAGTGGGAGCTTAGGGAGGAGATCTACTGGAAACATAGAGTTCGTATTGATTGGCTTCAAGCGGGGGATAAGAATAAAACGTTCTTTTTCAATTTAGTGAAAGCAAGAAGACATGGCAATTCCATCCCTGTTCTAGTTAATGATAGAGATGAGCAGTGTTTATCCTTGCAGGAGATTTCTAGGGAGTCTATGTAGTATTTCCAATCCCTTTTTAGTGAGGATTCTTAGGGGGAATCGGAAGAGAAAAATCAGGTTCTTGCTTGTATTCCTTCTCTAGTTACTAGGGAGATGAATGCGTAGCTTATGGGACCTATTTTGTTGGACGAACTTGAGAGGATTATTTTTCACATGAAGAAGGGGAAGGCTCTTAGACCGGATGGGTTTCCGATTGAGTTCTGTCAAGAATTCTGGGATATTATCAAATTGGACTTATTGGAGGTGGTTCGAGAGTCCTAGAGGAGTAATCAGATGCTTCGGGGTTTGAATTCAATTTTCATTGCGCTCATCCCCAAGTGTGATGGGGATGACCGGTTAGGCCAATTCCACCCTATTTCTCTTTGTAATATGATTTATAAGATTATTTCCAAGCTGATAGCGAAAAGGTTGAAGAATTGGCTTGGGGGGGTCATTTCTGAAGAGAAGAGTAGGTTTGTGGAGGGTCGTCAAATCTTGGATGGAGTGGTCATCGCTACTGAGACCATTCATTCTATGGCAACTTCTAAGGAAAAAGGTATGTTTGTCAAGTTCGACATGGCAAAATCTTATGATAGAGTCCAATGGTCCTTTCTCCAGAAGATTCTTAGGGCCTTTGGTTTTGTTGATGAATGGTTCCAATGGAGTTATGAGTTGTGTTTCATCTACCCCTTTCTTTGTACTAATTAATGGAGATCATACTGAGTTGTTTGGTGCGTCTAGGGGTCTTCATCAGGGGGACCCTCTTTCCCTGTACTTATTCATTCTTCTGGCTGAGGATCTGGGGAGATTGATTAAGTATAATGTGGGACTAGGTATTATTCATGGTTGGATTTGGGGTAATGAAATACCCCCTCAGTCCCATTTGCAGTTTGTGGATGATACCGCCCTAATGGGGCTGGTTAGGATTAGAGAAGCTATAAATTTGCGTAAAATCTTGGATGTCTATCTTGTTGCTTCTGGCCAATTGATCAATGAGGATAAATCTTCCATTCTCTTATTCAACACACCTGGAGCTATTCAGTTGAGGATTGCTCATATCTTGAGATTCCAGGTCGGTTCTCTTCCCTTTACTTACCTGGGTATTCCTATCTCTGCTAGTAATCCTCCCAGGGACTCTTAGTAGGGTATTCAAGACAAATTTTGCATGAAGGTTGAGCATTGGACTCGTAGATGGTTATCCTTTGCTGGGAGGGTTCAACTGATCTAATCGGTGGTTCATGCTCTTTCGATTTATAGCTGTATACTCCAAGTGGCCCCAAAGTGGTTCGTGAAGGAATTGGATTCTTTGGCAAGGCAATTTTTATGGGTAGGCAACCTATCCTCCTATAAATGGAGTCTTGTCAAATGGGACTTGGTGTGTAGCCCGAAACAGTTGGGTGGGCTTGGCTTAAGGTAGTCTACTTTATTTGGGGAGTCTTTAGCGGCAAAATTGTACTGGAGGTGGTGTGTTGAACAGGATCGAGATTGGGCTAGGATTTTGTCTTACAAGTATATGTAGAGGATCCCAAAGGAGGAAATCCCAAAAATATTAGCTTGCGAGAAAAGACTCTATGATTTGGAGTACTCTCAAGAAAGGGGCTGCACTGATAAAAAGAAGGACTTTTTTGGATATGTAAGAGGGGGGAAGATGTTCTTTTTTGGTTTGATTCTTGGGATGGCTATCCCCCCATTATTGGTCAGTTTCTTAATTTAGTGAATATTTACCAGAGGTTCCTAGAGGCAGAGTGGTCTAGAGTGAGCGACTTTAAGTCTGTTTACAGGTGTGGGCAACTGGAGATGGTGCGGCGGAAGGATCCTAATGCATGGTCGGTTGTTGGTATGGAAGAAGTCTGCACTGAGCTTCATGGCATTTTAGCTAGTAGACACTGCAATTCCCTTAAGAATGGGGATAGACTTGCTTGGTCCCTGAATCCTAAGGGTGTTTTTACTATTGCCAGTGGGTACCAGGAGTTTTTGTTCCATAGCTTGGAGGGGAGGGAGGTGCACTAGTGAAAATATGTTTGGAACAACTTCTCTTGGCCAAAGTGTAACTGTTTTGCTTGGACTTTGGCTTTGAATAGATGTCTAACCTGGGATAATATTCGTAAGTGTAGGTTCCACGATCCTTCCATCTATGTTTTGTATGGTAATGGAGAGGAGGATTCCTCAGATCTATTCTTCAGATGCCCTTTCTCGTTGCTACTCTGACTTTAATAGTGGGGGGTGTAGAAGCACCCTTGTGTTCACGCAGATTCTTTGGTGGAGTTTTGGAGCAGTTTGGGTAGGTCTCCTATTTTGTCCTTGTTTCTCCAAATTGTCTAGCACATTGGGCCCATTTTCATTCTTTGGTAGATCTGGCTAGAGAGGAATAGGAGGATCTTTAGGGAAGTCAGACTATTAGTTCAACAAGTGTGGAATAGAATCATTGGAATGATCCTAGAGACGGTGGAAGCTAAATGTGAGGTGAATTTTCCTCTGGATAGAGGAGAGGCTGATATTGTGAGTAGGTTGGGTTTGTAGGAGATGTCTCCTATCTCAGCTCATGTCAGGAGAGGTAGATATGCTAAGAAGAAGGTTCAAAGGGTGGGAAGATGGTTTCCCCCTTAGGATGATTCCATTAAGATTAACACTGATGGCTCCTCTCGGGGTAATATGGATCCTGCTGGGATTGGGGGTGTTGGTAGGGGTTGCATGGGGCATGTGGTTTTCTTATTTTCAATGCATAAAGGGTAGCAGTCTAATAATTTTATGGAGGGACTTGCAATTTTCTATGCCCTAGAGCATGCTTATGAGTTGGGGTGGCATAAGGTTATCTGCGAATCGGATTCGCGGATTATTGTTGATTTGTTGATTGAGCAGAAGGTGAATGGGATTAATTAGCAGTTGGCAGGGATTGCACACCATATTTTGCAAATTAGTGCTATGATGGAGAGGGTAGCTTTCATCCACATTCCTCGTGAATGAAATAGAGCAGCGAATTATTTGGCTAAGTGGGCTTCAGAACATGGTGATGATTGGAAAGTTGAGGGTTGGGAGCCTCTTTCTCCTGATTACTGTCAGGACTTGCATAAGCTCTTTGCTGAGGATGTGGATAGTTATGAAGCTGGATGATTTATGGTTGGGTTTGTTGCTCTCTTCTAGAGCCTTGTGGCTCTGGTTTTCTTGTGTAATGCTAGTTTCTTATTATTATTAAAGTTTTTACCCCTTTATTTAAAAAAAATAGAAGAATGGATAAAAGGGGATTTAATTAATTAACAAGGTTAATCAATTAACATACTAAGGTCATGGCGTATTTAATTAAATTAAATTAGCCAGTGAGGGAAGAAAATGCTAATTAATTAAATAATACGTAATTATTTAATTTAAAAGTGATCGGGATAGCAAAATTTAATTAATTAGATTAATCAAAATTTAGGTGTCTAAATTTGGCCCCTCTTCGCAGTGCCGCTAAAAAAATGTCGGTGCTAATACAATAAGACACTAGCGATTCAGAGAAAAAGGAGCAAGAAAATGACCCAGGTGGACGAAGGAGTGGCCATGAATTTCCCCTCGAGAGGGTGCACAAGGAAAAAGGGTCGGGCAACATCTCGAAAGAAACATTGCCCCAATGGACAAGGATGAAAGATAATAATCAGAGGGGAAAGAGGAGTGAAGATGGAAATGCAGTGGAGATGGAGATGGAGCATCATAGAGTGCAAGTACCCGTGAAATTGGATGCCATGTAGTGAGCACTTATTTTGATTTAGCATTGTATGTGAGTCACCAAGGTATGAAGAACCAAGGTGGAATTTTACAGCTTATGCACGGACTGACACATATAAATAGACATGCAAGCTAATCTAGCACCACATAGAGTTACAGAGGACTTGCAAGAAACAATGCTAGGCTAACCATAAGTAGAAGATATGCCCCAGTGTAACATGAGATGGCAAAGACCTCATGAGGGTACAACAAGGAACACATCCAAAAGACACAGCAAGCAAAACCAAAAGCAATAAGATCACATCCTAAGCCTTGTTATTCCCAGCGCACCATGATATAAAAGATCGTGGCAACCAAGAGGAAACAGGACCCCAGGAGCTTAAAAAGATAAACAAAGATAGAAAAGAATCAAAGCCAACACAAGTGTCTTAGATATCTCTTGTCAAAGGATTTGGATAAGGATTTGATGATGTTTGACTTGAGGAAGGATACATCCTGCACATATTGATGATGGGTGTTGTTGATGTGAGAACGATATATCTCAAAACAACACCAGGATAAAAGATTGATGATGACTGATAAAAGGGACCTGATATGATCATGATGACAAAGTTGCTAAAGGATGATTGTTGAAGAACCAACTGATAGGATATGATCTTGAAGGACAAGATCAACGTAAAGTAAGAAATCCTATTTACAAGATGAACAAGCTATGGATGATGGAGGAAGACCCAAGGATAGCATGAGGTTGCCCCAGTCAAAATGAAAATCCATGAGAGAGTGATGATTGGTGGGGTGTTGTTGATGCGGGAACGATATGTCCCAAAATAATGCAAGGATTGGGAAGAATGCATCTTGATGATGATGATTGGATTGTGATTTAAGGCTTGCAGCAAGGTTGGGAACAAGACCAAGGATACAATTGGATGATATGATTAGCGTTTTGACCTTGGATAGCTCAGGAAGATGGACAAGATTTGCATGCGATGGTGGATTGAAAGGATTGGATTAATTGATTTGATGGAAGAAATTGGATTGCGTGGGGGTAGCCGAGAGCTAGATACCAATGGAAAGGGATGCAAAAGGCGATAGAATTATAGGAGAAGAGGAATGAAAGGATGGAGGATATGATGAACAAGATTTGGAGATGGAAGCATTGTGGATGTGGCTTGGAGATAAAAGGATGAAGGAGGAGGGGATGAAGGTAGATTAGGATTAGGAGAGGAATTGGTTACGGATGGAGGAACTGGGAGATAAGGATTGGTGGATGGATCAGGTTATGGATGAAGAGATGGACAAACTGGGAGATAAAGATTGGTGGATGGATTGATATGATAAGATGACTGACATGAGGATAGGAAGTTGAGGGAAGTGGATGAAAGAAATGGGAGATAAGGTTCATGGAGGCCAAGAGGTGTCCAAAGCATGTATACATAGTGGCTTTTTATTCTATCAAGATCCGAAGGAAGATGGAGGAAGTGAAATGGATTACATATGATGGGTATGGTAGGTATATGAAGATGGAGGAGGAAATGGATAGATGGCTAGAAGAACTTGCCCCCAAGTGCGGAGAAAAAAAGGATGAGGGGAATTACGCATGATGCCTATTTTCCAGGTTTTCATCACGGTACTTGTCCAAGGTGCCTGTTTGACAAGTTTTCACCATTGGACAAATTTTTCTCTTTACTTTTTTTTTTCATTTTTTTTTGTATTTTCTGATTTTTGGGAGGAAATTTATAGATGGAGATGGATGAGGATAAATGGATTTGGAGGATAGGTGATAAGGGAGATGGATGGAGGACTCAAGCATTAATTTTCATGTCAAGGTAATAGGAGCCCATTTGGAGTTATTACTGGATGTTGGTACAACTTTATTAGGAAAGAGTGGATTGTGCAAAGGCTTGGATTAGATGGTTTTGATGGGGGATGTATGTGGTGTAAGGGACATGGCAGCGGAAAGTGTTCGGATGGAATGAAGGAAAGTGATTGTGATGGGGGATGTTGTCAGGACCAACATCAACACATGTTGTGAGGGTGTAGCATGTGGATATGACAGAGGAATTATGATAGGGAGTTTTGGGACATAAGGACCCAAAATAGATTTAGGAGATGGAAGGGGATAATGTTTAGTTGGTGGACTAGTAACTTCGGATGCCATTGGGAATTTTTCTCTTGGATGCATTGCTTCTTTTTTCTTGGGGATCCACATTATTTTTGCTTTTGCTTTAGTGGGCCTTTGTACCCTTTGGGATTCATTGCATTTTTGTATCAGATTGTGCTTTGTGGGAGCATGTCTTTTTGAGTGGACATGGTCATCTTTATATTGATATGGATGTTAAGCTTTATGTATTTTTGATTTGGCATCCAAATTTTTGCTAGTAGCCTTGGAAGGAGTGTGTAAACCTGTAGGAGATGGATGGAATATGGGTGAATTGATGGATGTAGAATGTTGGATGGAATGTGGGGACGCGTGCCTTTGTTGATCCTAATTGGGAATGAAAGGAGTAGGATGTTTATGATGGGTGATGGAGATATGGGATTTGTGTATGGAGGGATGAGTAGGAAAATATGGAGGATGGGGATGTGGGATATAAGGACCCAAAATAGATTTAGCATGTGGGGGATATGTGATGGTGGACTTTGGGATATAGGGACCCAAAATATATTTAAAGGATGAAGGAGGAAGATGGATGGTTGTTTTTGATTTATATGAAGGAGGAGGGGGGATGGTGATAAATGATTTAGAGGAATGATGGGGTGATGTGATGGCAGGCTTGGAAACACACTTGGATTTTGCATTTGTTGTACCAATATTTTTGGATGAAGTGACTTGAGATATATAACCAGACCATGAGATACTGGATGTGCTTTAACATGGATGGGCTCCAAAGTACCTTGCTTATGTAGGCCTAAGCCTTTTCCTTGATACTTCATTTGTTTTTCGCATTTTATCTAAAGTAGGATAGTTGTTCTTTGGTTAACAAGATGCGAGTCCATTATTAGATGGAGGAGAATGGGTGGTGTATATGAGATCTTCTTTTTCTATGAGCGAACTACCATGGATGAATGTAATCGAACCAAGGGGATAGAGTGATGGTGGTGGGATGGTTTGGATAGGACGAGATAGAGGATCAATAAGTGAAGTAGATGGGACAGGATGATCTTGACTTGGAAGATGGGATGATAAGGGCTCTTGATGGAGTAGATGGGATGGTAGGATCTTGATTTGGATGGAGGGATGACAAGGGATCTTGAAATGGCAGAGGCAGAATGCTAGGATCTTGAATTGGATAGAGGGATGATAAGGGATCTTGAAATGGCAAAGGTAGAATGGTAATATCTTGATTTCGATCAATAAACCTTTCAACATGATTTGGAACAAGATCTTGGAATGAAGGGATTGGTGTGGATAGTGTGAAAGAGGTGAGTGGGTAGACTCTTCAGATGGAATGTATGGGAGGATGGGAGGTTCATTGACTTGGGTAAATGGAGTATATTGAAGGATGGGAGGTTCATCAACTGGGGTAGATGAAGTGGATGAAAGGATGGGGGATTCATCAGATTTAGTTTGAATGATGACAGGAGTAGGTCATGGGGATTGGGATTGAAAAACCTTAAAGGATGGGAGGTTTTCGATGGTGTTAAGACATGGGAGAGGCATGATAGTTGTGGGAGTTGGAAGTGAATTTGGTGGATTGGAGGAGGGAATGGATGGTGGAGGATTGTGGTAGGATGAAGTGGATGGTGGTGGATTGAGGTAGGATGAGGCAGAAGATGGTGGACTAGGATAGGATGAAGTGGAAGATGGTGGAGGATTGAGACAAGAGGGGGGATTCTAATTGGTGCTACTCGTCAATTGATGAATGTTCGTCACAATAATGGATGAAGGCGGTTCTTGTAGATAAATAAATCGCAGTTGTGAAACACCAGACTGTGATATCACTTGAGGTTGGTACTAGATGTCACTGACAACTTGTGACACTGATTGGATGGGTGGGGGCACAGATGATAATGGCATCGTGTAATTCATGCCCCCAGTCATAGCCTGTGTGACATATGATGGCATATTAGGATTAGATGGAGGATTTAGGTGGGATGGCAAATTAAGATTGGATGGATGATTGAGGTAGGATGGAGGATTAAGATTAGATAGATGAGTGAGATAGAATCATGGGGGATTAGGATTGGATGGAGGAGTGAGATAGGATGGAGGATTAGGATTAGGGACTGTGTAATGGATTTGGGGATAATGAGTTGGTGGATTTGGATTAGGGATGTAAGTGGTAGTGTTGTGAGGAAGAGAGGGAGTTTGAGATAGGACCATGGGATAAGATGGAGGTATGGATGTTGCATATGAGGGATATGTGGAGGTGATATATGAGGGAGTTGTGGGTGGAAGACATGATGGATTTCCCTTGTCAAAGGTGTGATAAGGATTATGAGTGGATGTGCATGGAGGAATGGTAGAGTAGTTAAATGAACAACTGGATTTTGGTATCTAACACTTGGTGCAAGCTTGCTAATGATGAGGACATCGAGATTTTCAATCTCATATTCGTCTTGATCAACCACACTCTCATCATCATCAGAATGAAATGCAGTGGAAGAAAATGACGGATGACCAAACTCGTCATAATAAAATTGCAACATGACGATTAGTTGATGAGTTGGAAAGAGTTGAAAGATGGAAAAGGATGATAGACCAAAGCTCTGAATATGATGAATGACAAGCTTATACTAGGATGGAGACTGACTTTGAGGAAGTTGGAAAGAGGATGAAGTTTGATGTTTGATTTTGGATGTTTGACATTTGGATTGATGACCTAGGAAGAAGGCAATGATGACACAAACATGGTGATGAGAGGCAATTATGGACGATAATGAGGACACAAGAATTAAGAGGATGACCAAGATCTGATTAGTGGCTGGGAGGATCGAATGCAATGAGATAAACCATGCATTGGATAGACGATAATAACGGCGTCAGATTTGAAATGATTACAACCAAGGTTATGACTAGCAACTAAGATGATAAAAGTGACCATGCAAGTCAAAACCCTAGTAGACGATAATGATGGTGTAAGCTAAAAGTGATGACAATGATGCAACTATGCAAGTAATGAGGATACTGAAAAATGCACACACAAACTAATATGGACAACAATGATGACTCAAGCAAATGTAAATCAGAACCTGGGAATAAGGCAAGCCCGCCATACTATGAAGCAAACTCATTGGACAAATTTTGGTAGCATAACAAGACAATAAAGAGCGAACCTACTGAAGGAAGAGGCAAAGCCGCCACAATAAGGATCAAACACGCTAGACCTATGTGTAAACCCGCTATAGTATCAAATATTGAAATGATAGGTGAGAATGACAACAAACGCACTGGATTAGGGTGCAACCCTGCTAGACTTAGGTACAAAATTACTAGAGTATCAAAGACTGAAATGGCATGTGAGAATGACAGCGAACCCGTTGGATTAGGGTACAAACCCACTAGACCTAGGTGCGAACTCACTAGAGTATCAAAAGACTGAGAAGACTAACAAAACTAATAGTGAACCTATCAAAGTAAGGAGGAAACCCATGTGTCTTCAAAGCAAACCTGCAAAAGTTTGAAAGATAGTGACTATGCTAAGTATGTAAATCTAGCTCAAAATAGAGGGATTCCCGTTATATCAGGAAGTGAACCTGTTAGAGGACAACATCAACTAAGATTGTGTGAACTGTGATGTGTTCGATGACTTAGACTGATTTTGGCAAAAGATCATTGTGACACAAACACAACAAGCACATGAATATTATAAAGCAATAAACAACCATTCACTTCCCAAGATAATCAAAGGACAATACTTGTTGAATCCCCTAGTGCAGGATACTACATCCAACTGGATAGATAGAAGCTTGGTAGCACTAGCTCCACTCCATGGCACGCACTTCTCGAGCATGCCAAGCTTTGAATTTCTAAAGATCCTAAGATCTCAAGAAATTTTATATCTCAAATTCGGGTGTACATGAGGGGTATCTTCGGTATGCGCGTATCACAACACCTGAGTCAACATGTAGAAGGATTGGGGCCACTATAACAATGGTTCCTAGTAGTTTTTCGATGAGTCCAGTCCAACAATTCAAATTCTCTAATCGAGCTTATCGGTGTAGAGAAGGCCTCCACATACAATGAATTCACTCAACACTCTGGTTGTTTGACCAGGTATTTGTATAGTGGCTCGAAAAACACCGCTCGAGGTCGCGCTGGGAGAGATGATATCCCCAACCTACCCCTATTTTGAAACACTCCCTTGAGGTGATGAGGCCCCCAAGAGGTGATTCTCTAATAAAAAGAAAAAGACGAGTGTCACTGGCACTTTTCTCTTGCACCTAGGACCACGAGAGCTAAGGGAGAGGATATTGTGTGTTAGTAGTAGGTCCACTCTACATGCGCACAAGCATACCAATCATAAAAGACATGGGGTTCATTTCCTTTAATCAAATTGAAGTGTGCCCAGTTATTAAAAGACAAAAATGCGAAATTGAAAAACAATAAAAGAAATAAATTTGTTTCAATGAAACCCCTCTTTGGCGATCCTGCAATAAAAACGTTAATGTTTTTGAAAATTTGGGGTCTTCTACAACAAATCTGCACAAATGTTAGCAAAAAACCCAAAAACAACAATAAATTAGTAGGTTAGAAACAAAATGATGAAATTAACATTCGAGAAAATGACAGTAAATGAAACATAGAGCATTCCTGCTACTTCTTAATGCATTCCCGTGATTTCTTGGTGCATTCTCGAGGTTTCTTGATGCATTCCCGAGGTTTCTTAGTGCATTCTCGAGGCTTCTTAATGCATTCTCGGGGTTTCTTAGTGCATTATCGGGGTTTCTTAGTGCATTATCGGGGTTTCTTAATGCATTCCTGGGGTTTATTAATACATTCTCGTTGTTTTAGTAAAAAGTTGTAGAATGTTAAATTGATAGCCAAAGAGCAAAAATACCCAGAAATTCTAATTAATTTTGCCAGTACAAACCCGCCATTTCTCCCTTCAAACTTGCTATTTCTACCCTCAAACCCATTAACTGACTCTATGATGCACACCATCATTTACAAAAACCCAGGAGCAAAAAGTTCAAAGTTTGCCGTCCATACAATTGCCGGAATGCGTTCCTGCCGGTTTTGGTGGCAATCTTGTTGTTTTGCAGAGTGAACCTGCCATTTCTTGAATTCAGATATTTGATGAGGCAGACCTTCACCAAGGCGAAAATCCACCTAGACTCTGATGTTTTTGCCTACAAGTGTTTAAAATCTGTAAAAAAGACGCTAAAACAACATAAAATGTGAGATATGACCCGTGAAGTGGGTCCCACCGAGCGTGCCAAAAAATGTGCGATGAAAAAGCATGTGCAACTACAAAGGACTAAAAAGAAATCCAAATAATCAAGCAAACACAAGACATCATACACCTTAAGATAAGAACGATAAAATCAAAACGGAAATAAAAATGACAAAGCAATGCAAACCAAAATCCCACTTCGATTTGATAGTTCCTCGATATTATATGTGCTTGATGACGTCTTTGAATACTCAATTGTGCTCCATGATTATTGATGCAATGATGGTTGATGAAAAATGAAGTGTGAGATGGATAGTGATTTCAGCAATGTAACGGTGCGATTGTATGAAAAATGGATCATTTTGGCACTATGAGGATGCAAATGTGAAAAAGTGGAGGATTTTCTTGAAAAAGAGGGGGGATTAAATAGGAGTTAGAGGGAAAGGAGGGGATTGGGAAAATGCAACACTTGTCCTCGAGGGGGACAAGTTGCACTCCCAAGGATGCCATGTGGAGTAAGATTCCACACTTGTCCTCAAGAGGGAAAGACAAGTGTCTCAAGGGAGGGACACATGTCTTGGGAAGGAATGACATGTGTCCTCAAGGACACACATCTATTTGATGAGTAGCCACCCCAAAATAGAATATTTTCCAATATTTTCAGAAAATAGGGATGTGCACACATGTGAGGGGAGGAGGTTAGGATAAGGTTGGTTAGGGAGGATATGGTTGGTTTAGAACCCATGGGTAAGGCTAGGGGTTGGGTTAGAAAGTGTTTAGAAGTTAGGAGACATGTGACATAGTTGAATAATTAATTATTCAAACGAGGGAGGGAAATTGAATAATTAAAAATTAAATAATAAGATAGAGAAAAAGGCAGTGAATAAAATAAAATAAAGTGAATTTATTTTATTTAATAGAAGAATGGCTAAAAGGGGATTTAATTAATTAACAAGATAAGGTCACGATGTATTTAATTAAATTAAATTAGCCAACGAGGGAAGAAAATGCTAATTAATTAAATAATACGTAATTATTTAATTTAAAAGTGGTCGAGATAGCAAAATTTAATTAATTAGATTAATCAAATTTTAGGTGTCTACACATACATACATACATACATATGTGTGTGTAGTGCTATCCTCGAACAAGAGGGATAAACCTTAGTGCATGATTATTCTTGCCATTTACTCTTTTTGAGGTGTTGATTGCATGGTATAGCAAGTTTTTTCTCATGTAATTGTTTGTTGTGCTACATGGATCACACAACATAACACAACTTGTTTTCTAGTAGAACTTGTACCTTTTCCATGGATCATCCAACACAACACAACTTGTTGGCCAGTAGAATCCATGCCATAAACATGAATCACCCAACATAATACAACTTATTGTCCAATACAATTCATGGCTTTTCTATGAACCCCTAGCATAACATAACTTACCAATTGTTGGACTATGGACCCCTTTGTCTCATGACAAATTGTTGTATTCTCTTGTCTCTTTCTAGAAGTCCAGTTGTACTTTTATAATAGAATTTTGATAAAGATACTTATGGATTAAGGTAGTTTTGATATTGACGTCTCTTCAACTAGTTGACTTGGAGCCTTTGTTTTTGTACTAAAGTTTCCCTTTTGTGTCCTTTTATTTGACATGTCTCTATCAGAAAAGCTACATGTCCTTTTGATATTGAGATCTAAATAGAACACAATAATTTCTATAGTGTATTGTAGGCCAAGGGATTTGAATCATGAAATTATTTGTGCTTTCCACAAGTCAATGTGGTATGAAGCAAAGATTTACTGATATTAGACTAGATCCATCCCAAAGGTGTGGTAGGACCATAATTTTTTTTTCATATACATGTTTCTCCATCCTCGAGATACTTTTTTATGCCCACACCTTGTGGTATAATCTATATTAATTAGATACTTTTATTATTATTTATTTAAAATTTAGTTATGTAATTTCATTCTTGGGTGGCTAGCATATTATCCACTAATATCAGGATAATAATTCATCCGAGTAGTGTGTATACCTCCAAGTACACTAATATGTTACAAAGTTAATTAGTTAAAATTGAATTTATATTTATTAATATTGTATTTTAATATTTTATTATAAGATATAAATTTGAAAGAGAGAAAATAGATAGAAATACCTAGAATTTTAAGAATGCTCTTGTCACTCTTATTAAATGAATTATTGAACTAGTGAAGGTGAGAGGGGAGTGTTGTATATATAGAAAAATAAGGACACATGCATCTAAGAGTTGCATTAACTCCTACAATCCACAAGGGACAAGAGTTTTCTATACAAGTTTATGACATTGCTTAGCTATTTCGAGTTTGAAAATTTTAACCGTGAATATCTATAAACTATGAGATGCAAATAAATCCAATGGTAGATAATGTTTTTAACTTGATTTTTATTTGTAGAATAATAAAATGGCATTTCTATTATCATTGAAAGTCTAAGAAGTCTTCTTTTAATATATATTTTGTTACATTTTTTTTTCTTTTAACACCCAATTAAAAAATCACTATTTTGACAGAGTAAGAAAAAATAAGTATTAAATAATAATTCATATAATTGAAAAAAATGAAATTAATTTAAAGATAATTTTTGAGAATTTAACCAAGGAGAATCAATAAGGGTTGTGTAGAGTCATTATTGTTACTAGTTCTATTATAAAAGCTTTGAAATTATCAATGTGCTTAATTTAGTCAAATAGTATGAGTCATTTAAAATTGAATAAGAATGCATCACAATCATTAGTTTTGTTTGATGTAAGAAATAATATACAATACATAAAAGGGTACGTGCACCAATCTCTAGTACCAAAAAGGTGTCACTTTTTATCTTTTCATAAAAACACATCATTGGCGTGAAATAGCCATCCAACCCTTTGAAGGGTGCCCAAGGCAAATCCAACCCAAAGGGTTGGTGTTTTCTAGTGCAAACAATTTGGTGAGTGCCAAATATGGCACTCACTAAATTCAAATAGTGCATTTTTCACATTTCAATATGTTTTTTTTCTTTCTTATAATTTAAGTTATATTTCATGTATATATTGGTAGGATGTTTGACGGTGGTTTCATATCTCTACGAGTTATAATGGGTAATTGCACCAAGATGGTGAACAAAAAAGTGGCCACTGGCAAAAAAAAGCCTAAAATGGACGAAACATATATGTGTTTTTAATAAATTCAAAAACCACATGTGTTAAGGCCATGAAAAACTGAGCCAAAATACATACATGTTCTTTAAATTAAAAAAAAACATACACATTATTTAAACAAAAAACCTGTACTTGTTCTTAAAACATAAAAACACATACATGTTATGTTTAGCAAGCAAAACATGATGACATTTTGCTTACATTAAGTTAGATAAGGAGCATGGACTTAGATGATAATTCCTTTAGCCTTCCCTTAGTTTTTTTATTAGGATATATACATTAAATATAATATTTAAGTTATACTTTAAGTTATATTTTATGTATATATTGTCAGGATGTCTGAGAGTGGTTTCAAATCTCTAGGAGTCATAATGTAGATTCTAGATTTTAGGAGATCTTATAATTTTTCAGACTTAGTCAAATTTCAGTAATCAGTGGGTTTATATCATCATTCTCTTTCTATCTCTCTATCTCACGCTCTTTGTCTCCCCTAAGCTCTATACCTATCTATTTTTCCTATCTCTCTCCTTCTTCTCCCTCTCTACCTCTCTCACTATCTCACTCTCTTTATCTCCCTCCATATCTAGACCTATATCTCTCACTATCACTCCTCCTCTCCCCTTCTCTCCCCCATCTCTCTATCTCACTCTCTCCTCTCTCCTCGAGATTTAAACTTATCTCTTTCACCCTTTTTTATATCTCCCCTCTCTTCTTTAAATATGTGACTCTCTCTCTCTCTCTCTCTCTCTCTCTCTCTCTCTCTCTCTCTCTCTCTCTCTCTCTCTCTCTCTCTCTCTCTCTCTCTCTCTCTCTCTCTCTCTCTCTCTCTCTCTCTCTCTATCCTCCCCTCTATCTACTTATCTACATGTCTTCTCTTTGTCTCCCTACATACATCCCCTCTCCCCCCTACCTCTAATTATCTACATACCTCTCCTTCTCTCTCTCCCTTTATCTTTGTCCCACCCTCCCATGCTTTGTCTCTACTTCCATGTCTCCCCTCTCCCTCCCTATATTCATCTATATAATTCTTTCTCTCTACCTCTCTCTCTCTCCCGCTCCCTTGCTCCCTCCTTCCCTCTCTAATTTTCTTTATCTCACACTTTTTATCTCCCCTATCCTTCTCTCTACCTACCTCTCTTTTTATCCCTATCTACTTTTAACTCCCCTAAATCTCTATCTCCTTCCCTTCATACTATTATTTACCTCATCTCATCCCTTTCTCTACCTCCCTCCGTCCTTCCCTCTTCATACTCTCTCTCTAACTACTTGTCTTTATTTGCCCTCCCTCTCTTTGAATACCTCTCCTTCCCTCCCTCACTCCAAATCTCCCCTTTCCCCTGCACCTCTCTCTCTCTCTCTAGTTATTTAGATAAATAGTGTATGGGGGGGAGTGCAAGAGAGGTAGGCAGACATAGATAAGTAGATAGAAAAGGAAAGAGGGAGAGAGGTGAGATTGATAGAGGTGGAAAGGGAAGGTTTGGGAGGTAGAAGAAAATATAGAAATAGATAAAGAGAGAGAGGAAGAGGGGAAATAGTGATAAGTTGAGAGGGGGGAAATAGACAGAGATATGTGGAGAGGGAAGGAGAGAGATAGAGAGAGGTGAGATAGATAAAAGTGGAGGGGGAGAGACAAGGAGAGGTATCTAAAGAGAGGGAGGGAAGGAAATGTATTCAAAGAGAGGTAGGGTAGACAGAGATAAGTAGTTAGAGAGAGAGTATGGAGATGGGAGGGAGGGAGGGAGAGAAAGGGAGAGAGAGAGAGAGTGAGGTGATATAAATAGTGGCACAAAGGGAAGGAGGTAGAGAGTTAGGGGAGATAAAAGTAGAGAGGGATGGAAAGAGAAGTAGGTAGAGAGAGGGAGAGGGGAGATAAAGAGAGTAGGAGGGAAGATAGATGGATATAGAGGAGATAAATACATAAAGGGAGAGGGGAGATATAGAGTATATATAGATGGGTAAGTAGAGAGGTGGAGGGAAGGAGGGAGGGATGCATGAATAGAGAGAGGGTGAGACAAAGATTTATTTAGAGAAATAGAGGTAGGTAGGAAAGGAGGGAGATGTATGTATAAAGAGAGGGAAACGAGAGATAGATATAAGCAGAGATATAAGGGGAGAGAGAGGAGGGGATGAGATCTATGTAGAAAAGGAGAGGAGAGAGTGAGATAAATAGAGGTAGAGAGGGAGGAGAATGAGAGAGATAGGAAAATAGATAGGTCTAGAACTTGGGGGAGACAAAGAGGGTGAGAATGAGAGATAGTAAGAGAATGATGATAGAAGCCCACTGATTACTAAAATATGACTAAGTCTAAAAAATTATAAGATCTAAAATCTAGCATCTGCATTATGACTCTTAGAGATCTGAAACCACTCTCAAACATCTTGACAATATATACATAAAATACGACTTAAAGTATAAGAACTTAAATACATTATTTTATGTATATATCTCGATGAAAAAACTAAGGGAAGGCTAAAGGAGTTGCCATCTAAGTCCATGTTCCTTATCTAACTTAAAGTAAGCAAAACATGACTGCATTTGCTTGCTAAACATGACACGTACACGTTTTTAATTTAAATAATGCATACACATTTTTAATTAAAATAACAAGCACACGTTTTGCCTTGTACTCAGGCTTGGATGACAAGGTTGAGGCTTGGGAGCCTTATTTCCCTCATTTTTTACATGTTTTGTTCTTCCAAACTAGTTTCTCAACTTCACCGTCATAGGTGTACACATTATCAAGTGGATATTTGTACAATTGCCACCATAATTTCATCCATCTTTTGAGCTTTCTAACCATATAATTTTTTAAAGATTTGAACAACATTAAGATATTAATTCTTAATTTCTTTTACCAGTGTCTCTAGAGTTCTTAGAGACATATGTGTACCATTTTTTTAATAACTTGTGAAATACTTGTCCAAATTTGAAACAAATTATATATCATTGCACTACACTTCATTATTTACACTTTTTTTAAATTTTTTTTTTTTATTATTTTAGTGCAAGTTATGTGACGTGCACGAATAGGTACTTGATTTTCAAGATGCGTCCACTTCGAAAAATCATAAAGAAAATACTCAACAAAAAATTACAATTATTAAATATGAAAAAAAATTAAATATAGATTAAAAAAAAAAAATCTAATTTAAAAAATTATGTATTTTTTAAAATCTAGATTTAAAGGAAACTTCTATTTACTTTATTTTTTGAATGCAAATCATTTTATATTCTAAGATAAGACTCTAAAAATTATATTTTTAAATCTAGATTTAAAAGAAGCTTCTAATTTAAAAAATTATGTTTTCAAATCTAGATTTAAAAGAAACTTCTATTTTTTTTGCAAATCATTTAATATTCTAAAATAAGACTAGATTCTAATAAATATTAACCATATGATATTAATTAATCTATGCTAAAAGGTAAGACTAAATTCTAATAGATATTAAGTATATGAAATTAATTAATCTATGCTAAAGGTAAATATTTTTAAAATTTGATATCTCTCGGCATCCTTTACATAAATTTTATTTATAAAATATAGGTATGCTAGTTTTAATAACTTGTGAAATACTTGTCCAAACTTGAAACAAATTATATATCAATGTACAACACTTCATTATTTACACTTAATTTTTTTTTGAATTTTTTATTATTTTGGTGCAAGTTATGTGACGTGCACGAATAGGTATCTAATTTTCAAGATGTGTCCACTTCGAAAAATCATTAAAAAAATACTCAACAAAAAATTACAAAAAAATACACAACTTCTAGTACTCACTCTTAACTATCTTTCTACCAAAGGGTTTTTCAAAATACTAAATGAAACTATAACTTTTTTGACGCACACACCAGACAATGTTATGTTTTGTTGAAAAAAACAACAATTTTTTTTTGTGTGCATGAAAGATTTGACCCCCTTAACCTTATCCAGTTTAGAAAAAAATTAGTAGTTTGGAAACTAGATTTAGAGTACTACAATTCTTGTTCTTTTGGTATCTTCAAATTTTGAGTGGATGAGTCTCAAATAGCTCCTCCAAGTTTAGGTTTAGCTGATTTTAGGAAAAAAGTGGCCACTTATACCCCCCTTTTTGTTCACCATCTTGATGCACTTACCCTAATGTAGATTTTAGGTTTCAAAAGATCATATAATTTTCAGGTAGACAAATTTTAGTAATCAACATGCTCCTATCATCATTCTTTCACTCTCTCCATCTCACTCTCTTTATCTCCCCTACACTCTAGACCTATAGATCTCTCTATAGATCACTCTTTCTATGTCCAATTTTTGTCTCTCTTTATCTCACTCTCTTCTCCCCCCCAATTAGATCTAGCACTACCTCTCTACCTATCTCTCTTGCCCTTCACTCACTATTATATCTCCTCTCTTTTTATACACCTCCCCCTCACTGTCTTCCTACCTCTATTTCTCCAGGTCTCTCCCACCCTCTCTCCCTCTATACCTCATGTTCCCTCCTTACCCCCATCTCTATCCCTCCCCCCTTCTCTCTTTCTCTCTCGCTCTCTATCCAGTAATTCAAGTAGACATGATTCTAGTTGCATATACTTTGCCATGACATTGTAATACAACTACATCCCTTGATTTAAAAAGTGGTGCAGTTTTTTGCCCATAACCTAATTGTGGGTTCTTCCTCTTATCATATGACTTAATGCCTTGTTTTGAGCCCTTGATCATAGTTTCAATTTTATAGAATCATCTCAATTTTTATTACCACTAGATGCATAATTTCTTTTATACACGAGTGTTTTTTACCATTAAGAACCGCATTGAATCATCCTATAACCCATTCTATGAGCCAACATTACCTTCTTTAATGCTATCTCTAAACTAGTTCTTACATGGCATATTCTTTACACTTATTGCTCTAGAGACTTATACAATCACATGATTAGATACTTATATGCTCACATACTTATATGTTTACTTGTTTAGCTTGTATTTACTAGTTTTTTCCTCTTTCAATAGTTCATTATATCTTAGGATCCATATAACGAGTTGTCAAATGGGATCATATCTTATCACTAATATTCTTATGGTTAGATATGCAGACAAATATAAGATCTTATAAAGACTCATCTTATGATCACATTAACCTCAACATGGGGAAAAATGTAATGGTAAAATTCACATAATTATACTATTTTCTATTTAATTTTGTATCTAGGTAATGTCTTAGTACATGTACACAGTAAAAAATGACACGATCTTGTCTAAAGTTAGGCTCATTCATCTAGTCCTCTTATATATTTATGCATACACATATTCGTAACCTAATGCTACCCTATCCATTTACTCTCTCTCTCTCTCTCTCTCTCTCTCTCTCTCTCTCTCTCTCTCTCTCACGCACGCACGCACACACGCGCGCGCGCACACACACACACACACACACACACACTTCTTTGTTGAGTTTAATCAATGTTGGAGTGATTATGATATTTATCTAATTATTTATTAATCAGGTCCTTTAATTACTTTTTCACTTAAGCTAAACTTAGGTACTTTTTGTTATCTAGAGTTTACTTTTATAGCTTTAGTTCAAGTTGTAGTTGGGCTTACTTTAGATCCTCATGTTTTTTTCTTTAGTTCTCCTAATTTTTAAAATAAAGCATCTCTTTCTCTCTATAAAAGCAAGTCATGCATTCATTGTAACTATCCAATTTAATTACATGTTAATCTAATTATCATATTCCTCTTTGGATCAATTCTATCTCAAGGTTGCATAGCATCAATCATGTTTCTTCTATTTTGTGTGACAAGTGTTTTGCTTGCAAATGGTTCTTGCCTCCTATGTTTGTACCGTTAACTTCTATATGGTATGAGAACACAATCTTTGCTTCTACATGGTATTGGAGTACAATCTTTGCTTCTACATGGTATTGGAGTACAATCTTTGCTCCTTCAATCAATATCCCATTCTAAGACAAGTCCATGATCATAGGAATAACCTCACAATAACAAATTTGTCTCTTTCCATTTTAAAATTTTAAAAGTAAATTTTGACTGTTTGCCTCTCTTCACTTTTCAACCTTGAGCCAATTTAAACACATATTTCGTATGATTTGATGTTATGTGCCAATATTTAAAGATATTCAATGTATTTATTCTAATAGTAAGGCATTTTCCAAAAGATCAATTAATTATTCATTCCAGAGAACAATTATTAGCAACACAATTTGATTTGGTGCAATAAAAAGAGTAAAGAATTTGCATACTTACATGTAGTTGCTTATTGTTTTTAATGTTGTTCAATTTCCAAGAACTCGCCTTCTTGTGTCTAATTGACAACTCTTAAGGTATTTTAAAATGACCAAGTCCTTAAGTGATTGAGAAAAATAAGGTCGAAGGTCACATATCAAGCAAAGTTAAAGAGTAGAGCACTACTCTTTGCTAAGATAAATTTAAAGATCTAAGCAAATCCACAATCCTGAATTTGTTTAAACCTATAAATGTATCCTTTCAAAAAACACAAATCTAATACATACTTCTAAATCATTCACTAAAAAAAAGATACTTTTAACATTGAATAGATTCCCAAATTTTATTCATTTGATTTATATTCTTCAACCATTAAATTAAATTTATTAGCTTCCCTCATTCAATTCCCAAAACACAATCCAATTTACTATTCTAAACAACCAATTCATATTATATATGATTAATTAAATTGATTGCATTTATTGATTTAATTAGCCTCGACTAAGACAAAGGAAACTCTTGAAACTACTTAGTTCTTTGGCATTCTCAATAGGCCGTATAGGTATATTAAGATGGGCGGAAGTTGTGCACATGAAATTTGAGTGGAAAACTAGAAGCAGGGCAGCGCTGTGCTGTGATTCAATGGTGATGGCAGGCGGGGTTTTTGCATCTATTTCAGCTTCCCAATTAAAGCCCTTATTTGGCAGGCGGCATACACACGTAAACTCATGTTCCTCTCTTCTGGTTGCAAACGATGGCAGACACCGCACTCTATTGTCTACCACTCCCAAATCCCATTCGGGTTTTACAAATGGTTTAAGCTTGAAGTTGATAAGAGGAAAAGGCCGAGGCCTAAAAGAGATGAAATGTGTGAAGGCGGTCAATAGCCCTCCAGAATGGTATAGGGACAGGGCAGACGCATTTTGGAAAGAAATAATGGTTCCCATGCTGAGAAAGGTGACTCCATTGGAGGTGTCGAAATGGGCAGCAATGGCAGCTATTTCCATTTGGGCCACCAAGTTCATAGTAGGTGCACTGCTCAATCCCTATTTGTGGATGTATGCCAGCTGGTTTTTTGTGGTGTGGCCTCGGCCTGCAGCTTTTGCATTAGGAATTGCTTCTCTCCTTCCTGCCTATAAAAAGGTCCAAGGAAAGGCTACAGAATTGGAGGAAATCTTCCTTTGGGCAGTTGCGCTCACATTTGTTATGGTTGTTCCTTTCGCTCATTTCCATGGATATGTAGAAGGTGGAATTCTAACGCTCGCTCTTGTTTACTTTTCATTCTTTCTAACTGGCTACTACATTAGGTTATTTAAGTATGGAAATGATCTAAATCGAAAGCGGGCAGATTATTCATTCAAAAAACAGCCTTGGAAAATCATTAGCGTTCCCAGGATTGTACAAATTGGTTTTATGTTGGGTGTGGTTGGGGGACATTTGGCTGCTGTACATGAGACTTCGGGTATTGCAATAGGGGGCTTGCGATGGGTTGTGCTCTTGCTGGCAATGGCATTGCAGTACTATGCGGTATGGTACCTTGACAAGTATTCGGATAAAAGACTTGATCAGCCTTTTACTGTGGCGATATATGGCCCATATAGACTACTCCGTCATCCCATGTACGCAAGCACTATGCTTTTGTTTGCCGGTTATTGCATGGCCCTTGGTGCCTATAGAAGCTTAGCTTTTATTGCTCTGGTATGTTTCTCGTATTACGAGTTCAAAAGTAGGTTGGAAGAGGAGAGCATTGTGGAGATTTTTGGGGAAGCTTATATAAGTTACAGGAAAAATGTCAAACATAAATTCATTCCTTTTGTGTATTGAGGTTGAAAAACTTTACTTTATACTGAGCTTATTCTCAGAAAAAACACTGTAATTGCATGATTGTCTGAGTAAATTGTTAACTCTTACTTGGATATGTGAAGACCTTGCAATCAGACAAGACGGTCGAGATCCCTGCTGAACAGCATTTATATTAACGACAATGGATGAATGCCTATACAACTCATATCACCGACTTGACTTCAAGAGTGATTTCTTGATATAGCCTTTGAAGAATTATAATTGTTGGTTCACGTTCCTTTTCCCTTAGGGTTTTCTATTGGTTTATGTTCTGGTTTGACTTCAATCTATGTATCACTTTGTTGAAAATGCCTTAGGCTCTACTATTATGTACCTTTTAGCAATGTACTTATCCTCATTTCTATTGGCCATTATTGGTCACGTTTTAGGCATTAATATCTAAGTATTGTAGCCATGCCTGCAACTTTTGGGCAATAGAGCAAAGGATATGCAGATTTAAGGTTTCGATTTCTCGCAAATTCTAACAGCTAACTTCATTTTTAGTTTTGATTTATCAAGCATTTTTTCTTTCTTTAGTGTTTTTAATATTCAATAATTTTAATTTCATGTGCCTGTGGCCTATCTGGTACAAGAGTCCGCTTGCCATGTAGACAACAGAGGCCGATAAAAGAATGCCTTCCAATCATTGTTAATTGAGAATAATCTGCTTTCCCTTTTTATAGCTCCTGCATGCCACTTGGTAATCACTTTCTATAATGACTCTTGAAGATAGAAAATTGGAGAGTGTGGAGATTCATACTCATTTTATTGACTTTTAAACGTTTCACGTTCAATATTTTGTAGATGAAAAGCACGATAGAAAATTTGACTGGAAGAACATACCTGATCAACACAATACTTAGAAGATGCATACATAGAGAGACACGAACTGACAAGCCTTTGAGAGCAGAGAAAATTAACTGTCATAGTTCACAGTGCAGCAGCCACTTGGAAAAATGCTTTTAGATCATAATATGCAAAGGCCCTTACTGAACAATTCCTGTTCTGCTACATCTTCGGTTTGACCATTATATGCAAATTTACTGGATAGATATAGCAAACATCTTCGGTTTGACCATTATATTATATTTGTACAAAATAGTAAAGAGTTTAGCAAAGCTTACCGAGCTCTTTTCCTTCTCCTAGTAATGTCCAAGAAGAAACATATTGTATGTACTTTGATCCTGTCTCAGATTATAATAGTTTGGCGGATAGGCCAACTTAAGATGAACTTTTTTTAGTGATCTCTCGTCCTTGATTACTATAAATATTTAGTCTTCCAAAAGTTGTATCTTTTTTATAGTCATCTAAATATTATTGAAAATCAAGAAGTGTTATATTTTGTGGTTGTTTAGATAATAATAATCGATCATTTCTCTCTAGTTGTTTGCCCTAAATGTCCAAAAATTCAGCTAAGTCAAGGGCCTTTCTGTAATGGAATTTTCGCCATGGAAAATTTTGATCATTTATATTGAAAGCACATGTATACAAAGGGTTTGAAGCTTAGATGTTTGGTTTAATACAGAAACCTCTGTAATTGACTTCAAATATTTGAAATCAGATCATATAGAGGCCTTTGTCTGAGTAAATGGTGAGTAGGATCTTTTGGAGTCATCCATACATGGTGAATCTTATATCATCCAAATATCCCATACCTGTATCCCATTGGCATTTCTTTTACAGACGGATCAAGCAAGTTTGCAAATAGCAAATATGGGTGCAGTGATAATGATCTAACTGGCGGTTTTGTTGGGTGTGGCTTGTGCCTCTGATAGCTTTTCTGTGACAGGCAGGGTCTAGTGCAATAACTGTGCTGCTGGATTCCTGACCAAAATCTCTCCTGCTATTTCTGGTAAGCGTTTCTGAACTACATTCTTCACTTTTAGTCATTTTGGTTTTTTGTTTTCTACTTTCTGAGCTTCCAAAATATCAGATCTGGCATTGAGTGATGTGATATCTTTTAATGTTGTTTATAGAGACACTTCCATTTTTTCGCTTTTTTGTGATCATTATAATGGTGTTTTCTTTTGGCAGCTTCCTGGAGCTATTTTTAATCAGAAAATTCATATTTGAGGGCACTGATTCCGTGGATTCAGATGTCATGGAATTTTCTGTGTACCTTTTTTTCCCTTGTGCTTGTCTGTAATCTCTACTTGTAAAACAATAGTTTCCTGTGAGCTTCTGGCTTTTTAGTGTTCCGGGTTCTATTTAGGGCAAGGTTCTTGAGGGCTCAGTAGTTGGTAGTATTTTCATACTGTTTTTCTGCCTGTGTTTTGTTTACTTTTTAATACTTTATATATTACTTCTTTGTGGGTGTGACATGTGGGTTACAAGCCAAACAACAGTTTAAACTTGGATTTTTCCCCCTGGACAAGGATCGCAAGGTTGAATACTGTTTTAAATGCTCTATTGGGTGTCTTTCCTTTGGTGGTAAGGGTGATTTTCTTGTGTGCCTTCCAACTGTTGTGTGTTTTTGCCTTAAAAGACTGGGTCTTTAGAAAGTTTTTTAGTTGTTCACAATGATATTGTTAGGCAGGAGTTATGTTATGTATGTTGCTAAGATTAATTAAAATTTTATATCTAATATTTATTAGCCAACTCACCAAAAACCTGAATATCAATTTAAATTTCAGGTAACAAAATATTGGTTTCTGATGTGAAACAAAGCATGATGTTTGCCCTCAATATTGCACAAATAAGTCTATTGAAACATATTGATCAGCTATGGTGAATTCGCCTGATCATATAATGTAGGGGAATTACAGTATTTCTAGTAATGGTCATTTGATCCTTTAGTATCATTCTGCACGCAGTCCAATGGATGGCTTCCATTCAAGAAAATTAATATACATGTATAGGCTGTTTGGCTGGAAAGCAAAAGAGACAGTAATTTCCAACTCAAATTGTATTGCGTACCAAAGGGGTGCTCGATCTTATTCATGTTGATTTGTTTCAATTATCCTGGAAATCACCAACAGCAGGAGGGGCAGCCTGTCAACTTTTCTCAAAGGATCTGAGTTTACTTTCTCAAGTATAATTAAGAATTTTTAAGTTGAAAACATTAGTGGAAAATCATATGAGTAGGCATATTAGAACTCTTAGGTTTAATAACAGGTAGAGTTTACTTCCATGCTATTCTAAGAAAACTGTATCGAGGAATATAGAAGCAATTCCTAGCTCCTTAAACTCTACAACAAAATGGGGTTGTGGAAAGGGGAGCAACACAATTATGGAGATTGCTCATCGCATGTAGTGAGGTTTGCCATTTCCATACTCAGATGAGGAAGTTCCTATGGCATTATATCTCCTGAACAGAAGCATATGTAAAGCATTGCAACAAAGGACGCATGGTACAAACAAAAACGAAAGGTAAAACATCTCCAAGTCTGTGTTTCTACTGCTTATACTATGGTGACAGATAATAAATGAAGCAAGTTGGATGCTAAGAGTAGGAACTACATATTTGTTGATTGTAGCTAGCAATAAAAAACCTCAGACTTACTGATGTCAATAATAAAGTGATAGATAGTAGGGGTGTGCATAGGAGACAAATCCTTTTTAAATTTTTCTAGTTCTTCCTCAAATAGAATTGATAGCCATAACCGCATGTAGTATCCAATCATTGATTTCATTGATTGTTATCACTATCAATATTATGCTGATGTCAGGTTGGGGATGGAGGAATGTTATCCACTGTGTCCCTCATCTATGTCTATGGAAGTTGGGCTGAATCTTTAAACCCATGTTGATTGAAACTATTCAATAAATCAGCATTCAGACAGTTCGTGGAGAGTTTGATCTATCTAACATCCACTCAATTCAATCTTTGATTTTTTACAAACTTTATCAATTCTCTTAACAATCAAAATTAGTGCACTAGAAAGCTGCAAAACAAGTACTTTGAAATGTCAAGGAGCGCTTGACTTTGGCTTCGTGTACTAACAGTCTTTAAAGTTTAGGCTGTCAGGCTACATAGTCTCTAATTGGGTAAATTCTACTGACTCAAGGAGATCCACCACTAGATATGTTTTTGCTATGAGCTGGAGAGTTATTTCATGGAAAAAAAACTCTAACATACAGTTAACTTGTCATCCACTGAAGCAAAGTACAAGGCCTCCATCAGGGCAGGCCATACAGTTTCAATGACTACCCTATGACTTGCAGTTGGATTCAGTTACAGTGACCTTACTATAGTGCAATATCAAAGTGTTTTGAAGTTGATAAACAACCCTGTACTCATGCCAATAAAGAACATGCTAAGGTTCATTGTCATTATACTTCATTTTACACCCACTGCACTGACTACTTGGCTCTAATGTCTAGACTAAACATTTGTGAGAATGGTGCCAAAAGTGTATTATGCCAAAACATCAAGAGAAAAATATTCTAAGCATGAACCAGTATATAATATAAACAAAACATATGATAACATCATTCATATCAACAAGTGAATGACAAAAAATATCTAGATATCACATTATTATTTTGCATAACATCTGAAATGAGCAATATCTCCAACATGCATGACAAACAATGAGGGAGAATATGAGAGAGTTCCCCCAATTACCAACAAAAGATGAACACTTAGTGTTGTCCCTCATTGTCATTTGGTGATAATTGTAATACCAAAACACACCCAAACACCAGTAATAAATAAAAGATAAAATAAGTCGTGTACAATAAAACACAATGGTTTATAGACCTGAAACATTATATCACATCTTAGTCAAATATATTCAGTAAAGCCATAATGAAACATCTTACTTCAAGAATACGAGAGTGAGGCCTATACTTTGGAGACGAAGTACCATCATATTTGATCATAATTGTACTAATCAAAGGAGGCATTCCACCGTAACAACTCTGATGTGTTCATAAATGATGTGATTATGAATATGTAAATTCTGATATGAAGTTTTGTTCTTGTATTTACTGTGATATATGTTTTTTGTTTAGTATTGCATACCTACTATTGTTATGTTAAATTTTAAAAATCTAATGATGGATAGATCTTGAAATTTTGCCATACTGAGCTCTGAGAGTAGTGAGGAAGAAAAAGATTTATCCTCCATTGTTGCTCTTGGATGCTCCTGTGCTTGTAAAAAGTGATTCCAATTACTATTTTTCACAATTTTATATCACCTTGTCAAATTTTACTTTTCCAGATTGATTGCTTTGATTGTCTTTTGAAAATTCCATTGTTATTTGACTGTTTTTTATCTTAAGTGGATTCTTTTTGTGCTCGTGGTATTGTGCATTGAAATTATTGTTGCATGGTGGAACTTGGATCTTTAATATTCGGGTTATCTTCACTTTTTTTTTTAATTTCTTCTCAGCATGCTTTCTTAGTTGCTTTGGTAATTAATTCTCACATGCTCAGCAAGCTTGGGTGTAAGGATGTGTACAGGGAGTACTGGTGGCATTGGGGAGAATGGTAAAGATGGGGTTAATGAGAAAGTTTTGGAGGATGGTAATTATATTTCTGTCAAAAAGAAATAATATAAGGCAGTACTCAAAGGTGAAGAGCCAAGTTATTTGCCAGAATCTACTACATTTTAAACTTGTTACGATGGACCTAGAGAGTTAAGCTACCTCAAAAGTTTGGAAGCCAAAAGAGGAGACTATGGTAAGGCACCTACTTTGCTCCAGATTTTTTGAAGTTTGCATATCTCTCAATTCAGATATACTTCAAGCAGTTAAAAATGAGCAAAATAGACAAAAGAGTATTGCTGTGTTTTTTGTCTATTTAAATGTTAATTTGAATCCTTCTCAGAAGTATTTTAATAACTGGACTGGAAATGATTGGCAAATGAAGATGTGTATTTACATTTCTTTTTGTAGAATGATACTAAGAGATTTATTTGCCGTTTTCTTTAAAATGCACAACATGCAAGATAAAAAGAGTTTGAAACTTGGGTCAATCCATTTTCGAAGCTGTCCTGTGGTCCTCAAAGTCTAAACCACAAGTAATCTAGCTAATTCTGCAACTAGGTGGCTAGAGCTTAAGAATCTTTCTCCTCAATTGTGGAGTTTTATTGTGCAGCTCCTTAATGTTTGGGTAAAGTTTTACAAGCGGAAGAAACCAAGATTTCCTTGCATCACTTTAATGCAAGAGTTCTGACTTCCCTCAAGCCTAAGGCTGTGATTCCTAAAATATTGTGTATTCAAATGCAAAGTAACCTGCTAAATTGTGAAGATGAGGTGACAGGGAGACTTGATACTTGTTTTTGGTGTGAGGAGGGACACCATTGAACAGACTGTCTAGAAAACCCTAAAAAGCCTCTTATGTATGTAAGCAATGAAGGCCCTTTAGATAGTAATGTGATAAATAATATGGACAATAAAATTATGCCAACTGTGAATTTTTTTCCTGGTGAGAATAATATTGATATTATGGGGGAAAAGATTCTCTCTTGTTGTCCTTTAGTCTAGGAAAATTTAGTCTCTCAAGCAGAAATTTTGATTCACAATCAAGAGGTTTTGGATAATAGTAAAGTGGTTTTCTTGGAAGATAATATTCCTAACAATAATGTTTCTTCAATGGATAAGGACTATATTGTTATTCCAGTTATTGCTGTTAATAAAGTAGTCAATAATCACTCTAGGGTGATTGTGCAAAATGATGTTCCAAAAAAGAAGAATACTCAATAGTTGGCCCTTGAGACCTTTAGAGCTAAAACTAGTACTGATAAGTTGAAACCAGTCCGCACTAGCCCCCAAATGTTAAATTCTGAACCTGGTGGTGCCAACGAGCTTGCTTGTGTTGTCTTTACCAAAATTTATAAAATGCAGAAAGTCATTCTTGACTATGTAAAGTAAACCCTCTCTTTCAAGAAGAGAGCAAAGATAAAGAGAGGTTGGATAATGAGAAGGGAAGTGATGTGGGTGAAGATAAGGAGAAGGAAAACAAATTGATCATATGTCTACTTCACAAAAAGGAGGCAAGAAGGGAAAAGAGGAGAAATCGCCCAATTTTTTTTGATTGGTTCTATAAGAACTAGAGCCCTTATCTTCCCCCCTTCCTCCCCCTGCCCCACCATCTCTTATCAACAAATACTCCATCTTGACTTACTACTAGACCTCTGTGTTTGCCTCCAAACTCTTCCTTCTAGGCCTTGAAGACTGAAGAAAACCTATTTTCATGAGACCTATCCATTATGTTGTCTTTACTTTCTTTTGAGTTTCATCCAATGATTCTCATGTGTCTGCTATCACAGACCTGCGACTGTCATTGAAGTTGAAAACTCTTCTTTCACTTGTATGACTGCAACAATGGTTTATATGTGACTTCCTTGCATCAAGCTTGTTGTATTTCTTTGATTTCTAACTCAAAATGAGTACATTCATTGCCTTATGCTCTGTATTTTCTTTGAACTGCTCAATGACTGTGCTCCTGATATCATGATACTGAATACAAAATGACTTGTAGCTTGCCTTCCATTCTAGGTCTTCAATTCATTGTTCTATCTTGAGTACTTTTCCTAACATCCTATTGATAAGACTGTCATAATTCTCATTTCCTGCAAGAAGAGGCTGCATTCATGCCTTTCATTGGTGTTCTATGTCTTTCAATACTGTCCATTCTTTCTTATAACACACTTTAACTTCCTTTGTTGTGCAAATTCATTTTGGGATATAATCTTTCCATGCTTGTTGAAGGCTTTAACTTTATACTCTTTGACTGTTCTTGGTGTAAAGATTTGTCAAACACCCATCTACGATTGTAGTGTCTTGATGAATTTCATCAATACTGTCCTAGGGACCGTATTTTGATCACCTTCCACATTCCTTTTGTGACTATACTTCCCTGTCATGTATGGTTGATTGCTCGTAATGGTGATTTTCACCCTCTTATCCTTGAATTTGCTTTCACTGTCCTCTTTTCTTTTGGACTGTATTCTTGCCATTTGACCTTGTGAATTTGTGTCTTAGGTTGCATTTGAAGATATTTTGTATGGAATGTCCTTGACTGCAATTTTTTTTCTATTTTGGACAGTCATAAAATACCTGGGAAACCTCATTTTTTTCAAACAAACTTTGCACTTAACCAGATCTTTGGCACTGTCAATCCCTGTAATGCTCACTATGACAATTTATTTGTTTCCCAGCTCTGATATTTGATCTGCAACATAAAGCCTTTCACGGTTAGAGTTTCAGGTTTGCATATTGCTCTAAACATGGCACTTGCCATTGGGCCTTGAAGTTGCTCTTCCCAAGCCAATAAGACCTTTACTCATTTCTTCTTATTTGGACTATACTGCATTCTTTTGCTGTAGATACCATTCACCACTGCAACTACGTTTTGAATGAAATGTGTGTTCCCATCTCATTTAATCACTGCTTCAATGACTCACAACTTCATTGTGACTGTCTTCCTTTATGCTGGCAGTGATTGCTTTGTGAATTTTGACAATGTCTTCATTCCTTGTGACATTCCTAAACAACTGATCATGCCTATAACAGTAGGATTAGACATCATTTTCTTAACATAGTTTCCTTCTTTAATAGGCTGCAATCATTGTCCATCTATCTGTGCTCTCCTTCTTGTGATGCTTTATGGCATAAACCCTAGATCATGCTATCCCCACAAAAACCTTGTCTTGTAGCCTTATGATTACTCTGTCACATGATTGTGGTTCTTGTTCTTTTGGCATACATGATCACTTTTTAATAACTGCTCTTAAGATCATTGAGGTCTTGATTCCTAATCCTTTTAAGATAATCGCTGCTAACCCTTTTAGACCTGCAAACCTTACTCTCATTCTTGTGCTGCCTCATCCTTATGACTCTTGTAACAGTCATGAACTTGAAGTTGCTTTGACTTGTGCTCATGACTGTTATAAGGCTGTCTTTGACATTTGTCCATGCTCTGTTCTTGATTCATCATCTTTTCAGATTGGAGCCTTTTAGCTTTGTTGACCTGCCTGTCTTTTGTCTTTCTTAGAGCTTTCCTTTGAACTTCATGATGTGCTTCTCAACCTCTGTGAGACTGCTCTTTAATCTTTGCATTAAGACTTTGGTTTGAAGAACCCTTTGCCAATGCCTTCATTGTGATCTAGAAATGGCCCTTGTTCTCTATCATTTCTCAGAACTGTGTATGATTACTAGCTCTATGACTGCTATATTTCTCTAAGAACCTTTATGGGGTTTCATAACATTTAAGAACCCTTACAAGCTCTATTTCTTTCTTACTGTTCTTCAAATGTCTGAAGCAATATATCACGGTCTCATGATTTATGACACAATCAATACCTCTGCAATAAAGTGTTTGCTAATGGATGATGGCTGTTTTGAGGATGAAGAGCTGTGTGCCTTTACTGTCATAAAGAACTCTTGACTGCTCATGATGTTCTTCTTATTCTCTGTTTTTGGTAGTAGCTCCTCTAACTATCCTTTGATGATCTTATTCCTTATGATGTCATATTTAGTGACCCTCTCTTACTGATAGATAATGGCTTTGTCCATTTGGACTGTCCTAGGGTTTTGTCATCATCACCTCTACAAAACAGAGACTGTTGCTTCTTAGCTCTGGATCTTGCCATCTCTACCATACTGCTCAAGATGTCTTTTATTTGATTTGTAATAGTACCATCTTCAATCTCTGTTATTATCTTTGTAATCCATCAGACCCACATCGTACTGGCTCAAAAAAATGTGCTTTGTTTATTTTCTTGTGGATACATCATTATTCTTGCCTGCTGAGATCTTTATTTCAGAAGGAAACAAAGCAAAACCCTAAATGTACATACAAAGACTTTCTTTCATGAATACCAAAAGGGAGTTGAAGAGATGTGACAGACCTGATTAAGTAAGGATAACGTGTATAGGCTTTTGCATTGCTATCTATGGGTTGAACGAAGGCTTTAATGTGTGGATCTCTTGGTCATGGCCCATATTTTATGTCACAAATCTTCTAAACAGCTATTCTAACTCTTGAGAACTGAAAACTGAGAATGCATTGGGATAAACCTCAGCACAATTTGAAGATGGAGGCCTGAAATACGTATGGGACTGTCCTTCAAGCTACTGATGGAAGACTTGTTACCCCTGTTTTCAATTACCCAAAATTTGAACACATCTGGCTAGTCAAGTATGTGCATCTTGTAAGAATGTTTTCAAGATTCATCACCATAGTTTCAATCAGAAGCCTTCATGTTAAAGTCTTGTGATGAGTTTGTTTAAATTACCTATCTCTTATCTTTGCGAGCTACTGCAGTTCTTAGTCATAAGATACTCACAGGGTTGGAACATCAAATGGAAAAAAGAGAAAAAGGTGAGAAAAAGGTTTTGATGAGTTTAGATGCAGGTGGATAAGTGGAAGAAGTGCAATCAGAAGTCAAATGTTATCCTTAATTTCTGAAATCCAAAACATCATATGCCAAAATAAAAGAATCATCAACATGGAAGTCTAATGACGTTTCCGGCAATAAGAACTTCATTGGCAAGTTGTGGCGCTTTCACAAATCACCGATGGAATGAAGATGCACTTGTGTTCGTTATCCATTCAAATTTTGGCAACTTCTGGAACTTTCAAAAATTATCGATGATATGAAGATTAGCTCAAGAAAACCAAGTCATTCCATCACCTTCATTTATTGGCAACTAGACAAGTTTTCCCAAAGTAGTTTGTTTAATGTTTACATTCTATCGATAAGTTGTGACGCTTTCACAAATTACCGATACGAAGATACAAAAGATCATTTGAAGCCTTCATGATGATTTGGTGAGTTGTGCCCCTTGTGCAAATCACCAAAATGACCAAATTCATGGTGACTAAACAATTACAAAAACGATGGATTGGTAAAATCGCGTGTTTTTGTTCTGAGAGTTGTTCCAGTTTGCCAAAATGCTGATGCAAATTGGAAGTTAGTTATAATAACTCACTCACCATGGATTTGTTGAAGAGGCTTTACAAAACTTCTAGTAAATGTGATTGGCTGTTGCAAAGCCAAAACTTTCCTCTTGGGACGCACAGTTTGTGGAAATGTTGATTCGAGATAGGTTATGGACATCTATCGAAGAATAATGATGGGAGATCTTAGTTAGATGCTGAAGTTGGAAATGCTTTGCATAGACATTCATGCAAAATGTGAAAGCAAATCGAGGCACTTGAATTGTTTATCGAAATTGCCTAAAGAGAGATCATCCCTGTAGTACCCCTACCCTGTTAAGACCCTTTTTGGCGTCGTTGACTAAGGTTGACTTTTTAGTGGCTTATGTGGATGGTTGATTTATTGTGATTGTGATGTGTATTCTGGTATTACGCTTTGGAGTGTGTTTGGTGAATATGATTATGCATTATAGTTCATTGAGGAATAGATATTGAATACACATTATTGCTTATTGACAAGTAGTTGTTAACTTTGCTTGTACATCGTATTTTATTAATGAGGAAATGTTAAGCTTATTTATGCGTTACTAATGATGGACTAACACATTTACTTTACGTGCAAGTTGCTTCATGTATATGCCATCATGTTGTGTGGAAGTGTATGGGGTGCGAGGAGATGATTTTCCGTCACTCATTTCGGTGAGACACGGAATGTCACGATTCCCATTCATCGGTGTGTTTATCGTGTTTGTGTATATATATGTATTGGTTCGGTGATGCAGGGAATTGCAAGTACAAGGTATCGTCTCCACCTGGCTCCATAGGTTTGAGCGTACCTAATTAACCTAATGGAAGTGGAGGTAGTTCTAAGGTCCTAATGTTAACCCTACCCTTGCTCAATTGTGAGCGTCATCAATTTTTTGTTTGCCTTGTCGGTTTGCCAAGTAGGCCACTTTTTTGACGTTGGTATGTGTGTCATGTTCTATTTTGGTTTCAGTTGAGTGTTGCGTGTTATGCGTTTTGTGTGTGTAATTATTCTCTTCTTGAGTAGCTAAGGAGAATTTAATATGTGTCGTGTTGATTAAAGGGAATTAAGAATAAATTATATTAGAATCATTTATGTGGTTAATTAATTAATTGACTATTTTTATTTGTCTAAGATAGAGTGAATGTTGAATTATTAGTGAAAGTTAAATTATATTTGGTTTGAGTAATTGTTTTAAAAAAAATTAAAATAAGACCATTGTTTTTATAAATTGATAAATCAAATTCTATTAAGCTAGCAAAATTAGAGTATTTATTACCATATGGTGGAATAAAATATGTGTTATGCATTTTTGAACAATTAGTATTATTTTCCAAATTTTGGAGATTTTCGACTTTACAATGGATTTTTGAAATTTTGATTGAGAAGGATTTGCTTGGAGAGATTTTGTGGGTAGGAGCTTGTTGGATTCGAGCGAGAAAACTCTTGTTGCTACTCGGTTTTTCGTGAGTTCTTTCAGAGTCTTTGGCTCCATGTTTCATTTTGAAATTATTCAATTTGAAGGTGAGTTTTATTTGATTTCTCCCTTGATTCTTTATGAAATTGTGTAATTTGTGTTGCAAATGGATATCAAATGGATTTAGAACCTTTCTCCAACTTGAATTTTGGATTTTAGTTTAGATATGATTTTGTATGTTTCAATTTTTAAAATGAGAGTTGTTTTAGGGAAATGTTGCCCATATTTTTATGTATCCCTAGAAGTGAATTTTATTTCAGAAGTGTGATGTTGTTCACTCATCAACCAATGGGTTTTAAGGAATTTTTGATTTGGCAAGTTTTATTTTTTTGAGTTTTTGGAGGTCCATCAATGGTGGATGGCCTCCAAAACTTGGTTATTGGTCTCTTTAGATTTTTTGAAAAATGTGAATCTGATGTTTTAAATGTGAATTTATTATGTGGAATAATAAAATTATATATGAAAATTTCATTTGTGAATTGAATCAGACCCGTTCTCCTAGCGTCGGGGCCAATTGAGTAATTGAATACATGTGCTGAAAACACATTGTTGCCATGAGTTATTTGTGTGAATTTAAAAAAAAAAAACTCAATCAAAACAAAATCACAGTAAATGTTATTTCCTGTCCAATGCGTAAAATTTTATATTGATTTTAAATTCGATATATATATTTTTGTGTGTGTATAATTTGTAATTTTTAATTTGTTAATGGTAATTTTCAGTTTGTAATTTTTATTTGGAATATGGTATTGGATGAAATTCGATTTTTTAAAAAGAAATATCAGTTTAGTAATTAATTTATAAATGTGTATATATTTATACTATGTATTTTGAATTTATTATCTGAAGAAAATGTTAAATATTGATTTGATGTAAGTGCAAATTAGTTGTGCAAATGAAATTTATATTGTTAGTCATCAATTACGTTTAGTCGATATGACTTTGAATTGGAAAGGTTATTTTGATTTATATATCGAATTTAGTTTTCAAAAGTATTTTAAATGTTAATTTCATTATCTTGAAATTTGGAATTCAAGTGATATTTGTTATAGCCAAATTGGCTTAAATTGAAATGATTATATATTTGTTTTTAAATGATGTGTTGTTCTCTAACGTGGATTTTATTATCATGCAAGAGTCAGTTATTGAAATAGATGCAATTAGAGATTGTTAGTTTTAAGTATATTTTGAGTGATTGTTCTGATTCCTTAACATGGATGAATTTAGAGTGCAAGTAGATTCGTTTGAATGTTTATTCTGATTGGTGAATTTTTGGTGTTGATTTGGTAAAGTCATTCTCATGTCATAATGACATGTTATTGAATATCAGTTTACTGTGCAAGTTGATTTGGTTAAGTTTTGGTTGTGGTTGTACATGCTTTATTGTGGTTTTGGTCTTGTTTTGTGGATAGACTAGTAGTTCGTTTCACATCTCCAATTAGTTTAACCATGGTAGAAGGTTTGTTTAATCGTATTGTCCTTCAATTTTGTTTTTTTGAACTCCTTATGTTAGTTGGCTTTTGTGTGTTGTCTTGGGGTTTTTTGGAGGTTGTGTAGTGTCATAAGGAAGAGTGACTTTCGAGTGGGGGTCGCACCCAAAGAGGTAGCAGGATAACCCATCGAAAGTTGAGTAATAAGTGATAACTTAATTAAAAAACGGGGGGTTGGGTTTTACAAACATTAATCAAGATAAATTGTGCCTCGCTCATGGTTGAGTGTTAGTACAAATTCAAAATGCAGTGGGAAGGTCTAGAATGGCAAACCAACTACCGTGTCCTCACGAAAGGTTTGTTGGGTCCGCATGAGACATGGATGGGGGCCGAAGGTTCGGGAGAGGCTACCAGGGTAACCCAGGATGGGGGTCAGGGCCTATGGAGGCTTGCCAGGGTAACCCATACCAGCTATGCGATGATACTCTTCCCTTATGTTCATTAGTGTATAGTCATGTGTTGCTTTACTTGGAGCACTCTTGTGAGAGTCATGCTTGTATGTTAATGTTTTTTGTGAGTTCTTGATGTACATGTGAAACAATGTGATGCTTTGTTATGGCTTGCTTGAGGGCCTTAGTTCTATCTCCTAGTACGGAGGGGTGGTTTCTTTTTAGGCCACATGGTCGGGTGGTAGTGCCACTTTCCATTGAGTATTTTGTTCGTGCCTCCTTGCGATGGATTAGCTTTGCAGGTGCTCTAGTTGTTATTTTTGTATTTATTCTATTCCATGTTTTAGACGGATCTGTTTGTTCTTCTCGGATCATTCATGCATCTCTTGGACCCTATGTGGTCATATGTATCATTTGTTTATGTACGCTTCGATGGCAGGTTGTAATTGTTGTAAACTTTATGTATTTTTCATCTTTTAATTATTAGAATGGTTTTGCACTCGAAGCGAACCCGAAGAGGTAGCCCATTAGGGGTGAACTCCGTTATCAACGTGTGTTGTATGGTGTATGTGTTCATCTGGTTCCTTTTAATTTTGGATGTATTAATTGTTAGAGTAATTGGGTCTTTACTTGATTAATTAAACAATATTTGTTTAATTCTTTAAGTTCTCAATTATCTTTTTACACTTAAGCTAACATTAGGTGCACATTAATTAATTATTTTATTAATTATTATGTGCAAGCTTAGGGTTTTCCCTTTTTAGGGTTTATTGACCTATTAGAGGTTAATTTTTCTTTTCATTGTATTATCTTTTCACAATACATTTTTGGTGAATTGGAGCTCTCATCTTTTGAGAATATTTTTCCTGTGTTTTGTGTGTTCTTTAGATTATTGCTTCCTTGCTTCTCCTTGTAATAGGTTATTCGGCTTGTAGAAGATCTTCAGGCTACTGTGGGGTTGTATTTTTCAACTCCAATATGGTATCAGAGCAGAGGTTTGCAGTTATTTATTCCTATTTTTGAAAATTTTGCATTGGAAGCAGATCTGGGGTTTCAGACATTTTTTTTGTGTGCTTACGGTTAAGTTTTTTTTTCTTGGTCTTTTTTTCTTATTTCTTTTTTCTTGGGTTATACTTTTGAGCACTATGGGCCTAAACGGACCTCACCATCGTGCTCAAAAGACCCAAAAACCCCTATAGTCATATAAAATTTATCCATTTTTGACTCCTGAGCATCTAAGTGATTTTTTTTCTCCTAACCAGGCCGTATGGCCCTGACATGCAAATTGAGAAAAAAATAATTTTTTTTGTGCCTTTTTACAGCATGCAGGCCGGATCTTGACTTTTTTCAAAAAATTTTTATTCAAAAGTAAAAAAAATATCAAAACCCTATCAAAAGGGGCGAATTTTTTTTTTTTTTTGGGGGTTGCGGTTGCCAGAAGGTACCGTACGACACTTGCAGCCCTGTCCGTTAGGCCCCGCCGGCAGCCCCCTCTGGCCCCCACCGGCCCCTCCGCACCCGCCACCGGCTCCAGTCTGCGGCCCCCACCGGTAACTCCGCCCTCGCCGCCGGCAACGTCCCTGCTCACGCAAGGAAGCAATAATCTGAAAGATCACATAATAAAAAAAACCAACAAGCAGGTGCAGGTGTAGAGTTTTTTTGTTCTCATGGCAGATCCTTTAGTTGAGTTGTTGACTTCCCACAACTATCACACCTAGAAGCCTCACATCACGAGGCTTCTCAGGGCACAAGGGTTGTGGGCTTCTTTGGATGAGGTTCAACCAGTACTGCAACGTCCTTATGAGATTCTTATGCATAGGAACAAGCTGGATGAGGCCATGGGTTTGCTCTCTTTGCATGTCTTCGACAGTCTTCTGTTTCACCTTGATGAGTTGCTTATTTTTCGGGATATGTGGTTGAAGTTTGATTCTCTCTTCGGGAGGGTCAATGAGATTCAGGCATTACAGATTGAGGCATAGTTGATTTCTTTGTCATTTGATTCCTTTCCCACTATTGAGGATTTTTTGAATAAATTCAAGACTACTAGATCTATTCTTCAGGGATGTGGAAAGAACAAGACAGATACAGAGTGCATTCATTTGATTCTTTCGAAGCTTCAGGGTCACTTTCAGTTTTTTGTCTCTGTTTTCTACTCCACCATGGATGGCTTGGGTGCTTGTTTCAACATGCCTACCTTTGATGTCTTTTGTGAGCGATTGTCTCATGAGCAGTCTCATCTTTCTCAGCTGGATACGCTCTCAGGCTCCAAGAACAAAGCATTGGTTGCTCAGTCCTCTAAGGAGAAGGAGAAACAAAAGCAAAAACCGAAGCCGAAGAAGCCTTCTGCAGGTAGTGAGAATTCTTCCAAGCTAGCTCCTAATTTTGATTCAAAACCATTTCCTCCCAAACAAGGAAAATCTTCACAGTCTGGTGAGTCTTCCTCCAAGACTAAGAAGAAATCAGGAGACACTTGCAGTTTTTGTGGCAAGGATGGCCATCCAGTTTTCAGGTGTTGGAAACGGTTAAAGGCTTTAGAGGAAGCCATGCAATAGCATCACATTTCCTCACCTCAGGCATCTTCTCCTTCCAAAGGGAAAGGTCATGCTCTCACCGCTCGAGCTTCGACCTATGGGTCTACATGGATTCTAGATTCTGGTGCTTCTCACCATATGACACACACTCAACAGTTGGTTACTTCTCTTGCCTCTTGTGGTATTTCACAAATTGCAGTGGGTGACTTAGTTCAACTTTCCGTCTTGGGTTCAGGTTCTGTCTCTTTGGATGAGGGTACTCTATAGGATGTTCTGGTTGTCCCTGACATCTCGACGAACCTCCTGTCCATTTATTAGATTTGCCACTCTGGCTCTGGTAAGACAGTTGAGTTCTCACCACATGATGTGGTTATTCGGGACCTCCATGACCCTGATTTGGTTGTGGCTACTAGTAGTGTGGATTCTGCATCTCGTCTCTACAGGTTTGATGAATTTGAGCCCTCTTCGGGTACAGGTTCATCTCTCATAGCACATGCAGATTCAGTGAGTAAGCTTTGGCATGAGCGATTGAGCCATGTCAATTACAGATATCTTCAGCAGATGAGTACATAGGCACTTGTTCTTGGGCTCCCCCAGATTCCTTGCACTGATGGTGTTTGTCATGGTTGTGTTCTTGGCAAGCATCACAGAGATCCCTTTCCGAAGGGAAGAGCCTCTCGTGCTTTGGCACCCTTGGAGTTGATTCACAGTGATCTTATGTCATTTCCCACTCCTTTTTCTGGGGTCAAGTATGTACTCATTTTTATTGACGACTTTTCCAGACGCACATGGGTGTACTTTCTTAAGTACAAGTCTGATGTCTTTGATTTATTTCGAATCTTCAAGACATATGTAGAGAAGCAGTCTGATTGTTCTATTCGACGGATACGTACAGATAATGGGGGGGAGTATGTGAATCAGGCTTTCAGAGATTTTTGCACTGAGCATGGTTTGTAGTACCAGTTTACTATTCCCTACACCCCTTAGCAGAATGGTGTCGCTGAACGCAAGAACAAAACTTTACGGGAGATGGCGAATTGTATGATTCAATCCAGGTCCATCGATTCGTCTTTTTGGGTTGAGGCAGTCAATTGTGCCAACTATATTCAGAATCGGATGCCTCACAAGGCTATTCGACATATGACTCCTGAGGAGGCTTAGTCTCATGACAAGCCCGATGTTTCATTTTTCAGAGTGTTTGGCAGTGAGGCATGGACTTTTATTCCTGATGCTCAGAGGCAAGCCATGTCGTGGAAGAGCTGACCACTCATTTTGGTTGGCTAATGTGAGGATGTTAAGGCATACAGATTGTTTGATCCTGATTCTAGAGAGGTCCTGTTTCGACGGGATGTTCAGTTTGATGAGTGCCTTATCACATTGGATACCCTGACTCCAGTGTCTACTCCTCTACCTCCTCCGACTACTGCACCCCTTCAGGATCTTTTTGAGGATGATTCTGATGATGGTGCTGATGCTCCACCATCCCCACCTCCACCCGCTCCACCTCAGATGCCCAAGTGGGCTCGCCTTACTGTTGAGGTGACAGGTCCTATGGCCGGTGATCTTTCAGATACTCGTCGCATTCGTTCTCATACTGTGGGTTCTAGTCTTTTAAGTCATGCTATCTCAGATGATCCTCATAAATTTTTAGAGGCGACAGGTCACCCTGAGTGGGATTGTGCTAATGGAGGAAGAGTATTCTTCTTTGATGAGGAATCATACTTGGGATCTCTGTCCTCTTCCTAAGGGCAGAAAGATGGTTAGGTGCCGCTGGTTGTATCGCACTAAGTATGCTGCTAATGGTTCCATTGATAAGTACAAAGCACGTCTTGTTGCGAAGGGGTTTTCATAGGTTGAGGGTATTGATTACTCCGAGACATTTGCCCCTGTCGCCAAGATGAATTCCATTCACTTTGTACTATCTTTTGTCGCTTCTCGGAGTTGGCCTGTTTTTCAGATGGATGTGAAGAGTGCCTTCTTGCATGGGGATCTACAGGAAGAAATCTACATGGAACAACCTCCGGGATTTGTGTAGGATAGTTATTTAGTTTGCAGACTCCGACGTTCATTGTATGGTCTCAATCAGGGCCCTCAGGCTTGGTATGAGAAGATGGATTCTTTTTTGCTCTCCATTAGGTTCTCCCGCAGTCACTCTGATCACACAGTGTACATTTAGCTTCTTGAGGGTGACATACTGATTCTTGTGCTATATGTTGATGATCTCCTCATCACGGGTAGCTCATCCTCTATGATTCAACATATTCAGCATGCCTTGATGGACCAGTTTGAGATGACAGATCTTGGTCTTTTGCACTATTTCCTTGGTCTTTAGGTGATTCAGTCTTCTGATGGGATCTACCTCTACCAGTAGAAGTATGCTCTTGACATGCTTCAACGCTTCGGCATGCTTGATTGCAAGCCTGCTCCCACTCCATTTCAGTCAGGGGTTGTTTTGACTATTGTTTGTCACACTCCTTCAGTCGATTCTACACTTTACAGGCAGTTGGTTGGCAGTTTGTTGTACCTGACTCACACTCGTCCTGATATTTCCTTTGCGGTTGGTCTTGTTTCTCGATTCTCTCATGATCCTCATGAGAGTCATTGGCAAGCTGCCAAACGTATTTTGAGATACATTCAGGGCACTAGTTCTCATGACATTCACTACACATCAGGGGAACCTCACATTGTTGGCTACACTGACTCAGATTGGGCTGGTGATGTCACTGATCGGAAGTCTACTTTTGGCTTTGTTTTCTGTCTTGGCTATGGTCCTGTCACATGGTCTTGCAAGAAGCAGACTGCTCATGCATTATCATCTACAGAGGCTGAGTACCGAGCTGTTGTGCTCCCTAGTCAGGAGATCTTATGGCTTCGACAGTTGATGACTGAGTTTGGTTTTCCTCCTGATAGTCCCACTGTTCTTTGGTATGACAATCAGAGTGCTATTCATATTTCCCGCACCTCGGTAGAGAATTAGTGGACGAAGCACATTGAGCTTCACATGCATTTCATTCGACAGTTGATTCAGGATGGTGTTCTCATTCTGGAGTACATTCCCACTTTTGAGTAGGTTGCAGACATCTTCACGAAACCTTTTGCATCGCCCCGCTATTTTCAGTGGCGTTCTATGCTTGGGGTGAAAGAAGTTGTCCTTGGGGGTTTTTTATGAGGCCTTCCTTCCTTCTTCTTCTTTTAGCATGTTCTTTTATCTCTTTTTGGAGAGGAGTATTTTCCCACTGGGTTTTCTCCTTTGTCTCCGTTTCATAGAGATTTCATTGTATTTGGGTACCTGATCAGGCCTTGTTGCCGGGACCCATCTTTCATTCTTTCAGTAGTTGTTCTAGGTTTTAGCTTCTCCCTAAGTCTAACTTAAGGGGGGGTGTTAGAGTAATTGAGTCTTTACTTGATTAACTAAACAATATTTGTTTAATTCTTTAAGTTCCCAATTATCTTTTTACACTTAAGCTAACATTAGGTGCACATTAATTAATTATTTTATTAATTATTATGTGTAAGCCTAGGGTTTTCCCTTTTTAGAGTTTATTGACCTATTAGAGGTTAATTTTTCTTTTCATTGTATTATCTTTTCACAATACATTTTTGGTGAATTGGAGCTTTCATCTTTTGAGAATATTTTTCTTGTGTTTTGTGTGTTCTTCAAATTATTGCTTCCTTGCTTCTCCTTGTAATAGGTTATTTGGCTTGCGGAAGATCTCTAGGCTACTGTGGGGTTGTATTTCTCAATTCCAATATTAATGGTATAATGTAATTTAGGTGATATTAATCTTAATTGTACGTATGAAGTTATTAATTTAAATGCAGTAATATGGATTATGATGAATGTAGCTTTAGTGGCGTAATGTAACAAATGACAAATGTATATATTCAATCATGCTTAGTTTAATCTCTTATGAAATTTAATTGCTATGTTCATGTGGTAATCATTCTATCATGAGTAGGTTTAATCAATTTCATTGTTAATTGGATTAATACACCTTAATGTTCATTGGATTAATCGAGTAATCTTCGTTGGAAACCCTTTAAGAGTTTGTGTTAAGTCTTCCGCTTGTGCAACTTCTATTGAAATGTATATCTTGTACATTAGTGTGTTTTTATTAAAAAAAAATTATTTGCACTCTTTTTGAGTGTTTGTAGTTGTTTCCTTTAAGGTTTCTTGGCGGGGCATTACACTTGGTATGAGAGCCAAGGTTTACAAACACTGAGATCTCTGGTGTAACTGGTGCCCTTAGTGTGGTGTGTAATATATAGTCCTTTCGTTGTATGGTTGTCTCTCTGATGTATGTTTGTGATTAACCCTTGGGATCTTGAAGTTCTTAGAGGTTTCATGCTTTGTTTCTTTAACTCACCCTTTTTGAAAACCCTAAACAAGCGTAACATCTGTATTCAGTTCTTGCTCTTCCTGATTGATGATTAGTGCTTGATGTGTGATTATATGTGCACTATTTTCTTGTAAGATGTTAGGTCTACATTTACTCTTATTTTCAGAGTTAATTGGATGTACCTTCTTAACTGGTATAATACTAATTAGACTAGCTTAATAGGTTGAATAATGCATCGTCTTAAGTATGTAAGTATGAGTTTGGGCTTGTGTTATGCTTATAATTGTATATAGTGTCATAACTATGAGAGCTTGCAGAGAAAATGTTGAGTGCATATTCATTGTGAATTAGATGTATTTCTTCCTCATTCTCTCTAGAAATTAAGATATCTGTTTGTTGTGTTTTCTTGAAACACTTATGTGAATCTTGGAGAGGTTGGTGTGTACTTGAATGTTAGAAGATATCTTGGATGGGTAAAGGATTATGTGTAGTGGTATAGGAGGGAATTGGATGTGTTTTTATTAAGGATCTCATTGTGTGTTTTAGATGATCAACTTGAATAATGACCTGTAAGAATAGTACAATAATGCAATTGCAGTGGGCATATTAAATTGACTATGTATAAATAGAACGTGTAAATGTAGAACGTGTTTGATGTGCCTACATAACAACAAATTAGATAAATGGTAATTTCAATTTTCCTTTTTCTCCTCATGTTTTGACATTCAATGAATAGTCATAGTTAATGATGTGTTTTTATCAATTAAGAGTAATGAGTGTTTTGCTTGAAGTTAGCATGTAAGGAAAGATTGAAATTTTATTATTCTCATTTGGAGACTAAGACATTAGTGGCATCTTTAATGTAAGGAAATATCATGATAAGCCAAATTGTATTCTTTTGTATCAGAAGTGAAATAAAAAATAGTACAATAAGGATGATAGGCATATAGGGAGAAATTTAGTCTTACTTGTGTGAACTTGTAGATTACGTGCATATGTGTGAAGCGATTGACTATCGAAAATTCTCTCCCTTCTCTCTTTATCTAGTTATGAAGATTAAAAGAAATGGTATTAAATGATGTAATTAAAGCAAATAGAAATAATTGATTGTTTGCAATGAATATTAAGAGGCATGTATTAAGGAGTGTCTGTTTCATTATGTATTGGGAACCAAAGTGGGTTGTTTTGCCTATGAGTGCATCATGTCGAGTAAGTAAGTAAATGAAATACTTTTTGCATAGATTTTATAGGTAATCCATGTAGCTTAGATGAATTATAAATCATGAAGGGGAAAAAAAAATATTGATTAAAATAATCTTATCACTGCATGTAGAATATGTGTGGAGAATAGGAAATTAATATTTTGCGATTCTGTTTTATTTGGAAATAGAATTCTTAGCTTCGCAAAACCTTTGTGTAATTGTTAAGAACTACAAGAATGTTGTGTTGGGTTAGTGAAAATATAGAAAATATGTTACTTCCTTATCTTATTGGATTTGTGAATTCTAGTAATATGGATAAACGATAATGTTGGGAAGGTGACACTTGTGAATTAAGATTGTATGGTATTAAAGTATAGTAGTTAGTCTAATAGCTTTAGTGTCTATGGTTCATTCTCTAATGCACTCAGGATGTGTGATCTTGGATGTAGTGTAGCGGTTACTCCCTATGATGTGGTTGAAAATGGTCACTTTGTTCTGTTTTATTTTTGTTTTATTGCAACAATGTTTTGACTGTCTTTTAACGTTTTGTGGCAAGGGGCTAGCACTTTCTTTTGAAATTTCTTATGACAAAATGGCCAATAAACTCTCGTTCTTTTTTTAAAAAATTTAACACTTGTCGTATTTTTGATTTTGTTGATTGTCGAAATTGTCAACATTTTTCTTATTTATCATTTTATTTGGCGATCATCATTTGGATGATGTTTTTTTGAGATTTTTGGTGGCCATTTTGAATGTTTGTAATAGTTGGCCTTAGCTATGTGTTAAGTGTTATATCTATTATGTTCACTTGGACCTCTGATAGTGTGTTAAGGGGGAACACTACAGAGAGTGATTCTAGACATAATGAGGTAACTAATTAAATAATGAGATTAATTAAGGAAATAAGTGTATTTTCTTTGATGAAATTGGTTTGAAATCGTTTGAATTATAAGATGTAGTAGAAAGAAGTGTGAATTGGACCTAGTTAATTATGTGGTAGCTTTAGATAAATATTAATGATCTATAGACTTATTGTCTCAGTGAGTGTTTGAAAAGCCTATAAGAGTTTTAATTGAATCAAGTAGACTGTAGATGGTTGGACGTAGGTAATTATATATTCATTTCTTTCGTATGAGGTTGTATCTTGTATCTAGAATGATGTTTTGATGTTGTTATTGACGTGATTTTGCACCATAAACCTTTATTCCTTTAATGTGTATGCATTATGTACCTTAGAGGTAGTGTGAAATATTAGTTATGATTGAATTTTAAAGTTCAATTTGAGAGTATGGTGTGCTTAACCTGGTAATGCAGAGAAGTGTGTATAATTAGGATGTTGCAGTAGACATGTAAATATTAATTTATGACGCTTATTGATGTAAAATAAATGTTTCTATGATTGGATAGACTAAGTTATTATGCTTTATACAATATGATATGTCTATTTTTGGATAAGGATTTTTATAGAAGATTTTTTCTTGTATGAATGTATGTTGGAATGGTGGATCCTAAAAGTTGAATAAGGGTGTTAGCATGTTTAACCTAGGTAATTAAAGATAATGAATGTTGTTGTAACTGTTGTAACTCTTTTAATGCATTGATTTTGTAATTAAGGAACGTAAATGGAAGATTGTTCAATGTTAACTAATTGATTTAGTAAAAGTAGGAAATCTTTTTGTTAAATTAGATGACTTGGATGTTGATTTCTATACATTAGTATATTGATTTTGTGGATTGCATTCTCCTTAAGTTAAGTTATGATTTTGGTTATGATATGTGAGTGCGACGACTTGGTGTCCTTGTTGTTCTATCTTAGCCTTACGATTTCCAGGAGTAAGTTGGACCCTAATGGGGGAGAATGTAGTATCCCTACCCTGTTATGACCTTTTTTGATGTCGTTGACCAAAGTTGACTTTTTAGTGGCTTATGTGGATGGTTGATTTATTGTGATTGTGATGCGTATTCTGGTATTATGCTTTGGAGTGCATTTGGTGAATATGATTATGCATTATAGTTCATTGAGGGATAAATATTGAATATACATTATTGCTTATTGACGAGTAGTTGTTAACTTTGCTTCTACATCGTATTTTATTAATGAGAAAATGTTAAGCTTATTTATGTGTTACTAATGATGGACTAACACATTTACTTTATGTGCGAGTTGCTTCATGTATATGTCGTCATGCTGTGTGGAAGTGTGTGGGGTGCGAGGAGATGATTTTCCGTCACTCATTTCAGTGAGACACGAAACGTCACAATTCTCATTCACCGATGTGTTTATCGTGTTTGTGTATATATATGTATGCGTGGTTCGGTGATGCAGGGAATTGCAGGTACATGGTATCGTCTCCACCTGACTCCACAAGTCTAAGCGTACCTAATTAACTTAATGGAAGTGGAGGAGGTAGTTCTAAGGTCCTAATGTTAACCCTAGCCTTGCTCAATTGTGAGCGTCATCAGTCTTTTGTTTGCCTTGTCGCTTTGCCAAGTAGGCCACTTTTTCGACGTTGGTATGTGTGTCATGTTCTATTCTGGTTTTAGTTGAGTGTTGCATGTTATGTGTTTTGTGTGTTTAATTATTTTCTTCTTGAGTAGTTAATGAGAATTTAATGTGTCGTGTTGATTAAAGGGAATTAAGAATAAATTATATTAGAATCTTTTTTGTGGTTAATTAATTAATCGACTATTTTTAATTGTCTAAGTTAGAGTGAATGTTGAATTATTAGTGAAAGTTAAATTATATTTGACTTGAGTAATTGTTTTAAAATAAAATAAAATAAGACCATTGTTTTTATAAATTGATCAATCAAATTCTATTAAGCTAACAAAATTAGAGTATTTATTTATTACCATATGGTGGAATAAAATATGTGTTATGCGTTTTTGAACAATAAGTATTATTTTCCAAATTTTGGAGATTTCCAACCCTATAATGGATTTTTGAAGTTTTGATTGGGAAGGATTTGCTTGGAGAGATTTTGTGGGAAGGAGCTTGTTGGATTCGAGCGGGAAAACTCTGGTTGCTACTCGGTTTTTTGTGAGTTCTTTCAGAGTCTTTGGCTCGATGTTTCATTTTGAAATTATTCAACTTGAAGGTGAATTTTACTTGATTTCTCCCTTGATTCTTTATGAAATTGTGTAATTCTTGTTGCAAATGGATAGCAAATAGATTTAGAACTTTTCTCCAACTTGAATTTTGGAATTTAGTTTATATATGAATTTGTATGTTTCAATTTTTAAAATGAGAGTTGTTTTAGGGAAATGTTCCAAATTTTTATGTAAACCCAGAAAGTGAATTTTATTTCAGAAGTGTGATGTTGTTCACTCATCAACCAATGAGTTTTAAGGAATTTTTGATCTGACAAGTTTTATTTTTTTGAGTTTTTGGAGGTCCATCAATGGTGTATGGCCTTCAAAACCTGGTTATTGGTCTCTTTAGACTTTTTGAAAACTGTGAATTTGATGTTTTAAATGTGAATTTATTATGTGGAATAATAATATTATATATGAAAATTTCATTTGTGGATTGATTCAGATTCGTTCTTCTAGCGTTAGGGCCAATTGAGTAATTGAATACATGTGCTGGAAACACATTGTTGCCATGAGTTATTTGTGTGAATTTAAAAAAAAAACTCAATCAAAACAAATGCGTAATTTTTTTTTTTTTATTATATATATATATATATATATATATATATATATATATATATATATATATATATATATATATATATATATATATTTGTGTGTGTGTGTGTGTATTATTTCTAATTTTTAATTTGTTAATGGTAGTTTTCAATTTGCAATTTTTATTTGGAATATGCTATTGGATGAAATTTGTTTTTTTAAAAGAAATATCAGTTTAGTAATTAATTTATAAATATATATGTATATATTTATACTATGTATTTTGAATTTATTATATAAAGAAAATGTTAAATATTGATTTGATGTAAATGCAAATTAGTTGTGCAAATGAAATTTATATTGTTTGTCATCAATTACGTTTAGTTGATATGACTTTGAATTGGAATGATTATTTTGATTTATATATTGAATTTAGCTTTCAAAAGCATTTTAAATTTTAATTTCATTATCTTGAAATTTGAAATTCAAGTGATATTTGTTATAGCCAAATTGGCTTAAATTGAAGTGATTATATATTTGTTTTTAAATGATGCGTCGTTCTCTAATGTGGATTTTATTATCATGAAAGAGTCAGTTATTGAAATAGCCGCAATTAGAGATTGTTAGTTTAAGTACATTTTAAGTGATTGTTCTGATTCCTTAACATGGATGAATTTAGAGTGCAAGTAGATTTGTTTGAGTGTTTACTCTGATTGGTGAATTTTTTGTGTTGGTTTGGTAAAGTCATTCTCGTGTCATGATGACATATTGTTGAATATCAATTTATTGTGGAAGTTGATCTGGTTATGTTTTGGTTGTGGTTGTACATGCTTTATTGTGGTTTTGGTCTTGTTTTGTGGATAGACCAGTTGTTTGTTTCGCACCTTCAATTGGTTTAACCATGGTAGAAGGTTTTTTTAATCATATTGTCCTTCATTTTTGTTTTTTTGAACTCCTTATGTTTGTTGGCTTTTGTGTTTTGCCTTGGGGTTCTTTGGAGGTTGTGTAGTGTCATAAAGAAGAGTGGCTTTCGAGTGGGGGCGACGCCCAAAGAGGTAGAAGGATAACCCATCAAAAGTTGAGTAATAAGTGATAACTTAATTAAAAAATGGAGGGTTGGGTTTTACTAACATTAATCAAGATAAATTGTTTCCCGCTCATGGTTGAGTGCTAGTACAGACTCAGGATGCAATGGGAAGGCCTGGAATGACAAACCAACTACCTTGTTCTCATGAAAGGTTTGTTGAGTCCGCATGAGACATGGATGGGTGTCGAAGGTTCGGGAAAGGCTACTAGGGTAATCCAGGATGGGGGTCGGGGCCTATGGAGGCTTGCCATGGTAACCCATACCAGTTATGCAATGACATTCTTCCCTTTTGTTCACTAGTGTTTAGTCATGTGTTGGCTTTACTTGAAGCACTTTTGTAAGATTCATGCTTGTATGCTTATGTGTTGTGTGAGTTCCTGATGTACATGTGAGACCATGTGATGCTTTGTTATGGCTTGCTTGAGGGCCTTAGTTCTATCTCCTAGCACAGAGTGGTGGTTCTTTTTTAGGCCACATGGTCAAGTGGTAGTGCCACTTTCCATTGGGTATTTTGTTCGTGCCTTCTTGCGATGGATTAGCTTTGCAGGTTCTCTAGTTGTTATTTTTGTATTTACTCCATTCCATGTTTTAGATGGATCCTTTTGTTCTTCTCATATCATTCATGTATCTCTTGGACCCTATGTGGTCATATGTATCATTTGTTTATGCACGCTTTGATGGTAGGTTGTAATTGATGTAAAATTTAGGTATTTTTCATCTTTTATTTATTAGAATGGTCTTGCACTTGAAGCGGACCCAGAGACGTAGCCCATTAGGGATGAACTCCTTTATCAATGTATGTTGTATGGTGTATGTGTTCATCTAGTTCCTTTTAATTTTGGATGTATGAATGGTATAATGGTTAAATTGTATAATGTAATTTAGGTGATATTAATCTTAATTGTATGTATGAAGTTATTAATTTAAATGCAGTAATATGGATTATGATGAATGTAGCTTTAGTGACGTAATGTAACAAATGACAGATGTATATATTCAATCATGCTTAGTTTAATCTCTTATGAAATTTAATTGTTTTGTTCATGTGATAATCATTCTATCATGAGTAGGTTTAATCAATCTCATTGTTAATTGGATTAATACACCTTAATGTTCATTGGATTAATTGAGTAATCTTCGTTGGAAACCCTTTAGGAATTTGTGTTAAGTCTTCTGTTTGTGCAACTTCTATTGAAATGTATATCTTGTACATTAGTGTGATTTTATTAAAAAAAAATTATTTGCCCTCTTTTTGAGTGTTTGTAGTTGTTTCCTTTAGGGTTTCTTGGTGGGGCATTACAATCCCATCCAAAGGAGATAATTGCAAGCGCATTGGTAGACACACATGTTAAACGTGGAGTCTAAGTTGAGGCATGTGAATTGTTTAATAGAATGGATCAAAGAAACACGGTCTCATGAATTCCATGGTTGCAATGATATACACATGATAGATTTGTTGTCGAGGTCTTAAAAACTTTCAATGGAATGCAATTTTCAGGTGTAAAGCTAAATTCGACAACTTTTACCAGCTTCCCTCCTGTCTCGCACTAGCATTGCAAAGTCAAAGCACAATGTATGAATGTCCATCAAGACATAACAAAAAAGGGATTTTGTCAAATGTAATTGCAAGTGCTTTAGAGATATGCATATGCAATGTAGAATCATCTTTGACATCATTGATTGGTTTTTAAATGATTCGATGGTAATAGCGAGTTTACCAACTTTATGATGATTGCGAAGAAGCCGAAGCTTGGTAAGTTAGTTGTGTTTTGAAATAAAGATCGACTTTTGGCTAACTTTATTAAGTTGTTCAAAATATCGAAAAGAGAATTACAAATGAAAGAGTTTCGAGTCATTATAAATCAGTGTCTTCCCCAAGATTCACAACTTTCTGAAAGGAGCATTTTACATCTTCATCGATAATTTTAACAACATGCCCAAGTTGGCCACCTCGCTCAACATGCCGAAAAAGTATATTACATCGATCTTTTTGAAGGTCAACAGAATAATGGATTTATGCCCATCAGTGATTTCGGTAAGTTTGACAACTTGTCCAAAGGCCTGATAACAAAACAAGGCTCAATGTATTCAAGTTTTATTAGAGTTTGTCGACCATTTCAGATAGTTTGGAAATCATTGCAAATGGCCGATAGCTGAAGTGATAAGGTAGTTATTGTAACTACCCAAGAAACTAAGCAAATACATCTTCTTTATCTACACGCAAAAATGTAAGCATAGCACCAAGTTATGAACATGCATCAAAGTGTATAGTGTAGAAGTGCATGCGAAACACAAATCATAAGACAAAGCATGCAAACCTCTTTACAAACCACCTCAAAGAGATCACAATCAAGATAGGTGGTACTCAATGTCGACAACATCTTTAGAAAGTGTTATACATGAAGCAAACAAAGATGGAGAAGTGTAGTTCAACAAGATCCATAACTTTAATGTTATAATGTTTCAAGTTGTTCTTTGTAAAAGTTATTTTAGTCACTTATTGTAATTAAAGTTAGCTTTTTGGCTTGAGCTTTGTAAAAGTTAGATAAATCCTAACTTGTCTTCAAAAGGATAGTTACTTTAAGTGTTTGCTTATGGTAGTTATCCTAAGTGGCTATTTAGGAAGTTATTCTAAGTAGTTACACAAAGTGGTTACAAGGTAGTTGTTCTCTCAAATGGCTGTAAATACAAGGTTATTTCATTTGTAAAGGGGAGACTCTTATAGAGGGGAAACTTTGCATAAATTGTTAGAGGATCTTATAATGAATTTTGATTTTACACTTTGTACAAAGAGGTTTATGAGATTGTCTAATCTCACAAAGACAATAAATAATGCTTTCAAGTTCGTATGTTCTTGATGTTCTTCTAAGTTGTTATTACTAATTTTCTTCGTATGTTAAATTGGCGATTCCTTTTTGTGCCCACGTGAATTATCAACAATCTATGCAATTGATGTAATGAAACACAATTGCTTCTTGGTATCTTGAGTTTGATGTGTAAAAATAACTTATCTTTCCGTATGTCAAGATTTGTTATCTTTATTTATTCATCATTGCATATCAACACCTATTTTGTGTTCAAAAACCCTTTGTAATCATTATCAGTTGTGGAATCTCAGTTGGTTTTCATATGTCTACCATTGGGGTTTATGCTAGTCATCTTTCTCTAGTTTTGTGTTTTCTCCTTTATGTACTTTCAGTTTAAAAGTATACAAAAATCCTAAATACCCCCATCATACGAGGGAGCTGCCTCTCTCAAATGCAGAGGAAGATTGTGAATTCACCACAATCTCTCCAACCGTTGGAATGGTTGTCACTACTCTTTGGGCAAACAAGGTCAATTTTGAAGATAAATTCGCAGTGACAAATCCGTTTGCCAACAAGACTCAAATAACTGTGGTGATCATAAGCAGGTCTGCAAACCATGATTTCATTCATGAAATCTATCCCCCTCTTAACCCGAGTTGTCCCTCTTCTGGTCATATGCCAAGATTGAGTGAGTGCAGGATTGCATTGAAAGACCCTCACATATGATTCCCTCCAAAAGTAAGAATATTGAAACTTGAGAGTATGGCCCTCTAAGATATCTTTACCTCATGTAAACTAGCACTTGCACCTCAACAAGGTGCAATGGTTATGCCGATAGAAAGATATGCTTTGGGTAATATATTAGAGGGTAAGCAAAATTTGGAAGAAACAAACATTGTCTTTATTGGGAGTAAATAATCAAAGTACAATTGAGTTTATCTTAAATTGTGGAAAAAACTAAATGTGAACTAATGCAACTTATAATTTGAACTTGAGTGAATTCTAAACCTTAATTGAATCGTAACTCTAAGGAATCTAATGAAACTATGGAAAGTGACCTACTTCAAGATTCTACTCATATCTATAATCTATTCCATGAATTATAGATACGAGTTTACAACACCTAAACCGGTTCAAAATGGCTTAGTAACATGATTGCAATATTGCAATAAATTCAAAATTGGTGTCGAGTTCACTCTAGATGTTATCTACAACACATCATCAGAATTCATCTTCAAACAAAATGTAATACAAAACCAATATTCAAATATAACAGAAAATTTATGCACATATGAAATTGAGGTAGTATTACTTATAATCACGGAGGTAAAAACTGAGCTTTCTATTTAAGGCGATAAATGTAAGGCTAAAATATAAAAGTAATTGTGTTCATTCAAAGAAGTGAATTCATGGATCGAGGTCAACTTTCTATAAATGTAAGAGATATATGAACAAACATATCAAGCAACTGCAACTCCTCCTTATGGACAACATTGTTGCCATTGAGAAGCACTTGATCAAAATACCATATAGCTGCATCAAAAAAGTTGAGTTCGATTTTCAAATGAAATTCCAATGTAAATTGAACTTCAAATTTATCAAATCCCATTGATCGTATTAATTTTTTTTCCCAAAATAAGAAAATGGGTTTATCTAGGCATACCATGTTCTTTGCCTATCCTTCTCAATTGGGAAACATATTCTGAAACCTGCTTAATTGCTTCCACTTGAATGAGATCACTTCAAATATTAGCCATAACTTCACCAAAACACCTATGTTTTCTTAATCTTATAAAGATGAAAATCCCTCCAAACTAATATATATTTTGAAGAAACCTTCTAGCTAAATGTTCAAAGTAGAAATAAGAACAGGTTACAACCTACTATGTGAGGAAGTTGCCTTCAATGTAATTTGTCATCTGACTATCATTATGATCCCTATACAATTATGAGAAAGATCATTTCCGCATGCCATCCATTTGAATACAAAAATGAACAATACATTAATTGATGTACATAAGAGATTGAAGAAATATTCAAACAAATAGAAAAGTAATATTGATTTAAATAAATTATGTCACTATTTTCTAGGCGATAAAAGTATTCTTTATGTCATACTATAAGAAAGCTCTATTAAATTTGATAAATCTATAACTTTTTCTAACAATGTCCTCTCCTAAACAACCCAAACACAAAGAGAATTCATCTTCAAAACACTCAAGATATAGAAATCTTTCACTCTTCTATGGCATGTTGTATATACATTATCTGCAAATTCATCATAATTTCTTATATTTTTTTTTGCCGTCTACGACTTTAGAAATTCTCATAATAAGTATGTATGATGAATGAAAAAATAAGGGATGATGCATATAAATACAAACAAGAGACTATGGGTGTAGACTTCAATGCAATTTCTAGCCTTAGAGACAAACTTATAGAGTATAAATAAAATTAAATGTAAATTTAGAAATTTGGAAACAAAAGTATCGTTAGCAACACATGACCAAGATCTCATAATTCAGAACAACCAGACTTCTTAGTTGCAATAACTTCATCTTACCATTAATATGGATTGTTTAAGCCTTTTCAAGAATATTTTTTTTCTCCTCAATGAATTCCAAGGTCTTATTGCTTGTAACCCTATAAATCTGAGTCAAAATCTGTGTGAAAGCTTTCTCAATATAACAACTCAACTCCTTGAGCCATCTCTCAACATTCTGAAAGGTCACATATCGAGTGATGTCATACAAAATAAGAGCCCCTACAATTCCATGGTAGTAAACACTTTTAATGGCTCAATACCTGTATATATCAAATTTACATTAAACTAACTTTTTTCTATGTAGAAATGGTATCAGTGCTTGAAGAATATGGTTCTTCTAAAATAATATATTTGTTTGTGCTGATTTCTCTAAATATGAAAAAAATGCTTATTTTTTAACTTAGATACCATTATTATTTTTACCTTACAACATAAAATAATCAAATGGAGAAGACAAAAATTAAAATTAAATAGTAAACAATGACCAAAACCTTGCGATTTAATCTGACAAGATCACTTCCTTTGTGAAAAAAATTACAATGAAATTAAGTAGTGGACTAGAAACTTTGTCACGAAATTAACACCAAGACTAAAGAATTTCCAATCACAAAATACCTCATTCTCAAACAAAACTGTACAACAAACCCAAGTTTATGAAGAAAGGCATAATCAATCATCTAATACAATTTTTAAAACCAAAGACAAAGAGTAGCTTGGTACGCTTTCCAGAATGATATATAACACTTCAAAAAATTTAAAATCACTTGGAATTTGTATTTTCAATCTATAGAAAAAAATTATTTATAACAATCTTTGAAGTCTAAGTATCCCTAAAAAAACTTGAAATTTATGTCAAATAGAAGAAAATGAAGGTCATGTGCACCAGAAGCAATGTAGCCGCGATTGCCTACCAAGAGTGTTCGAGTATTAACTGTTGAAAATGTGCCTCTAATTCACTTGACCTTTGTTCATACTGATCGAGTTAACTCTGGTCGATGAAACAGTGTGAAGAAAATCTGTGAGCTCTATCGGTATAACCTTTGCCAATGAATTCGACATATCGGAGTAGGTATCGACCATCAGGAGTGGTATCAGTTTTCTATACCGATACCCGATGAGTCCATCTTCCTATGTCTTTAAGTGTAACAGAGCTTGGAGAAGCAGGTTTGAAGTCATCTCGATGACCCGACAAAGTCGTCTTTGGTCATCGGGGTAGCATCGGCTATCGGGTGGACTTGTTCGACGTTACGCCGATACCCGATGAATTTGTCTTAAGCGATCGGGTTGACATCGGCTATTGGGAGAGCCGAATTATTGTTATACTTATGATCGATGAGATCGCCTTTGGCGATTGGGGATTGATTGGATATCGGAGGGACTTGTGGAAAGCTATGCCGATCATCCGATGGATCCTCCTTGATCGACTTCTGTGATATCGGGGATTGGGGAAGCTATGGAAGCGAATTAGCAATGGCCCGATGGAATCGTCTTAGGGTCATCGGGAGATCGGGTCTACCCGTTGAAGGCTATCCTGATGAGCCGATGGAGCCAACCTGTTTGGAGCCGCATTAGTGGAGTCATCTACTGGTTTATCGAGAGATCGGAGCAATACATTTGTGGTCTTTCCAATGGCCGATGGAGTAGAGACCGACTACGGGTGTGCGCTCAAACCAAAGTCCAAAAGGTGAACATTTGGACATTGAAGATGGTCTTGTCGGTGTATATGAATATGAACCTACCAACTTCCTGGTGCATGTGGGATATTGTGTTTCTCATGAATGTAGATCGACGCAAACGGTTAGACTTCCAACGGTCGGTGCTATTGCTCAGATGAACTGTTGACAATTTGGTATATGAAGCCATTGGATAACTATTTGTGGGGGAACTGATTCTGTGAGTAGATTGGAGTGGCCAGTTCGTGAGAATCTGAGAACAAATACCTGTAGTTGTAGACTAAAACTTTGTTGTAAATTCATTTACTGAAAATAAAGTGTTCAACTGTTGGTGGTGGGTTTTTTCCTGAAAGGGTTTTCCCACATAATTTTTGGTGTTCTATCTCTGTGTTGATTCTATTTGTTTTTGTCTATGTTATTCTTAACATTCTGTAAAATCTTTAACTTGCATTCTTGTATGATCTTCCCTGCTAATTGACCTTAGGAAGGCGTTTTCGCACTGTGCTTTCCTTACAAGTGGTATCAGAGCTTGGCCCGTTTTGTTATCCTTGTTGGGTAGGGTTGGTTTTTTGTGTCAGTTCTATTCCAGTGGAAGTCTTGCATAGTGTCTACTTGTTTGTTTTACAGGTTAAGATGGCGAGCACCTTAGGGCGCATAGACATGGAGAAATTTAATGGTTCCAGTTTCGAACTATGGAAACTCAAGATGGAAGAATTGTTGGTTGACCGAGACCTTTGGATTGCAGTGTCTGGGTAGAAACCTATAGGCATGAAGAAATAGGAATGGGAATTAGCCGACCGAAAGGCAAGGGGTCTAATCAGGCTATGTCTTGCTGATTCTGTTTTGTTAAATGTCCATGAGTAGAAAATTGCACATCTTCTCTGGAAGAAGTTGGGAGATATTTATCAAGGCAAGTCCTTGGTGAATAAACTTTTCTTGAGAAAGAAGCTGTACTCTCTGAAGATGGATGCAGGAACACCATTGGCAGACCACTTGAATGCATTCAACATGGTTCTTGCACATTTAAATTCTATTGGTGTGACTATTCTAGAAGAAGAACGTTGCTTGCTACTGTTGTGTTCATTGCCTGACTCTTGGGATCACTTAGTGATGGCTATCGATAGTACTATGACCCAGTTCAAGATGGATATTGTGGTTAATACTCTTTTGTCAGAAGAAATGAGAAAGAAGTCTTATGAGGTGACAAAAGATGCACTCTCTGTTCGAGGCAGACCAAATGACAAAGACAAGAAGAAAGGAAAGAAGTCCAAGTCCAAGTCTCAAGAGAGATCAAAATCTCCAAGCAAGAAGTCAAAGGTGTAGTGCTGGAACTATGGGAAGAAAGGGCATATTTGAAAGGATTGCAAGGAGGAGAAGAAGAAGAAGAAGAAGTATTCTGACACTGAATCTTCTCAGAGTGATTCAAATGCATTTGTAGCAGCCCTGGTAGTGCCTACCTTAGATGACACCTGGTTAGTAGACTCTGGCACATCTTTTCACATGACCTCCCACAAGGAGCGGTTTTTGAAGTATGAACCGTATGCTGGTGGAAAGGTATACTTGGCTAGTGATTCTACGTTGGAAATTGTAGGGAGAGGCAGCATTAAAATTCAATTCCCAGATGGTAGAGTGAAGGGTATCAATGGAGTTCTTCATATACTTGGTTTGGCAATAAACCTTGTCTCTGTAAGTAAACTTAATGATGTTGGACTACAAGTTACATTTGTGTCTGGTGGTTGCAAGATGACTAGGGGTTCCATTATATTGGAAAAGGGTGATCACATTGGTACATAGTATAAGTTAAATGCTAAACCTATATGTTGTAATGTAACCTCTAAAAAGTTTGTTAAGACAACTGTAATAATGCATAATGCGAATTCATTGGAAGATAAACTTCCTGCTGAGAAAACAATGCTCTGGCATAATAGGTTAGGGCACATAGGTGAAAAAGGTTTAAAAGCTTTGAAGATTAAGAATTTGGTTGAAGGTCTAGATGATTGTAGTTTTGAGTTCGATTTCTGCGAACATTGCGTATATGGAAAACAAAACCGTGTTCAGTTTTATTCCAGTTCTCATAAATCTTCTGACATTCTGGATTATATTCACTCTGATGTGTTTGGTCCAGTGGATGTTCCTTCTCTGTCTAAGTCTAAGTATTATGTATCTTTTGTAGATGATTATTCAAGAAGGGCATTTGTGTACTTTCTTAAAAGTAAATCAGAAGTGTTCAGTCGGTTTAAGGAGTTTAAGAACCTTGTTGAAAATCAGACTGGGAGAAGGATTAAATGTTTAAGAACAAACAATGGTGGTGAATATTGTAGTGCAGATTTCAACAAGTATTGTGTTGATCATCGAATTAAGAGACATAAGACCATACCTTACACTCCACAACAAAATGGGGTTGCTGGAAGGTTGAATCGGTTTCTAATGGAGAAAGCAAGACGCATGTTGAGTGGAGCTGGGCTAGAACAAAAATTCTGGGCTGAAACAGTTGCTACAACATGTTACTTGCTGAATCGCTCTCCCACTTCAGCATTGGTTGACAAAACACCTATGGAAGAATGGTATGATAAAAAACCTTCTTTAAGACACCTTCATGTTTTTGGTGCAGAGGCATATGCTCATGCGCCTGATATTAATAGATCTAAGTTGGATAACAAAGCTGTGAAATGTATCTTCATTGGCTATGGAGTTGGTGTGAAAGGATAGAAACTTTGGAATCCAGTGACTGGTAAGGTTATGTACAACAGAAGTGTGATTTTTCATGAGCTGAAACCTATGTCACTAGATCACAACATAGGAAAGAAAGGAGAAGCTGAGGTTGAAATTCCTCCAGCTAAAGAAGAATCTCTAGAGATACCTGAAGATGAGGAGAGTTCAAGCAGTTCGAGTAGTTCTGAAGAAGAACATGATGATGAGCCTCCTGTTGAACCTCAAGAAGCCTCAACACTAGAGGCTAGAAGATCTACTTGAGAGAGGCGGCAACCTGATAGGTATACACCTAATAAGTACAATCACTCTATGTTGAATGTTAACTGTGCTTATGCTTTACTTGCGAATACTGATGAGCCTAGGACTGTAAAAGAAGCTATTAAAATGCCTGATTCAGATTCCTGGTTGGAAACCATGAATGATGAAATGTCATCGTTGGATAAAAATGGAACTTGGGATTTGGTGCCACTGCCTAAAGGCAGTAGGCCTATAGGCTGCAAGTGGGTATTCAAAAAGAAGTATGGTCCAGATGGCAGCATTGACAAGTACAAAGCAAGATTGGTTACAAAGGGGTATTCTCAAAATGAAGGTATTGACTATGGAGAGATCTTTTCTCTTGTGGCTAAGCTGACATCTATCAGATTTCGCTTGTCACTTGCAGCAGCATATGATTGGGAGATTGAGAAGATGGATGTGAAGATAACATTTCTTCATGGTGATCTTGAAGAAGAGATTTATATGTCTCAGCCTGAGCATTTTGTGGAAAAAGGTAAAGAACACTTGGTATGCAAACTTAAGAAGTCTCTGTATGGTTTGAAACAGTCTCCCAGAATGTGGTATCAAAAGTATGATACATTTGTTTTGTCCTTGAGATTTGTGAGATCAAAAGCTGATCATTGTGTTTACTACAAAATTGAAGGTGATAGGATTCTTATCATAGCTATTCTTATCATAGCTTTGTATGTAGACGACATGCTGTTCATAGGAAATACAAAAGGTTTGATCTCATATTTAAAATCTCAGTTATCTATGAAATTTGAAATGAAGGACTTAGGAGCAGAAAAGTACATTCTGGGAATGGAGATCAAAAGGGATAGATCTAAGAGGAAATTTTGGCCCAGTCAGAGAAAGTATATAACCAATGTTCTTGACAGGTTTCACATGTCTGACTGTAAATCACAGGTTGTTCCCATCTTGCAGGGAACTAAGCTGTCTGTGCTTGACAGTCAAAAATCTCCTGAAGAGATTGTTGACATGAAGAACATCCCTTATGCAAGTGCTTTGGTAGTTTGATGTATGTTATGGTCTATACAAGACCAGACATTTCCCAACCAGTGGGAGTACTTAGCAGGTTTATGTCGAATCCAAGAAGGCCACATTGGGATGCTGTAAAGAGGGTGTTTAGATATCTGAAGGGAACTTCAGATTATGCTTTGTGCTATCATGGTAATCTGAATGATTCAAAGAGAACTCTCAACATTTGTGGTTATGTGGATTCTGATTGGGCAGGGAACATTGACAGCAGAAGATCCACTAGTGGATATATGTTTGTTCTGAATGGTGGAGCAATAAGTTGGATGAGCAAGCGATAGTCTGTAGTCGCTTTGTCCACTACAAAGGAAGAATACATGGTAGCCACACCTATTTGGCTCAGGTGTTTGAGTACAGATGTTGGTTTTGATGCAGTGGAGGTTGAAGTGCGATGTGACAGTCGAAATGCTATATGTTTAGCAAAGAATTCTACATTCCATGCCAGGACTAAACACATAGATGTGCAATTCCATTTTTTGTGTGACATGGTAGAAGATGGAAAGGTTAATCTGAACAAGGTAGACACTTAGGAAAATGTCACGGACGCATTAACAAAACTGATGAGCACTCACAAGTTCAAGTGGTGTTCTAACTCGATGGGTCTCAGTACCCATCCCTATCTATAATGTTTAGAAAATGCTCAAGCAGTCTAGTGAATTCCTCGTCAAGTGGGAGTTTGTTGGAAATGTTCCTCTAATTCACTTGACCTTTGTTCATATTGACCGGGTTAACTTTGGCCGATGAAATAGAGTGAAGAAAATCTGTGAGCTCTATCGATATAACCTTTGCCGATGAATTCGACATATCGGAGTAGGTATCAGCCATCGGGAGTGGTTTTGGTTTGCTATACAGATACCCAACGAGTCTATCTTCTTATGTCTTGAAGTGTAACGGAGCTCGGAGAAGTAGGTTTGAAGTCATTCCAATGACTCGACGAAGTCATCTTAGGTCATCAGGGTAGCATCGGCTATCGGGTGGAGTTGTTCGACGTTACGCCGATACCCGATGAAGTTGTCTTAGGCGTTCGGGTTGACATTGGCTATCGGGAGAGGCGAATTGTTATTATACCTATGACCGATGAGATCGCCTTTAGCGATTGGGGATTGATCAGATATCGGAGGGACTTGTGGAAAGCTGTGCCGATCATCCGATGGATCCTCCTTGATCGATTTCTGTGATATCGGGGATTGGGGAAACTATGGAAGCGGATTAGCGATGGCCCGATGGAATCATCTTAGGGTCATCGGGAGATTGGGTCTACCTGTTGAAGGCTATCCCGATGAGTCGATGGAGCCGACCTATTTGGAGCCGCATTAGTGGAGTCATCTACTGGTTCATCGAGAGATAAGAGCAACACATTTGTGGTCTTTTCGATGGCCGATGGAGTAGAGACCGACTACGGGTGTGCGCTCGAACCGAAGTCCAAAAGGTGCACACTTGGACACTGAAGATGGTCTTGTCGGTGTATATAAATACGTACAGACCCGACTTCCTGGTGCATGTGGGATATTGTGTTTCTCATGAATGCAGACTGACGCAAACGATTAGACTTCCAACGGTCGGTGCTGTTGCTTAGATGAACTGTCAACAATTTGGTATATGAAGTTGTTGGATAACTATTTATGGGGGAACTGACTCTGTGAGCCGATTGGAGTGTCCAGTTTGTGAGAATATGAGAACGAATACCTGTAGTTGCAGACTAAAACTTTGTTGTAAATTCATTTACTAAAAATAAAGCGTTCAATTGTTGGTGGTGGGTTTTTTCCCGAAAGGGTTTTCCCACGCAATTCTTGGTGTTCTGTCTCTGTGTTGATTCTATTTGTTTTTGTCTATGTTATTCTTAACGTTCTGTAAAAGTTTTAAACTGCATTCTTGTATGATCTTCCCTGCTAATTGACATTAGGAAGGCGTTTCCGCACTGTGATTTCCTTACATTAACTCCTTTTCTGCTAGTTTGGAGAGCCTTTGGAACACCAAAATCAACAACCTTTGCTTCATAAAACTATGGCCTTTACTGTTATCACCTTTACTTTGAAATATATATTTTCAAAGCAAACTAGAGGTTTTGTCTGGTTAGGAAAGGGTAAATGCATTGCTCGTTCTGTTGTTCTTCTGCACATAAATAAAATATAGCACTTCCATGTGTTAGACTCTCACGTGGTATAGGACTGTTGCACTTCCACAACCATGAGTTTGTAACTGTTGAGACTTGTTTTTTATGTACACACATAGATTCAATCTGTGCTACCATTGTAGAACACACCTCTCGACGTAATTAGCTTCTTGAGAAACTTGCCTACAATAGATCAAACACACCATTAAAGACACAACCTTGATAATATAACCAAGGAATATATGTATACGCAACAAATTCAAAAGATCAGAAAAGAAAAGACTATTTACACTGTGCAAGTTAAGAAGATTTTCATTTGTTAGGTTCTCCAGAGATAAGGCTAGTTCCATGGTTGTCATCAGAAATCAAAACAGGGAAAGTTAATCAAGAAACATGGAATACAGTGGTGTACAATAAATCAATGTTGCAACATACGACAATTAAATTTAACATTGTTTTGTATATAAAACTCACCATAGAGGGCATCTCCTTTATGGGGATGGTCAAACTCCATGACATGCATCAAAATGGATCACAAGACAACTTTGTCGCCTCTCATGTTCTGTCACATACAAAAGCAACAACAAACATGTCACATAATATGCAAGGAACACAAACAAAATACGTTGGTCTCATACAAACTTGATATCTCATTAACATTTCTGCATGATTTCGTTCCTCATCACTGGCCTCCTGGAAGTGTCTGCAAATTTAATTTACAAATGAGCAAAGTTTTTGTCATGCATTCTAGTCATCAGAACCCATGTTTCAGAGTGCTTACTTTGCAAATTCCTAGCAAAGCTGCATTGTCTCCATCAAAGTAGGCAAACATAGCATGATATACGTATGAGACATTGTACTCCACACTGCCAAAAATAAAATGGTGTCAGATTAAACATGTAGAAGTAAAAAGAATCCAAATTCTTTTATAATCAATATGCATAACTCAATGTAGATCATGACCCATCTACCATAATGGAATTACACTGCAATAAATCATCTAGTCCAAAGGGAATAGATTACATTCGGGTTGCTAAACTCAATAACTAAAGCAATAAGATAGACTAGATTTCCACAGTCCATTACCATTATTGTACTTGATTTTAGTGTGTATGATTTTGTTTGCATCCACAAGAAAATGAAAATGAAAAACCCTAAACAGGACATTACTTGATTTGTTCATTGAGGACAACTTCACAAGAATTTGAAAACCTCTTCCTAGCCAAGGACTTTGAGTATGACTACAAGACTTGAGTAATTTGACTTTGCACCTCCGTAAATGGCTCAAAGATTTCTCCATTCAATAAGTTTCTGATTTGAGTAGGCATAACTTTGATGTTAGAAGCATAATGTTGCACTGCAGATCTACCCCAATTCATTTTTTGCTGTCAGACTTACATTAAGATTTTCTCCCATAATTCTTTTGTGAAGGCCATCATGCTGTTTCAGGAAATCAACAACAACAGTGGCAATAGAAACAATTTAGGCTCTAAGAAGCATATAATAATTGAATGGATTCACTTGCTTTCAGGAAAAGATTATAAATTAGGGATACACACATAAGGAAAATGCATTTTCAATTTAATACATAAACCCTAAAAACCATAATAATAAAATCACGCCATGAATCCATGGTTAATGTTCCAAAGATCACATAGCAAACACCGTTTGTGAAGAAAAATGTACCATACAATCCAAAATGATTACTATTATAAAACCTATAAAAAGTGCTACAAACTAAAAAAACCCTCCGCTCATTTTCAATTGATGGAAATGATACAACTGAAAATAGAAATAGAAATTACATTACTATTTGGTTGTCATCAAATAACTAAATGCAGACATGTGATAAATCAATTGGAGGTAAATATGGTAATGACCTTGGTGCCCTTTGAGATTGCATGCTTTGCAAGCTTGCTGGGAAGAATTAGTTTAACGACTGTATGCACCTCTTGCGAGGAAAGAGGGAAAATATCTAGCGAGTATGAAGTCAAATTTTATAAACTGTCGGAGCTTTCAGAAAACAATTTATTTATTTTATTTTTAATTTGTAGAAGGGCGGGTCAACCGGTATGGCTGTACTGTGTATGCTTCCATTAATACTGCTCACTGCGCTGAGAACAATCTTTTCATCCACCTTTTCCGACAAATGCAAAAAATAAGTCAACGTGAGACTTGATGTTTCCGGTGGCATTCTGAAGAAGAATAGCCTATTGGCTAATAAGTATTTTGACTACTTCTCAAAGAAAGCTTGAGTCTAATGAAGGCTTATCTTTTGTTTTGGACACTTTTACAACTTGAAGGCATAAACCTTATTAATAATTATGAAACCATCTGCCTCAAAAAAACAAGTAACTTTTGACAAGTGAGCTATTTTCGACTGGAAGGCAAAAAAATAGGCAACAAGAACAACGACAATCAAATTAGTCCTAACCAAAAAATCCTTGCAGAAGGTAGGAAGAGGAGCGCTGAAGAAAGGAGGACAAAGGAAGTGAAGGAGAGTAAAATGGAGGAAGTCGATGGGGAGATAAGGAGATGAGGAGCGAAGAAATGTAGAGGAGGAAGTTGATGGAGAGATAAAGAGATGTAAGGAGCAATAAAGGAGATTGAAAGGTGGTGATCAGATTAGGGGTAGCAAAGTGATAAGGAGTGCTCAACACAATTGAGAGATAAGGATGTGTGGAGTGATAAGGAGATCATTATGAGTGATAAGAACGCTTAAATATGGAGAGATAAGGAGGCCAACAAAAAAAAGGAGAGATAAGGGTAATAGAGTGAGGAGGGTAGAGGAGATAAAAAAGGGTGTTAATGTCGAACATCTCTAAGGATGAGGCCCCTAAAAAATGTGGCATCACTGGTTCATAGCTGCAATCAAAAGCGTTCACTGATAAAAAAAATATTTATTATAGATCAAGTGAAAATTTAATGTCTTTAAAAAAATTGTGTGCCCACTATTCCTAAAATTTTTAGACCAATGCTATTGGTGATAAATAATATCTATACTTTAACAAAGATAATTTTTTTTTGAATTCGAAAAAATTCCACTCTCATTTTGTTAAAAAAAAATATATTAATAGCTAGTTAGAAACAACCCCTTGTCTATAGGGCATAGTTTATATAACTATGTTGTTGGTATTATTATGATTTTTATTAGATGTGTATTACTTTAAGTTGAGATTAACACAACTTGTAGATGTAATTTTTAATGTTGCATTTTTAATTTTTTAGTTTAATATTTTTAATATTCTTTTTATAAATAGTTTTTAGTTTATTTATAATTTATAATTTTTCAAGTTTAATATTTTTTGAGTTTAAATATTCTTTTATTTTGAAATTATTTTATTTTATTTACATTTTATACTTTATTTTTAGTTGAAGAGTTAATTTTATCTTCTTAAAAATTATTTTCTTGGTTGAATTTGTTTTTATTTGTTATATCGTTTAAATATATAATATATATTAATTTATAATTTTTTTTTTTTTTTTGAATCTGTTAAGTTGAGTCATATCATATTAAAACCATAAAAGCATATAGAATTAATTAAAAAAAAGCATTAAGCCATGATCATTCCCTTCTACCCTACTAATAAAGTATATCAGACTATAACATATATTGTCAAAATAGAGACCATCATTGAGACTATCCAACTAACAACAAGCTAATCATCCTAAATATTACATATCAGACTATCAACTTCCATAAAACACAGACAAAACTTAAGAAACTAGGCCTTAAATCTTATCCAGTTTCGACTTTCAGTATCATCCTTTTTAAATTTGAGTTTTTGGCATTTCACAAATCCGCCCATTGCATCCTTAGCCCTTTTCTCCTTTTTGTGATCTTGAAAGTATTCTTTGATGAACTTGAAACCAATGGCATCCTCCTCACGTCAGTCTTCATGATTGTTAGTCGAGCAAAAAATATTAAAACATTCTCCCAAAAATTTTGCATGCATCTACTAACAATTCAGACACTCGTCCCTTGGGCAGTAACTCATCCACACATTACATTCCTCTATCGTATCTTCCAGGCATCCCAAATCAGATCTTGTAAACCCATCCACCATAAATCATAATTATTTGCATTGAATGAAATAGCCCACTTTGATAAGGTATTTGCCATCTTATTACCCTCCCTCCTTACATGTGATATTTTAAAAATTTGAAATTGATTTAATTTAATTTTGATAAATTTTATATTGATTGATTTTCCAATTCGGTGTTTCACTTTTGATTAGATCATTTACAATAATTTGTGAGTCACCTTCCAAGTGCATCTTAGAAATCAATGATTTGTTAGCTAAATGAACAAGTAGAGTCACATGAACCTCCGCTTCATTGTTTGTGCCCTCCTTAAGCTTATGAGAACCAATAGCAAGAATATCACCATGACCGTCTCTCACCATACAACCTCCACCCAAAAGCCCTAGGTTTTCCTTTGAGGCACCATCAAATTTTATTTTGATCCACCCTTTCTCCAGTTTAATCCACTCCACTATAGGCTCCTTTGAGGAAGATAGGTTATATCGATTTAGCCCATTAACGTGCCAATGTATAATTAAGTTTTATTTTTTAATAAGATTGATAATTATATACTTTTAGTTCATTTAACAATTATATTATTAGTTCCTGCCATGACAGGATACTTATGCATCCATGATGTTCTTAAATACATTAAATAGTTATTAGTCATTGTCCTTGGCAACCACTCAGTGTTTAAATTTTTCAAACTAAAATAAATTTTTGTTTTTTCAAAAGTTGACATGCATAATTTTCTTAAAAAATATTTTAAAAACATGATTTATTTCTTATCTCATTGGTCTAAATTAATTTCAGTGGGCATAAAATTTGATTTTTATCAACAAAAAATACAAAATTTCCCTATAATTATTACTACCGACATCATTGTACTGATAAAGTAATTATTATTTTTCTAAAATAGTAATTATTATTTTTGGTGGTACCTAAATATTAATTGCTTCTGCCATGCTTGCACTTCAAGCTAGATCAATTACAGTACGAAAGCAAAGAGATTTCAAAATTACCCCTAAATTATCTTTTGTATTCTTATTACTTTGTTTCAATTAAAAAAATGCGTATAAATGAAAGATAGATTTAATGTGCCATGTGAAGATTTGTGCCCTTTTTTTTTTTTACCTCTCATGTCAAACACACTTTCTTTATATTTATTTCTTCCCACATGGATTAACACCACAAAATTATTACATTTACCTCTAACTCCTCGTGCAACTAAGGCCTAACTAACTTAATAGGCTGCAAATACCTAGATTTTCAAATTTAATTGAATATAATTTTAAAACTATAGAAGAGATAAATAAATTATTTCTTGATAATGCAGACGAGAAAGGTAAAATGTTGGATAGAAAAATTATAGAGGTTGATATCAAATGGAACAAGTACAAAAGCAACGACTCCCCATAGATTGCGTTGATAAACAACCTGCAAACATTGACTATCTACACATCTAAAATATGCATACGTCTTATGATTATTCATTGATAATAATTCAAAACTAGTATTATTATTTGAATAATGCAGACATGTTGAAAGAGAGATTATTTATAGTTAAATCAAAACAATCAGTTATCCATAGTCCCACAAATTAAATAATTTTATCAATATCATATTATTAAGTTTTGATATTCATTCATATTCTTATATCAAACAAGTGATATGAATCTTTTTATCTATAATAATATGATTTGAATGTAATTATTAAAAATGGTGGAGTGAAGGAGGGAGCTAGGGTTTCGCAGACCCTAGGATCGGTGGACTGGACGAGGGCAAGGTGCCTGGCCTCTCAACAAAAGGGCTGGTAGTCATTCTCAGAATAGGGCTTGACGACCTCCACAACAAGCATGGAAGGCTTCAATAAAAAAATGGCTACAACTCCCTTGTAAATGGCTCTGGGAACTATTCTTGACAAGAAACAGTGAATAGGAATATATGGGGTTTTGCGGACTTAAGATTGAATGGGCCTTTTGATTTCAAAATAATAGAGAAGAAGTTATGGAGGAAGAAACCTCTGGGTGAGATATAGAGTCAGGAAAAGGTAAGCCCTAATTGTGAGCACACTACTTTAGTCTCTTTATCAATAGATGGTCAAGCCTGGAATGAGTCAGTAAGTAATCTGAAAGAGAAAGCTTTTTCATGAAATGGAGTGGCCCTTGGCCGACTTTTAGACAGGTTAGAGATTGGTGTAGTGATCAGTGGGGGAAGATGGACCTAAAAATGTTACCCAATAGTTTTTATTTGGTAATATGTCCGAGTTCTAAAGATAAGGAGTGGATTTTTAATAGTGGACCATATATGATGGGGGGCAAAGGTTTTGATCTTAAGGATTGGACTTCGAATTTCAATTTGAAAGAAGAAACTATTACAAAGACACCAATGTGGATCAAGTTATATAACCTACCACATGAGTATTGGAATCTGAAACCCTAGCCCAAATTGGAAACAAGTTGGGCACTTTTGTTAAGGCAGATGAGCATATTACAGAAAAGGATTATAGTATGTATGCCTGTATATGTATTCTATAGGAAGCTGGACACCCTCTTCCTAAAATGATCGAGCTAAGGACTGGAGAAGGTATATGGAAACAATCGGTGGATATTGAGGAGCATATAGAAATGTGTAAGGTTTGTAAAGGGTTGGGACATCTGGTGAATGAATGTTCAGTCCAACTTAAAAGAAAGGGATTGGAACAGGATACACTTACTGATATGCAAATACACCTACTGATATGCTTCTTAATAAGGAGGAGTCATTTGTTGCCAAAGATCCATATTTTTTGGAGTCGATGGTGCTGAAGAAGGATCAATTTAATGAGTATGAACAAGGGGTTGAGGATTCAACAAGTATTCTAGAAACTTGGTCTTTGGTAAGGGATGAGGTAGGCGGTCAAGGCTTTGAAGGTGAGTCGGTGGAGTTTGAAAATGGTAAAGTTAGTAAAGAGACTGAGAGAATTGAAGCTTCTTTGAATGCAGGTTCCTAGGAAAGAAATTCAATGCACAAGATGGATGGCGAGGAGAAGGATCAGTTGGAGATTATTAACAATAAAGGCAAAAAATACCTGATAATGAGTATTAAGAATCCAGTGGTAGATGAACTGAATGGTCCATTGAAGGGTACAACTATGGAGGATGAGATGAATCAGATGGGAGGAATGCCAAATCCTGGGGATGGTGATGGTAGGTTGTTAAGCTGGCTACCCCCTAAAGATAAATTACTAGAAAATGTCTTGCGGGGGAGAAATTTGGGGAAACTTGTTCAGTCAGTCAGAAAGTTTTAGAGAATCTGACGGTAGAACCAGCTCACATAATGGATGTTGATGCGGAAGATTCAGAATCCCTATTTAAAGACATACAAATTTCTCCTATAAGGAATATGGAAAGTTCTCTCGAAGAAGTGAAGGAGGATGGCAACTCTTTTGAAGAGTTATATTCAGACTTTCATTCAGAAGAAGAAGCAGAGGATGGTGATGATTTGGGTCTTACAACGATCATGGGCGTATGCGGGAAAATGTGGTGACAAAAACAAATAAACCGAATCCAAAAGACCCACACACCAATTTGAGACTCTTGGTGCAAGTATATGAACTAATTCAATTAGTTCAACCTCCCAAGGAGTATCCCATTGTTCTCTATCTCACAGAATCCCTAAAGTCAATGTTTTGCTCTCAGATCATCGAGCAAGTGACTTAGGAATGACAAATCCAAGAACGAGTGATATTTGATTTTATATGCATGAATGCATTCTAAGATATATATGATGTTAAAACTATGACTATTAAGCTAAATGCAGATGATGATATGATAAAAGATTAGCAAATTATCCTAGCATGATATACTATCCTAACATGAATATCTTATGATATGAAAAATCTTCCTAAATGCTATGATGATATTCTAACAAAGAGAGGCTAAAGTGTTTAGTAAATTAGACTATAATGTAGATGCATGAAACTTGGATATATGAAAAATGAAGAATGAGAGCTCTATTTATAGGGAAAATAGGGCAATGGATGGTTAAGATTGAATAATCTTAACAAGGGCTAGGATTGAAAGTTAATCAATCCATGTTTACAATTCTCACCAATGAAATAGTGACAATTGTCAACAAAGGGTTGCTTGAGAGGAGATGCAAGAAGCATTAAATGTCCGAGAAGACATGAAGGTTACCCTAGGAGGTAAGGGTTATCCAATTGATAAAGCTTTTACCCAAGGGGTAAACTCTTGTGCAAGGGTTAATAGGATAATCAAGGTTGAAGCCATGAATGCTTGATGAGACCCTTGGGTCAAAAGGATGGTTAAGTTAGAGGAAAGTTTCTAACCATGCAAGAAGGTTGAGTTAACCATAAATGGTTATGTAAGAGCCTTTAATGGTTTGGAAGACTTTTAGAGGTTAACCATTTGAAGACACAAAGCCTTTAATGGTTATTGAAAATGTTGGAGGCTTTTAGAAGTGACTTCTCTTTGCTTAGGAATGTGACAATAATTAGGAGATGAATTAGGCTAAATTGGAAGTGATTAGAAGAATCTAGAAGGGGTTTTAGGAGGCAAGTGGGAGATGTAGGAAAATGCAAGTGGGGGGAAAATGATTTTAATTAAAATAAAATTACTTTATTTCAACCAATATAGATGCAACTTGCATAAATGCAAGTGGGGGGAAAAGGATTTTAATTAAAATAAAATTACTTTATTTCAACCAATATAGATGCAACTTGCATAAATGCAAATGGGGGGAAAAGGATTTTAATTAAATTAAAATTACTTTATTTCAACCAATATAGATGCAACTTGCATAAATGCAAGTGGGGGGATTTAAAAAATAAATTAGATTTATTTATTTGCAAGGATCAATTTAATTAAAAAGGGAGAAAGGGGAATTAATTAAATAAAGTGATATATTTAATTAGAATCTAGAAAAGCTTTAGGTGAATTTAATTAAATAAATTGAGTAATTCATTTAATCAAATAGATGAAAAATGAAGAAATTAATTAAATCTTGTGGGGTTAAAATAAATATTAAATATTTATTTGGGAAAGTGGTCAAATTTATACGTCTACATTTTTCCCCTCTTTGAAGTGACGTGTGTGTACATGTTGATTCAAAGAATTTGCCGATATGCTGCCAAAGTTTGATTGATATGATGTTGTGTGTCGAAATGTCGATATGAAGCTGGTGTCGATATGAAACTGATATGAAGTTGATGTCGAGATTTGATATGATGCCCCAGATATGAAGAATTGATTTGATATGAAAAGTTGATATGAAGCTAGTGTCGATATGAAATTGATATTGAGATTTGATATGATAATGCCCCCTCGGGAGGTCGTTCATGCACTAAAGGCATGAATGATCTCTCAAAAGAAGAAGAAAGGTATTTGAAAGATAAAATATTGGATAGTTCATGACATGCACGGGTTTGATAAGATTGATTAGATTGATTGGATTGATAAGATTGATCAGATTGAGATCAAGTCTGGTTTTAGGAATGACACCTCCTGTATAAGACAAAGATGATCAAAACGTCTAGTTTCAGGAATGATATATCCTATATAAGACTTGATCAAAATGTCCGGTTTTAGGAAAGATACATCCTGCATAAGACATGATATATGAGAGTTGGATAAATGATGAAGATATGAAAGTGAAGAAAGATTCCACGATGATGCGATAGATATGCACGTGAGGGATGCAATGATGAATGTGAATAGATGATGATGATGGGATCTATCTTGAAAATGAGATGCCAACTACGAAAGCTAGTGTACTGAGAGGGGAGGGGTGAATCAGTACTTCAAAACTTTTCTCCAAAAACAATCTTACTGATAAACATAAATTGTAAACTGCTGATCTCATAATATAAAACTAACACATAATTATAGAAATAACATTCATACACATTTTACTCCATAACACAAATACTTTGGTTACGCAGAAACTCTTTGTTAGAGAGAAAAAATGTGGTGGGGATGGCACCCACAACTTCACTACTGCAATAATAAAGGTTGCTCGGTTACAGCTACATGTTTAGCTATTTCTGATAGCTTACCCTGTTAGGAGTATCAAGATCTTTAGATCTACCTTGCTAAAGGATTTTACAACACTTATACAAAATGCTGCACCTGGTTAAAGGCTTTACAATTTATAGACTTTGTTAGAGTCTTTTACCCTGTTAAAGGTTTATATTACAACTCAAATGATTCAATAAAATCTTTACAAATATCTGCAACTTTACATCTGAAATGTTGTAGCAGATTCTATGTGCTCAATATGAAATTACCTTGCTCATAGCATACCTCGGTAATTGATAAATCAACTCAGTAAACCCTTCCGTTTACTCTATCCCTTAAACCGTTCTCTGAATACTTTCTCGGTGACCTCTGAATATCTCTGTCAGTCGTAGCAGTCACAACTCAATGTGTCCTCTTATGATTTTTCTTTTTAACTCTTCTATCACACATGTCTATTTTTTTTGATTCTCAAATCACTTTGTATAAATAGATCTCTGCGATGGTGATCTTGTTCATGCTTCGATCTTACAAACAAAATTCATCGAATGAATAATCATAGAAATTATTTCATTGGATAAACTTCCTCAAAATCATACAAAATCTTCAAGTGCAATTTCCTATGTGATAACGGTTCCCTGTTCCTCGATTCTTGTAACACGTTTCCACATATGTGTCCAAGTTCATTGAATCTGGTAACACGTTTCTACTCGGTATAAGTTCTTTGCTGCTTGGTAGACATAGAACGTTACTCGGTAGACAACTTGGTGTATACTTAACTCTGTGACTCCTTTCTTCTGTAACCGACTTCTTTAGTGCTTACTGACTGAATATTTCGGTAGTATTAACCAACTAGAGTATATAGGATGACTTTGGACATAAAACTAATGACAAATTAGTAAATAATAACAATCTCCCCTTTTGACATTAGTTTGGTATGTTTGACAAAACTCCTTTCAAAGTCATAACTCAAAATCTATATACTTACAAAATTTGACTAGAATGACAGTATATACAATTATCAATGAATAGTAACATATTCAAATATATACTCCCCTTATCAATATACTACAATGCTCCTATGATCAATGCTCGGTGTTCACTGCTCTGTGTTCTATGCTCCCCCTGTCAAATTCAACTATACATTCAGATACTCTGTTCTACTCGGTATACTGTACACTCTTATACTCGATACATACTTGATATACTCCCCCTTTTTGACAAACATCAAAACTAGTTACCATTAGGTGGAGGCAACTGGTCAAAAATAGATTTATACTTTGTACTGGCGTTGGTGAGAGTAGTGGAGAGTGCATCTTTGACACTGTCCATTAGGGAATTCTGAGCTATAATATCAGCTAACAGTGAAATCAAACCATCTAAAGTGCTTCCCTCTTGTTGAGTGGATAAGTGGGTAGCTCGGTTGATCTGCTCTTGGACTGATGATAAGTGGGGAATAAATAAGGTCTGAAGAGTCATGATATCCATCCTTATTTTGTGCTCTTCATTGCGAAGTTCTAACTGTTGAGCCATAAGAGTTTGCAGCTTGGTATAGAAATTCTGAACAAAATTTGGCTCAGTGGTCAATGTATTGGAGAGATTGGTGATCTCTTGTTCAATAACTTCGGTCTTATGCTTGACATCCTTAATAAATAATGAAAATGTACAGAGCTTCTGAAATAAATAAAGAATATGTTTGAGTAAAGGGGACAACTCAACAATGAGTCTAACAAGCTTGAGTTTACCTATGGCAATTGCTTTCTACACTTCTTCAATCATTTTGGCAGTTAGCTCTTTGTCCTTCAACTTGCTTAGGTATTCTGATGCATCTACTCCTGATGCTTCTAATTTAGTGAGTAGCTCATCTAGTTGCACATGGATGGCAACATCTTTATTCATGGTAGCTTTAGGTAGCATGTCTGTCAATAATTCTTTAACCTTCTGAAGTACTTGGTTCTTCTTCTGAATAGCCATTTGTCTTTGTTGTTCTGCTTTGGCTTTACATAGTTCTCTGAATTCAATAAGTGCTTGCCCTTTTAGTTTTGAAATGTCAACGTTTGGTAACACAATAGGTTTTGACAGATCTACCTTGAAACTATGCTTCTTCACCTTCTTTTCTTTGGATGATGAGGCTTTCACCGATTGAACGAGTACAATGGCTTTGGAGGCTTGTTCACCCTTGGTAGGTTGCTTGGTAGAGGCAACACTTTTGTCGGTTTCCTTAGTCTCTAATGTGTCCTTCGGTGATTCTTTGCTTGGGGTCTCAGTGGCAATAGTTTCAGTGCATGCAGGTGCTTGAGAAGTCTGTTCCCCGGTGGCCTGAGAAGTAGATTCTCCTTTTGTAGACTGTTGACCCTCTTTGCCTTGATCAGTGACTTGAGGTTTCTCGGTTGAAACTTGCTAAGTTATAGGAGGATAGGACTTGACTTGTTCCAAAACCGATTCACTAGATACTAGTTTGGCATAAGCATTTCCTTCTATCATCTCTTGTTTCGGTGCCTCAGTGTCCATGACATCCTCATCTTGTTGAATAGTTGAAGCAGGATCTTGCTCGGTAATGTCAACTATTTCAACTTCACCTTGAGTTTCTTCAATCTGAATTCTGAAGATTTCCTGCCATTTTTCTTTTGTTTCCTTTTCGACTTCAAGATAAAGTCCTTTCATCATTTTCAAGGCTCTATGCTTGACTTGAAAGTTTGTCTGGTAGTTTTTCAAATGATTCCTAATATCATCTACCGACATGTCTGGAAAGAGATGTACTAAAACTCTTTCTCTTATCTGCTTCTCCGAGTCCATAGCATATTTCCATCTATTGTCAATGTGAGAATACAATGCATTTGGAAGAAAATTACTTACTTCCAATGGAACTACTCAAAATTTAAGAAGTGTACATACAACTGACTCTTCTATTTGTCTCTTTTCTTCTTATGTCTGGGAGTCATATTTTACATACCTGAATGACCCAAATCCACCATATTGTTTCAGTTCTGCACAAAAGTTGTCAACACTGTGTACATCTTCCTTGGTGTTTTTAACAATTTGAAATTTATTTTTGTCTTCAGATTTTGTGTCACTTGACTCCTTATTCAAAATGATTCTCCTGGTCAACTTTCTATAGGTCTTTGTAACTTTAGGCAATTCAATCTTTTTCTATTTCTTATTAGGTGACACTGCAGATGATCTAGTGTTAGGGCACTTCCCCTGAGGAGTCGGTGATACCTTTGGTGTATCCTGTTTCTTCCTTTTCAATATTTTTCCCTTTGGCAACTTGGTGCTCAGAGTAATTGCTCAGTTAGCACTTTGATCATTTTAGTGGCTTTCCTTGTAGCCTTCAGTACAACTATGCTCATTTTTACTTTTTCTTTGACCTCTTCATAGGTACCATACCTGATCTCGGTAGCATGCCTTGGAAGTGACAGAAAGACATCTATCTGCTTTTGGGAAATATCAAGATCCATCTCATAACCCATGGATGGTAGAGATTGAGTTCTAGGATCTACTGCATTGACATAACAGTAGTCGGTGTCTACTTCAAAACATATATCATTCTTATATTTTTCCACTAACTGAGGTGGGATTCTGTACCTGTTATGCATCTTTTCTTGAAATTTGCTGAAGTAGTCATCCATTATCTCATTGAAATTATCACCTAACTGATTGATAAACTCATTTATTTGATGGGTGATTGGTCTGTGTAACTCCCAAACTATGTTACCGATTGATGGGAAGAATTTCTGAAAATAGAAAAACATGCACTCTAAGAGTGACCCAAACTTTAGTGTGTTTGCCGAGTTATTCTTCTTAGGTTTCCTTATAGTGTTGAGATTTTGAAATAAGGTTTTCAACAACACTTCACATAGATCATTTTTCATACCCTTTTTCACAATCTTGTAAGCCAGATCTTATGCTGCACAAGGTACACTATTTTCTCTTGCCGATTGAAAGAAACAATAACCGATGACTCTAATTGCAAACTTTAGCTCTGCATCAGTAACATTATTCAATTTAAGATCTCTGCAATTAGACTCAACTCGGGTTAAAGTTATCAATTCGTTCTGTGAAATCATTTTCTGTGCTCGGGCATGGTCGTATATAGGGTATCCGGATATTATGTGAATGATCTCCTTGGTGATTTTGAACGGTTGCTCCTCTAACCACATAAAGTCATCATGAACTCTGCTCAAAACAAATTTTAACGATTGGGGTTTGAAGCCTCGAGGGTATGTTAGGGCTTCGATCAATCCCTTGACTTTGATATGCTCATACTTGCTATCTAGGATTCCATCGGTGCATAACTCATCATACATGTCTTTGATCTCGGTATGACCTAGCTCTTCAACATGACACTTAGTGTAGAATCTGACATCTTCAACCAATAGAACCCTATCTGGAATAAGAGTAAATGCAGTTTTCTCATCGGGTTCAAATGCAACTTTGGGAGGTAAGGAATACTTTAGTGAGGGCTTCTCAATAATCTCAACTACAATAGGTTTCTGCAACTTGGGAGCCATTTTAAACTTTGATTTCTACTAATGAAAGATCTTAGGGTTTTAACTAACTAGAAAATGATTTCGACTTAGTAAATATAATGCAGATACTCACAACTGATATTGATCGGTTAACTGGCTTGAAAATGCGTTTGAGATTGCTGTATAAATACCTTGAAATTCGCTCAAGAGTTGTTTGATCACCTTTGAATCGCTTAGCTCTGCTCTTTTGATAACTGGTAAGTGTAAAATGACCTCGCGAAGAACTTTAAGTACACATTTTACCTTATCGAGCTTTGTGCAGTTAGGTAAGAAAACATTAAATGCACTTGGTTCCACTAAATCGATTAACTTCCTTTTTACACTTTTACCGACTAGACAGGTTTCCTGCACTTATCGACTTCTCTAGTACTCCAAAAGACTAGATAGATTTTCAAACTTGCTAATGCATCTTAGCTATGTAGATTTTGAAATTAAGTACATGATAAAATAGGAACTGTTAAGATCTAACCTTGAGAGAATGCAACCCCTTCATACCTTTACTGATTAATTCAAAGTAGATGCACCTAACTCGGTAGGTAAGGTGCTTTCTTCATTTTCTGACTCAATTTCCTTTTTTTTCCAGATTTTCTGTAGTTTGATTTTTATTTCTTCAATATCTCCTCTGGGTTGATCTCTATAATCTTTAGCCAAGTGTCCAACTTTATGACAATGAAAGCATGCCATACCAGGATTTCTCCATGGTCTTCAGTGGTTCATTCCAAACCTTATCATCCAGTTGGCACTTATATGTCCATATCTTCCAAAACATTCACACCATATTCTTGTATTGTAATCCTATGGTACTATAGTATACTGTCAGTTAAGGTCTGTGTGAATTTAGTAGCTTCTATTATTTGCACGGTGTGAAGACCTCATATAGTTTTTCTACTTAAATCAACACTTCTCAGTACTGTGTCCATATCTATTGCAGTTTTTGCAAAACCCCTTGAATTTTGCCTTTTGAAAATTCCTAGCAGACTTTGTCCTACATTGTTTAGATGTGTGACCATACTTATTGCAATTGTAACTGTAGACACCTAAAATTGTCCAGTCTAATTAAATAAATATTTTATTTATTTAATTACTTTAGCCTAATTCTTCTATTAATTAAATAAATCTTTAATTAATTCATTTATCCTCTGCTAGCCTTATTTCTCATTTAAATAAATACATTTATTTATTTAAATTATCCTTTTCCTAAATTAAATAAATATCTTATTTATTTAATTGATCCTTATTCCTCTATTAATTGAATGAATCTTTATTTATTTAATTAATTAATTAACCTTTTCTACCCATGACACATGTCATTCATCTCTTAATTCATACACTACTTACCCTTTCATTATTTTATTATTTTCTTTACCTACCCTCTAATTATAGCCGACCTCCTTTTACACCTCTCAATCTTATCCCTCCATTTCATATTGTGTCTTCTATATAAGGAGATGCTTCCTTCATTATTAGACCCTAACTACCTAGCTAATGAATCAAGCTAACTACTACTTGGCATATGAGATCCTACTTGCAACCACATTCCGTTCTTTGTTGAGCTCTTATGCACACAAAATCTGAGAGCAAATATATCAAGCAAGATCAATGGAGATAGGAAGAATGGAGATTCAAAACCCTATTGGACATGTGATGGTATAGTCTTTGTGATTTCATTTGATTTACATTGTCTTAGGTAATCTTCATATGTTATGGTGGATCTTTGTTGTTGTTAGGCTAGGATTTTTGTGGTTGAATCTATTTAGTCTTTCAATATTGTTGTATCCATTTTCACCGTATACATTTTGGCACGCCTGGTGGGACTCTTGTCCCTTTTGCATTTAACATCCTTGTTGCAGATCTTGTATTTTGAAGTTATAGATCTGACATTTTCGACGACATTTTGGTATTTTCACATCTGCGTACTTTCGGATCGCGTTTTTGGTTTTCTGCCACGTTTGCAACATCTTGGATCGTGTCTACATCCTCGATAGTATTTTATTTTTGCAAATTCCGAAAACCGCGTCTGTGTTCCTTAGTCGCATTTGTGGTGTTTTTAAGCGTGTCTGTGTCCAGAAGTCGCGTTTGCATTTTGGAACCACGTCTGTGTTTCACAGAAGCGCGTCTGCGTCAGAGAGCCGTGTCTGTGTTTGGGGTAACCGCGTCTGTGTGCATTGATTTCATTTTTGGAGTTTTATTGATTTAGTTTTTAGTCATTTGGTTTTGTTTTTAGATTTGGTTTATTTTGAGCTAACATTTGCAGATCTAGCTAACGAAATTGGTGCAGCTTGTTTTGAAGGCAAAATCGTTTGGTTGAAGACCCCTATTTTCACAAAGTCTTTTGGATCTAAAATTTACCTAACTTGTGTGCTTGTAGGAAGGGGTGATTATTTCAAACAATCCAAACTACTAACAAATCTTTGTTGTAGGACCTTGGCAAGGGTTTTTGGATTTTTTTAATTGTGTGCCTTGTTTTCATAGACTAGCAAACACTTCAATTGGTGCACTAAAATTGAATCATTGTCTTTTGTGTCTTGAGCAATAGACTCTTTTTGTTTAATCTTTAGAGGGCCTGTCTTCCCGTGTGGTCATTAGGACTACTAGTGAGAAGAGAACGACCCAAGTGGTAGCAAAAGAAAAGCCATCTTCTTCCAAACCACTATAAATAACTGTATTCATGGTGAAAACTATGAATAACGTGTGTTGATTAGTTCATACCGACACTATGTCTCCCCATAAACCCATTTGATCAAATTTATTTGATCAGTTGTAGGGCATAACCCCTACCGGCTAGGAGCCTTCTGTATTTACAGAGCTGAAAGTGCCGCATGTATGGCCACACGAGTGGATGCCCTTACTAGCATATTTTTTTTTTAGAAGCCCAAATCCTTCTAGTTGTTGGGGCAGGAGGTCAGACCTCTTGTAGCGGCCCACACACATACGGTTCTTAGTAGAGATACAAATTTCGCCACGGGGAGTTTTCGTGGGGACTGATGCTTGGTTGACCGAGAAGTGAGTGCCGAGGGTGGAGCCAGTGAGGTCAAGCATCTAAGTATCCGCTCTGAATAGCATAGCCTCGGGGGTAAAACCCCATGTGGGATCAACAACTATTGTCTTGGCCAACCATAAGAATTGTGCTTGACTTATTTTGAACAATCAAGCATTCAAGACCAAACAACAAAACATTGTGTCTTTTGTGTCTTCAAGTGTATGCAAAACAATTTTACATGAAACAACACACTTTTTTTTGAGTCATTTTGTCTAGACACTTGCAAACATTGAGTCCTCATCAACACTATGTCCTCTTGTCACGAAAAACAGTCAAACATTCAGATTTGGTCACAAAATAACTTCACAGATTGGAAAAAATTGCAGAAATTTTGCAGAAACGTGTCTGTGTCTGATATAACCGTGTCTGTGTTGTATAGCCGCGTCTATGAAGGGAGCAACACGTCTGTGTTCTCAGTATCAACATTGTATTTACAAAGTCTCAGAATTGTGTTTGGGTTAAGCAGAACCACGTCTGTGTTAGGAAATCGCGTCTGTGCAGTATACAGGCACGTCTGTGTCCAGAATTGAAAAAACTTTTACAGTCCAGCAAACAAACATAGTCAGTTTCGGAATTCTTGAGCTTCCTAGGTATATCTTTGGGTTTTCATCTAGCAGTCAACCTGTCTTTGGGTCTCACAAAGTCCATCATTGCTTTACACCTTGCATTGCATACACAGTTGTCTAAACTTGAGTCAAAAGGTCACTTGCTTGTCCTCATCATACTTTGTCAACGCACTACATACAACAACATTTTGCTTAGTGGTCCCTCATCAAGGTCTATCACCTTTGGGTCTCATTTGGTTTTACTTAGAGTCAAGGTCAACTTACCTCATCAAGAGAAACTATCCTCTCTTTGGAAGCCACACCTACTCTACTACATACATACTTGGTCTTACACTTTGGACATTGCAAGTACACCTCAAATTCATTTACATTCCATCCAACTTTTGGTCTTCCATACTCTTTCCATTTTCATCTAGTCTCACACATCTTGGTCAAGACCTAGTTCATGGTTGAAACCCGTTCCCAAAGATCTAGGAGAGAAGCTAAAGAGGCTCAAGAGTCCCCAAACATGAGTTCCTATGAGTATGACAATGATATCTTTTTCAATTCTGCTCATACTAAATCACTTGACATGGATGCCTACATTCCAAATGTTGGGAACATGGACACTACAAACAACAATGATACACACAATGACAATATGGACAACTTTTCCGTACATTCAGCAGAAGTGGAAGACACCATTATGAATCCCCATTTCAATCGATTGGTTGAGGAAATAATGAGGAGAGATCGACAATATTTTCTACAAGTGATGGCACAAAGTGGAGCCAAGATCCCTCATGATTTTGACATGTCTCAAATAATGGAAAATCAATCTTTGCAACAAACTCACTCCAACATGGATCAAAGGAGGCCTAATAGTGGAGGCAATAGAGGACCACATATGGTGCCTGAATCACCATCATCTTTGTTTCAAAAACTAGAGGTCCCATACACACATGGCCAAGCATATGATACTCACCTTCACAGACCATCATGGAAGCCTTATGCAGAAAAATATGCTCAATCACATACCAATGCTAAGGATCAACCACCAAAGCAATTGGATATTCGAAGGCATGCTCAAAATTTGGACACAAGGAAACCCCGTGTCAAATTTGGGGACAATACGCTAGAACAAACTCATGACATGCCTGTAGAGTATGGTATACATGGACAAAGCAGATATTTCATTCCTCAACATGAATCTATACCAAGTGGTCCATATACGCAGCATCATTATAGACCTCCTCCATATGAACATGTGTATGATCAATATCATCCATATATGCAACATGCTCCTCCAATTGGTGCCTCAAGCATGGGGTATGGTCCAAGAAGTCGATCTCCACCTAAGAGCAATTTGGAGCAACAAATTAGGGACTTACAAAAGAAAATGGAGGACTTAAATACATCGAAGCCAATATACACAATGAGAGACATATGTCCTTATCCATTTGACAAGAGCATTCCAATGCCTCCTTTTCCTACACACTTTGTGATGCCTAAATTTGATAAGTACAGAGGCAAAGGGGATCCTAAGGCACACATAAGACAATTTTTCATAGCCTGCATTGAAGTTGCTTCAGAAGAGACATATTTGATGAGATTATTCCCACAAAGCTTAGGTGATCAAGCTATGGAATGGTTCTCCCAACTTCCACCTGGTATTAAGTCATGGGGTGACTTAGCAGAGGCATTTATTCAACATTTCTCCTACAACATAGAGACAGACATATCAGTCACTACTTTGTGCAACACCAAGCAAAAAGATGGAGAGTCTTTTTCATCATTTTTACAAAGATGGAGAAATCTAGCCAACAGATGCTCTTGTGAAATTCCACAAAAGCAAATGGTAGAAATGTTCACCCAAAATGTTAACAAAGACATTGGCTATGATCTAAGGAAAGCTTGTTTGTCTACCTTCAAGGACGTCATTGAAAAAGGATTAGCGACAGAAAAGGTCCTAATTGAACAAGGAGTCATTAAAATATTCAAAGAAAACAAAGATGACTTTAAAGGAAAAGATAAGCCAAGATTTTGGAATTAAAACAAGAACACAGTCAATGATGGTGTTGTTGACGCTAATATGGTGTGACCAAAAATTGTATTTTCTAGATCAAGCTCTACAAACAATCAGGTGAATACTCAAACAACTTCAAAATCACGAAGGAAGTATACCCCATTGGGAGAACCACTTGAGTCAGTTTTCAAGAAGCTAGTGGCAAACAAAATAATAACAATTCCAGATTTGCCTCCATATGAGCCAAAGGTTAAACCGAATTGGTGGAATGATGATGAGTATTATGAATTCCATAAGAGAAAAGGTCATAAAATAGGAAATTGTCTTCGACTGAAGAACATCATACAAGATCTTATTATAAAGGTGACATTGAGATCGAGGGACACTCATCCAATCAGGAACATGAGATGTTTAAAGAACCTTTCCCAAAACATGACAAGGGAAAAGCTAAAGCCACAAATGATCAAACCAACTATACCAGAGCATCTTATAACTATGATTCAACTATCAATCACATCTCGATGGAAAATTATGTCTCTACCATTATCATCAAGGACAAAACACCTGAGAATTCTACCCAAAGACCCAAGATTGTCCTAAAAGGCATTGGATCTTCTTCCGAACCTACCTCTGAATGTCATGTTACAACCCGTCAAAATAAATTCACTTTGCAAGGTGCTCCAACCAAGAACACCGCTTCCTCATCAACCAAACCTGAGTATGACCGTGTAGAACAGTTAGGGAAAACACTCACGCTTATTTCCATCCTTGAGCTCTTGCGCATATCTCCCGCACATAAAGCAATTCTTGACAAAATCTTGAGAGAAACTGCCGTTCCCACTGATCTGAACGTAGACCAGTTCCAAGCCATGGTGGGATACCTTTCCATTCCACACTCCATTACATTCACAGAAGCTGATGGCACCTCCGTAAGTCAGCCACATAATTCACCATTACACATTGAAGCCTTCATACACAAACATAGAATCAAATGAGTCCTGATAGATGGAGGAGCAGGTCTAAACATTTGTACATTGAGCACTATTAAGCAATTGGGATATTCTGACAAGGCTGTGAATTCTACAAACAAAATTACCATCAAAGCATATGATGATGAAGAGCATTCATCCAAGGGCATAGTCACCTTACCTCACAGAGTTGGGCCAATTACAAAGGATGTGGTTTGTCAAGTACTTGATCTTGATCTCACATACAACATATTGCTAGGACGTCCTTGGATTCATGAAATGAGGGTGGTCCCATCTACATATCACCAATGCATCAAGTTTCCTCACAATGGAGTTGAGATAACAGTTAATGGAGATCCTAATCCATTCATATATTGCAATAACTTGAGACCAAAAACTGAGACCATCATTCCCAGTAATCGCAAAGCTGTTCCTTCTTCTGCATACATTGATCCTGAGTCATTAAAACCTTTGACATCAAAACAAGGTGAACTTAGGGGCAAATTCCAGGACAAAGGCATGGGTGAATACACTTTGAATCAGACCATGTACTTACAACAAGTCATGAATTCACCAAAAGAATATGGAAGACCACATCCTAATAAGCAGGTATCTATCATTATACTCAAATGAGACCCTACTATTTTTCAAAGATGGGGTGAACTGGAAGAAGAAGACTTATACAAAATGCTTTACAAAGACCTTGAAAATGATACACAAGATCTCATCAGTATACCATGTGAGAAGTATGGCAAAGGGTTCAAGATTCTACAAAAATTTGGGTACGATGGCAAAAGCCCTCTTGGGTTAAGAAAGGAAGGCATCATTGAACCTTTACAACTTGAATTGACATTCAAAAAGGAACGCTCGAAGGGACTTGGTTTCGTGACTGAAAAGATAGAAGAAGCATTACAAATCAAAGATGCCAAAATTCAACAAGAAAATTGCTATTCCACAGACTCCAATGAATGGGAATGGGGTTCAGACAAATCCTCTAGTGACTATGAGCTCATCGAGACATTCAGAGAGCCAGATGAACCCACAAAAGAAGAGGAATTTTATGAAAAAATCAAAGTTGGTCAAGAAACAACCCCTGAGGAGTCCGCACAGTCTTTGTCTCTAGGTTTTAGGTTGAAATCACATAGAATGAGAACACTTATCCCAGAATGCGCTACTAGTGATGATAATTTGGATTCTTTCACGATCGAGACTGATGAGGAGAGTGCCAATGATGACCTTGATAACTACCTCGACATACCTGAATATAACTGCATCTTCACTCTTAGCCCCGCTAACTTCGAAGACATCAAAGGCCTTCCCCTTGTTCACCATCAACTTATTGACTGGGATCATGAAGGACCTGCACAGTTCGACACGTTCCAAAATGATGAAGCTTTTATTTACTATCTTGGCATACGAGATGATCTTCCCCCTGGGGACCATAAAGCAGGATACACTATAGAACTCAATAGCATGGCATATTTTGGTGAGGGTGTCGGATCTTTCAGTCGCAAAAATATAAAAATAAAAACAAACCAAGGGTCTTATGGCGAAAACCACACTGTGGCCCTATTTGACCCCAAAAAAGTAAAAAGAAAGGACGTATCTGAGGGTGAAAACCTCTCTGAGGCACCCGAAGATGGAAGGCTCGACATTCTCCCCGCATCATATGAAGGAAAAGTCATCCATGTTGGTAGAGGAGACTATCAAAATAAACATTGGTATAGAAGAAGTTCCACACAACATATTCTTGGCTCAATCTTTGCAAGAGTCAGAAAGGTCAAAATTCATAAGTTTCTTCACGGAACAACAAATCAACTTTGCATGGTCATATGCTGATATGCCTGGATTGGATCCCGATTTGGTAATGCACCATTTGACAGTTAAACCGGGGGTAAAACCAGTGAAACAGAAATTAAGAAAGTTGCATCCCCAAGTGGCATTACTAGTCAAAGCAAAACTTGAGAAATTATTGGATGTCGGATTCATACACCCAATTGATTATCCCGAATGGATCTCCAACTTAGTACCTGTCAGTAAACCAGATCACAGCATCAGAATATGTACAGATTTCAGAGACATCAACAAAGCTTGTCCTAAGGATGACTTTCCGTTACCAAATATTGACCTGATTGTCGATCTCACAGCAGGTCATGCGATGTTATCATTGATGGATGGATTCTCTGGTTATAATCAAACAAAGATTGCCTTTGAGGATCAACACAAAACAACATTCACTTGTCCTTGGGGAACCTTCTACTAGAATGTCATGCCCTTTGTGCTAAAAAATGCAGGCGCTACATATCAAAGAGCCATGACTACTATCTTTCATGATCTCATGCACGTTACTATGGAAGATTATGTGGACGACCTCTTGGGCAAATCAGTAGACAGAGATACACATTTGGATGTACTTTTAGTCGTCTTTGATCGGTTGGAAAAATATAAAGTAAGATTAAAACCCAAGAAATGTGTCTTTGGAGTAACTTCTGGGAAGCTCTTAGGATTCATTGTATCAAAAAGAGGAATCAAAGCCGATCCAGCAAAAGTCAAGGCATCCTAGAGATGCAACCACCAAGAACTATCAGTCAGCTTCGATCTTTACAAGGGAGACTTCAATCCATACGAAGATTCATAGCACAACTTGCAGATAAGTGCAATCCTTTTCAACACTTGCTACATAAAAACATCAAATTCAAATGGGATGATAATTGTCAACAAGCTTTCCAGGCACTCAAAAATTATCTTTTGAATCCACCAGTTTTGATGCCACCAATTCCAGATCAGCCTCTACTACTATACATATCAGCTACTTCAACAGCACTGGGGGCACTCCTAGCACAACAAGTTGCTGAGGGCAAAGAAAAGGCAGTCTATTACATCAATTGCACATTGGTGGGATATGAGCTAAACTACACACCAATTGAGCGCGCATGTCTCACTATGGTCTTTGCTTCACAGAAATTATGACATTACATGCTAACTCATAAGACTAAGTTGGTTGCAAGGATCTATCCGTTGAAATACCTTCTCAATAAAGCAACACTTACTGGGCAACTAGCCAAATGGGTGATGCTCCTGAGTGAATTCAACATCAAGTATGTGGACAGAAAAACAATAAAAGGACAAGCTATCGCAGATTAGTTAGCGGATGCTCCCATGATAGATGATGTTCCTCTAATTTTAGAATTTTCAGATGAATCCATTTTAACAGTGTCACATGCAAAACCATGGCAATTATACTTTGACGGCTCATACACACAGCATGGGGTAGGAGCTGGCATCCTCTTCATAACTCCTCAGGGGGATTCCATACCAAAATCATACTGCTTATCATTTCCTTGCACTAATAACATAGCGGAATATGAGGCATTAACAACAGGATTACGGATTGCTGTTTAGTGGAAGATCCAAGAACTTCGTGTTTTTGGGGACTCTCAACTAGTAATTCGTCAAGCAACTAATGATTAGCAAACAAAGGATGAGAAACTAATTCCTTACAAAAGAATGGTGGATGACCTAAAATGACATTTCACAAAGATAGACTTTGAGCAGATACCAAGAGAGCAGAATCAAGCTGCAGATGCCATGGCTACAATTGCTTCACTAATTGATCTACCTCTGAATGAGACCTACTATGAGTTCTTGGTGGATAACCTTTTGGTTCCTTCATATGAAATCACTCGTACTGAGACAATATGTGTCGTCGGTCCTGAGTCCCAGTTATATGGTTCCATTTTCACATACCTTCGTGACAATACCCTACCTCCTGATCTATCCAATAACCAACGTCGCACTTTCATTCGCCAATCTTCTCGGTACATCATTTTAGTCGATATCCTATACCGTCAAGGTCTAGATGGCACTCTTCTTAGATGTTTGGAAAGAGACGAAGCTCAGATTGTGTTACATGAAGTACATGAAGGGATATGTGGTCCACATTCTAGTGGTCCTACCTTAGCCAAGAAACTCATCAAGACTGGATATTACTGGCCCAGTATGGAAAAAGACTCATATCAGTTTGTCAGAAAATGTAAGCAATGTCAACTTCATGGAGACCTCATCCATGCACCAGCACAAGAACTTCAACCGATTGCGACTCCTTGACCTTTTTGTTAGTGGGGACTCGATCTCATAGGCAAGATTCACCCTCCTTCTTCCAATGGTTATAAATTTATTATCACTGTCACAGAGTATTTCACAAAATGGATCGAAGCCGTGCCTCTCATGCAAGTCACTGAAAAACAGATTGCTACGTTCATTCTCAACTATATCATTTGTCGATACGGTATTCCTATTTCCATTATCACCGATAACGGGCGTCCCTTCAAAAATTAGGCTGTTCGTGAACTCTGTGACCACTTCCATATTTCCCATCATTTCTCCACACCTTATTACCCTAAAGGTAACGGTCAAGCAGAGGCGTCTAACAAAATAATCCTTAAAATCTTAAAAAAGACAGTCGACGACGCTGGCCGTAATTGGCATATCCAACTTAATCCTGCACTTTGGGCCTACCACACAAGTGTCCACACACCTACAGGAGCTACACCTTATTCACTTGTCTATGGAACTGAAGCTATCTTTCCTATTGAGGTTGAACTACCCTCTTTATGAGTCTCCTTGCAAAACATCATCAGTGATGAAGACTATAGGGTCTCTCGCTTACAAGAACTTGAACTATTGGATGAATGAAGACAAACTGCTTTTAATTATCTCAAGGCTTATCAACAACGAATGAGTCATAGATACAATCACAAAGTCAAGCCTCACACATTTGAGGTAGGTGATTTGGTTCTCAGAGAAAACCCCAAAAATCAGCAAGACAGAGAGAAGAAGGGCAAGTTCGAACCAAACTGGCTTGGTCCTTACATCATTACAACAGTATATGGATCTGGTGCATATCAACTCTTAACCACAGAGGGAGAATCTTTGGAGGATCCTATCAACAACATGCACCTTTGCAGGTTCTACACATAGCTCTTTGGAATATCCTAATTCAAAAATACAAAAAAAAAATCAAAAATTTCAAAAATACAAAAAAATCAAAAATTTCAAAAATACAAAAAAAATCAAAAATTTCAAAAATACAAAAAAATCATAAAAAATAAAAAATCGTTACTTGGTGAAAACCTGGCAAACAGACGCCTTGTGATACAAAAACATTGAAAAACCAAAAAAGTAAATAAAAACATTTTTCGTCCAACGGTGAAAACCACTTCGGTGGCGTCCTGGGCAAGTACCATGGTGAAAACTGGGTTACCAGCGCCATGTGTAGAGACATTGCTCCTCCCTTCTTCAGGATTCAATTTCATCCTTTCACTTTGCACACACTCACAACCTATCCATTCATAATAAACTTACCCATTCCCATCATGGCTTGTTATTGATCTATCCAAGATTGGTTATCCTTTCATAATAAACCTCCCTTTTCACCCCTTTCCATTCATAATAAATCAGCTCCTATCTGTGGCTAAGGCAAATCCTACGTCTAGTAATGGGTGTGGAACTGAGAACATCACATGTTTCGAGGAATACAATTTCTTCCAATTTTCTTCAGTCTATTCACGCACAATCCATAATAAAGCAACAACTGCATCGTCGATCCGCAATAAAGTTCTATCTTCTTCGCAATAAAGTATCAGTTTCATGGATTCAATCAGTTTCGGATGAGATAGCAACAACAATGGGTTTCAACAAATCAAATCTTTCAGCAGACTTAGACAACATATGGTTCAGTGCTATCTATCCTTTTTGTGAAAATAAACATTGTGACCACAATCAAATACGACTTATACAAGTGACAAGAGACATTAAACTTGAGGACTGTAGTGGATGTTGGTGTCGAGTCTTGGTTTCCTTTTGATTTTATCTTTTCTGGTGACATGTCTTTTAGCTTTTCCAGGATGTCTTTGACTAGAGATTCTATCTCCAGGATGTCTTTGACTAGAAAGGCGAGGATGGGGTATCATCACCTATTTTTCTTTGCTGTCTGTGGATTGTCTCTTAGTAATGCTATGACTTGTCCAAGGATATGAGGACACTGTGAGTCTAGTATGAACTGGGGCATTCCTTGTTTGCGACTGTCTTATCTCCATGCAAACAGGTACAATGACTTTTTGGGTCGAACATATGCCTCGAATGTCATAACCTACTTGCCATAATAAAGCTCAATGATGATAACGCACAAGAAGCTCTTTCACATTCATATCTTCTATCTTCCATCCCCATTTCTTTATTGACTTCTATCGTCCTTCTCGAGTCCGCGTAACCCGCTATCACATGACTGAGTATAATGACACGCCAAAAAATATTTGCATTTCATGTCGTTTGCACCTGCATTACCACATATAAGCATTTCATATCTACATATCGATATCACAATTGCATCACATCCTGCATGCAACACATGTTAGCACATTTTACATTCTCATCATGTAAATAGTATCTGCATTATCATATTCATCTGCATTTCATACATTCACATTTGCATATGCATAACATATAAAACATAAAAGAATAAAAATATGGCATTTCATCATGTACATATTTGCATCCATATCATAACCATCACATAGAATCATACATCATGAAACATAACCATCACATAGAAACATACACCATGAAACATCTCATCACATAGGTACACATGCATATAGCTGCCGCAAAGATGAATCATCTCATATATATAAATCAAAAGTGTCATGATACAATGATGTCAAAATCATACAAAATGGTACAATACTGATACATAGGGAGCCCTCTACGGCTATGATGAACTCCCTCCCTCGGAGCCGCTGGCCTCGACGGAATCTGAGCCTTGGAAGGACCCGCCCCAGGATCATCCCTCCCGTCCCCCCTATCTGGTGGTGGTGGAGGACCCATAACCCCACCACTGGATGCCTGTCTCCTCTGGCTCCCTCTTGTAGCTATCGCTGTCCGTGATGGTCTATGGAATCTCCACGCCTGCTAATCTGGTGGCACTACACAATAATATAGATCCCGCCAGTAGCCTATCTCCTCTCCTGTCTATAGGATAGGCATATCTAGCCCCTGTGTCCTGTGCCACCTACCTCCCAGCCCTCAGTGCTGTCTCAGCCTCTGTGTAGTGCTGAATGGCCTGGTCCCACTCCCACTCAATATCTCTGAGCTGTCTCCTCAGTCGATCCCTCTCCCTCTCCAGCTCCTGGATCTCATCTGCCTGTCCTTGGCAGATCTCCCTCAGCTCAACCAGCTCATCCTCCTCTGCCTGTGGCTCCCCCTGTGCCTCTGCCTATGGCTCTGCCTGTGGCTCCCCCTGTATGGGTGCCTATCGTTGTGCCTATGCCTGTACCGGTGGCTGTACCTGTACCTGCCTCTGTCCCTGTCCCTGCACCTGTTTGGGACCCTATGCCGCTGGCACCTGTAGCGGCAATCCATCGCGACCCCTCACAATCCGAGCCTGTCTGTCCTCTCCACCCTCCCTCCATGGCACCACCCTCCTCTCTCCAACTGCCCCTTACCTCCTCTGTCAGCCTCTATCCCCAACATCTCCATCATCATCCCCATCCCCACCACCACCTCCATCTAGCGGCTCTCTTGGATCTGTCTGGCGTGGGAATGGATGCTCGACTCAATACGTTGTGTACTCTGCATGTAAGCTGACATCCTCGATCTCTAGCCACATATCCTAGGGTAAGGGCATCATCTCCACTAGCTGTGTAATAGCCTGATCATATGATAGTAACGACCCAAAGTGCGCCTGATCCCTGACCATCCGCGCGTACATACCAGAACCCTGTGGCATCCGCTGGATCCTGCCAAACTGCCTGCCCACCCTGTCAATCAGCTACCTCTCCAGTACATAGGGCATCCGCCCAATCAGATACTTGCTCCGGAAGGTGTAGGTAGCTCTACTACATCATCCTCCCACTGCTCGCATCCCAAGTATGGCCTCCATATCACCATATCAATCTCATCTATAGCCCGCAGTCAGTACTCCAACCTGCCAATCCGTGGCTGCGAGGTGATCATATCGTACAAATGCATGAAATTGCATCCGTGACCTCTGCCCTTGAAATGTATTAGTCGTGTCACTGGCAGATGCTCATAGGCCCACACCTGTAACAACGTGACTTTGCAGCCCAATCCTACGGATCCATGATAAACAAATTGATGAAGCTCATAGTATAAGTGTGCCAGCACACATGGTCCCCAGGCATATCTGGTGTGCTGTGTAACCAGTGTCTCCATTGTGCTCCCCCAACCCACAGCCAACCCTCGTGTTGCTCTGTCTAGACACAAGAACCCACTGATCACTCCTCCTACCATTGCTGGTAGTGCTAACCCTATCACCGTCATGGTGTCCCATGCCACATGTCCTACCCTCATCTCCAATCTCGGATCCTGGAACACTCATCTCAGGGCATCCCTGTCTCCATCTCGATCATAAGGAATCAACTCCCCATCGATCGGTATCTGTAGAATCCTGTATAGATCCTCTAGGGTGACTGTCATCTCCCCCATCGGCAAATGAAAAGTGCAAGTCTCAGAGTGCCACCTCTCCGCCAGTGCAGTCAGCAACCCCATGTTCGCCCGAAACTCAGGCACATACATAATATGTCTCAATCCCATAGCCTCAATCGTAGCTTGGTCCTCGGCTGTCAACTCAGGTCGTAACCTCTGAGTCGATGGGAATCTCTCCTGTGACTCTAGCATAGGCAGATACTCCTACAGTTAATCAAATCAATCATGTCAGTCATAGTGGCATTCACTGTTCATCACAAAATGCTACTTTTTATCCTAGTGCTTATATCTATCATATGACACTCTATCCTAGTGACACTCACTATTCATCACAAAGTGTTGCTATTTATTCTAGTGGTACTCCCTGTTCATCACAAAGTACTACGTGTTTTGCACTCCCTGTTCATCACAAAGTGCTGCTCGCATTTGCACTCACTGTTCATCACAAAGTGCTGCTCCTATTAGTACTCCTTGTTCATCACAAAGTACTATGTCTTGGTACTCACTATTCATCAGAAAGTGCCTTGACCTATCCTATCCTAGGGCCTCTGCTTGAGTGAATCCTCTTGAGTAGTTTCCTAATTGGCAATGTATGTTCTATCACAAAATTGTCAATCCTAGGCCTATTTGCTATCCTAGTCTTCCCTAGAGGACCTACTTGAGTGTATCCTCTCAGCAGCTTATCCAATCGACAGTGTATGTTCATCACAGAACTGCTGATTTGACCTAGAAGACACAAATTCACATTTTTGGACACAAACGCGCTTTCATGACATAAACGCGCTTAGAGACTGCATAAACGCACCTGCCTAGCACAGACGTGCTTGAAACACATAGACATACCTATGCTCTCCATAGATGCACCTAAAAGACACAAACGTGCTTGCCTAGCACAAACGCACTTGCACAACGCAGACGCGATCGCATCCTACACAGACGCCTTTTTCGACACAAACGCGCCTAGCACAAATACAGACGTGCCTAGCCAGCATAGACGCGCTTGGCACCAACATAGATGCGCCTACATGTTTTGGACATTTTTGACATTATCCTAAATGCGCATTTATTGCACTACCTAACATGCATTAATGACATCAATTAATGCGACAAAGTACAAGGAGGTTTTGTGGTACTTACTGGCTCTCCTGCCTCTGCTGGCCTCTGGAATCGGCGAACGCGGTCGAATCTATGAACCAAAGCCATCACTGCTGACTGCTGCTGCTCTTTTCTCTCTTTACACTCTAATCTCTTGGAGGTGTAGATGACAATGAGGATGTATTTCCCTCGTGGTCTATCTTATAGACTGTCCTAGCCCTAGCCCTAGCCCTAGTCTCCCGAGTCAGTCTTCTTTATTCCGTGACTTTGTCACTTTATCCGGTCAGTCCATTCTATCCCGTCTTTCTTATCGAGAGATTGTTTGTGATCTTTTCAGACGTTTTCATCCAATCTCTCGAGGGGGCATATCATTCCAATCTTGAGATAACTTTGTATCAGTTCATATTATCTTCTTTGAAACAACGCAACAAGCTACATTGTCTCAAAGAGGGGCAAAATGTAGAAACCTAAAATTGTCCAGTCTAATTAAATAAATATTTTAGTTATTTAATTACTTTAGCCTAATTCTTCTATTAATTAAATAAATCTTTAATTAATTCATTTATCCTCTGCTAGCCTTATTTCTCATTTAAATAAATACATTTATTTATTTACATTATCATTTTCCTAAATTAAATAAATATCTTATTTATTTAATTGATCCCTATTCCTCTATTAATTGAATGAATCTTTATTTATTTAATTAATTCATTAATCTTTTCTACCCATGACACATGTCATTCATCTCTTAATTCATACACTACTTACCCTTTCATTATTTTATTATTTTCTTTACCTACCCTCTAATCATAGCCGACCTCCTTTTACACCTCTCAATCTTATCCCTCCATTTCATATTGTGCCTTCTATATAAGGAGATGCTTCCTTCATTATTAGACCCTAACTACCTAGCTAATGAATCAAGCTAACTACTACTTGGCATATGAGATCCTACTTGCAACCACATTCCGTTCTTTGTTGAGCTCTTGTGTACACAAAATCTGAGAGCAAATATATCAAGCAAGATCAATGGAGATAGGAAGAATGGAGATTCAAAACCCTATTGGACATGTGATGGTATAATCTTTGTGATTTCATTTGATTTGCATTGTCTTAGGTAATCTTCATATGTTATGGTGGATCTTTGTTGTTGTTAGGCTAGGATTTTTGCGCTTGAATCTATTTAGTCTTTCAATATTGTTGTATCCATTTTCACCGTATACAGTAACAATAACCATCAGACCTAGTGACATTCGGTTGCTTACCTTTTCTAATTTGGCACATGTTGGTAGTATGTCCTTGTTTTCCACAGTAGTTGCAGATAGACTTCTTTCCATTGATGTTCTCCTTGTTTCCAACTTGCTTTGATGATTCCCCTCTCTCGGTGGTGTTGATTCCTTTCTCGGTAGAGTTTTTTCTTTTGTAACCGAGTCCTGCATCTTTGTTGGGTCTTCTTATATTTAGTTGCTCATCCAACATACTTGATGCTTCATAACTTTTCTTCAGTGTTTCTTTTGATTTCTTCTCTACTTCAAAGTCATTGGTCAATCTTGATAATTCAAGTTTCAATGCTTGATTCTCATTTTCTTTTAGATTTGCTTCATGATGTGCATAACCCAATTGATCAGAAAGATTATGTTGAATTCCAGTCATTCTTGTGATTTCACATTCTTTTTTAGACATCAATGCTTCTAGCTATTGTTTTTCCCTTTCCATGCCTCTTATGTTATCCTTAGCTGTTCTTAATGCATCAAGATTTTCAATCATCTTTGTGCTGAAATGTTCATGTTCTCTTTTCATTGCCTTCAGTTGTTCAGTCAGTGCTTTGTTCTTTTCTTTCAGTTCTCCAATCATTTCTTCAGTCTCTTCTAATATACTATTCTCAGATGATGTCTCAATTTGTTCCACCAACTCTTGTGAGTCCTGTAAATCATCAGACAACCTTCTTCTGACTTTCAATTATCTTTGCATTTGTCTCTGCATATCTGCAATCACTTGGTTAACATGATCCAATTTTTCTTGAAGATTCACAATCCTCTGAGATTGTTTGTAGCCTTCCATTGATAAGATCCTTCTCTTTAGGCTGTTAAACCCTTTTTCCAAATATACCAATTGTTAGGTCCAACTAGGAAAGCTAATGTACTGAGAGGGGAGGGGTGAATCAGTACTTCAAAATTTTTCTCCAAAAACAATCTTACTGATAAACATAAATTGTAAACTGTCGATCTCATAATATAAAACTAACACATAATTATAGAAATAACATTCATACACATTTCACTCCATAACACAAATATTTTGGTTACGCAGAAACTCTTTGTTAGAGAGAAAAACTGCGGTGGGGATGACACCCACAACTTCACTATTGCAATAATAAAGGTTGATCGGTTAGAGCTACATGTTTAGCTATTTCTGATAGCTTACCCTGTTAGGAGTATCAAGATATTTAGATCTACCTTGCTAAAGGATTTTAAAACACTTATACAAAATGCTGCACCTGGTTAAAGACTTCACAATTTATAGACTTTGTTAGAGCCTTTTACCCTGTTAAAGGTTTCTATTACAACTCAAATGATTCAATAAAATCTTTACAAATATCTGCAACTTTACATCTGAAATGTTATAGCAGATTCTATGTGCTCAATATGAAATTACCTTGCTCATAACATACCTTGATAATTGATAAATCAACTTGATAAACCCTTCTGTTTACTATGTCCCTTAAACTATTCTTTGAAGACTTTCTCAGTGACCTCTAAGTATCTCTGTCAGTCGTAGCAGTCACAACTCAATGTGTCATCTTATGATTTTCCTTTTTAACTCTTCTATCAGACATGTCTCTTTTTTTTTATTCTCAAATCACTCTGTATAAATAGATCTCTGGGATGGTGATCTTGTTCATGCTTTGATCTTACAAACAAAATTCATCGAATGAATAATCATAGAAATTATTTCATTGCATAAACTTCCTCAAAATCATACAAAATCTTCAAGTGCAATTTCCTATGTGATAACGGTTCCTTGTTCCTCGATTCTTGTAACACGTTTCCACATATGTGTCTAGGTTCATTGAATTTGGTAACATGTTTCTACTCGGTATAACTTCTTTGCTACTCGGTAGACATATAACGTTACTCGGTAGAAAACTCGGTATATACTTAACTCTGTGACTCCTTTCTTCTGTAACCAACTGCTTTATTGCTTACTGACTGAATATTTCGGTAGTATTAACTGACTAGAGTATATAGGATGACTTTGGACATAAAACTAATGACAACTTAGTAAATAATAACAATATCCCCTTTTGACATTAGTTTGGTATGTTTGACAAAACTCCTTTCAAAGTCATAAACTCAAAATCTATATAGTTACAAAATTTGACTAGAATGACAGTATATACAATTGTCAATGAATAGTAACATATTCAAATATATACTCCCCTTATCAATATATTGTAATGCTCCTATGATCAATATTCGGTGTTCACTGCTCTGTGTTCTATGCTCCCCCTGTCAATTCAACTATACATTTGGATACTCTGTTCTGCTCGGTATACTGTACACTCTTATACTCGGTACATACTCGGTATACTCCCCCTTTTTGACAAACATCAAAACTAGTTACCATTAGGTGGAGGCAACTGGTCAAAAATAGATTTATACTTTGTACTAGCATTGGTAAGAGCAGTGGAGAGTGCATCTTTGAGACTGTCCATTAAGGAATTCTGAGCTATAATATTAGCTAACAGTGAAATCAAACCATCTAAAGTGCTTCCCTCTTGTTGAGTGGATAAGTGGGTAGCTCGGTTGATCTGCTCTTGAACGGATGATAAGTGAGGAATAAATATGGTCTGAAGAGTCATGATATCCATCCTTATTTTGTGCTCTTCATTGCAAAGTTCTAACTGTTGAGCCATAAGAGTTTGCAGCTTGGTATAGAAATTCTAAACAAAATTTGGCTTGGTGGTCAATGTATTGGAGAGATTGGTGATCTCTTGTTCAATAACTTTGGTCTTATGCTTGAAATCCTTAATAAATAATGAAAATGTACAGAGCTTCTGAAATAAATAAAGAATATGTTTGAGTTGAGGGGACAACTCAACAAAGAGTCTAACAAGCTTTAATTTACCTATGGCAATTGCTTTCTGCACTTCTTCAATCATTTTGGCAGTCAGCTCTTTGTCCTTCAACTTGCTTAGGTATTCTGATGCATCTACTCCTGATGCTTCTAATTTAGTGAGTAGATCATCCAGTTGCATATGGATGGTAGCATCTTTATTCACGATAGCTTTAGGTAACATGTCTGTCAATAATGCTTTAACCTTCTGGAGTACTTGGTTCTTCTTCTGAATAGCCATTTGTCTTTGTTGTTCTGCTTTGGTTTACATAGTTCTCAGAATTCAATAAGTGCTTGCCCTTTCAGTTTTGAAATGTCAATGTTTGGCAACACAATAGGGTTTGACAGATCTACCTTGAAACTATGCTTCTTCACCTTCTTTTCTTTGGATGATGAGGCTTTCACCGGTTAAACGAGTACAATGGCTTTGGAGGCTTGTTCACCATTGGTAGGTTGCTCGGTAGAGGCAACACTTTTGTTGGTTTCCTTAGCCTCTGATGTGTCCTTCGGTGATTCTTTGCTTGGGGTCTCAGTGGCAATAGTTTCAGTGCATGTAGGTGCTTGAGAAGTCTGTTCCCCGGTGGCCTTAGAAGTAGATTCTCCTTTTGTATACTATTGACCCTCTTTGCCTTGATCAGTGACCTGGGGTTTCTCGGTTGAAACTTGTTGAGTTACAGGAGGATAGGACTTGACTTGTTCCAAAACTGATTCACTAGATACCAGTTTGGCATAAGCATTTCCTTCTATCATCTCTTGTTCCGGTGCCTCAGTGTCCATGACATCCTCATCTTGTTGAATAGTTGAAGCAAGATCTTGCTCGGTAATGTCAACTATTTCAACTTCACCTTGAGTTTCTTCAGTCTGAATTCTGAAGATTTCTTGCCATTTTTCTTTTGTTTCCTTTTCGACTTCAAGATAAAGTCCATTCATCATTTTCAAGGCTCTATGCTTGACTTGAAAGTTTGTCTGGTAGTTTTTCAAATGATTTCTAATATCATCTATTGACATGTCTGGAAAGAGATGTACTAAAACCCTTTCTCTTATCTGCTTCTCCGAGTCCATAGCATATTTCCATCTATTGTCAATGTCAGAATATAATGCATTTGGAATAAAATTACTTACTTCCAATGGAACTACTTAGAATTTAAGAAGTGTACATACAACTGACTCTTCTATTTGTCTCTTTTCTTTTTCTGTTCGAGAGTCATCTTTTACATACCTGAATGACCCAAATCCACCATATTGTTTCAATTTGGCACAAAAGTTGTCAACACTGTGTACATCTTCCTTGGTGTTTTTAACAATCTGAAATTTATTTTTGTCTTCAGATTTTGTGTCACTTGACTCCTTATTCAAAATGATTCTCCTGGTCAACTTTCTATAGGTCTTTGTAACTTTAGGCAATTCAATCTTTTTCTATTTCTTATTAGGTGACACTGCAGATGATCTAGTGTTAGGGCGCTTCACCCGAGGAGTCGGTGATACCTTTGGTGTATCCTGTTTCTTCCTTTTCAATATTTTGGCCTTTGGCAACTCGGTGCTCAGAGTAATTGCTGCTTCTTGAGCTTGAGATTCTTCCTCAATTGTGAGTTGATTACTCTTTATAGGAGTGGAGGTAGAACCTTCTCCAAATTTCTCAGTTAGCACTTTGATCATTTTAGTGGCTTTCCTTGTAGCCTTTGGTACAACTATGCTCATTTTTATTTTTTCTTTGACCTCTTCATAGGTACCATACCTGATCTCGGTAGCATGCTTTGGAAGTGACAGAAAGGCATCTATCTGCTATTGAGAAATATCAAGATCCATCTAATAACCCATGGATGGTAGAGATTGAGTTCTAGGATCTACTGCATTGACATAACAGTAGTCGGTGTCTACTTCAAAACATATATCATTCTTATATTTTTCCACTAACTGAGGTGGGATTCTGTACCTGTTATGCATCTTTTCTTGAATTTTTCTAAAGTAGTCATCCATTATCTCATTGAAATTATCACCTAACTGATTGATAAAGTCATTTATTTGATGGGCGATTGGTCTTTGTAACTCCCAAACTATGTTACTGACTGATGGGAAGAATTTTTGAAAATAGAAAAACATGCACACTAAGAGTGACCCTAACTTTAGTGTGTTTGCCAAGTTATTCTTCTTAGGTTTCCTTATAGTGTTGAGATTTTCAAATAGGTTTTTCAACAACACTTCAGATAGATCAATTTTCATACCCTTTTTCACAATCTTGTAGGCCAGATCTTATGCTGCACAAGGTACACTATTTTGTCTTGCTGATTGAAAGAAACAATAACTGATGACTCTAATTGCAAACTTTAGCTCTGCATTAGTAACATTATTCAATTTAAGATCTTTGCAATCAGACTCAACTCTGGTTAAAGTTATCAATTCCTTCTATGAAATCATTTTCTGTACTCGGGCATGGTCGTATATAGGGTATCCAGATATTATGTGAATGATCTCCTTGGTGATTTTGAACAGTTGCTCCTCTAACCATATAAAGTCATCATGAACTCTGCTCAAAACAAATTTAACCCATTGGGGTTTGAAGACTCGAGGGTAGGTTAGGGCTTCGGTCAATCGCTTGACTTTGATATGCTCATACTTGCTATCTAGGATTCCATTGGTGCATAACTCATCATACATGTCTTTGATCTCAGTATGACCTAGCTCTTCAACATGACACTTGTGTAGAATCTGACATCTTCAACCAATAGAACCCTATCCGGAATAAGAGAAAATGCAGTTTTCTCATCGGGTTCAGATGCAACTTTGGGAGGTAAGGAATACTTCAGTGAGGGCTTCTGAATATTCTCAACTACAACAGGTTTCTGCAACTTAGGAGCCATTTTAGGTTTCCTGCTTTCTAGCCCGATGAGTAGTCTGACATTGGTTCCCTAGTATGCTGCGATCCCCGTTTGTTGTTTGAATGCTAAAGTGAGAGGAATTCTGCCCCCAGTTATGGATATTTGTTGATGTGGATATATACGTTGACACCAAGCCATGGTGGGATATGATATGGATAACTTTTTAGATAATCAAGGACAATGACTACGCTAAGTATGCCCGGGATAATGCTGCATGTATAAGTGTTTGGTTATGGCTATTAGTTGAGACTAAATGGATCAAAGATATGAGTAATGATAGATAGAGTAGCTATTCTCTCACAAATAGTGCCTGTTGCCAGGTTTTCACCACTTGTTTTTATTGCACTTTTTTTTTGTTGTATTTTTTTAATTTTTTAATTTTTTTTTTGCTTTTTTGATTGATCCGTGCATTGGACGACTCAAGTGTAGAATTTCTTTAGATGGATGCTGTTGGTTGGTTTGTCGAGAATGTTCCCTTATTAAGTTGACAATTGATAAGCTCCAGATCCATAGGTTGATATGATGATAAAGGGTCCCAACTAGTTAGGTTCAAACTTCCCCTTCTTTTCTTGATCTTGCTGATTTCTGGGATTTTCCTTTAGGACAAGATCACCGACTTTGAAAGCCCTTGGGATGACTTTGTGATTATAGCTTCTGCACATTCATTGATGACATGCCTTGAGATGGTCATAGGCATGCTGTATTTTTTCATCAAGAAGTTCTAGTTTGTGCAACCTGTTTACTCGATATTCCTCATCTGGTATGAGGCCCTTCAAAGATACTCAGAGAGATGGGATTTCGACCTCAAGAGGTAGAATTGCTTCTGAACCATACACCAATGAATATGGCGTAGCCCCTGTAGGTGTCCTAATGCTTGTTCTGTAGGCCCAAAGTGCCGGATTGAGTTGTACATGCCAATCCTTGCTAGCATCATTTACTGTTTTCTTGAGGATTTTCAAGATCGTTTTGTTTGATGCTTTTGCTTGGCCATTCCCCTGCGGGTAGTATGGTGTGGAGAAGCGATGTTGGATTTTGAATTGTTCACATACCTCTCATACATATTGATTCTTGAAAGGATGTTCATTGTCTGTGATGATGGAACTGGTAATGCCATATCTGCAAATGAGATAATTGAGGATGAATGACGAGATCTGTTTTCCAGTTACAGTGGTCATCAGGACTGCTTCAATGCACTTGGTGAAATACTTTGTGGCGGTGATAATGAACTTATGCCCATTTGAAGAGGAAGGATGAATTTTCCCTACCAAATCAAGTCCCCATTGACAGAAAGGCCAAGATGTGGTGAATGGTTGCAGCTCCTGTGCTGGTGCATGGATAAGGTTGCCGTGAATTTGACATTTAGGACATTTATTAGCAAATTGATAGGACTCTCTTTCCATTGTCAGCCAATAATATTCCATTCTCAGAAGTTTCTTGGTGAGAGTAGGACCACTTGAATGCACACCACAGATACCCTCGTGAAACTCGTGTAAGGCAAAGTCAGATTCATTACGATCGAGGCATTGAAGAAGAGTACCATCTAGACCTCGGCGGTAAAGTGTGTTAGCGGTTAAGGTATAGCGGGCGGCTTGTCGGATGAAGCTATGTTTTTGGTAGCGAGATAGGTAGGTAGGGGGAGTGTTGTTTTTGAGATAATCATAGATCATCCTGTATAGAGGGGAATCAAAATTGGTTAGGGCATAGATGACTTGGGATGCAAAATTGTCATAGGTTGGGGAAAACAATTGCTCTAACAAGAACTCATAAGGACTCTGTTGATATGGAATTTGCAACAGTAAAGCGATAGTGGCTATTGCATCAGCAACTCTATTGTCCAATCTTGGGATTTGCTCAAAGGTGATGTGCATAAAGTATTTTTTGAAATCATCCACCATTTTCTTGTAAGACATTAGCTTATCATCCTTTGTCTGATAGTCATCGTGTATCTGGTTGATAACTAATTGAGAATCCCCATAGATTCTCAATTATGTGATTCTGCATTCCACAACCATTTTGATTCCTGTTACTAGGGCTTCATATTCAACAATGTTGGTGCATGAAAACATTAGTCTATAAGATGTTGGAAGTGTGTGCCCCTCTGGAGTGATGAACAAGATGCTGATACCCATCCATGATGTGTATAGGATCCATCAAAGTATAGGGTCCATTGCTTGGATGTGACAGTGAGTACATCCATGTCCGAAAATTCCAACTACAGTGGTTATTGGTCTGGTAGTGGTGCTTCTGCCAGTTAATCCACAATTACCTGTCCTTTAATAGCCCGATGTTCTATGTACTGAATATCAAAATCACTTAGGATCATGACCCATTTACCTAATCTTCTTGTGAGAGCGGCCTTGCTAAGTAGGTACTTGAGAGGATCGATCTTTGCTACCAGCTTGATTGTGTGGGCTAACATATAGTGGTGAAACTTTTGAGAAGTAAACGCCACTGCTAAGCAAGCCTTTTTGATGAATGTATAATTTAGTTCATATGCATTCAAAGCCATGCTGGTAATAGATAGCCCGTTCTTTTCCTGTTGGATCTTCTTGTGCTAGCAATACCCCCAATGATACTTATGTTTTTGATATATAGAGAATGAGTGGCTTGCCTGCTATCGGAGGTACGAAAACTGGCATATTCATCAGATATTGTTTCAGTTGGTGAAATGATTTCTCACACTTGTCTTCCCATCTGAAAGGTATATTCTTATGAAGTAGATGATTGAATGGGAGACATTTATTTGCTAGCTGAGCTATGAATTGTCTGATGGATTGCAACCGTCCCTACAAAGATCTGAGTTGGCTAATGTTTTTAGGAGGTGGCATCTCCATGATAACCTGTACCTTTTTTGGATTTACTTCGATGCCCTTTTTTGATACAATGTAGTCTAACAATTTGCCGGATGTGACCCCGAAGACACACTTCTTAGGGTTTAGTCTGACCTTGAATTGCTCCAATCGTTGAAAGATTTTATCTAGTATGCCCAAGTGTTCTGCTTGGGTGAATGATTTAGCTAGTAAATGAAGCACATAATCCTCCATGAAAGTATGCATCATGTCATGGAAGATTGTTGTCATGGCACTTTGATAAGTTGCCCCAACATTTTTCAAGCTGAAAAGAATGACGTTCCAACAATATGTTCCCTATGGATAGGTGAACATAGTTTTATCTTGATCCTCCGGGGCTATCCTGATTTGATTATAGCCAGAGAAGCCATCCATTAATGATAACATTGCGTGGCCTGCTGTTAGATCCACAATAATGTCAATGATTGGCAAAGGAAAGTCATCCTTCAAACGTGCTTTGTTGACATCCCTAAAGTTTGTGCATATTCTGATACTTTTGTCGGGTTTTGAAACTAGTACACTATTTGAGATCCATTCAACATAGTCTATAGGTCGGATGAATCTGACATCTAATAACTTCTTTAGTTCTTCTTTGACCAATAATGCCACATGTGGATTCATGTTTCTTAGTTTTTGCTTGACAGGTTTAGCTTTAGGAGTGATGGATAGGTGATGCATGATTAGATTCGGATCTATCCCTGACATGTCAGCATAAGACCAAGCAAAATTGATTTTCTTTTCCTTGAAGAATTTGATAAAATCTGGTTGTTCTTCTTCTGTGAGTGATTCTGCCAGATGTATGGTTTTGACTGCTGCTTTAGTGTCGATGTTTATTGATTGAGTTGGCTCAATCAATATTGGTGACCTTTCTTGATAATGTTCAGGAAGAGTTTCAAGTCTCCCATCTTTAGGTGCCTCATAAAGGTTTTCACCTTCAGATGTGTCCTTTATTTTGACTTTTTTGTGATCTAATACTGCCATTGACTGGTTTTCACCATTAGATCCTTTGTTTATTTTATTTTTGTGATTGAGAGACTTGACATTGCCCTAATTGCAGATATCATTACTTTGTTCACTGGTGGAGCACGATTCTGGGTTGACTAAGCACAGGTACTGGATAATGGATTCATCGTTTGGGAATATTGGTATATCATGATGTTCGAGTTCTTCCTAGTCTAGGAGATCAAGATATATGAGTGGTAAGGAGTCATTTGGTGGGTTAAGATTAGTTGTTGTAAGTGTCATGATAGAGTCATTGTTATAGTCATTTGGGATACTAGTGAGAGCTATGATATTTTTGAGTTCTTTGATGGTATTATCTTCGATATTGCGTTGTTCGTATTGTCGCTGCTCATTCTCACTAGCCTCATAGATATGTCATGGTTCGAATTCAAGTGGTCAAGATTCTGAGCTTAGTCCCTCGTGAGAAATGGGTGTGTATGTGTCGATTGTATCCACCTTAATGTCTTTAGTAACATCAGAATAACTACCCCACTCATATTCATTGGAATCGGTTTCAAAATCATTGTCCTAGGTTATCTTGCTGTATCTGATAGGTATGTTGTCTGGTGAGAAAAGATCACTCAAGATTGACACCAGTTTAGCAGCTTTTTCTGATTCGGGATAGGTGCTGGTTTGTACTCTTTGCATTTGTTCATACACTGTTTCCCTTTTAACAATTTCTTTAGGTTGCGGCTCAACCTTGGTTTGATCAGGTTCTTGTACATGATGTACTTTCTTATAAGAAGCTTAATTTTTTTGAATGGTGAGTTCTTCTTGGCATTTTTCATTTTCTTGATGCTTTTGCTCCTTCCTTGTCATTTTTACTTATTGGTGTAGTGCTTCCTTCCATGAGTCTTCATTATATTTTTTCTTTGCTCTCCACTGAGGTTTTTGCTGGTAATTTTGTTTCTACCTAGGCGGAACATGTTGTTCATACCCAAGCCCTATTTTTTTTTGTGCAGATTGTGAAGGAAGTTGCAGGGGTTCTATAATGCCTTCTTGGCCCTTGCCAATAGGTCCTTTTCTTTTGTATCCCATTCGTTGCATGATCTAAAACCCTTTTCCATATTGCTTTGTTGGTATGACCACTTCTATGGTAGCAACTCTGACTTCTTCTTCATCCTTGTATAGCCAGCTAAGGATATCATTCTCTTCTGATTCATCAGCCAGTGTGCCCAGTTGGATAAATTTACCATCAAAATTGGTGATGGGTTGTGTTGCCTGATGTATTGATGTGGAAGGTTGTCCATAAGATTTTGGTGATGTTGGCAATTTAGATAGACATAAGGGTTTAAAATAGTACTCCCCCATGCCTTGGTCCTTGATTTTCATCTTTTGTTTGAAGTCTATGGATAGAGACTTGAGTTATTCTTGATGATTGGATGCTGAGGAATATTGGGCCTCCCTGTTATGTGGAACCAGGATATCTTGAGTTGCCCCCATAGAATTGCAATACTGAAAAGGGTTATTATCTGCAGATATTGAAATTTCCTGTCCGTTGTAGGGGAACTTGATACATTAATGGTACGTGGAAGGCACTGCTTGTATTTCATGGATCCATGGACAACCCAATAGTATATTATATGTCAAGTCTATGTCCAAGACTTGGCACATGGTGTCTCTTTGTACATGACCTACCTGAATGGGTAATATTACAGTTCCCTTAGATGATCTCTCTTCATCATCATAGGCTTTGATGGTGATTTTATTTTTTGGATCAATAGACTGCTCAGACAAGCCCAATGCACGGATAAGCTTTAGAGTACAGATATTGAGACCAGCTCCTCCATCGATTAACACTCTTTTTACTCGATTTTTATAGACTAAGAATTTGATATGGAGTGGGGTGTTATGTAGATGATTCAAGGAGACATCATCGTGTTCAGATAAAGATATGTTGTGTGGCGCTGTCATATGGGACACCATGGCTTGGAATCAATCAATATCCAGATTATTCAGAACAGTTGTTTCAATAAGTGCTTGCTCCAAGATATCCTTTTGTTTTGGCGAAAGTTTGAGTAACTCAAGTATAGATATCTGAGCGGGAGTTCTCAGTAGTTGATCAACCAAGTTATATTGAGTCTTGGGGAAAGTTGTCGATGTTGATGTGTTCCTTTTCAAGACATATTTCTACGCTCTGGTTGTCATGTTTATTGACGCATGTTCTTGCTTGTCTTTGATTTTTATGATATTTACTTGATTGTCATATGTTGATATGTGATTGATGGTGTTTTCGTATATGTTATTAATACGAGCTCCCTTGGTATTGTTTGATGTTGATGCTCCTTCGTCATAAGTTGGAAGAGGATTTTTGAAGGCTTCATGGTCACTATTGGTTTTATGACCATCAATTATTAAATCTCCCTTGTCTATCATGTATTGAACTATGTTCTTCAGTCTCATGCAATCATTTGTGTTATGCCCTTTGTTTCAATGAAAATCACAATAATGTGAGTCATTCCACCAGGGCGGTTTGACTCGGGGTTCAAATTTGCTTGTGGACGGTAATGTGATGATCTTATTTGCCAACAACTCTCAAAATGTTTATTCTAAGGTTTGTCCTAATGGCATGTATATGCGTTGATACGAAAAAGTATTAGTGTTGCCTCTTTGGTTTGTGTTGTTTCCTTGGTTGGTATTGTTGTTGCCTTGATTTTTGTTGGTGTTTGACGTTGAAGCTCCTTGGTTGGTATTTCGCTGATAAGTGTTAGTGTCTTGATTAGCACTCTTTTGATCATTATTGGATGGTGGGTTCCCTGATAAAGTCAACACTGGTTGTTTAGACTTCACATTGTTGGCATCAATAATTACCCCATCATTAACAATGTTTTTGTTCATTGTCCAAAATCTGGATTTGTCTAAAGTGTTTCTATTGTTGTGATTGTTAAAGGTGTTAGTGTTTGACGAATTAACATCTTCCTTAAAGAACTTAAATGTTCCTTTTTTGATGCAAGCTTCCTCTACTTGGATACCATTTTCTATCAATTTTGTAAAAGATGGTATGCATTGGAGTTTGAGTTGATAACTCATCTCACTATTTATATTGTTGATGAAGATTTCCATCTTTTATTTTCCAGGCACATCTCGGGGATATCTCGAGACCATGTGCCTCCACCATTGTAGAAACACCATGAATGTTTCATTGCTATTTTTTTTTGTGTTACACACATCCAACATGGTGATTGTGTGTTTAATGTTATAGGAGTATTGTGTTATGAATTTGTTTACCAACTCATCAAATGATCAAATGGGAGGTGTAAGTTTAGATAACCACTCCATTGTTTTCCCTCCCAAACTTCTTGGGAATAATCTCATTAAGTATGTGTCGTCGTGAGAAAACTCTAAGCTTATGGTACAAAATTCCTGAATGTGATCACATGGATCACTCTTACCATCATATTTGTCATAATTTGGTATATCTGAATTTGGGGGAAAAGGTACCATGTTCAATCTCCTATCAAAAGGATAAGGGCAGATTTTGTCCAAGGAGTATCGTACCGTGGTTCCTTGTTGCATGTCCCACATTTGTCTTTGCAATGTTTGGAGTTGTTGTGTAAGAGAAGCCATGGGTGCATCTGTCCTTCGATGGAGAGCTTCCCCTCATTCATTAATATTTTCCCGATTGCGGCCATGGTCTTGTTCATGGGTGTTGTCTTGGTTGCGTATGTTTTCTTGATCACATGCCTCTTCTTCTCTTTGTTGTTCGTGATAGGCATAGTTTCTTGATCCTGTTCTTGGAATTCTCTCATCTATATTCCTTAGGTTTTCTATATCAAAATCTTCAGGAATGTTGACAACTTTGCTAGTTAGCATGAGTAGATATTTTTCCTTATATGCTTCTATAAGTCTTTCTACGAGTTTTTGGAAAGACGTGTTCTCTTGACATTCTTGGAGAAGTTCTTCGGTGATCTCTGTTTCTGCCATATTTGAATACTCATCAAAAGGATTGGACAGTCTACTACCCATACTTGATTCTGGTTGTGATTCCTTCTTTTTATTTCCCTGAGATCGAGTGACAACGGATATTAATATCTCTACCATGATGAATTCTTCTTCTTCTATTGGGGTTCTCGGTGGAGTTGGTGGATCAAATCGAGCTTTGTTGTAAGTGGTAAGAAATTTTAGAAACAAGGCGGGGTTAATCCTTCCTCCACTATTAAGGCATTGGTTGAATGCCGCTTTTTGAATGTAAGCCCTACTTCTCAAAGGCTCCTTGTGAAATTCGTTTGTTTTTCCTTGGATATACAATCACATATGACACAAGAATGCGGGATATGATGTAAAGAGTTGACGATTGATATAGAGAAATTTATTCCTTTTGATAAGTGTCTTAGAACTAGGTTATCTCTTCTTCAACTTAGTTTTTTGATGAAGACTTCTTCTTCTCAAAATATGAGGAGTGGTCATACACAAATGATCAAATATTGATATTGATGTTGATGTTGGATATGGATACTTTGTTTGAGAACTCAAGTTTACTTTATCAAGTAGAGGTTTATTTTGATTCGCCTCCATGATAAAGTGTGTCAAATGTTATGAGTCAAGTTTCCTGATGTAGAAACTTAATTTGACAACTTGAGGACCTAACTAGGTATTGTTTTGATAGGATTCATTGGATGGTGGAACTTTGATCACTTGTTTTGATACTCTTTAATTTTGTTGGATGAAATCTAATCTTAAGCTAGTTGATGATTTGAAAACTTTTCTAAGATTGCTTTGTTGGATTCAGAATTTTCTCACTTATGATCCTTTTTGAAGTTTCGTTGCTAGATTTGTCAGAGGACCCAAAAGGGTCTCTGAAACTGTTGATAAATTTTTTCCAAAGTGACTGGTTTTCTCTACGTTTTTCACTAATTTTGACCATGTGCTAAGAAAAAGATCTGATGCGCTAAAGGATGTTCTCAACACGCTACAAAATGTTTTAGATGCACTATGATGCCTTTCCCACGCGCTATTTTAGACTGTTTGATAATAAAATTGATGAATAGGTTATGCACTAATATGTCTCTGTGACGCACTGATATTTGGTATGAAAGTGCTATAATATGCTTTGAACGCACTAGGATGATGCTTGTATGTGCTACAGTGATGCTGAAAAGTGCCATATAAATTCTCACCAGTATGATACTGGTCATGCACTAATTTGAGTGATGAAAGCACTAAGTGTTCGTTTGAATGCACTACTAAATATTTGAGATGCGCTAGGCTGTTGCTCCTATACGCTAACTGTCCCGATTTCTCCATTTGATGCTTTTGCTGTGATGTTGAAAAATAACACTTGTGATTTTGATGGATGATTTCCTGAAAATGACTTGAAAACATGACATATAGAAGAGATAACAACTTCTCTATGCTAAACAAATAGTGTATGTTCTTTTGAGGATGTTTTCAAATCCCCAATGTTTTCACTAGTTTGTATTACAAAGAAGATATAAAAAGAAGACTCTTTATTCAAAGGTCATCAACAATATCATAGCCCACTAGTCTCGATACTTCGTCAGCTCAAACACCCTTGTCACCCCCTAGGGGGCACCTATTTTTTTGCCTTTTGCCAGAAATTAACCCAAAGTGAATTGCTTCACAATTGAGTAGTGATCTTGGGAGATATATGGTGAGAGGTCTTGGGGGCGGATTCTCCCCACCCTTGCACTATGATATTGCTAATGTTTGGCAACTGACTCGGTTCAAAGTTTCTAATGCTAAGGTTCGTAATCAGGCTTTTGTTCGGTCTTCAGTGATAAACTCCCTTGGGAGGCTTCCTAACCTTTAGAACAAAGGCTTTATGTATCTTAAAGATACTGGGGGAAGACTAATCACTGAGAAAAACCGTTGGAGGGGAATTTCGTCAGCCTCCACATTTGATTATAGTGAGTTAGAACACTTGCCGATAAAATTTGTTTCCCACTTAGGTTGTTCATCTCTCATCGGCCATTAATGGCACCCTAAGGGCAACTCGGGAGGGCAAACCTTTTAAAGGTTTTAAGTGCTTGAAGTAAAAGAAATCATGAAAGGGTGGTTTGGTTTTTTGGTCACCCAATTAAGGGGAGAGCATATACCTTCCACTTTCAAGACAAGGCAAACAAGTGTTCTTTTTAACTTTCAAGGAAATGATTAACTAAGATCTATTTTGGAGATGTTGCTCTAACAAGCATGGTGTTCTTTTTACCCCACAAAGAAATTTGTTGTCTAACTAGGAAATTGAAATCCTGGTCAACAAAAGTAAAGCACGATTACTTGAAATGGAAATCGCTTTGCAAAATAAATGGAAAAATTGATTGCTTTTTACCTTTGCAAGAAAATGAAAATTTGTTGTTCTTTTTATAGCCCAATTGAAGTGTTTTCCCTAATCTTGCAAGAAAGTAAATGTGTTTTATTTGTTGCTCTTTTTACCTTGCAATGAGATTCCTATTTAATTCCAAAAGAAAATTTGATTTGTTTTAAGCCCAAAATAAAATGAGATTCTTTTTAACCCAACTTGAAAAGCTAGAAAGAAATCAAAATTTCTAAATCTAACTCCTCCAACCAGCAAGAAATGATTAGTAACCTGCAATAAAAAGAAGTTAGTGAAAAATCAAAACTTTAGGTGGGCTTACACAAGCCTAATTTTTCTAACTCTGTTACAAACTTTCTTTTTCTCTATCAGAGTTATGCACTACACTTCTGCACAGATGTGCTACATAATGGTATAAAAGCACTAAACGATGACTCCTATGCGCTACTATGATGCCTAAATGCACTACGCTAATACTTCTATGCATAAAAAGGAAATAGAGAAGGTTATGCGCTAAAAGGAAGTTCAAAAGCGCTAGAAGATGGGTCCTATGCACTAAACAATGCTATGAATGTGCTACTATTTGCCATAGATGCGCTAAAGTACTCCCGATGCGCTAAAAGGGTATTCCAATGTGCTTGTGATCCTTAGCCTACACAAAAAATGATGTTATTTATGGGGACGTGCCCCACGGTGGGTGCCAGAAATGTATGCGAGAAAATGTGGTAACAAAAAAGAATAAACCGAATCCAAAAGACCCACACACCAATGAGACTCTTGGTGCAAGTATATGAAATAATTCAATTAGTTCAACCTCCTAAGGGGTGTCCCATTGTTCTCTATCTCATAGGATCCCTAAAGTCAATATTTTTCTCTCAGATCATCGAGCAAGTGACTTAGGAATGACAACTCCAAGAATGAGTGATATTTGATTTTATATGCATGAATGCATTCTAAGATATATATGATATTAAAACTATGATGATTAATCTAGTATGAAGATGATGATATGATAAAATATTAGCAAATTATCCTAGCATGATATACTATCCTAACATGAATGTCTTATGATATGAAAAATATTCCTAAATGCTATGATGATATTCTAACAAAGATAGGCTAGAATGTTTAGTAAATTAGACTATAATGTAGATTCATGAAACTTGGATACATGAAAAATGAAAGATGAGAGCTCTATTTATAGGGAAAATAGGGCAATGGATGGTTAAGATTGAATAATCTTAACAAGGGCTAGGATTGAAAGTTAATCGATCCATGTTTACAATTCTCACCAATGAAATGGTGACAATTGTCAACAAAGGGTTTCTTGAGAGGAGATGCAAGAATCATTGAATGCCATAGAAGCCATGAAGGTTACCCTAGGAGGTAAAGGTTAAGGTTAGGTTAGGGTTATCCAATGGATAAAGCTTTTACCCAAGGGGTACACTCTTGTGCAAGGATTAATAGGATAACCAAGGTTAAAGCCATGAATGCTTGATGAGACCCTTGGGTCAAAAGGATGGTTAAGTTAGAGGAAAGTCTCTAACCATGCAAGAAGGTTGAGTTAACCATAAATGATTATGTAAGAGCCTTTAATGGTTTGGAAGACTTTTAGAGGTTAACCATTTGAAGACACAAAGATTTTAATGGTTATTGAAGACTTTGGAGGCTTTGAGAACTGACTTCTCTTTTCTTAGGAATGTGACAATAATTAGGAGATGAATTAGGCTAAATTGGAAGTAATTAGAAGAATCTAGAAGGGTTTTAGGAGGCAATTGGGAGATGTAGTTAAATGCAAGTGGGGGAAAAAGGATTTTAATTAAAATAAAATTACTTTTTTCAACCAAAATAGATGCAACTTGCATAAATACAAGTGGGGGGATTTAATAAATAAATTAGATTTATTTATTTGCAAGGATCAATTTAATTAAAAAGGGAGAAAGAGGAATTAATTAAATAAAGTGATTTATTTAATTAAAAGCTAGAAAAGGTTTAAGTGAATTTAATTAAATAAGTTAAGTAATTGATTTAATCAAATAGATGAAAAATGAAGAAATTAATTAAATAAGATTTAATTAATAGGTGGGATGGGGTTAAATAAATATTAAATATTTATTTAGGAAAGTGGTCAGATTTATACGTCTACAATGGGCATCATGGATAAAAGATCTCTAGACCAAACTATTACAAAGAAATTGAAATCGTTAGTAGGAGAAAAAAAGAAGAGGGGACCAAAATTAGCTATAGTTAAGTTGGAGATGGCAAGGTGTGTAGCAGGTCCAAAAAAAAGTCCTATCGTGGAATGTTAGGAGCTACAATGCCCCTGACAAGATTTGTTTGATCAAGCGATGTTTTGATCAAACGAGAACTGAAATAGTGATTTTATAAGAGATGAAGTTAAATGGAGTAGATGTAGATAGATTTATTAGAATCTTTAAAGAGTGGAAATGCAACATTGTTGAGTCAGTTGGAGTGTCAGGTGGATTGGGCATCCTATGGAAAGATACAGTGGTGGACATTCAAGTGATTAGAGCCGAAAGATATTGGAAATGGGTAGAGGTGGTGAGCTAAAATAATAGCTCTTTTATTTCTATGATTGATAAGTTTTTCCTATGTTTTAAGTTGCATATTGGGACATTGTTAAAGTCATGTGATGTATCAGAGTTTTGATTATGTGCATTTTGAATGATAGCCAAACCCATTGAACCCTGTATTGTTTTTTGACTTAATATTCCTATAGCTATGCAGATTATTATGGTAATATCATGCGTGGATGTATAAATGTTGTGATTAATGGAAATGAATATATATATATATATATATATATATATATATATATATATATATATATATATATATATATATATATATATATATATATATATATATGCTTGTATGTTCTAACCTTTAATGTAGGAGTAAATAAGTTGCTGCAGAATCGGTTGTGTTAAGCTAGATGGAGAATTACGCCATGAAAACACTTGGAGACATTTCGGGGCGGTTGAGAATTTAAAATAGTGGAGAAGATGGTGTTAAAGTGAAGCGGAAAAGGAATAGCGAGGCGATACCAGACTCATTTATGGTTGTCTCCAGCAAGCATCAATCTAGTAAAAACCGCTATGCTATATTCTTGGTTGCGGTTTAGTAAAGTCCCACGTTCTCTGTGGATTGACTTCTTCTCCTTACTGTAATAAATGTTCTCACCTAGTTTCATGGGCATGATCTAAGTAGTTGAAATTTTGTTGTAACTTTCTTATAAATAAAGACCCGCACCTCTTCATAGAGGTTAGACAACGTTTTCCAGAATTAGAAGCATTTATTTTATTTTATGCATTGTATCGACTTTTGGAAATAATGAATAAAGGCTATGTTATTCTAAGCATATAGAATCATTTTGAAGTATGGATACACCCATCCAAGGGGGCCGACTTGGTGAGTATTCCTGTGTAATTGTTAGATTAAGTTTCCTTTTGCTGTAGTAGATGTTCTAGCAACTGTTTGTTCCTGCAGCCACTGGAACCAGATCTTGTGATTGTTCTCGCAACCAAAACAAACAGATTAATTCCTGTTTGTTAGCTTTGAACTTAGTTAACAATTATTTAGTTAGAATCTTCTGTTAATGTTAAGATTTCCTGTAGCCATTCAGTTCTAATATTTTTCATTTGTTTATTTTAGATAGACTTAGTTGCTGCAATAGTGCAGAATGACTTTTACCAGAACTTAGTGCATATACAATGCAGACCCATTTCAAGTAATACATCCCTGGGTTGACAAGTAAATGAACCCCAGTCATGGAAATGATAGCTACTTAGAATGGATGACCAATCTTTGAGTTAAGACTTTAAGTCTAGTTATTGTTCTTATTGGCTAGGCAAACATTTTTGGCGTCATTGTCGGGGATGGTGTCAAATTAAGAAACTGCCATATTTATGAATTTTTAAGTTTTCAGTATAGTTGGTTTTGATAGTTCAATTTGTTTTAAGTAATTCTCATGAATCTGCATGCATAGATGAAGAAGAGATGCTCAAGGTAGATTAATTCCTAACCATCCTGATCATACAATTATCAATCATATGAAGCACCAGATGTAAACCCTTTTACTGCACTTTATCAAGCCCCAAATAATTTAAACCCTCTTGCATTTGAACTTTCCAAGAACAACCTTCATTTCCTCTTTGGACTGCCTGAAGAGGACCCTTATCCGGTAACTGCTCCTCAAAGACCAATGCAAGGAAATAATCCACCCCCCGGTGGGAATAACCCACCTCCACCTGTGAACCCAACATTTGAGTTCTCCATTTTTGATTTGCATGATAATGCTAACCTCAAGAATATTCTAGCTTCTTCTCTACCTAAATTTTATGGACTGGTGACAGAGGACCTCGATACTTTCTTGTTTGAATTTGATGTCCTCTGTAGGAGTTATGATTACACTACAAATTCCCATAGACTTAAAATATTCCCTGCCACTTTAAAAGAATCAACTTTGAGATGGTTTATGAGTCTAGGGAGTTGTACAATCAATACATCGAATGAGATGAAATAGTTGTTTCTTATGAAATATAAATATTATTGTAGAGGGATTGATTGCCATGGGGATGCTATCTTTAGAATGACACAAAGGGAGGATGAGAGTCTAGAAGATTATCTGGAGAGATGTCTATTCAGTGTCAAGAAGTCCAAGCATAGTACTTTAAATGAAGACTCTCTTAAATTGATATTTCTGAGAGGGATCAGTGATGAATGCACAAATGCTTTAGACCTTATGGGAGATGGTGATATAAATCAATCAACATGGAATGACATTGGCCAAATTTGTTAGAAGTATTCCAGATCCTCTTCTAAGAAGAATAGGTGTTTCAAGCCGAGAGTATCTTCATCAATATCCAGTAATGGAGTGTCACAAATAGATCTCAGTCACCTTTTGAAGGATTTTAAAGAGGATATCATAAACAATATGGCTACTCAATTAGACACACTTCAAGCTAAGAAGTGTAAGGAAAGAAAGTGCGGAAATACGCTTCCCTAATGTCAATTTGCAGGGGAGAACAAACTAGTGTATACAAAATTTCAACATTTACAGAATATGGCACAAGCATGAGCATACACAAATAAATAACACAAAGATAAAACACATAGAGTTAATGTGGGAAAACCCTTTCGGGAGAAAAACCCACCACCAACAGATAACAACTTTATTAACAATATGTCAAAAATACAATAAAGTCCACTCTGCAGACTTCCTTCACTCTATCATACAATCCTTCCAGATGAAACAAAATGGCATGGGTCAAACTACAATTGCAGATCACTCAATTGCTCTTAGTTCATCAACATTCATCAGTTCACATTCAGCTTCAAATACCAGACTGGTCGACCATTACATCTACTCGAGACGGTTGGGAAGTCGAACTGTTTCTGTTGGTCTGCAATCATGGAAAACCAATTATCCCACATGCCGCAGAAAATTAGGTCGGTTCGTATTCATATACACCGACGAGACTAACTTCAGTATCCGAGTGTTCACCTTTTTGAACTTCGGTTCCATTGCACATCCGCGACCAGTCTCCACTCCATCAGCCATCGAACAGACAACAAGCATGTTACTCCTATCTCCCGATAAACCGGTAGACGACTCCACCAAGGCAACTCCAAAACCGGTCGGCTCCTTCGAACCATCGGGATAGCCTTCAACCGGTAGATCCGACCTCCCGATGATACCCGATCATCGAAAGCAACTCCATCGTGTCATCGGCCAGATAGATGAAATGTCACCCCGATCTCCAATAACTGGTAGGCGACCTTATCGGCTCATAGGAACCAACACTACGATGTTACCCCAATCCTGCATTGTTATCCCAATAACCTAAGGTGGTCTCATCGGGTCATTGACACATGCCCAAAACTACTATCTTGATAAGCAAAGCACTCCGGGACAAATAGAGCAGACTCATCTGGACTTCCGCATAACTTAAAAAACGTTGACCCGATTATCGATATCAACCCGATAACCAAAGACGACTTCATCGGGTATCGGCTTAACTCCAGACCAGAACCTTTGATAGCCGATGACAACCCAGGCCACCTAAGATAGCTCCATCAAGTCATTAGCACAATGTTGATGCAGTCTTCCCGAAAGCCAAAGTTATCTTGATGACCGAAGTCGACTTTGTCGGGTCATCGGGATAACGTCAAACCTGTTCCTTCGAGCTCCTATGGAAGAGGATACATCGACAAAAGTTAACCCGATCAATATGAACAAATGTCAAGTGAATTAGAGGCACATTTCCAACAAGAAGAAGCATGAGGAAGTTGATGCAATGCTTGCAAAATTCTATCCACATTGTAGACAAAAGAAGAGAGACTGCAGATTTAAGATGGTTGCAAATCTTGAAGTTCCAAATTTCAAGACAGTACAAGGAGATGATGAACAAATCTTTAATGTTTCTCAAAGAAGGCCAAATTTTCCAAGACAAGGTATGCCTCCTGATCCACTTTCTTTTTCTGGTTATACTGGAAATTCCTATGCACAAAATAATTAGTGGCAACCTCCATATGCTCAAAATTTTGGAAATTATCAAAATTGGTATAACCCTCAAGGCAAAGGGCAAAATTTTGCCAATCAAACTCCACAGTGGCAACAACCATAAGGAAATTGGTCTAAATCTTAGGGACCATGGCAACCATTCCAAAGGAATTGGCAAGCTACTCCTCAATGGAGAGGAAGTCAACAATGGTCAAATTAGTCTTCTGGGTATCAACAGCCTGAACAGTCTCAACAACCTGCTATAATGCCGCCTCTTGCTACTAATGTAGTTCCACCTAAACCCACACAACTTCCCACTCAACCCATGCCAAATCCTAATAGCAAGCCCCGACAACAACAACAAGTTTATTCAACTGATCCTAATAAATATCCAACATATTCTCTTTCTATAAGTGATATTCACCTTAGATCTGGGAGAACTTTGCCTAACCCGTCCCCTCCAGTTATAACAGAAGTACAAAAGGAAAAGGAAATATCTAGTCCAACAACCCAAATTCCTCAGAATCAACAAATACCCCCATTTCCTCAAAGGTTGCAAGCTGAAGAGATTCATCAACAAGAGGATATAAATTTTGATATTATTGATCAGCTAAAACACATGTTAAGATTTCATTATTTTAGGCTATTAAGGATGTCCCTATCTATGGTAAGGCAATTAAAGATGTATGTTTAAGGAAACCTAGCTGGAAGAAAAAGGATCCACAAACAGTGCATGTAATGGGTCAACTGGCTGATATTATGTTGGGAAAAGTTTCAATACCTAAATATTCTAACCCTGGTAGTCCTATTCTGAAAAATAGTCATCAATGACACTCAGATAAAGAGTGCATTAATAGATTTGGGAGTAGCCATCAACGTAATGACAAAGGACATTATGCAAAAACTTAACATAACCAGTCTCAGGCCTACTCCTACGGTCCTGCAGCTTGCTGACAATTCCATAGTTTGGCCTGATGGTATGGTTGAAGATGTTGTGGTTACTCTAGATTCTTGGGAATATCCGGTAGATTTTATGATCTTGTCTCCTAAAGCTACGTTGGGGGCATATGTGGTCATCTTAGGGAGACCTTGGCTTGCTACAACCAATGCATATATTGGATGCCGATCAGGGGACATGACTATTTCTGAAGGAAATTTTACTAAAACTCTAGCTTTGTATTCACCTGTTCAACCCCAACTTGATCAAGAACAAGTTGTTTGGCCTAACATGGGGGAGGAATTAGAAGGGGAAGTCAACTCTATCAGTCATATTATGATGTTTAATAGAGAATCATTTATATGACTTCAGGATGAGGATTCTGTCCTTTCTAATATTTTGGAAAATCAGTATAATCTAGAGCAACAATCGTAGGAGTTAACATCAAGTATTATAGTATTGGATTTTCCTGTAGCCATTGACATATTGCATACCTTGTTCCCACAGGAAGTCCACACTTCTTATCTTTCTAAAGCAACTCAGATCGATCTTACTGTCAAGGTGGAAGTTGATCCAAATAGATGTTTGAATATCAATAGTCAACTCATAGAAACTCAAAAGCTCACACTGGTTGATTTGCTCAAATGTCATCATCACACTTTTGCGTGGGATTACAAAGAGATGAAAGGAATAGATCCTACAATATGTACACACCACATTTATATCAAAGAGGATTGTAGACCGCCCAGGCAACCACAAAGAAGAATCAATCCTGCATCAAGGGAGATAGTTAAAGAAGAACTATAGAAATTATTAAATATAGGATTTATCTATCCTATATCAGATAGTCAGTGGGTGTCACCTCTAGTCATAGTTCCAAAGAAAGGAGGTAAGTGGCGGGTATGTGTAGATTACAGAGCCTTGAACTTAGCAACTAGGAAGGATCATTTTCCATTACCATTTGTGGATCAAGTATTATATTCCTTGGCAGGGAAGCGGTACTTTTAATTCTTGGATGGATTCAGTGGCTACAACTAGATTCAAATTGCTCTCGAGGATCAGGAAAATACTACATTTACTTGCCCTTGGGGAATGTATGCATATTTTGTTCTTCCCTTTGGGTTGTGTAATGCTCCAGCTACTTTTCAAAGAGCAATCATAAGCATATTTTCAGACATTTTCCAGGATAGCATGGAGATCTATATGGATGATTTTACCACTTATGGTTCAGAATTTGAAGAAGCATTGAAGAATTTAAAGAAAGTTTTACAGAGGTGTCAAGATTACAATTTATCCTTGAACAATGAAAAATTCTTTATGATGATGTAGGAAGGAATTATTCTTGCTCATCATATTTCTATAAGTGGAATACAAGTTGACCCAACCATAATTGAAGTCATTCAAAACCTTCCTATTCCCACAAAGCAAAAGGATATTAGAAGTTTCCTTGGTCATGTTGGATATTATCGAAGATTTATTAAGGATTTTAGTAAAATTGCAGGACCTAAATATTGTCTTTTGACTAAATATATGGAGTTTGATTGGACTCCCGCATGCCATGAAGCTTTCTTAAAGCTCAAACATGCATATACTTAAGCACCAGTGCTCAAGGGTCGAAACTGGTCATTGCCTTTTTCTATTCACACATATGCATCAGATTATACTATATGAATAGTTTTGGGCTAGAAGATGGACAATTTAGAGAATGCAATTTATTTTATCAGCAAAAAAATGCAGGGACCTGAGCTTAATTATACTGTCCTAGAAAAGGAGATGTTGGCAGTAATATATGCACTTGACAAATTCAGTCATTATACCGCAGGATATCAAATATATGTGCATACTGATCATACAACAATCAGATATCTCATGAACAAGCCTTCAATCACATAAATATTGGCTCGATGGTTACTATTGATGCAGGAATTTGATATTATAGTTGTTGATAAACTAGGTAAAGCTAATGTAGTTACAGATTATCTTTCTAGGCTTCAATTGTAGGATAATCCCGAAGCAATAGATGATGCTTTCCCAGATGAACATTTGTTCTTGATAAAAGTTCATACTCCTTGGTATGTTGATATTGCAAATTATTTAGCTGCTAATAAGATGCCTTCTCATTTTTCTCCTAAAGAAAGAAGGTTGCTAGTTGAGAAAAGCTTTAATTTCTCTTGGATTGCTGATTGTTTATTTTACACTAGACCTGACCAAGTCTTAAGAAGGTGTGTCAGAGAGGATGAAACATATGATATTATTCATGCATGTCATGATGAGCCATGTGGAGGACATTTTGTTTCTAAAAGAACAACACTTAAAATCCCTAACACAGGGTATTATTGGCCATATTTGCATAAAGATGCATCCCAATACACTAGAAAATGTAATAGATGTCAACGAATGGGTAGACTCCAACAGATTTGATGAAATGCCATTGTATCTCGAAATATTGGCTGCACCATTTGACAAATGGGGATTGGATTTTGTAGGACCAATTGATCCTTCTTCCAATAGGAAATCCTATATTCTAGTATGCACATATTATGTTACAAAATTGGTGGAAGCAAGAGAAATGACACATGCAAGAGGTAATAAAGTAGCTGAATTTATCTATGAGGAAATATTTAGAAGATATGGAGTGCCAAGAGAGATTGTTTCAGATCAAGGACCATAATTTACTTCCACATTAATTGCAACATTGGTTAATGAATATAATATCAGACATATAAAGTCTACTCCATACCATCCTCAGGAAAATGGTCAAGTGGAGGTTACAAACAGGGATTTAGAAGCTATTCTTACCAAGACAGTAGCTCTTCATAAGAAATATTGGTCAAATAGACTTCTTGAAGCCATTTGGGCATACAAAACAACATGGAAGACAACAACTGGTTTTACACCTTTTGAAATGGTGTATGGAAAAACAACCATGATGCCCATTGAGTTTGAGCATAAAACTCTTAGGACATCTCTGCAATTGAATAAGACTCCGTTAGAAGCACAAAAAGACCGCATCATGCAATTGAATGCTCTAGATGAACTGAGAAAGATGTTTGTCCAACATACATACATTATTCAACATCAACGTGCTAAATGGCATGCTAAATATATTAAGGAGAGAAAATTTAAATCTAGAGATTGAGCATTGTTATATGATTCTAGATATAAGGATACACTGGGGAAGCTGCAGACACGTTGGTTGGGCCCATATGAGATTGTTGAAGTTTTTCAAAATGGAGCAGTTCGGTTGGAAACAATAGACCCAGTCAATTTCAAACTTTTGGTCAATGGTCATTGACTATGTCTTTATCATAAGCCCACTACAAAAGAGGACTTCCTGTAGCAATTTGACAACAAAGTGCAGACCACAGTTCCTGCAGCCTCTGCAGGTGGCCTTCTTGGCCAAGTCTTAAAATTCCTTTCGTAATAAACATTTCCATATTTTATGGAAATATCGTTCTCTGCTAATAAATTTTCTCGTCCACCTCATCTCATTTCATTTCTATTTTTGTCACATCACCCACTTCACGTCACGTCACCTCATCTCATATTATTAATAACTAATTGTTTGATTGCAACATTAATTAGCACGACTGCAGGTATGTATATTATTTATTTTCTTTAATTATGCATTTATACTTTCATTATGATGATTACTTGATATGATTCCCATAATCCACATTCCCTTCCCTCTATACTTTTTCGCATGTGTGGACACGTGTCATCTTAAGTTGGGGGGTGTTTTATGGTTCTATTTGCGAATGCATAATTATGTGTCCTTGTCCATGACGTGTTTTAATTTTATTGACATCATTTTTGAATGAGCTAGTACTGATGTGAAAGCTTGTAGCATGAGTGAGTATACCTTTCCTACTGCCATAGTTGATGAAAGGTACTGAAGAATAAATAAAAGGTTACGGGGCATGAATTTTCAAATCTTGCAGGATATTTCAGCTTTGCATTTTGTTGTGGTAAAATTTTTGATTGTCAAGTTAGCCATGGGAGGTGCTCCTATCTGTCATGAACCTATGATTCATGATGCTTTGCTGTAGGACAACCAATGTGAACACTATTTTTAGACCTATGGGTGGATCGATTATATTTTGAAATTGACAGATTTTAATGAGGAGAGTGCATAGGAATTTAAGCGCACATTCAGTGAAGGGGAGGCTTCTGTCAAAGGGTTATGGGTTATAGCCAAATAGAAGAGAATAGCCAAAGTCATCAGGTTGCCACATGATGGAGAACTATTTCCTGAGGCAAAAGATGCAAAAAGTGCAAGGGCAAAGTTCACTCACCTAGTTGATGGACCTCTTAGTGTGGACAAGCAAGGAACTAAGCGAATATCTCTTCCAGTAGAATGGCCACAGGTTGCATTTCATGTAATGAAGTATTTAACATGTGATGGTAAGGACTCCAATTTGCATTCTATCAATTTTAAATTATTGAGTCATCTGAGGCATGGCTGAAGGATGAATGTTCAAAATGTCTTGTATCATCTTATCTCTATTAGTGCAAAGGAGACACAGAAGGGTAGTACCCGTTCTGTAAGTCATCACAAATTAATCAAATTATTGGTAGAATGGTCTCTTAGAGATGTCTCACATATGTCATGGGGAGAGTTTGAGGATATCAAGAAATTTGGGGAAGGAAATGTTCTTGCTGCAGAAGAAACTGTAGTTCAAGAAGAAAATATCAGAGAAGCCTCGTCTCTTAGGGTTTCTGCGGCAACCGAACCTCCTATTGCTGAGGAATCTTTGTTTGGCGTGGAAGGAACAGTAATTGAGCCAAGTGTTGAATAACCCTCCACTCAAACTCAAAGTGGGGCTGCATTTTATAAAAGGAAAGGTAAAGAAAAAGGCGATGTAGGGGAAGAAACTGTGGAATGGCCTCAAGAAGCGCAGGTTCCTCTTGCAGCTAAAAAGAAAAAAATGGAGGGTTTTCTTGTAGCAAAACCTCCTACAACCACACAAGAATTTCCATTAAGAAGAAGTCATCAGCTTAAGCAGATAACTCAAGAAACAGGAGGTGTGAGTGAGGTTATTTCTATTGAAACATCATAATTAGGGCATGATAGTCAGAAAGAGAGTAAGCCGGAGGAAGGACATGAAGCCAAAAGACTGACAAATTTAGCCCAAATAGCAGAGCAGTTTGAAGAACCAGGTGAGGTAACTACTCACAGGCTCCCTTCATGTCTCAGTAGCTTATCTGTTGCACTCACATTTTATAGACAGTGGGAAATAGTAAAGGATAGGCTACAAGGGATAATTGACAAGCAACAAAAAGAAATTGAAAAGAGGGACAACCAAATTGTTGAGTTACAAACTAAATTAGATATTGTAGCAAACATGGTTCCCAAGTTAATGCAGTGCAGGGCTCCGTCAAGGGTTTATGCTTTCTATCTAAAGGAATAATATCTATGTTTTAAAATTAACCGTATTGTTAGGGATCTTGGGCCTTCTTTGAAAACTCCGTAGGAGTTTTATTGTGCTTACTAAAGCTCTCCTATAACCATTAGAAATTTTCTATGTGAGTTATATTTGCATAATTATGTTGTCTCTTTTGATAATGAATGGAATCCCTTGCTGTATATTGGTGATATTCAATTAAAGGCATTGATATCCTGGATACAAAATAAAATTAGTATGGGGGTACAATCTAGAGTGCACAGAAATTTGGAACTTGATTGTCCACTTCCACTGAGAACTGAGACTAAAAACCCATGACAGATGTATTATGACTGGCAAAAACTGTTGAATAGATTTGATGTCAGAAGCCAAGTTTTATCATTGAGGGAGAAAGTATTTTAGGAGTATGAAAATTTGATTGGATATGAGAATTAAACTGTAGTTGAATGTTTGAATCAGTGTTGGAACAACCTTCTAGAGGATCTAAAGCAGGGTGAACCCCATTCATTGTCCAACTATCATGCAACCATACATAGAGTTTCCAAGTATATCCGCTTGGGCAGGACAAAAGGTAATAATTGGCTACCTTTGATATTTCAACCACCTATTCTTATGTGGCCATTAATGGGAAACAGAGCTACAGATAAACCTTATGACGAGGCCGCGAAGGAAGCTAGGTGGGCTAGGCTGGAGAAGATGAAAGGATTTTATTGGAACCTGGCTACAGGAGGCATAGGACAAGGTACTGTAGGTGATTTTCAAGTTAGTGCCAGAGTAAGGAATTTTTCTCCTGCTAGAGGACCAATGAGACATTAAGTTGGGGGGAAAATGATGAGCTAAAATAATAGCTCTTTTATTTCTATGATTGATAAGTTTTTCTTATGTTTTAAGTTGCATATTGGGACAATGTTAAAGTCATGTGATGTATCAGAGCTTTGATTATGTGCATTTTGAATGATAGCCAAACCCGCTGAACCCTGTATTGTTTTGAATTAATATTCCTATAGCTATGCGGATTATTATGGTAATATCATGCATGGATGTATAAATGTTGTGATTAATGGAAATGGAGTTGGAGGACCAAACCCACGTATGTGGAAAAATACAGGGATGACTTGTGGCTAGGGGTGAAAGGCCAACCAAGATCGGATATAGCTGGTTTTCCGCAAAATCCATTTCAGTAGAACGTGCATGCTTATGGCCCGAGGTAGAGCACTCAATGGGATAGGGTGGCCCAAAACTTGACCAACCCCAAGGAAACTCCGAGTACAGGCCATTTCAGTGACGCAGATAGACTTTGGGTGCTAAGATCCAGAGTCGAGAGGGAAACATCCCAGATTGTACACTAAGGTCCCTAAGCAGTCACTTAGTGGAAAAGGAAGTAATCAAGCGATGACAACCAGGAGGTGGGCTTGGAAGCAGCCATCCTTCGAAGGTGTAATAGCTCATTGGTCTAGCTCCATAGCACCAAAAATGTATTGGGGCTCAAGTGATTCACCGAAGCAACGAGATCCGTTCCCATCTAGGTTAGTAGCGGGACGTTCTGTGAATTGGAGAAGGGGCAACAATGTAGTTGACTGGCGCTCACTGTGCTTGCACTCCTGGGCTCGAACAGGGAAGGGAAGGCTTGTCCGGGGTTGGGTGGGAGGAGATAGTTGGGAAGCTTGTCCTCCCATCCTACTTAATGAACGAGGGATCCGAACCCTATGATTCCCACCCACCCGGATAGAAACTTGATTGCCTGGAGGTGAAGGGACAGTATTGAAAATAGAAACAAGGGATGGTAATGAAAGCCAAGTAACACTATGTTGAGTAGTCGAGTAGGGTATCAATCATAATCATTTGTCGAGTAGAGTATCAATCATTCATTGAGATTCATATCATACCAATCATTCGTATGAGATATCATTCATTTCGCATTCCACTGGCATTGCATTCGATGAATGGTTTACTATACGGAAAATGAATCGAGTCAGTTGGTGCGGCGAGTCGGTAACAAAATAGCATGCAATTGGAGGTTCCTCATGCAGGTGGAAGTTATTCATTAGCAATTCATTAATAACACCCAACAAACTAGGGGCCCCTTCTATTTGAAGGTAAGGTAAGGCCCTATTATTCTATTATCCAAGCTGGTTAAATAAAGCTGGAAACAAACCAAAAGGCCCCTCTATCTGACAGTCTGACTAAAGGAAGCGGGGTGGGTATATATATATATATATATATATATGCTTGTATGTTCTAACCTTTAATGCAAGAGTAAATAAGTTGTTGTAGAAGCGATTGTGTTAAGCCAGATGGAGAATCACACCATGCAAATAGTTGGAGACATTTCGGGGTGGTTGAGCATTTAAAATAGTGGAGAAGATGGTGTTCGAGTGAAGTGGAAAATGAATAGAAAGGAAATACTAGACTCATTTATGGTTGTCTCCAACAAACATCAATCTAGTAAAAACCACCATGCTATATTCTTGGTTGCAGTTTAGTAAAGTCCCACGTTCTTTGTGGATTGACTTCTCCTCCTTGCTGTAATAAATATTTCCACCTAGTTTCATGGGCATGATCTAAGTAGTTGAAAGTTTGTTGTAACTTTCCTATAAATAAAGACCTGTACCTCTTCACAGAGGTTAGACAATGTTTTCCATAATTAGAAGCATTTCTTTTAGTTTATGCATTGTATCAACTTTTGGAAGTAATGAATAAAGGCTATGTTATTCTGAGCATATAGAATCATTTTGAAGTTTAGATACACTCATCCAAGGGGGCCCACTTGGTGAGTATTCCTTTGTGATTGTTAGATTAAGTTTCCTTTTTTTGCAGTAGATGTTCTAGTAACTGATTGTTCCTGCAACCACTGGAACTAGATCCTGTGTACCAGTTCCTGCAGCCAAAACAAACAGAGTAATTTCTGTTTGTTAGCTTTGAACTTAGTTAACAGTTATTTAGTTAGAATCTTCTGTTAATGTTAATATTTCCTATAGCCATTCAGTTGTCATATTTTCACTTGTTTATTTTAGATAGACTTAGTTGTTGCAGTAGTACAAAATGACTTTTACCGGAACTTAGTGCATATACAATGCAAACCCATTTCAAGTAATACGTCCTTGGATTGGCAAGTAAATGAACCTCAGTCATGGAAATGATAGCTACTCATAATGGATGACCAATCTTTGAGTTAAGACTTTAAGTCTAGTTATTGTTCTTATTGGCTAGGCAAACAAGAGGTATGGTCAAAACAATTACAATTTAGCTTCTACTTAATTAATGTATATGGTCCTAATAATATTCAAGAACTGAAGTGTGCCTGAGAGGCCTTATCAGAGGTTCTGGTAGGAAATGTTGACAAACCATTTCTTTTGGGGGGTGATTTTAATGCTATTTTGCGACCTTCAGATAAAGGTGATGGAATAGGTTGGAACAATCATTGAAAGAGATTTTAGTGATTTTTTCAGTATGAATGTGCTAGAGTATTCGGGTATTTACTTAAATAATTAAACAAATATTGTTTAATTAATCAAGTAAATACCCGAATACTCTAACACCCCCCCTTAAGCTAGACTTAGGGAGAAGCTAAAACCTAGAATAGCTACTGAAAGCAAGAAAGATGGGTCCCGACAACAAGGCCTGATCAGGTACCCAAATACAACCGAATCTTTATGAACCAGAGAAATAGAGAAAACCACGTGGGAAAAAACTCTACTCCAAAAAGAGATGGAAAAGAACACTAGTGAAGCATGAAATAGATGCAAACATTATCGAAGAGAAACTGTTGATCTGAAGAACCTCCACTGAAATAGAACATGACCAGGTAGAGAAGACTGTAATCTGCATGAGTGCCCTCAAATGACACTACTCGAATCAAATGGCAAACAAGGCAAACTATTGAAATCGAAGATACAAAAGGCATAAAAACACCAAAGCTTGAAGATCTGATCAATCGAACCATGGAAGCATTAGAACCAACAGGCCAAACCTCCCCATAATGTTGAAGAGGGAGAGGGACAGGTACACTGAAAAGAATAGCTAATAAGAACTGCACGACGAAGAACCAGGAACATTGAAGGCGTAGAGAAAGTACACAGTGTCATGGAAGGAACACTCACTTGACACATAGCATGAGGTGAATGCCATGGAAGGAACACTCACGTGACAAAGGTAGATGGCAAACAAAGACAAACATCAACCCCCCCATGACACTTTATAAGTAGTGCATGTACAATAAGGCACAAGATGTGCATGATCCCAACTAAACAATGCATGATGGCACTTTATCTCAGTGCGTTTGCATAAATACAATGCTACAATGATAAGAAGACTGGAAATAGAAAGGAGAACCAAAATAGAGACATCCTACTCAGAAAAGAGATCCCAGGATCTGAAACAACCAAGATATCCCATATGGCTGGAAATTACATAGCACACGCTTTCCAATTTTTATTTTTTTTGAAAAACGGAGTTCGGATGCTCATTCTACGGCTCCCGGAGTGCAAAAAGGAGACCCCACTTTGACTGAAAACACACATAGTCAAATAGAAAAATTGGCAAAAAATTCCAACATCATGAGGTCCGGCTCGGAACCATCTTTTTCATGCCTATTTATTTTCAAAAAAATGACTCCGTATGCCCAAGATATGAGGAAAAAACCAAACCCCCCTTCAAAACAAGAGGGAGGGGTAGTCTGGTGGCAGGGGTGGGTGAAGGTGGCCCATGGGCGGTGCAGTGGTGGTGGCCGAGTGGTGGCCGAGGGTGTTTCTGGTGGCACAGAGGGGTTCTGGTGACGTAGAGAGGCAGTGGGGCCGGGAAGGCGCGGCGGCGGCGGGGCCGTGGGGTGCTGCGGTGGTGGCGACGCTGGAAGGGGCTGCAGGCGGGGGTTGAGAAGCAGGGCTGCCGGGAAGGCGGGGGCCAGGGAGGAGCTGTGGCAGCGGGGCTGGAGGGTGCCGATGATAGCGGGGCTCGGGCCTGTACTCTTTGCTTATATATTACGTATATTCATGTGTTTGCTTCATGTTTCACATGCTTTCAACATGTATGCCTTGTGTCTTTATGTGTGCCTTGGCTGATGTGTCTTTAGCATGTTCACTCCATGAGTGCCTTCTTATACATATTTTGTACCTTATGTGTATCTATATTACTTCAAGCCTTACTTGTCTTATGTACATACTTCATGCCTCAATGTATTTGCATATTACTTTGTGGTTACATGAATGCTCCATGCCTTACATCTATGTTCCATGCCTTTTGTATACTACTTCATGTTTACATGTGTGCTACTTCATACTTTGTGTATACTTCATGTTTTTCTTGCACTACATGTCTGATATGTATTTAAGTGTGTTGCTTTGTGATTACTTGTCTTCCATGTATTTATAGCTTCATAGCTGACATGTACACTTCATGCCTTGTATGCATTTATATGTTTGCATGCCTTATGAATGATTCATGCCTTAAGTGTATTCTTGTGGATGATTCACATATATTTCCCATATATGGTTGCTTCATGTTACTTAAACGAATTCAAGTGTATACTCCATACTTTATGTATTGCATGTGTTTCACATGTATGTTGCATGCCTTAATTACACTCACTTATATTACATAGATGCTTCACACCTTGTGTATATTCATGTGTATACTTTATGCTTTATGTAGATGCTTCTTACCTTATATACTTTGGATTCATACCTTGCATATATTCATGTGTATACTCCATGTTTGATAGAGATGTTTCTTGACCTATTAAAGGTTGAGTTCTTTCATTGTATTACAAGGATTATTACATTGCACATTTTGGTGAATATTGAGCTCTCATCTTTTGAGCATATTTTCTGTGTTCTTTGTTTTTCACTTATTTTGCTTCCTTGCTTCTCCTTGTAACAGATTATTTAGCTTACAGAAGATCTTTAGGCTCCTGTGGTGTTGTATTTCTCAACTCTCACAGAATGGATTGTTAGATGTGAATTTCAAGAGTGGAGAATTCACTTGGACTAATAGACATAGTGAATTCTCAAATATTATAGAAAAGTTAGATAGATTTCTACTAGGAGGGGGCATGGGAGGATTACCATTGGATTCTGCAAGCATAAATTCCTCCCATCACTGGGTCGGATCACTACCCTATTTGTGCAAGGATTCATGAAGATGAGGCCCCAGAAAGATGCCCCTTCAAATTTGAAAAGATGTGGCTGTGGGAGGAAGGATTCTTGGAGCAGGTTGCTAAATGGTGGGCAAAAGCCCCGTAGAGGTTTGGAAACAAAACGTTTATTTTCTTTAAGAAGTTTCAATACATAAAAGAAAAGTTAAAACAATAGAATAGGGAAGTTTAAAAAAAAATCTTTACTAAGAAGTTTGGACTAGAAAAGGAATTAGGGGACTTACATCAAAAAGTTATTGAAGGGGGAATGGGAGAGGAGGAGTTCAGGAAAGAGAAAGACCTTAATAAGGAATACTTGGAGGTGTTAGCTAGAGAGGAAGTCTTTTGGAGACATAAGTCTAGAGAGACATGGTTGAAAAAAGGGGATAGTAATACGAAGTTCTTTCACAATTCAGTAAAAGTAAGGAGAGCTTGTAATAAGATTTTTTCAATTCAGAATGCTAGTGGTGAAATTCTTATGGAAAAGGAGGATATATGTTCTGAAACTGTTCGCTTCTTCTCAAGTGCCACTATTAATATGGGTAAAGACTCTCAGAGGGATGACATCTTAAATGTGATTTCGACCATAATCACAGATGCTCAAAATTCTCTTCTAACACGTAGGGTTACACTAGAGGAAGTGAGAATTGCTTTGTTTAGTCTAGGAGAAGATAAAGCCCCAAGTCTAGATGGTTTTCTAGCTCTCTTTTACCAACATATGTGGTTGGTTCTTGCAAATGACATCTTAGATGTTGTAGAAGAATCTTGGGTGGGTGGTTTTGTTTTAAAATATTTTAACAACACCTTTATTGCTCTCATACCTAAGAAGGATGAAGTGCATTCTTTTAATGATTTTAGAGTTATTTCATTGTACAATACAATCTATAATATTATCTCTAAAGTAATGGTGAACACGCTGAAGGTGACTTTGGACTCGGTCATCTTTATGGAACAGAGTGCCAGAGTGGATTTTCCCCCAATCGGTTAATTTATGAGGGCATTATTGTAGCTCACGAGGCTATTCATTCGATTATAACCTCTTGAACGGACAAAATATTGGTGAAATTAGATATTAGAAAGGCTTATGATGAATTTAATAGAGCTTCCTCTTTGATGTACTTTGAAAATTTGGATTTTGTTTGGGTTGGGTAAATTGGGTGGAAAGCTGTATAAAAACTCAACACTTCTCAGTCTTAGTAAATGGAAGCCCACAAGGTTTTTTTGAGACTGAAAAGGGTTTGAGGTAGGGTGACCTAATTTTTCCATTCCTCTTTATCATTATGGATGTGGTTCTGGGAAGATCGATACCAAAAAAGAGGAGAGATGGGAGTTGGAAGGGTGTGAAGGTTGCAGATGGTTTAGAAAACATATCACATTTACAGTTTGTGAATGATACCTTATTATTGGGAGAGATATCTTTTAGGGAGGCAAGAATAATGAAGGATGTGCTAGAGAGATACAACCGAATATCAGGACAGTGCATAAATTGGAGAAAATCTGAGATCTTTTTCTTTAATACTAGAAATCAGAAACAAAAGGGAATCTGCTCCATCCTGGGTATGAAACATGACACACTTCTTGGAAAATATTTAGGTATTCCTCTCTTTGAGGGTGCTAGAAAATCTTCTGTGTGGAAAGACTTAGTGGAGATTTGTCTTAGAAGATTGGATGGCTGGAATAGCAAGTGGTTAACTTCAGTAGGGAGGATTTTGATACTGAAATTGGTTGTCTCAACAATTCTGATTTTTTCAATGATGTGTCTTAAGATTCTTAAGAAAGTTGTTAAGGTTATAGGTCAACGGATGAGAAAGTTTTTTGGAATGGGGTGAATGATCAGGACAAAATTCTATTGCTTGTGTGAGACAAAATATGTTTGGCGAAGAGTAAAGGGGGTGTAGGTCTTAGGGAATGGAACATTATGAATGAGGCCTTAGGGGCTAAAATGGTATGGAGTATTTATTCTCAACCTTCTCAGCTTTGGGTCAATATCCTAAAAGCAAAATACTTGGACTCCAGTCATGATTACAAGATCTTTACAATTTGTAACCCCCCAAAAGGTTCTGCAATCCAAAAATTTATCATCTCCTTCCATAAAGTCATTGTAGAACACATTACTTGGCAGGTAAAGTTATTGTAGAACACATTACTTGGAAGGTAGGCTGTGATATGAAAGCTAAGTTCTAGGATGATTCCTAGAACAATCACCTGGTTCTAAAGGAAAATCTTATTTATGAGGAATTACGATTGTGATTCTTACAACATTGGGGGGGATAATGTTTGTGACTATCTTTCCTTTGAGGGTGGAGCTTTAGGTGGATCCTAGAAATGGAAATTTGTTCAGGATTTAGAAATCTCAGATCAGTTGAAAGGTCTTATGCAGGGGATCTTCAGTAGTAGGTCTATTCAGAGGGTAAACACCGAGGACAAAGTGGTTTGGAGTGGGGCTATAAATGGGAAGTACTTAGTGAAATTGGGGTACCAATTATTGCAGGCTGGTGCAATTGGAGAAAACTGACTAGTGGATCTATTCTGGGTGAAGGAAGTTTTGCCTAAAGATAGAGCTTTCTCATGGCTAGTGTTTAGAGGACATATTATTATGGGTGACAGACGAAAGAGTTTGGGTTTTTGTGAACCGTCAAGGTGTGTTATGTGTGGGGAAGCAGAGGAAACAACATACCATTTACCGTTAAATTATAAAATTGCTTTCTCTTGCTAGGAGATGTTAAGGGGTTTTTTGGGGTGGCAGAGTCCGTCTTTAGTTATTTGGGAATTATGGAAAGAGAGGAATAGGTAGATCTTCCAAGATAAGATAGAGTCTCTGGAAAGGTTGAAATGGAGAATCAATCATGCCATAGAGGAAACGGTAGGTGCAACAACATCCAAATTCTTTATTCTGAGGGTCTCTTTTACTTTGGAAGATCAGTGGGTGCAAACTCAGTGGCTTGACATTGACCTTAGGCCCGTTAAGGGGCAAGGTTGGGTTCAATCTAGAAATTCTTGTCATTTGTTGGAGGAGTGGGTGAGACCTTTGGAAGGATGGTGGAATTTTTTTTTTGATGGTGCCTCTAAAGGTAACCCAGGTCCTGTTAGATAGTTTAGATAACCGAAAGACAACTAAGAGGGGGGGGGGGGGGTGAATTAGTTGTCATAGATTACCAGAAGCATTAGCAATTTAAACTTTAATACTGGAACCCAAAACAATAATACTAGAATAGTAGTTAATCCAATTAAGTATAAACAATAAACATAGAATAAATACCATCCACACAACACCAAGATTTGTATGTGGAAAACCCAGTAAAGGAAAAAACCACGATGGTAAGCGTACCTATAGTCAGATAATACTTCTGCAGTAAGTATGTGAATTTACAATGAAGGGGCCTACACTTGTAGGAAGGCCAACAACCTAGAGAACATTGCTCATTACAAAAGGAGCCTCACTGACTACATACAAATCCAGACTACAATCCAGAGAAGTGTTGAACTACAAAAGATAGCATCTCCTATGCCTGAGTACCGTTCTGGTTAAGGTCAATACCAGAGGGCTAAATCCTCTTACACAAACCCAATTCGATCTCCAATGATCGATCAACTCCTCTGCCTAAATGATATTATATTATTTGCACATTACATTCCTTGACCATGACCTCTTACAATAACCATGATGATCTACCAATGAGATCTTACATCTTATTTATACAAACCCTCGACCATAAAAAATCAGGCCGACTACCAGACAATAAACTAATTACATAATTACAAACCATGTCAGCCTTAGACTAAAACAAATAATATCCAACACATAAGACATCTTGGAAATACAACAATAGGTCCTATCCACACGTTACATCAATGTCGGTCCATAACCTAGATCAACCGGGACCAAGTATAGGTCCACATGCTTCGGCAATGATCTCCAAACACCAAGTATTGAACATGATCTTCAACAACATCTTGAAAATCCATCAGAAGCTGCACCATCACCAATTATGCAATACATCAAAGATCTCCACCAAAAGCTCTGCCGGTGAAACCCTCACCGGAACTAGAAACCAATCTTCTAAGTCAGCAAGATAGCATTCAATCACCAGACAAAAACCATCTGACCAAATATGAGTATAAGCATCATGAAAAAGCCAATTCCATCACTAGATTATACCAGATCATGCTAGATCCAAGTTAACCAAAAAACACTCAACTAACCGGGACCAGAAGGGTGTCGGTAAAGCATCCAGTCAGCTAGTATTGACATCAATGACAAAACATCAATGCAACACATAATCAATTCCACCAAATGGCCAACAATCTCCCCTTAGGCATTGATGGCAACACTAGATGTGAAAAACATCTAAGTACCAAGAAATGCCAAACAAGTCTCCCCCTGTGGAAGACAACAAACAATCTCCTGCATGTAGCTCTGAATATCAATAACTATCCCCCTTTGAATAATATCTCTTTAAAGTTCTGAATTTATTTTTCATATCACTATCTCTCTCCCTTTGACATCAATGCCAGAAATCTGACAAAATTATCAAAGACAAAATATAAGCCTCTGAATCCAAAGTTGACTACTCCCCCTGAGTACTAGCATCCCTCATTAGTGCTAGAATGAATAGTATATCTAATAATGCATGCCAGACTGATGCCAAACTGCATCAATCAAGTCTCTGCCAGAGGGGCAGAAACCCCCAATCTATCTCTTAGGTACTCTAATGATTCCTTGGATAAAGGTTTAGTGAAAATATCTGCAATCTGTTCGTTAGTGTTCACATAAACCAGTTTAACTTCATTTGCTTCCACCTTCTCCTTCAAAAAGTTATACTTGATAGATATGTGTTTTGTCTTAAAGTGAAATACCAGATTCTTTGATATATCAATAGCAACAAAGTTATCACAGTGAATAACTACCAGTGCATCACAATCCACCTTTATATCCTTTAACATTTGCTTCATCCATAAAACTTGTGTACAATTAGTAGCAGCAACAACATACTCAGTGTCAATAGTAGATAAAGAAGTACATGACCATTTCTTCCTGATCCATGAAACTAACTTCTTTCCAAGAAAGAAAGCTCCACCGAAAGTACTTTTCTGGTCATCAACATCTCCAGCCCAATCGACATCTGTATATGCACATAAAGTAAAGTTATCATCCTTAGGATACCATAAGCCATATTTTGATGTACCTTGCAAGTATCTAAAAATCCTTTTCACCGCCATCTCATGATTTTCTCTAGCATCACTCTGAAATCTTGAAATAATAGAAACAACATTCATAATGTCAGGCATAGTTTGAGTCAAAGAAAGTAGACCTCCAATCATAGATTTGTATCTTGTAGGATTTATTAGTGCAAAAACATATTTGCTTGTCAATTTATCACTTGTAACCATAGGTGTACTTACCATTTTAGAATCTCCCATACCAAATTTCTTCAACAATTCCTTAGCATATTTAGTTTGACAGATAAAAATAACTTTGTTAGTTTGGGTTATCTGCAAACCTAAGAAAAATTTCATCTCACCAATCATAGCCATCTCAAATTCTTTCTCCATATTCTTAGAAAATTCTATGCACAATTTATCTTCACCTCCAAAAATAATGTCATCAACAAATACTTCAACAATTAGTATAGCATCATCAGTGATTTTATAATACAAAGTACTGTCAACATTGCCCTTAGTAAAACCAAACTTCAAAAGATATTTATCCAACCTTGCATATCAAGCTCTAGGTGCTTGTTTCAATCCATATAAAGCTTTCCTTAACCTGCAAACCATATCAGTATCATCTGATAGTGAAAAACCCTCAGGTTGCTCAATATAAACTTCCTCATCAAGATCCCCATTCAAGAATGCACATTTAACATCCATCTGATAAACCTTGTAGTTTTTATAAGCAACATAGACAAGAAATAATCTTACAGCTTCAATCCTAGCTACTGGTGCAAAAGTTTCTCCATAATCAATTCCTTCCTTCTGAGAATATCGTTTACAAACCAATCTAGCCTTATTCCTTATAACTTGACCATGCTCATTCAATTTATTCCTAAAAACTCGTTTAGTTCCAATACCATTTTTATTTTTAGGTCGGGGAACCAAAGTCCACATGTTATTTTTCTCAATTTGATCTAATTCTTCTTCCATAGCTTTTAACCAAAATTCATCTTTACATGCCTCAATTATTGATACCGATTCAACTTGTGAAATTAAACATACCTCATTAGTTGCCAGTCTTCTTCTTGTCATCAAAGCATTGGTCTTATCCCCAATGATTTCATCTTTAGAATGATTCAATCTCACATACCTAGGAGTCTTTTGACTCCCTGTTCCTCTTCCCTATTCTTCAGTTACTATAGAATTCTCTGATGTTGCTGGAGTAACTGGTTCAACTCTCTGTTTTGGTAAAGGTGCTACCAGTTCAGATATAATCATTTCCACTGCCAGTTCCTTCTCATAAATTCTGATTTGACTTTTGCTCAGCTCATCTACTTTAAAATTAGCACTCTCCACAATTCTCTGCAATCTCTTGTTATAACATCTATATGCTTTTGTTTCATTATAATAACCAAGAAATATGCCTTCATCACTTCTAGGATCAAATTTCCCAATAGTATCTGTTGGTGTAAATAATTATTCATCTTGGATATTATTACACTTTACTTAAGTTTACTTAGGTACATGCATTTAATAGTAGTTTGGGTATGAGACACTTGGGTGTTTGTGCTACATTGGGATAGTGTGTGTAGGAGAATTCCCACCTTTTATGGTGTTGATCTTGTTACTACTCTATCATATCCACTTATTGTGGAGTGATAATTCCACCTTCGGTGGGTGATCCACCTCATGTGAAATATTTTATTGTTTCTCCTACCTATCACACCTATTTCCTACCTACCCTTGTTTCTTATTGAGCCACATGTCATGTTTGTGTGCTCACATATCCATATAGCCTTGCCTATATAAGCAGGCTCATCTACATTGTTTGTATGGGCAATCAATCAACATCTTGTAATGATCCAGTTGATCAGTATTTTCTTGATAGAACACAATTTATTTCTATCATCTATTTTGTTTTCTCTTATTTGTACTTTCCATTGCCTCTAGATCTTGACAAAATCTCACATGGTATCAGAGCCAGTGGAGTGCCTTTGGTTTGCCAATTGAGAGAAATTTGGGGTTTTGCATTTTGGAGCTTTCTATTGCAGTTTATTATTGAAGCTTGATGAGTCAAATCTGAGGTTACCATTAGATTGAGGAGGTCCAAGAAAGTTAGTTTTTCCTTTTGTTTCACTCAAATTGGACTTCAGAGGCCAAATCTAGAGGCATTTGAAGTTTGAAGCTGCGACAAATTTTTTCCAGAAATTATAATTTTGCAGGCAAGTTTCAAATAGTGATATCTCTCTCATTCGGACTCCTTTTTTCAAGCAATTTTTTTTTTTTGTTGGGTAGAATTGTGTGATTTATAAAGTGGTGTAGGAGTGTTTTGATTTTTGGATACATGTTTTTCTAAAATTGTGAAATCCCGATTTTTACAACTTTGGAGGCTTCGTTTGGGCTCATATGAACTCCTTTTCAAGAGCCATTTTTTTTGAAAGTGCATAATTTTTTGTCTACTTTTATAATCTGCCATTAGTTTCATTGGCTTTGAGTAGAAATTGCACTTTCAATATTTTGTCATTTTTTGGCCTATTTGGTACTTGTATTTTGCTTGGATCTTAGTTTAGATCACTAACAGTATTTGTTGAATTCTCTTATATCTCATTTTGAGAAGTTGTAATCATTGAAATTAGAAGTCCACTTTGCCATTATTTTCAAGTGCCAACATGATATTTTTATTGGGTGTCAGTTGTTCATTTATATCTCTTGGTGAAATTCCATTCGGAGGCATCTTCATCTGCAGTATTCTACAGGGTTTTTTTGTTGGTGGTGTATACGGTGAAAATAGATACAACAATGATAATATTGAAAGACTAAATGAATTCAACCACAAAAACCCTAGCCTAACAACAACAAAGATCCACCATAACATATGATGATTACCTAAGACAATGCAAATCAAATGAAATCACAAAGATTATACAATCACATGTCCAATAGAGTTTGAATCTCCATTCTTCCTATCTCCATTGCTTTTGCTTGATATATTTTCTCTCAGATTTCATGTGCACAAGAGCTCAACAAAGAACGGAATGTGGTTGTAAGTAAGATCGCCTATGTTCAAAAGCGTAGTGTAGTCAAGTAGTCAATGAGGGGTTTGATAATGAAGCATCTCATTATATAGAAGACACTATATGAAATGGAGGGATAAGATTGAGAGGTGTAAAAGGAGGTCGGCTATGATTAGAGGGTAGGTAAAAGAAATAATAAAATAATGAAAGGGGTAGGTAGTGTATGAATTAAGAGATGAATGACATGTGTCATAGGTAGAAAAGGCTAATGAATTAATTAAATAAATAAAGATTTATTTAATTAATAGAGGAAGTGGGATAATTAAATAAATAAGATATTTATTTAATTTAGGAAAAGGATAATTTAAATAAATAAATGTATTTATTTAAATGAGAAATAAGGCTAGAAGAGGATAAATGAATTAATTAAATAAATAAAGATTTATTTAATTAATAGAAGAATTAAGCTTAGATAATTAAATAAATAAAATATTTATTTAATTAGACATGACAATTTTAGGTGTCTACATTTTGCCCCTCTTTGAGACAATGCGGCTTGTCACGTTGTTTCAAAGAAGACGACATGAACTGATACAAAGTTGCCCCAAGATGGGAATGATATGCCCCCTCGAGAGATTGGATGAAAAAATGTCTGAAAAGATCGCAGACAATCTCTCGATAAGAAAGAAAGGCTAGAATGGATTGATCGGATAGAGTGACAGAGTCACGGGATAATGAAGACTGACTCAGGAAACGAGAGCTAGGGTAGTCTATAAGATAGACCATGAGGGAAATACATCCTCATTGTCATCCACACATTTAGTAGCATAGAGCAGTAGCAGTCAGCAATGATGGCAATGGTTCACAGATTTGATCGCGTTCGCCGATTTCAGAGGCCAACAGATGCAGGAGAGTCGGTGAGTACCACAAAACCTCCTTGTACTTTGTTGCATTTATTGTTGTCATTAATGCATGCTAGATAGGGTAATAAATGCGCTCTAGGATAGGGTCAAAAAAATGTCAAAAACGTCCAGGCGTGTCTGCGTTGGTGCCAGGCGCGTCTATGCTCGCTAGGCGCGTCTGCGTCGGTGCTAGGCGCGTCTATGTTAGGAAAAGCGTCTGTGCAGAATGCGGTCGCGTTTGTGTCATGCAGGCACGTCTATGAAATGCAGGCACATCTATGTCTTTGAGGCATGTCTATGCAGAGCATAGGCACGTCTGTGTGTGTCGGGCGCATATGTGAAATGCAGGCGCATTTATGCAGTCTCTAAGCGCATTTGTGTCATGAAAGCGCGTTGGTGTCCAAAAATGTGAATTTGTGTCTTCTAGGTCAAATCGACAATTTTGTGATGAACATACGCTGTCAATTGGATAAGCTGCTGAGAGGATACACTCAAGCAGGTCCTCTAAGGAAAACTAGGATAGCAAATAGGGCTAGGATTAACAATTCTGTGATAGAATATACGTTGCCAATTAGGAAACTACTCAAGAGGATTCACTCAAGCATAGACCCTAGGATAAGATAGATCAAGGCACTTTGTGATGAACAGTGAGTACCAAGATATAGTACTTTGTGATGAACAGGGAGTACTAAAATATGAGCAACACTTTGTGATGAACAGTGAGTGCAAATGTGAGCAACACTTTGTGATGAACAGGGAGTACCAAACACGTAGTACTTTGTGATGAACAGGGAGTACCACTAGGATAGAAGCAACACTTTGTGATGAATAGTGAGTGTCACTAGGATAGAGCATCATATGTATGTAGATAAAAAGTAGCATTTTTTGATGAACAGTGAATGCCACTAGGACTGATATGATTGATTTGCTTGACTGCAAGAGTATTTGCCTATGTTGGAGTCGCGACAGAGATTCCCATTGACTCAGAGGTTGCGACTTGAGTTGACAGCCGAGGAACGAGCTGCGATTGAGACTATGAGATTGAGACATATTCTGTATGTGCCTGAGTTTCGGGCGAACATGGGATTGCTGACTGCACTGGCGGAGAGGTGGCACTTTGAGACTTGCACTTTTCATTTGCCGATGGGGGAGATGACAATCACCCTCGAGGATGTATATAGGATTCTATAGATACTGATCGATGGGGAGTTGATTCTGTATGATCGAGATGGAGACAGGGATGCCTTGAAACGAGTATTCCAAGATCTGGCATTGGAGATGAGAGCTGGACATGTTGCTTGGGATACCATGGCAGCGATAGGGTTAGCTCTACCAGTGGTACTGGGAAGAGTAATCAGTGGGTTCTTGTGTCTGAATAGAGCGACACAAGGGTTGGCTATGGGCTGGGGAGGTGCACTAGAGACATTAGTTACTCAACACACCAGATATGCCTGGGGACTGTGCATGCTGACACATTTATATTATGAGCTGCATCAGTTTGTGTACCACAGATCAGTGGGATTGGGCTGTGGAGTGACATTGCTACAGGTGTGGGCATATGAGAATCTGCTAGTGACACGACCGATACACTTCAGGGGCAGGGGCCATGGACGTAGTTTTGTGCATTTGTAGGATATGATCACCTCGTAGCCACAAATTGGCAGGTTGGAGTACTGGCGGCGGGCTATAGATGAGATTGATATGGTTATATGGAGGCCGTACCTGGGATGTGAGCAGTGGGAGGATGATGTAGTAGAGTTACCATACACCTTCTGGAGTAGACATTTGATTGGGCAGATGCCCTATGTATTGGAGAGGCAGCTGGTGGACAGAGTGGGTAGACAGTTTGGTAGGATCCAGCAGATGCCACGGGGTTCAGGCATGTATGCGCAGACGGTCAGGGATCAGGTACACTTTGGGCCATTGCTATCATATGATTAGGCTGTTACACAGCTGGTGGAGATGATGCCCTTACCCTGGGATATATGGGCAGAGATCGAGGATGCCGACATGGATGCAGAGTACATAGCGTATTGGGCTGAGCATCCATTCCCACGCCTGACAGATCCAAGAGAGCCGCTAGACAGAGATGGTGGTGGGGATGGTGATGATGATGGAGATGATGGAGGTAGAGGCCAATGGAGGAGGCAGGGGTGGAGAGAGGAGGGTGGCGCCGCAGAGGGAGAGTGGAGAGGACAGACAGGCTTGGATTGTGAGGGGTCACGGTGGATTGCCGCTACAGGTGCCAGTAGCACAGGGTCCCAGACAGGTGCAGGGACAGGGATAAAGGCAAGTACAGGTACAGCCACCGGTACAGGCACAGGCACAAGCACAGGGATAGGTACCCATACAGGGGGAGGAGCCACAGGGGGCCAAGGCAAAGGAGGATGAGCTGGTTGAGCTGAGGGAGATCTGCCAGGGATGGGCAGATGAGATCTAGGAGCTAGAGAGGGAGAGGGATAGACTCAAGAGGCGGCTCAGAGATACTGAGCGGGAGTGGGACCAGCCATTCAGTGCTACACAGAGGTCGAGACAACACTGAGGGCTGGGAGGCAGGAAACAAAGGACACAAGGGCTGGATATGCCTATGTGCTACGAGTAGGAGAGGAGATAGGCTACTGGCGGGATCTATATTATGGTGCAGTGCCATCAGATCAGTGGGCTGGAGCTTCCATAGACCATCGTAGACAGCGACAGCTATAGGAGGGAGCCAGAGGAGACAGACATCTAGCGGTGGGGTTATGGGTCCTCCACCACCACCAGATAGAGGGGATAGGAGGGATGATCCTGAGGTGGGTCCTTCCAGGGCTCAGTTTCATCAAGGCCAGGTGGCTCCGAGGGAGGGAGTTCATCATAGCCATAGAGGGCTCCCTATGTATCAGTATTGTACCATTTTGTATGATGATGTAGACACCTGCGGGTGATTGTAGCCATATGATTTTGACATCATTGTATCATGACACTTTATATATATATATATATCAGATGATTCATCTTTGCGGCAGCCATATGCATGTGTACCTATGTGATGAGATGCTCTTATGTTGTATGTTTTATGTGATGGTTATGATATGGATGCAAATATGTACATGATGAAATGCAATATTTTTGTTCTTTTATGGCTTGAATATTATGCAAATGTGAATGTGAATGTATGAAATGCAAATGAATATGATAATGCGAATGATTATTTACATGATGAGAATGTAAAATGTGCTAATACGTGTTGTGTGTAGGATGTGATGCAATTGTGATATCTATATGTATGTATGAAATGCTAATATGTGGTAATGCAGGTGCAACTACATGAAATGCAAATGTTTTTGGTGTGTTATTATACTCAGTCATGTGATAGCAGGCTACACGGACTCGAGAAGGATGATGGAAGTCAATCAAGAAAGGGGAATGAAAGATATAAGATATGAAAGTGAAAGGACTTCTTGTGTGTTATCATCAATGAGCTTTATTATGGCAAAATAGGTTATGACAATCAAGGCATATGTTCGACCCAGAAAGTCATTGTACCCATTTGCATGGAGATAAGACAGTCACAAACAAGGAATGCCCCAGTTCATACTAGACTCACAATGTCCTCATATCCTTGGACAAGTCATAGCATTACTAAGAGACAATCCACGGATAGCAAAGAAAAATAGGTGACGATACCCCATCCTCGCCTTTTTAGTCAAAGACATCCTGGAGATAGAATCTCTAGTCAAAGACATCCCGGAAACGTAAAAGACATGTCACCAAAGGATAAAAATCAAAAGAAAACCAAGACTCGACACCAACATTCACTATAGTCCTCAAGTTTAATGTCTCTTGTCACTTGTATAAGTCATATTTGATTGTGGTCACAATTTTTACTTTCACAAAAAGGATAGATAGCACTGAACCATATGTTGTCTGAGTCTGTTGAAAGATTTGATTTGTTGAAGCACATTGTTGCTGCTTTGTCTCATTTGAAACTGACTGAATCCATGAAACTGATACTGTATTGCGGAGAAGACGTAATTTTATTACGGATTTGGCGATGCAAGTGCTACTTTATTGTGGATTGTGCGCGGATAGACTGAAGAAAAGTGGAAGAAACTGTACTCCTCGAAACATGTCATGCTCTCAGTTCCACACCCATCACTAGATGTAGGATTTGCCTTAGCCACAGATAGGAGCTGTTTTATTATGGATGGAAAGGGGTGAAAAGGAAGGTTATTATGAATGGCTAACCAATCTTGGGTAGATCAATAACAAGCCATGATGGAAATGGGTAAGTTTATTATGAATGAATAGGCCATGAGTGTGTGCAAAGTGAAAGGATGAAATTGAATCCTGAAGGAGGGAGGAGCAATGTCTGTACACATGGCGCTGGTGACCCAGTTTTCACCATGGTACTTGTCCAGGGCATCACCGAAGTGGTTTTCACTATTGGACGAAATTTTTTTCTTTACTTTTTTGATTTTTTGATTTTTTTGTTGTCACAAGGGGCCTGTTTGCCAGGTTTTCACCAAGTAACGATTTTTATGTTTTATGATTTTTTTGTATTTTTAATTTTTTTGTATTTTTGAATTAGGATATTCCAAAGAGCTATGTGTAGAACCTACGGAGGTGCATGCTATTGATAGGATCCTCCAAAGGTTCACCTTCTGTAGTTGAGAGCTGATATGCCCCAGATCCATATGCTGCTGTAATGATGTAAGGACCAAGCCAATTTGGTTCGAACTTGCCCTTCTTCTCTTTGTCTTGCTGATTTTTGGGGTTTTCTCTGAGAACCAAATCACCTACCTCAAATGTGTGAGACTTGACTTTGTGATTGTAGCTGCGACTCATTCGTTGTTGATAAGCCTTGAGATGATTAAAAGCAGTTTGTCTTCGTTCATCCAATAGTTCAAGTTCTTGTAAGAGAGAGACCTTGTATTCTTCATCACTGATAATGTTTTGCAAAGAGACTCGTAAAGAGGGTAACTCGACCTCAATAGGCAAGATAGCTTCAGTGCCGTAGACAAGTGAATAGGGTGTCACTCCTGTAGGTGTGTGGACACTTGTGCGGTAAGCCCAAAGTGCAGGATTAAGTTGGATATGCCAATTACGGCCAACGTCGTCGACTGTCTTTTTTAAGATTTTGAGGATTGTTTTATTAGACGCCTCAGCTTGACCGTTACCTTGGGGGTAATATGGTGTGGAGAAATGATGGGAAATATGGAAGCGATCACAGAGTTCATGAACATCTTGATTTTTGAAGGGGCGCCTGTTATCGGTGATAATAGAAACAGGAATATCGTATCGACAAATGATATAGTTGAGAATGAACGTAGCAATCTGTTTTCCAGTGACTTGCATGAGAGGCATGACTTCGATCCATTTTGTGAAATACTCTGTGGCAGTGATAATGAATTTATGACCATTGGAAGGAGGGTGAATCTTGCCTATGAGATCGAGTCCCCACTGACAAAAAGGCCAAGGAGTCGCAATTGGTTGAAGTTCTTGCGCTGGCACATGAATGAGGTCTCCATGAAGTTGACATTGCTTACATTTCTTGACAAACTGATATGAGTCTTTTTCCATATTGGGCCAATAATATCCAGTCCTGATGAGTTTCTTGGCTAAGGTAGGACCACTAGAATGTGGACCACATATCCCTTCATGTACTTCACGTAACGCAATCTGAGCTTCGTCGCTTTCCAAACATCTAAGAAGAGTTCCATCTAGACCTCGATGGTATAGGACATTGGCTAAAATGATGTATCAAGAAGATTGGTGAATGAAAGTGCGATGTTGGTTATTGGATAGATCAGGAGTGCGATGTTGGTTATTGGATAGATCAGGAGGTAGGGTATTGTCACGAAGGTATGTGAAAATGGAACCATATAACTGGGACTCGGGACCGATGACACATATCATCTCAGTAGGAGTGATTTCATATGAAGGAACCAAAAGGTTATCCACCAAGAACTCATAGCGGGTCTCATTCGGAGGTAGATTGACCAGTGAAGCAATTGTAGCCATGGCATCTGTGGCTCGATTCTGCTCTCTTGGTATTTGCTCAAAGTCTATTTTTGTGAAATGTTGTTTCAGGTCATCCACCATTCTTTTGTAAGGCATTAATTTCTCATCCTTTGTTTGGTAATCATCAGTTGCTTGACAGATTACAAGTTGAGAGTCCCCAAAAACATGAATTTCCTGGATCTTCCACTGAACAACAATCCATAATCTTGTTGTTAATGCCTCATATTCTGCTATGTTATTAGTGCAAGGAGATGATAAGCGGTATGATTTTGGTATAGAATCCCCTTGAGGAGTTATAAAGAGGATGCTAGCTCCTGCCCCATGCTGTGTGTGTGAGCCATTAAAGTATAATTGCCATGGTTTTGCATGTGACACTGTTAAAATGGATTCATATGGAAATTCTGAAATTAGAGGAACATCATCTATCATGGGAGCATCTGCTAATTGATCTGCGATGGCTTATCCTTTTATTTCTTTTCTGTCCACATACTCGATGTCGAATTCACTCAAGATCATTATCCATTTGGCTAGTCGCCCAGTAAGCGTTGCTTTATTGAGAAGGTATTTCAATGGATCGATCCTTGCAACCAACTTAGTCTTATGAGTTAGCATGTAATGTTGTAATTTCTGCAAAGCAAAGACCACAGCGAGACATGCGCGCTCAATTGGTGTGTAATTTAGCTCATATCCCACCAATATGCGACTGATATAGTATACTGCCTTTTCTTTGCCCTCAGCAACTTGTTGTGCTAAGAGTGCCCCCAGTGCTGTTGAAGTAGCTGATATGTATAGTAATAAAGGCTGATCTAGAATTGGTGGCATCAAAACTGGCGGATTCAGAAGATAATTTTTGAGTGCCTGGAAAGCTTGTTGACAATTATCATCCCATTTGAATTTGATGTTTTTATGTAGCAAGTGCTGAAAAGGATTGCACTTATCTGCAAGTTGTGCTATGAATCTTCATATGGATTGAAGTCTCCCTTGCAAAGATCGAAGTTGACTGATGTTTCATGGTGGTTGCATCTCTAGGATGGCCTTGACTTTTGTTGGATCTGCTTCGATTCCTCTCTTTGAGACAATGAATCCCAGAAGCTTCCCGGAGGTTACTCCAAAGACACATTTCTTGGGGTTTAATCTTACTTTATATTTTTCCAACTGATCAAAGATGACTGAAAGTATGTCCAAATGTGTATCTTTGTCTATTGATTTTCCCAAGAGGTCATCAACATAATCTTCCACAGTAACGTGCATGAGATCATGAAAGATAGTAGTCATGGCTCTTTGATTTCTTCTGGTTCGCTTGGGCACAATTTAATAGTTTTTGTGCAAAATTTAAGATCACTATAGAAAATGTTTGTACCTTTTTTGGGCTCTATGAAAAACTTTCCAACTTTCCATTCAATACCTTGATTTTTTTGATTATGGCCTAGGCATTTATTGGGTACAACCAAATAAATTGTTGTTGTGACTGCCTAACTTATAACCTCTAAGATTCAACTTCAGAATGAAAAATTAATTGCTCAAATAATCGAATTAATTAATGAAGGAGACGAAGGATCCTTAAATAGAGATTACAAGATGGTGTTCTAAAAAGAACAAACCATTTATCTGAAGCTAAAAAGCTAAAAAGCAAAAATGCCAAAAAGCTAACTACGCTTTCTAATAAAAGAAGCAATAGTTAAGCTAAACAAATTAAACTAATGAAACAAACTTAAATGACCATTAATAGAAAAACTAAACATAGTTTACAAAATATAATTAAATATTCTAATACCCTTCCTTAATATAGACAATTTTAAACAAAGACTAGCTCACATATAACTTTAATAGACCTAGAAGACACATCTCTTCTCCCGTGACAGAGTGTTCAAGTAGAATTGTTGGGACTAGGAGGTGCAGATCAACCAGATCCTCTACCTATCGAGGATCAACAAGATAACCATCAGATATCGGTTTCCTATGCCTAGATTGGAAGATCTCATGGATTGTTTAGGACGCAATCTTTATTTGATTATAACCAGAGAATCCATCCATCAAAGATAACATCGCATGACCTGCTGTGAGATAAAAGATCAAGTCAATATTTGGTAATGGAAAATCATCCTTAGGACAAGCTTTGTTGATGTCTCTAAAATCTATACATATTTTGATACTACAATCTGGTTTACTGATAGGCACTAAGTTGGAGATCCATTTAGGATAATCAATTGGGCATATGAATCCGACATCCAATAATTTCTCAAGTTCTGCTTTGACTAGTAATGCCACTTGTGGATGCATCTTTCTTAATTTCTGTTTCACTAGTTTTGCCCCCGGTTTAACTGTCAAATGATGCATTACCAAATCCGGATCCAATCCAGGCATATCAGTGTATGACCATGCAAAGTTGATTTGTTGTTCTTTGAAGAAACTTATGAATTTTGACCTTTCTGACTCTGTCAAAGATTGGGCCAGGAATATGTTGTGTGGAACCTCTTCCGTACCAATATTTGTTTTGATAGTCTCCTCTACCAACATGGATGACTTTTCCTCATATGATGCTGGGAGAATGTTGAGCCTTCCATCTTCGGGTGCCTCAGAGAGGTTTTCACCCTCAGATACGTCCTTTCTTTTTACTTTTTTGGGGTTAGACAACGCCACAATGTGGTTTTCACCATGAGACCCTTGATTTATTTTTATTTTTATATTTTTGCGACTAGAAGGCCCGACACCCTCACCGAAATATGCCACGCTATTGAGTTCTATAGTGTATCCCGCTTTATGGTCCCCAGGGGGAAGATCATCTCGTATGCCAAGATAGTCAATAAAAGCTTCATCATTTTGGAATGTGTCAAACTGTGCAAGTCCTTCATGATCCCAGTCAATAATTTGGTGATGAACAAGGGAAAGGCCTTTGATGTCTTCGAAGTTAGCGGGGCTAAGAGTGAAGATGCAGTTATATTCAGGTATGTCGAGGTAGTTATTGAGGTCATTGTTGGAACTCTCCTCATCAATCTCGATCGTGAACGAATCTAAATTATCATCACTAGTAGCACATTCTGGGACAGGTGTTCTCATTCTATGTGATTTCAACCTAGAACCTAGAGACAAGGACTGTGTGGAATCCTCAGGGGTTGTTTCTTGACCAGCTTTGAATTTTTCATAAAATTCCTCTTCTTCTGTGGGTTCATCTGGCTCTCTGAATGTCTCGGTGAGCTCGTAGTCACTGGAGGATTTGTCTGAACCCCATTCCCATTCGTTGGAGTCTATGGAATAACGATTCTCTTGTTGAATTTTGGTATCTTTGATTTGTAATGCTTCTTATGTCTTTTGAGTCACGAAACCAAGTCCCTTCAAGCGTTCTTTTTTGAATGTCAATTCAGGTTGTAAAGGTTCAATGATGCCTTCCTTTCTTAACCCAAGAGGGCTTTTTCCATCATACCCAAATTTTTGTAGAATCTTGAACCCTTTGCCATACTTCTCACATGGTATATTGATGTGATCTTGTGTATCATCTTCAAGGTCTTTGTAAAGCATTTTGTATAAGTCTTCCTCTTCCATTTCACCCCATCTTTGGAAGATTGTAGGATCCCATTTGAGTATAAGGGTAGATACCTACTTATTAGGATGTTGTCTTCCATATTCTTTTGGTGAACTCTTGACTTGTTGTAAGTACATGGTTTGATTCAAAGTGTATTCACCCATGCCTTTATCCTGGAAATTGCCCTTAAGTTCACCTTATTTTGATGTCAAAGGTTTTAATGACTCAGGATCAATGTATGCAGAAGAAGGAACAGCTTCACGATTACTTGGAATGATCATCTTAGTTTTCAATCTCAAGTTATTGCAATATATGAATGGATTAGGATCACCATTAACTGTTATCTCAACTCTGTTGTGAGGAAACTTAATGCATTGGTGATATGTAGATGGGATTGCCCTCATTTCATGAATCCAAGGATGTCCTAGCAATATGTTGTATGTGAGATCAAGATCAAGTACTTGACAAACCACATCCTTTGTAACTGGCCCAACTCTGAGAGGTAAGGTGACTGTGCCCTTGGATGAACGCTCTTCATCATCATATGCCTTGATGGTAATTTTGTTTGTAGAATTTACAGCTTTGTCAGAATATACCAATTGTTTAATAGTGCTCAATGTACAAATGTTTAGACCTGCTCCTCCATCTATCAGGACTCGTTTGATTCTATGTTTGTGTATGAAGGCTTCAATGTGCAATGGTGCATTATGTGGCTGACTTACAGAGGCATCATCGACTTCTGTGAATGTAAGGGAGTGTGGAATGGAAAGGTATCCCACCATGGATTGAAACTGGTCCACGTTCAGATCAGTAGGAACAACAGTTTCTCTCAAGATTTTGTCAAGAATGGATTTATGTGCGGGGGATATGCGCAAGAGTTCAAGTATGGAAATGAGCGCGGGTGTCTTCCCTAATTGTTCTACAAGGTCATACTCAGGTTTGATTGATGAGGAAGTGGTGTTTTTAGCTGGAGCACCTTGCAAAGTGTATTTACCTCGGCGGGTTGTAACATGACATTCAGAGGTAGGTTCGGAAGAAGATCCAACGCTTTTTAGAATGATCTTGGGTCTTTGGGTAGAATTCTCAAGTGCTTTGTCCTTGATGATAATGGTAGAGACATAATTGTCCATCAAGATGTGATTGATAGTTGAATCATAGTTATAGGATGCTCTGGTATAGTTGGTTTGATCATCTATGGCTGCAACTTTTCCCTTGTCATGCTTTGGGAATGGTTCCTTAAACATCTCATGTTCTTGATTGGATGAGTGCCCTTCAATCTCAATGTCACCTCTATCAATGAGATCTTGTATGATGTTCTTCAGTCGATGGCAATTTCCTGTCTTATGACCCTTGCTCTTATGAAATTCACAATATTCATCATCATTCCACCAATTTGGTTTAACCTTTGGTTCATATGGAGGAAAATCGGGAATAGTGATTACCTTGTTTGCCACTAGCTTTTTGAAAACTGACTCAAGTGGTTCTCCCAATGGAGTGTACTTCCTTCGTGATTTAGAAGTTGTTTGAGTATTCACCTGATTTGATCTAGAAAAAACAAATTTGGGTCGCATTGTATTGGCATCAACAACACCATCATTGACCGTGTTCTTGTTTTTATTCCAAAATCTTGGCTTGTCTTTTCCTTTAAAGTCATCTTTGTTTTCCTTGAATATCTTAACGATGCCTTGCTCAATTAGGACCTTCTTTGTTGCTAAGCCTTTTTTAATGACGTCCTTGAAGGTGGACAAACAAGCTTTCCTTAAGTCATAACCAATCTCTTTGTTGACATTTTGGGTGAACATTTCTACCATTTGTTTTTGTGGAATTTCACAAGAGCATCTGCTGGCTAAATTCCTCCATCTTTGTAAAAATGATGCAAAAGACTCTCCCTCTTTTTTCTTGGTGTTGCACAAAGTAGTGACTGATATGTCTGTCTCTATGTTGTAGGAGAAATGTTGAATAAATGCCTCTGCTAAGTCACCCCATGACTTAATTCCAGGTGGAAGTTGGGAGAACCATTCCATAGCTTGATCGCCTAGGCTCTGTGGGAATAATCTCATCAAATATGTCTCTTCTGCTGCTACCTCAATGCAAGCTGTGAAAAACTGTCTTATGTGTGCCTTAGGATCCCCTTTTCCTTTTTACTTATCAAACTTAGGTGTCACAAAGTGTGTAGGAAAAGGAGGCATTGGAATTCTCTTGTCAAATGGATAAGGACATATGTCTCTCATTGTGTATGTTGGCTTCGGTGTATTTATGTCCTCCATTTTCTTTTGTAAGTCCCTAATTTGTTGCTCCAAATTGCTCTTAGGTGGAGATCGACTTCTTGGACTGTACCCCATGCTTGAGGCACCAATTGGAGGAGAAGCATGTTGCATATATGGATGATATTGATCATACACATGTTCATATGGAGGAGGTTTATAGTGATGTTGCATATATGGACCACTTGGTATAGATTCATGTTGAGGAACGAAATATCTATTTTGTCCATGTATACCATACTCTACAGGCATGTCATGTTCTAATGTGTTGCCTCCAAATTTGACACAAGGTTTCCTTGTGTCCAAATTTTGAGCATGCCTTTGAATATCCAATTGCTTTTGTGGTTGATCCTTAGCATTGATATGTGATTGAGCATATTTCTCTGAATAAGACTTCCATAATGGTCTACGGAGGTGAGTATCATATGTTTGACCATGTGTATGTGGGACCTCTGGTTTTTGAAACAAAGATGATGGTGATTCAGGCACAAGATGTGGTCTTCTATTGCCTCCACTATTAGGCCTCCTTTGATCCATGTTGGAGTGAGATTGTTGCAAAGGTCTATGTTCCATTATTTGAGACATGTCAAAATCATGAGGTATCTTGGCTCCACTTTGTGCCATCATTTGTAAGAAGTATTGTCTATCCTTCCTCATTATTTCCTCAACCAATCGATTGAAACGGGGATCCATAATGGATTCTTCCACATCTGCTGAATGTACTGAAAAGTTGTCCATATCATCATTGTGTGTATCATTGTTGTTTGTAGTGTCCATGTTCTCAACATTTGGAATGTAGGCATCCATGTCAGGTGATGTAGTATGATCAGAATTGAAAAAGATATCATTGTCATACTCATAGGAACTCATGTTTGCGGACTCTTGAGCCTCTTTAGCTTCTCTCCTAGATTTTTGGGAACGGGTTTCAACCATGAACTAGGTCTTGACCAAGATGTGTGAGACTAGATGAAAATGGAAAGAGTATGGAAGACCAAAATTTGGATGGAATGTAAATGAATCTAAGGTGTACTTGCAATGTCCAAAGTGTAAGACCAAGTATGTATGTAGAAGAGCAGGCGTGGCTTCCAAAGAGATGATAGTTTCTCTTGATGAGGTAAGTTGACCTTGACTCTAAGTAAGACCAAATGAGACCCAAAGGTGATAGACCTTGATGAGGGACCACTTAGCAAAATGTTGTTGTATGTAGTGTGTTGACAAAGTGTGATGAGGACAAGCAAGTGACCTTTTCACTCAAGTTTAGACAAATGTGAATGTAATGTAAGGTGTAAAGCAATGATGGACTTTGTGAGACCCAAAGACAGGTTGAATGCTAGATGAAACCCTAGAGAAATAACCTAGGAAGCTCAAGAATTCTGAAACTGACTGTGTTTGTTTGCTAGACTGTAAAAGTTTTTCAATTCTGAACACAAACGCGCCTGTATACTACATAGATGCGGTTTCCTGACTTAGACGTGGTTATGTTTAACACATACATGTTTCTGAGATTTTGGTAAATACAATGTTGATTCTGGAAACACAGACGTGTTTCTTCCCTTCACAGACGTGCTTATACAACACAGACACTATTATGTCAGACACAGACGCGTTTCTGCAAATTTTGTGCAATTTTTTTCCAATCTGTGAAGTTGTTTTATTGTGACCAAATCTGGTTGTTTGACTATTTTTTCATGACAAGAGGACACAGTGTTGATGAGGACTCAATGTTTGCAAGTGTCTAGAGTCAAAAATATGACTCAAAGGAAGTGTGATGTTTGATGTAAAATTGTTTTGCATACACTTGAAGACACAAAAGACACAATGTTTTTCTGTTTGGTCTTGAATGTTTGATTGTTCAAAATAAGTCAAGCACAATTCTTATGGCTGGCCAAGACAATAGTTGTTGATCCCACATGAGGTTTTACCCCTAAGGCTACGCTATTCAGAGTGGATACTTAGATGCTTGACCTCACTGGCTCCACCCTCGGCACTCACTTCTTAGGTTAGCCAAGCATTAGTCCCCTCGAAAACTCCTCGTGGTGAACTTTGTATCTCTACTAAGAACCATATGTGTGTGGGCCGCTACCAGAGGTCCGACCTTGTACCCCAACAACTAGAAGGAGTTGGGCTTCTAAAACAAAAAGGTGCTAGTAAGGGCATCCACTCATGTGGCCATACATGCGGCACTTCCAGCTCTGTAAATACAGAAGGCTCCCAGCCGATAGGGGTTACGCCCTACAAATGATCAAATAAATTTGATCAGACGGGTTTATGGGGAGACATAATGTCGGTATGAACTAATCAACACATGTTATCCATAGTTTTCACCATGAATACAGTTGTTTATAGTGGTTCGGAAGAGGTGGGTTTTCCTCGCTACCACTTGGGTCGTTCTCTTCTCACTAGTAGTCCTAATGACCACACGGGAAGACAGGCCCTCTAAAGATGAAACAAAAAGAGCCTATTGCTCAAAACACAAAAGACAATGATTCAATTTTAGTGCACCAATTGAAGTGTTTGCTAATCTATGAAAACAAGGCACACAATAAAAATGCAAAACCCTTGCCAAGGTGCTGCAACAAAGAGTTGTAGTAGTTTGGATTGTTTGAAACAATCACCCCTTCCTGCAAGCACACAAGTTAGGTAAATTTTTAAATCCAAAAGACTTTGTGAAATAGGGGCCTTCAACAAAATGATTTTGCTTTCAAGACAAGCTGCACCAATTTTGTTAGCTAGATTTGCAAATGTTAGCTCAAAATAATCCAGATCTAAAAAAATAAAATCGAATGACTAAAAACTGAATCAATAAAACTCCAAAAATGAAATCAATGCACACAGACGCGGTTACCCCAAACACAGACGCGACTCTCTGATGCAGACGCACTTCTGTGAAACACAAACACTGTTTCAGAACACAGACACGACTTCTGGACACAGACGCGTCTAAAAACACCACAGATGCGACTAAGGAACACAGATGCGATTTTCAGAATCTGCAAAAATAAAATACTATCGAGGATGTAGACCTGATCCAAGATGTCGCAAATGTGGCAGAAAACCAAAAATGCGATCTGAAAGTATGCAGACGCGAAAATACCAAAATGCCATCGAAAATGTCAGATCTGCAACTTCAAAATACAATATCTGCAACAAGGATGTTAAATACAAAAGGGACAAGAATCCCACCGGGCGTGCCAAAATGTATACGGTGAAAATGGATACAACAATGATAATATTGAAAGACTAAATGAATTCAACCACAAAAACCCTAGCCTAACAACAACAAAGATCCACCATTACATATGAAGATTACCTAAGACAATGCAAATCAAATGAAATCACAAAGATTATACCATCACATGTTCAATAGGGTTTGAATCTCCATTCTTCCTATCTCCATTGATCTTTCTTGATATATTTGCTCTCAGATTTCATGTGCACAAGAGCTCAACAAAGAATGAAATGTGGTTGCAAGTAGGATCGCCTATGTTCAAAAGCATAGTGTAGTCAAGTAGTCAACGAGGGGTTTGATAATGAAGGAAGCATCTCCTTATATAGAAGACACTATATGAAATGGAGGGATAAGATTGAGAGGTGTAAAAGGAGGTCGGCTATGATTAGAGGGTAGGTAAAAGAAATAATAAAATAATGAAAGGGGTAGGTATTGTATGAATTAAGAGATGAATGACATGTGTCATAGGTAGAGAAGGTTAATGAATTAATTAAATAAATAAAGATTTATTTAATTAATAGAGGAAGTGGGATAATTAAATAAATAAGATATTTATTTAATTTAGGAAAAGGATAATTTAAATAAATAAATGTATTTATTTAAATGAGAAATAAGGCTAGAAGAGGATTAATGAATTAATTAAATAAATAAATATTTATTTAATTAATAGAAGAATTAAGCTTAGATAATTAAATAAATAAAATATTTATTTAATTAGACATGACAATTTTAGGTGTCTACAGGTGGCATCATTTTCATGTTTCCATATTTGAATATTTTATCATGATGTATTATCTTTCTTGAGAAATGTTGTACTCACACTATCATAAAGTACCACACCTCTTTGTATCTTGTCATTGTTGACTATTTGATGTAATCCTCTTGTACACGTAGATTAGGAATATCCTTGTGAGACTTGGTGCATGGATCCAGTTGAGACTTAGATTGTACACATTTGTGCATGGCTCCCATGAGACATGGATTGTACCAGTATTTCTGCCATTTACGAGTATTTAGATGATGCTCAAAATAGGTTGTCTCCATGCCTAATCTTCATTTTGTTGCAGCGAGTGATTCATCATTGACTTGGTACCTGGTTTCGTCACACTTTGACATTATTGGTGCAACATAGTCTCTCTTTCTTCCTTATGGGGAGGTATTTTTGGTCATCATCATTGGACCATCCTTGCAGGAGATTCGACATTGAGGGAGGGCTTCATGGCCTCCTCTTCTCTCTTATGGGGGGGATATATTTTGTTCTTCTCATTCATCATTGAGAGCATTGTGTGCTTTCATCATCTCTCTTTTGGGGGAGGGTTTTTTCCATTGGGTTTTTCTCTCTTTCTCTATTTATGGGATATTGTATTTGCATTTATACATGAGTACCTAACATGGCCTCGTAGCTGGGACCCATCTTGCATTGCTTAGTTGCATTATAGACTTAAGTGCATTCCCCTAAGTTACACTTAAGGGGGGGTGTTGGTGTAAATAATTATTCATCTTGGATATTATTACACTTTACTTAAGTTTACTTAGGTACATGCATTTAATAGTAGTTTGGGTATGAGACGCTTGGGTGTTTGTGCCACATTGGGATAGTGTGTGTAGGAGAATTTCCACCTTTTATGGATGGATCTTGTTACTACTCTATCATATCCACTTATTATGGAGTGATAATTCCACCTTCGGTGGGTGATACACCTCATGTGGAATATTTTATTGTTTCTCCTACCTACCACACCTATTTCCTACCTACCCTTGTTTCTTATTGAGCCACATGTCATGTTTGTGTGCTCACATATCCATATAGCCTTGCCTATATAAGCAGGCTCATCTACATTGTTTGTACGAGCAATCAATCAACATCTTGTAATGATCCAGTTGATCAATATTTTCTTGATAGAATACAGTTTATTTCTATCATCTATTTTGTTCTCTCTTATTTGTGCTTTTCGTTGCCTCTAGATCTTGGCAAAATCTCATAGTATCATCTTTCCCGATATAACATTTACTACCAAAAATTCTGAAATACTTAACTGTAGGTGTATTGCCAAACCATAATTCATAAGGTGTCTTATCAGTTTCTCCTTTGATATGTACTCTGTTGAATGTGTAAACCCCTGTACTCCTTACTTCTCTCCAGTAGATATGAGGTAGACTTTCTTCCATCATCATTGTTCTAGAAGCATCCAAGATATTTTTGTTTTTCCTTTCCACAACTCCATTCTGCTCAGGTGTCCAGGGAGAAGAAAATTGTCTTCTTATACCATGCTTGTCACAAAAGTTATTAAACTCACCAGATGTGAATTCTCCACCATGATCTGATCTCAAACATTTAATCTTCAATCATGTCTCAGTTTCTACTTCAGCCTTAAAGATTTTAAACTTTTTCATATGCTTCAAATTTTTCTCTCAAAAAAGTAACCCACATCATCCTAGAATAATCATCAATGATTATCATGAAATATCTATCACCATGAAAACTTTTAACTCTAGCAGGTCCACACAAATCAGTATGAATAAGATCAAGAACATCATTTGATTTATCTTGTATACTTCTAAAAGAGGTTCTGACCTGTTTACCCATTTGACATTTTTTACATACCGGATTATAGGGCTTCATAATCTTAGGTATATCTCTAACAACCTTAGTTGAGCTGATCTTCACAATGCAATCAAAATTCACATGACACAGCCTTTTATGCCATAACCAACTCTAATCAATCTGTGTAATCAAATATGTCTTCTCATCGGAGTTCAAATGAAATATGTTACCTTTTGTTTGTGTGCTGGTTGCAATCTCCAAGCCAGACCTGTTAATGATTTTGCATTTTCCATCCTTGAACTATAATTGGAATCCCTTATCTACCAATTGTCCTACACTCAAAAATTATGCTTAAAACCTTCAACATAATAAATATTTTCAGTATTGTTCTTACCATCTAATGATATAGTTCCTTTTCCTTTAATCATACATGCCTTGTCATCTCCAAATCTAACTAGTCCACCATCAAATTCTTGCAAAGATAGAAACCTCCCTTTATCTCCAGTCATATGATGTGAACAACCATTGTCAATTACCCATTCATCCTTCTCCTCAGGTACATTCTCTTCCAGTGCCGGATCATCTTGCTTGATAGCTAGGAATACCAATTCCTTCCCATTGTCAGATCCACTAGCAGAGTCTTCTGCCAGTTCATCATCTGAATCTGTAATGCCTTCCTCATCTGCTATGTAGCATGGTTTGTCTCTGTTTTTCTTGAATCTATACTTGTTTTGATATTCAGGGTTAGGTTTAAATGATCTTTTAACTCTTTCTTCAAATGTTGAATTCCTTTTAGGACATCTAGATGCAAAATGACCAATCTTATTACATGCAAAATATTTAAACGGTGCTTTTCCTTCATACTTACTTCCTACCAGTCCTTTCGATACTCTTCTAGAAAATAGTGCTTCAAGGTGCTCAAACTCATCATCTTCTCTCATCATATCTTCTAGTTCTTTTTCATATAAAGCTCTCCAATCTTGCTTATCGGTTGTAGATGTAGATACATGAAAAGTAGGTTCAGTCTTCATAGCTCTAGAAGATCCAAATTCCTCAAGATCAAAAGTAGATAGTTTCCCAACCAAAGTATCTCTGTTGACATATGCATTAGCCATTGTTCTCAACTCATTAATAGCAGTAGCCCTCATTTTGTAAGCCAGTGTTAGGGCTCTCAAGACTTTAGAAACAATCTCATCTTCGCTCAGAGTTCCACCACAACATTGAATTCCCATAACAATCTCATTTACCCTTTCTATGAATGAAATAATCATTGCATCTTCTTCCATCTTCAGGTTTTCATATCTCACCCGGTAACCATCAAGTTTAGCAATCTTCATTATACGGTCACCTTCATTAAGAGTCTGCAACTTATCCCATATAGCCTTTTTAGATGATTTGTCTGTTAATCCCATTATTTGTTGATCAGAAAGTGCACACAAGAGGGCTTCTCTTGCTCTACAGTCATTCTCAAACTCCTTGTCCAGGTTTTCTGGAGAAGGATTGCCAGATCCTAGATTATAGTGTGTGACGCCATTATGTGTGATCTCCCAAATCTCCTTACCAAGACATCTCAGATGAGTCTCCATCCGAATCTTCCATATTGTATAATTTGTTCCTTCAAGCCTTGGTATATCCCTTCGAAAAATAGCTCCAGAAGAACTGGATGAAATTGATCTGTTAGTCACCATAGGATATTCCTCAAGTAGTTAAGCTTTCTGCAAAGAGGACCAAAGCTCTGATACCAATTGTTAGATAGTTCAGATAACCAGAAGACAACTGAGAGGCGAGGGGGTGAATCGGTTGTCACAGATTACCGAAAGCATTAGCAATTTAAACTATAATACTGAAACCGAAAAGAATAATACTAGAATAGAGGTTAATCCAATTAAGTATAAACAATAAACACAAAATAATTACCATCCACACAACACCAAGATTTGTACGTGGAAAACCCAGTAAAGGGAAAAACCACGGTGGGAAGGCTACCCATAGTCAGATAATACTTCTATAGTAAGTATGTGAATTTCAATGAAGGGGCATGCACTTGCAGGAAGGCCAACAACCTAGAGAACATTGCTCATTAGAAAAGGAGCCTCACTGACTACATACAAATCTAGACTACAATCCAGAGAAGTGTTGAACTAAAAAAGATAGCATCTCCTATGCCTGAGTACGGTTCTGGTCAAGGTCAATACCGGAGGACTAAATCCTCTTACACAAACCCAATTCGATCTCCAACGATCGACCAACTCCTCTACCTGAATGATATTACATTCCTTGACCATGACCTTTTACAATAACCATGATGATTGTTGGTGTAAATAATTATTCATCATGGATATTATTACACTTACTTAAGTTTACTTAGGATAATGCATTTCATAGTAGTTTGGATATGAGACACTTGGGTGTTTGTGCCACATTGGGATAGTGTGTGTAGGAGAAATTCCACCTCTTATGGTGTTGATCTTGTTATTACACTATCATATCCACTTATTGTGGAGTGATAATTCCACCTTCGGTGGGTGATCCACCTCATGTGGAATATTATATTATTTCTCCTACCTATCCACACCTATTTCCTACCTACCCTTGTTTCTTATTGAGCCACATGTCATATTTGTGTGCTCATACATATCCCTAGCCTTGCTTATATAAGCAGGCTCATCTACATTGTATGTAACAATTATCGATCATTTTCTATTGATGAGAATACAGTTTATTCTTGTCCTATATTGTGTCTCTATCTTGTACATTTCATTGACCTCTTGATCTTGGCAAAATCCAACATGGTATCAGAGCCATTGGGGCTTCATTGATTCGTCTTGAAGAGGCATTATTGTGACGTCAAGAGGCAAATCTGAGGAGCAGCATCTTTTGGAGGCATCCTAGACCAGATCCGACCTCGCCATTGCGTCCGGAAGGCCGTTTCCATGAATTTTGGTTATAAATTCGGCCTATTTTGGTGAGAAATTTTTTTTTCCCCAATTTTACTATATCGTACGGATTTTCGGAATTTATTATTATTTTTTTTAGAAATTTTTTTTTTTTTTTTTCTGAAATTTTTTTTTTTCAAAATCAAAAATCAAAAAAATTGAAAAGTGGAATGAAAAAAATTTGAAAATAAAAAAAAAAAATTTCTGTTTGGGGGTCTGCAGACCCCCGTACCCCGCGCCCGTACCTTTCTGCAGGTCACAGGTCTGTGCTGCTCGTACTGCTCGTGTACCTGTCTGTAGCTCCGGATGACGCCGCCCGTACCCTGCCTGCCGCGACGAGTTCTTCCACTCCCGGCTCCGCCCCCGCTTCTCGCCACCAGTTGCAGACTCCGACGTCCTCCCTGCTCCGCCCAGCGGCACTCGGCTCTGTCACCGCTCCTCCCGGCTCAGCCTGCAGCGCCGCCGCCCCTCGACTCCGGGAACCGCTCCCGCCTCCGGACACCCGACTAGTCAAAGACCGGAGGACCGCGCCCACCACGTGGCAGGCGGCCACTGGCCCGCGGTACAAACCGTACTATCCAGTCAGATATTCCGTACAATGACACGCAGCATTTCGTACGCACAATCACTCGACTGCATCATCCATCCGTACAGTACGGACATCCATTCAGCAGAGGGCGAAGTTTTTGCGACAGTCATACGGCCGTCAAATTTAATCGCGTGAATTGCTGACGTCAGCGCCACATCAGCAGGGTTTGAAAATTTTTGGACCCCCTCTCATTTGCATTTTTGATTTTGCAGTTCAACTTCAAATGGCCATAACTTGCTCATTTTTGCTCCTTTTTTGGTGCAATTTTTTTTGAAATGGGCTAGAATTTTGTGCTCTCCGCAGTGGTGAAAGAATTTTTTGATTTTGATGCACAGATTTTTTAGAAAATGCAGTTTTTGGTGACTGTCCCTGAGTAATCCCAGTTTTTGCAACTTCAGAGGCTTCGTTTGGGGTCATACGACCTCCTTTTTAGGTGCCATTTTTTTTGAAAGTGCGTATTTTTTTGTCTACTTTCACATGATGCTATCAGATTGATGCCATTGTAAGTAGAAATTGTACTTTCAGATTTAGGCCATTTTTGGCTCTCTTGGTACTTGTATATTTGCTTGAATCTCAGTTAGATTCATTGCACTATTGATTGAAGTCTCTTGTATCTCATTTGGGAAGTTGTAAAATTTGCATCATAAGTCCACTTTGCCTTGTTTTGCAAGTGGCTCATTGTAATCGCACTAAGTATAAAGTGCCAAAATCATCACTTTAGGGGGGGTACTTTGATTGATTGAATTTGGGGGGTGTCTCTTGTGCTTTTGTGCTCTTGTGTTCTTTCCTTTTTGCTGCTATGGGTTCTTCTAAGTTTCCTCTCTTAACTCCACATAACTATGCTACTTGGAAAATTGATGCATGGAGTAAACTTATGGAAAAAGGACTCACTCATTACATTGATGGAACTATTGTTGCTCCAGCTGATCCTAAGGCTGATCCAGTTGGTCACTTAGATTGGCTCACTAAAAATATCATGGCATTTGGTACCTTAAGAAAGTATGTATCAAAGGATCTCATTTTCCATATTGAGAAATGTACTCTAATCAAGGATGCTTGGCAAAAATTTCAAGACTTGTATGGTCAAGTTGATGAGATTAGGGGATATCAAATTGATAGTGATCTCACCATGTTAGATCCAAAGAACGTTGATACTATACAAGATTATGTCACTAAGGCAAATGAGTTGAGGGCACAACTCAAAGATTGTGGCATTGATAAGAAGGATACTCAATTGATATTCAACTTGATAGGCAAGCTTCCACAAGAATATGCAGCATTTGTTTCTAGTTTCCAAACCCATAGGATGACAATGGGTTCAAGCTACAAAATGCCTACATTTGATGCTTTCAATGAAATGCTGATGATGGAACAAACTAAGTTGATAAGCATGGGCATTCTTAAGGCTTCTTCTAAGTCTCAAGCATTAGTGGCAAATCAAGGGAACAAAGGAAATCAAGGAAAGGACAACTCAAACAAGAAGAAATGGCAATCAAAGCCTAAAGAAAAAGCACCATCTTCTCCACAACAAGGAGATTCATCCTCTTCCAAGAGAGATAATTCACCAAAGAGGGAGAGACCTACTTGTGCTTATTGTAAAAAGATTGGTCATGAGGAGCATCGTTGCCATACTAAGAAGATTGATGAGCTCACACATATCATCAAAAAGCATAACATTGATTTGCCTAAAGTCTACAAGAAGGATGATTCATCAACTTCCACTTGCTCACATTCAAAAGGAAAAGGGCAAGCATTCATGGCTTCTACAAGTGGAAAGACTCACTCTTTTGGAACAAGAAAAGGAAAAGCTCTATGTGCTACTATCAGTTATAATTCAAAGAGATGGCTTCTAGATTCAGGGGCTTCTCATCATATGGCATCTTCACAGTCTATGTTCTCTACATTTGAGCCTTGTACCATGCCACAGATTTTGATGGGCAATCATACATACATGGATGTGATTGGGAAAGGATCTATTGACATTGGGGATAATTCCTTCAATGATGTGTTGTGTGTACCCCACTTGACAAACAATCTCCTTTCTATCTATCAAATCACACATGGCGCAACTAAGAGAGTTGTGGAGTTCACACCTGACTCAGTTTTCATTAGAGACATGGAGACTAGAGCTATCATTGCAACTGGGGTGGTTGATCATGCATCTCGGTTATACTCCTTTTCAGATTTTGTTAATGATGATGATTTCACATTTGATGATTCTACACATGATGATCACACTTATTGTGATGGTTCAGATTTTGAGGAGAACTTTGGACACTTGAACATGGGGATTCTCACATGTAACCCCGTTCTTGAGTCTTGTATTTCATCTCTTCATATTGATATCACATCACCTATTGCACCTGATGATGCAGATAGTGCGACAGTTTTGCCTTCATGTGATTCAGTGCAGCAGGATATACATTGTCTTCTAGCTTCAGATTCATGGGATGATTACATGACAGATATTCCAGGTTTGTTTGTGGAATCCTACATTGCAGATTTGGGAGACATCATTGATGACATTCATCTTCTCTTTGATGAAGATGATCCTTCTTCGATTGTTGCGAGGGCACACTCTGACCCTCTTGTTCATTCTCTACATGATCATTCTTTCGAGGTTGACATGATTGTGGATACTAATGTACAACAGTTGGAGGAGGTCTCTTTATGCTTTGAGGAGACACATGAGTCTTTGGATATTGTTCTACACTCATCTTCACTAGATGTTGGAGTTCCTTTTTCAGTAGTGTGGAGCAGTTCACCACCTTTGGAGGGGGTATCTTTTAGCATCGACATGGGGACACTTGAGCAGTTTTCAGAGATTCCTTTCATCATGAGTTTTCTTCATACATCTTCCCTTCATGATTGGGGAGACTTCATGGATACACCTTTGGTTTTGTTTCTTCCTAAGGGGAGGAATGTTGTTCGACGTTCGTGGAGCAGTTTCTTCATACATCGAGCTTCTATCATTGGTGCAGATTCTTCATTGAGGGAGGATCACAGTTTGACTTCTCTTCTTCTCTCATATGGGGGGGACTTTTTCCTCACATGGGGTTTTGTTCCTCACATACTTCTATGAGAATTCTCTTGTATAGCTTTCATCTCTTTTTTTGGGGGAGGGTTTTTTCCCATTGGGTTTTTCACTCTTTCCCCACTTTGTGAGAGGTTTCATTGCATTGGTTTGCATGCATTTGCATTTGTGCATGGGTACCTAACATGGCCTCGTAGCCGGGACCCATCTTGCATTGCTTAGTTGCATTGTAGACTTAAGTGCATTCCCCTAAGTTGCACTTAAGGGGGGGTGTTGGTGTAAATAATTATTCATCATGGATATTATTACACTTACTTAAGTTTATTTAGGATAATGCATTTCATAGTAGTTTGGATATGAGACACTTGGGTGTTTGTGCCACATTGGGATAGTGTGTGTAGGAGAAATTCCACCTCTTATGGTGTTGATCTTGTTATTACACTATCATATCCACTTATTGTGGAGTGATAATTCCACCTTCGGTGGGTGATCCACCTAATGTGGAATATTATATTATTTCTCCTACCTACCCTTATTTCTTATTGAGCCACATGTCATATTTGTGTGCTCATACATATCCCTAGCCTTGCCTATATAAGCAGGCTCATCTACATTGTATGTAACAACTATTGATCATTTTCTATTGATGAGAATACAGTTTATTCTTGTCCTATATTGTGTCTCTATCTTGTACATTTCATTGACCTCTTGATCTTGGCAAAATCCAACAATGATCTACAATGAGATCTTACATCTTATTTATACAAACCCTCGACCATAAACAATCAGGTCGGCTACCAAACAATAAACCAATTACATAATTACAAACCATGTTAGCTTTAGATCGAAACAAATAATATCAAACACATAAGACATCTTGGAAATACAACAATTGGTCCTATCCACACGTTACATCAATGCCGGTCCATAACCTAGATCAACCGGAACCAAGTATAGGTCCACACGCTTTAGCAATGATCTCCAAATGCCAAGTCTTGAACATGATCACCAACAACATCCTGAAACTCTATCAGAAGCTGCACCAACACCAATTATGCAATGCATCAAATATATCCACCAAAAGCTCTACTGATGAAACCCTCGTCGAAACCATAAACCAATCTTCTAAGTCAACAGGATAGCATCCAATCACCAGACCAAAACCAAATGACCAAATATGAGTATAAGCGTCATGAACAAGCCAATTCCATCACCAGATTATACCGGAGTCAACCAGATCATGCTGGATCCAAGTTAACCAAAAACCACTCAACCAACCGAGACCAGAAGGGTGCCGATAAAGCATCCAATCAGCTAGTGTTGACATCAATGATAAAACATCAAAGCAACACATAATAAATTCCACCAAATGGCCAACAGGTCCATCTGGGGCAGGGTTCATTGTTAGAGATTGGAAGGGTGAGGTGATGACTCTTGGTGCTTAGAAACTTGATGAAGGCACAAACAACATAGCAGAAGCGCCACCGACTTTGTTAGCAGTTAGAATTGGTAAGTTATTGGGTGTAAGGAAGTTACATTTAGAAGGGGATTCTTTGATTACTATCCATGCTATAATGAAGGGGAGTGTAGAGGCGTGACACTTACAAAATTTGATTAGTAGTATAATTGAAGAGTTTAATTTTTTTAAAGATAATCAAGTAAGTCATGTGATGAGAGCAGGCAATGCAGAGGCAAATATTTTATCTAAATGGGCACTATCATTTAATGAGATTGGAGAGTGTAAACTAGAAGATTTCCGATAGATTTCATTTGAGGAGGAATAAGTATTTAGGAAAATAATGAATATAGCACATTTGAGTTGCACAAATAGCAGAAAAGAGGGGGTAGAGGCGGTGGGCATTAAAAGCCAGGAGGTGTATTAATGAAGGTAGTCAAGTTGATAAAATATAACATTTATTTCTTCCCCATCATTCTGTCAAATTGTGATTGTGAAGGAAGCCGACTTTCTCTGCAGAAGGATTTCGTAGGGGTGGAGTGAAGTAGGGTGGTGTAAGGTAGTGAAGTGGAGAGGGTGTAAATAATGGAGACAAACTTCACATTGTGCACAAAGAAATAATTGTGCCCATTTTACGGGGACTTAACAATTAAAAGTCTCAAGGGTTTCTTCAAATTCTCATATGAAATGCTGCCACAATGCATTGCTCTCATTATGGGCAAACCATTCGATCTGGTAAAGCACAGGTACAAGACACAAATGGATGTCTACTCGCTGATTATGGCATGGGGCTTGGAAGTGGGGGAGAACACAGGTATGGTGAGGAGTATTATGGAGATGATAATCCACAAGGATTTTTTGGTGGAGATGGCTTCCTTTCTGGAATGGGCTGTGCTGGGAGTTGGATTCGATGTGGGTGAAGGCAGGGAAGATGGTGATAGTGGCAACAGGGCGGCATCGATTCCTTTTGTAAGGTGGCTGAAAGGCTTGTGTCAAATCCACCGCAGAGAAGAAGTGAAACATGGGTGGGAGGCTCTGCAACTTCTAGTGGAAATTAAGGAACTGGAAGAACTGATTGAAATTGCCAAGGCTGAAGCAAATGGGATAGGGAGGAGAGTGCTACACCCAAGGAAGCGAAGGGAGACAGAGTTGAAGAAAACCGAAGACGACTCTGCGAAGACCATGAGCTGGTGCAATTACAGTTATTTGGTTAGTTTTGTTTGTAGTGGGCTAATCCTCTTTTTGTTTACATATTGCATTAGATGGTTTTTTGTAGTAAGGGGTAGTTTTTTGGTAGTGTAGCAGTAGTGGCAGGTTGGAAGCATTTTGTTAAAGCTCACTTTAGATGCGGAGGATGTCTTTTATGATTTTATTGTGAATTTTATGGAAGATACTATTATGGTTATGTACTGCTATTTTTGAATATTAACAAAATATAAATTACTACCGGGCAAAAAAATAAATAATTTCTTAATAACATTAGTTTAATGTATAGATAGATAATTAAGTTAATATTATTTTTTATGATGGATTATTATTCTGAATATTAATATAATATTTTAAAATAATAATAAAATAAAAATATTTAGACAAGTAAATTATTTCTTAATTATGCTAGTTTTATAAATAGATCGATAGTTTAGTTAATTTTAATTTTTTAAATGGATTATATGATATGATATAAAATAATTATTTTAATTTTTAATTTTTATTTATTTAATAAATTATATTTTTATTTATTTTGATAATAAAAAATTATCTTTATCTTTCTCTCACTAACATATTTAAGCATATAAATAAATTTGCACAATGCTTAACTTAAAAGCCATACACCCTTGAACAGAATAAATGTAACTCATATTACGTAATAAAAAGAGATGCAGAGGAGCAAGGGGTTAGGGTTTGAGAGATCTTTTTGTTTAGGGTCAGAAGGAGGTTTGAACGAAGTAAGGAGCAATGATGTAGACAGGGATGCCTAACCTTTATCCATGGATGTGTCTAAAGAAGTTGAAGGAGACATTTGCCTTTGGTAGAAACTGGCGGTCATTGGAAGATTCATGGGAAAATGGTTAGAGAGGAGTGCCATTAAGAATTGGGTTTCCTCTCACTAGAATTCTCAAACTGTCATTAAATTTATTCCAAAAGGATTCTTTGTTGTTATTTTTGCAGAAGATGAGGTTAGGAATAAAATATTATCTCAACAAAATTGAATTTTCGAAGGGATTCCTTTGTACTTACAACCATGGCAATCAAATTTTGATCCTTTTCCGTTGGCTGTGTATAACAATCCAATTTGGATTAGACTATATAATCCTCTGATGGAATATTGGGGAGAGGCTTGTTTGGAGAAAATTGGGTGTTCGCTACGTACTCTGTTAGATGTGGATGAGCAAATCATAGAGGGAGACTCTTATTTGTATGCTACGTTAAAGGTTGCCGTAGTCAAGAAAGTTCCTTTGAAGCCGTTGTTGCAATATGCAGACCGTAAATGGATTCAAGATGTGGAAGTGGAAGAGGTGTTTGTGGTTTGCGAGCGATGTGGTTTTCCCAATCACACTTCGGAAAGGTGCAAAATTTTTGTGCGTAGGGCTTTTAGGGGTCGAAGCGATAGAATGCAGAGACAATGGAGGAAGAAAGATACAACAATTGTTCCTCAGGGTCCTCAAAATTTGCAGCCCTCAGTGGCACATGATGATAAAGAGCAGAAGGATAAAGTAGTAACTTGATCAAGTGCAAATGTTACTATTTCAGATCAGTTGGTGAAGGAATCAAATATAGGGGATATAGAGGTTAATAACGGTCTTGAATTAGTTATTCATAGATGATTGTCTGACACATAAATCGAATATGAGCACGGTTTTGAAGAAGACTTTTCCCCCGAGGATGAATTGGATAATGTCAATCCTAGAAGTATTAGTCAATCTGCTAACACTTTGTTAGGGAAGGGTAAAGGATTTAGAGGGAGGAGAAGTCACAAACAGATGAGAGAAGCCAAAGCTAAGGAGAAGGGCATTATTAGCGTTTTAGATTTCTTGAAGAAGACCATGGGAGGTAAGCCCTCCCTTGGAGGCAAATGAAGATAATTTCATGGAATGTCAGGGGTCTGTCGACTCCTGACAAGAAGTGCTTGGTCAAGTGTGCAATTGACTATATTAGCAGTGATGTGGTTCTTTTACAAGAGACCAAGTTGAATTTGGAAAAAGATTTAAGTTTTCTCCATAAGTGTGGTAAATGGGAAGGTTTCTTTTAGGAAGCCAGAGGGTCGACTGGGGGTTTAGGAATTATGTGGAACCCCCAGTCTGTAAATATTTCCTTGATTGAGAAGTCAGATTATTGGATGCTCTATAAAGTAGAGATTATTCTTGAGGATTTTTCTTTTCCATTGATGAATGTTTATGGTCCCTCTTTGTGTGAGGACAAAGCCAAAGTTTGGAAAGAGATTTCAGATAAAGCATTGATTTGTGGTACAGATTGGTTAGTTGTTGCTGGAAATTTTAATACCATTCTTGATCATAGAGAGAAGCGAGGTGGTATTTGTAGACCTAATAAAAAAATGGAGAATTTTGTGGTATTTGTGTCAGATAATAACTTCTTTGATGTGGTCCCCAAGAATGATATCTTTACTTGGACCAATAGAAGAAAGGATCTCTCTAATATCTTAGAATGATTGGACAAATTTTTGGTAGGGGATAGGTGGCTTGATGATAAATTTGGTTTGGAATCTTCCATTCTTCCCTATTCTTTGTCGGACCATTTTCCTATTCAATTATCAATTGACAGAGGCCCTTCTCAGGTGAAAGGTCATTTCAAATTTCTGAGTATGTGGTGGAGGGATAAGGAGTTCAATAATCTATTGAAACAATGGTGGATAGAAAGTAATATATTCTCTGGTTCGATTAGCTATAGAGTGGTTAAAAGGCTTCATTATCTCAAGAGTAGGATAAAAACTTGGAACAGGGTATCGTTTGGTAATATTTTTGCGGAGAAGCTCAGAGTAGAAGAAGAATTGAGGACCCTCAATGAGAAAGGTATTGCTAATGGTATGTCGACCCATGAGTTTGAATCTAGGAAAAATGCTAAGGTCTCACCTTGTCGAATTTATATGTAGAGAAGAGATTTTTTGGAGGAATAAGTCTAGAGAAGTTTGGTTGGAAGTTGGTGATTTTAATACAAAAAAAATTCATTCCTCAGTGAAAGCCAAAAGAGATTGCAATAGGATCTCTTTGATCAAGAACTCAGTCAGTGCTATTTGTGTTAAGGGAAATGATATTGAGAAGACAACTATTGACCATTTTTTGGGTTTTTTTGGTGCTTCTGCTTGCTCCATTTCTTGTTGGTAGGATGAACTACTAGATGCTATCCCTTCGAGTGTTTCGGAGGATGATAATAAAATATTAATGAGACCTTTCTCTCTATAGGACATCAGGGATGCTACTTTTGATCTCCATCCTACCAAGGTCCCGAGACCGGATGGTTTCAGCATTGATTTTTATCAACGATGTTGGGAATTTGTTGGGGAGGATGTTTGGTGGGTTGCGGAGGAATTTAGAAAGAAAGGAAAATTTGTTAAGGAGATTAATAACACCATTATTGCTCTTATTCCAAAGAAAAAAGTGTGCAATACAATGGCAAATTTTCATCCCATTTCCCTTTGTAATTCTCTTTATAAAATTCTCTCCAAGGCCACGACGAATAGGTTGAAAGGAATCCTAGATAAGTTCATTTCAGAAGAACAATATGGTTTTACTCCTGGTAGAGAAATCTTGGATAGTATTTTTCTTACATCGGAAGTCATTCATTCACTACATAGTGAGAAGAAGAAAGGTATGCTCGTCAAATTAGATGTTAGCAAAGCTTATGATATAATTGTTTGGAAGTTTTTGATTAGTGTTCTCATGAAATTTGGATTTTGTGATAAGTGGATCTCTTGTATTAACCACTGTATATCTACTATAAGTTTTTCCTTGCTAGTCAATGGGGCTATTTCTGGATTTTTTAAGGCCTCGAATGGATTAAGTTAGGGTGATCCTCTGTCACCATCCCTTTTTGTTTTAGCAACAGAGTTGCTTGGTAGAAATATCAAAAAGATATGTGCTCAAGGTATTTGGAAAGGAGTTAAGGTTCACAGAGACATTCAGCCTCTGTCGCATTCTTAGTTTGCAGACGACACCATTCTATTTGGAGAAGCTTCAGAGAATGAAGCTAGCATGATTAAAAAAGTTCTGGAGGATTACAAGGCAGGTATGAGTCAGTGCATGAACAAGGATTATTCTCAGGTGTTTTTTCTCAATACAAGCAAGGCAAAACAACAAAAGATTGCAAGAATATTGGACTTACCCATAGGCTCATTCCCTTTGAAGTATTTGGGCACTCCCTTGTATATTAGAAGGAATTATACTCAGATGTGGGATGATACAATTAACAAGTATAAAGATAAAATGGTGATGTGGAAGAATAAGTGGTTATCTCAAGCAGGTAGGATTCAGATGATCAAAGTGGTTTTGTCAACCATTCCTGTATACTATATGTCTTGTTTTAAACTTTCATCAAGAGAAATTAATGCTTTAGATGGTATTTTGAAAAGATTTTTATGGGAGGGTTCCAAGGAAGAAAAAAAATTCCTCTCATTAAGTGAGATACTGCTTGTCTTGTCAAGGAGGAAGGTGGTGTAGGTCTTAGAAAAATGGAGCTTCAAAATTTCACACTAGGTGCAAAATTATTGTGGAAGTTGTACAAGCATCCTAATAGATTGTGGTGCACAATTATTAGTTGCAAATACCTTGACACGAACAATCCAGAGAGAATCTTTACGATTGCAAATTCAAGATCAGGTTCTCCGACTTGGAATTTCATTTGGGAAAGAAGGAATTTGATTACCGAGCACATTTCTTGGAAGGTAGGAGATGGGAGCAAAGCTAAATTTTGGTGGGATTATTGGAATGGAGAGGAGATTATAGTAGATCTAGTAGCAGACAAAGATTGGATCAGGGAGATGGAAGAAGGCATGGGCAACTTGGTTTGTGACTATATCGACGCTAGGTCTCAAAATGGTTGACAAATTATTTGGAAAGATATCTTGATTGGTTGCATAGAAAATCAGAATTTAGTGAGAGACATACTAAAGAACAAAAAGGTTTGCTGCTCCGGGGGAACGAATTCTTTGATATGGAGTGTGGCAAAATTTAGAGATTATGAGGTTAATTTGGGTTATGCTATTCATAGGAAGAGAGTGTCAGATGTGAAATGGCCTTTTAAGCTTTGCTGGGATTAAAAAGTTTTCCCAAAAGCGGGAGCTTTTCTTTGGATAGCTCTCCATGGGTGAGTCCTTACTAGTGACAGATTGAGGACAATTGGCATAGCAGGTCTGAGTTGGTGTGTCCTATGTAAGAGAGAAGAAGAAACTTTAGATCATCTCTTACTTTGGTTCCCTTTCTCCGCTTCGTGTTGGGATTGGTTGCTATCTAATCTTCAGTTGCATGCAGCTAGGAATATTAGATTGATGGAATTTCTTTTATCTTGGCCTGTTAATAGGAGTTCTTTGAAATGGGAAGATCTTTGGATAGTAGGCCCATCCATGCTAGTTTGGCACATTTGGAGAGAGATGAACCGTAGGATATTCAAAGAGGAAGAATTCAGTTTGGAGGCAGTTATTAATAATTTGAAGGAAGGTATTGAAGAAGTAGTTAACATCAAAAGCAAGTACAAAAGATATAAATACTTTTCTTCTTGGGACAAAGATATGGAGGAAAAGTGAAATGTGGCATAGATAGCTAACACAATATCTCCTTGCAAAAAGATAGTTATAAAGGAATTTGTTTGGATGCCACCTCCATCTAGATGGGTGAAGATGAATTTTGATGGTGCCAGTAAGGGAAACCTAGGTAGAGCGAGCTTCGGGGCTGTAATTAGGAATGAGCTTGGCAAATTGCTTGGGTCGGTGGTTGGTCCCTACAAAATTGCTTCAAATAACGAAGTAGAGTTAAAAGGTTTGGAAAAAGGTCTGGTAATGTGTGTGGAGACTGGCATGGAGAAGGTAATCATTGAAGGAGACTTGTAGGTGATATTGAAAAGAGTCTCAAAAGGTAATTTCCCTAACTGGAGGCTTCAAATGTGGATCCATAGGATCAAACATTTGTTGAGTAGTTTAGTGGATTATAGGATGCAACACACTTATAGAGAAGGAAATAGGGTGGCAAAATGGCTTGCAAATAAAGGGGTCGTAGATGATGCAGTTCAAATCAATGACAAATGTAATGCTTGGGATTCATCCTTCAGGGAAATTCTTCTAAGGGATGAAGAGAGTGTGGTCAAGAAAGGAATTGGATAGTCAAGTGCATATTGAGAGTTGTGCAACACAAGCAAGAATGATAGTAGTATGGCATGTTGCAGTAGAGTGATGTATTTTTTATCCTTTTCCTGCAAGAGACCAGTGAAGCTTTGTCAGAAAATGGATGATTTGGGTACTAAGTGCACTATCAGAATGCTTCATCAGCTAGTTTTTGCAGACATTTGATCCCGAGAAGATTTTAGGATGGGACTAAAGTGGTTTATTTGGAGGCACGATGGAGCTTAGATTTTTTTAAGGGGACGGACTTGAACAAGTCATAAAATTTTTATTAATTTCCAAGAAACTTCTAGTAGTAAGGAGGCTATTTTAGGCAGGAGGGCGATAAATTTTTAGGCAGAAGAGTTGAACAAAGAAGTTCCACATTATGGGTCATTGTTTTGGTTTGAGTTGCATGTGCAGGACAAGGAAGTGAGAAAAGAAGGTAATTCATACCAGAAGCATGTGCAGAGTGGAATCACTAGAGGAACAATGTGAAAGACTATTTGATATTGATGTGGAGGGACAAACAATGATAAGGGGGCTAGTAGAGGAGGTGCTAAATAGAGACAGACATTGGTATGGCAGATATCTGTATGAAGTAGTATTAACAATTCTGGTTGATATTCTCGCCTCTAAGGAAAACTTTGTTGAGTGACTTGTTGGTTTTTTCAGGGATGTCGATGTAGATGTCATTGGCAGTGTGGTGATGGAATTGGAGGAGGAATGGGCAAGTATTCTAAGGGTTTTCTTTAATCCATAAGTTATTTTTTTAGATTTTGAAGAAGAGTCTGATATTGATGAAGAGGAGATTGAAAGGCAAAAAGAGGAGAGAAAGAAAAAGGAAAATTTTCTAGATGAATCCTGGGAGGTCTTTTGGATTGGGGTTATTAATAATGATTTGGATCCTTTTTGGAGGATGATGAATGCTGAAGAGAATTGGTTGTCTGATGAAAGAACAAATAGATTGGTATCTATGGGCAACCGAGAAACTACCATTTTGCAACTTATGTAATCAGCTAACGGTTGATAGTGGTCTGTGTTTGTGTTTGGCTCGAGTGGTGGTTCTGTAGTAAGTAGTATTACTTAGTGTGGTGGGTAGAATACAATATAGCATCGATCTGAGTCTGTGGAGCTTTTGTTATTTGCTGCTTTGAATGTAGATGGTTAGTATTTTGTGTCAAGCAATTTTGCTGGATTGGTTTGCCCAAATTTGGTAGACTTTGATGTAATTGTTTTATTTTATTAATATAGGGAGTTATCCCCATAAAGATAGTACTTACCTTAAAATAAAATAAAAATATATTTAAACGTATATGATAATAAAAATTTATAAATAAATACATGCAAACCCCCCAAAAATCTTAATATTAATTTATTATTTTAAAATAGTAAAGAGATAAATGTACATAAATTTTCTTGATTGTAAGAAATAGTTTTTTTTAAAATATCATATATGAATTTGGTGAAAGTTTATGATTCAATAAATGTATTTAGTTTATTATATATATTATTTTTTTGATGAATAGACTTGATGAATAGGCCTTCTCTATTAGATACAAATATTAAAGTGCATATTCACAAAAAAAGGCTGGGGGATACAAGATTACCCCACGAGAGTCACATGACAAGAAGTCAGAGTAAAAAAACAAAGCTATTCATCAAAAAACTTCCTCATGTACCCAAAATAGAGGCAACCGAGGGGGGAGGATCTGGATCATCTTTCTTTCCCCATACATCAGCGGGGCCAGGAGTCAGGTCTGACACAGACTATCCATCTTCAAGGCCTTTTTCTTCTTCTCCTCCCTCTCGCCAAGGAGGCGAAATAGCCAGAGCCAAGTGAGGAAACTTAGAGGTGGTGGCAGTAGGCCACCCAAAGCCATCACCAACAACATGAGCCAAAGTAACAAGAGCTATAGAAGGCCACCCCGAGGTAGAGCCATGACGCAGAGGAGAAGACAAGAGGCACCTCCACATGTCATATCTCCCACCAGAGGAGCGATGAGGAGCTTAAGACCGCAGGGTTTGAGAGCGTCGGTGATGCGGAGCATCATGAAAATCCATAAACCTTCATTCAAGGGTAAACTTTAAACTTGAATCAAGAGACATATAAAAAGATAAATCACTCTTCTCAACTTCAAAACAATTTCAAAGGTTATATTACATCCTTAAAACCCTTCATTCAATATTTCAGATCATAACATTCACCATAACATGAGAAAACAAATTCTTTATTGCCATGGAATACCCTAGTTTAGGGTTTCATCCCTTAACAACTGTTTTCACCAAAATAATCACAAAATATTCAATTCTTAACCAAATAAAGTAAGACCAAAAGTACTGGAAAGAAGATTCAGAGACCTTTCCAACACATATATATCCTTTCTTCAATATTATCCCTCATGTGACCACACCAAATGCTACAACCGGGTTGTTGCTACCTTCACCAATCTGCTTTTCATCGTGAACTGTAACAAACAGTCATCAATAAAATATTTCTCATAAAGACAATTGCTTTAGTCAGAATTTATATCATTGAGTTAAAAAATTTCTCTCAAAATTTTAGCCAGATCCAACAGTTAAATAAAAAGATATGATCATTTTCCCAAAACTGGGTAACCCTTGGCAGGGTTTTGACAATTATTGAAAAACAAACATATCTTGCCAAATACTCCACAAAAATGCACAAGAAAGGATTCATCTGAAATATATTTCATCAATCTATCATTAAATAACATCTACATATAAAAATTACATCAAATGTGATCCTTCATGGATCTATGACAGCCATAGATTCCTTAAAACCTCATGACAGTTTGAGGGTTTGATGGATAATCTTTGTCAAATCCCCTCCAAACTGATCTCCCTTCTTGATTTTGACAAAACATGGTTTTATAAACCATTTCCAACTCCTTTCTAACTTCTCCAACCACCTCATAACCAATGGATTTCATTTTTACACTTTTGTTGCACTTTTGGCAATATTGCAACTTTGCAATTTTTACAATTTTTGACATAAATGACTCTAACTCTTACATGGACACTTTTAAAACTTCAATATGGACCAAATATGATATCTTTGGACAAAATGGCTCATTTAGCCTTACATATTATGATTTAATTGACTCAAATAACCTTAATACATTATGAATGACTCAAATACAATAAATTGTTCATATTATGACTTTTGACCTCCTGCTATGCTTGTGTGCTTAGGTGCCTCTACACCATACTCCCGACCTTGAAAAGTTTCCAAGTCCCTTGGAAACGTGGGTACAATGACCTGCAAGAAAAAAAAATTTTGAGTGAAATTTTCACCTTTGTCTTCATCTTTACCTCTTTACGCCTCTTTATGCTTCTTCTCTCATCTTCTTTATGTTGCTTCTTCCTTCTCAAACAATCTCTTTGTGACTCCTACCAATGGATTTTGTAGTGGCTGCCACCCAAGTGCTTTTACCAACCATAAGTCCACAACATTCAATCTTTCAGATCATAACATTCACCATAACATGAGAGAACAAATTCTTTATTGCCATGGAATACCCTAGTTTAGGGTTTCATCCCTTAACAACTGTTTTCACCAAAATAATCACAAAATATTCAATTCTTAACCAAATAAAGTAAGACCAAAAGCACTGGAAAGAAGATTCAGAGACCTTTCCAACACATATATATCCTTTCTTCAATATTATCCCTCATGTGACCACACCAAATGCTACAACTGGGTTGTTGCTGCCTTCACCAATCTGCTTTTCACCGTGAACTGTAACAAACAATCATCAATAAAATTTTACATATTTCTCATAAAGACAATCACTTTGGTCAGAATTTATATCACTGAGTTAAAAAAGTTCTCTCAAAATTTCAGCCAGATCCAACAGTTAAATAAAAATATATGATCATTTTCCCAAAACTGGGTAACCCTTGGCAGGGTTTTGACAATTATTGAAACACAAACATATCTTGCCAAATACTCCACAAAAATGCACAAGAAAGGATTCATCTGAAATATATTTCATCAATCTATCATTAAATAACATCTACATATAAAAATTACATCAAATGTGATCCTCCATGGATCTATGACAGCCATAGATTCCTTAAAACCTCATGACAGTTTGAGGGTTTGATGGATAATCTTTGTCAAATCCCCTCCAAACTGATCTCCCTTCTTGATTTCGACCAAACATGGTTTTATAAACTGTTTCCAACTCCTTTCTAACTTCTCCAACCACCTCATAACCAATGGATTTCATTTTTACACTTTTGTTGCACTTTTGGCAATATTGCAACTTTGCAATTTTTACAATTTTTGACATAAATGACTCTAACTCTTACATGGACACTTTTAAAACTTCAATATGGGCCAAATATGATATATTTGGACAAAATGGCTCATTTAGCCTTACATATTATGATTTAATTGACTCAAATAACCTTAATACATTATGAATGACTCAAATACAATAAATTGTTCATATTATGACTTTTGACCTCCTGCTATGCTTGTGTGCTTAGGTGCCTCTGCACTAGTCGGGCAGAGGAACTTCGGCCATGACGGCAACCACGGGGTGGAGTGCGGTTGGCAAAAACAGAATCCGGTGGCACTTTGGAAACCACATAAGGGGCATTTCCCCAATGCTAAAGGAGCTCCTGTAAGTAGCCCACCTCAAGAGCCACTTTATCTGCTTGAACCTAAATCTGCATTAATACATTATTACAAATGCAAGCTTTAGCATAAAGTGAGACATTAATATCCAAAGAGTTGTGAGTAAAAAGAACTACATTTCTATCTTTCCAAAGAGTAAATAGGATCTCCATTATGAAAGCATGCCATATCTAAGAAAACTTGAAGGGGATTCTAGGCGAATCTCCCAGAAGAGCCATATGCCAAGAAAAGGGCTCAGGCCGAAAAGGCTGAAAGAAATCATGGATCTAGCTCCAATACTATTGAGCTCTTCTACAGAACCAAAAAAATTGCATAAAAGTTTCTGGGTGACCACAAAAAGGGCACTGGGGATTAGGAACCCCCAAATGCTTAAGTCTGGAACCCAAAGGCAACCCTTGAAAAAGCACACACCAAGAAAAGTGCAATCTTGGGTTCAGTGGTGGTGGACCAGACAACAAGTAACCTGAGTCTCCAGGATTTCTGAGAAGACTGCAAATGCCACCGCTGGTTAAGAATATGGACCATAGGAAAATGGGGTACCAACCAGAGATAACCCATTTTGGGTTTGTAGCTAGTAAAAGGAGTCCAAGGATACCACTTCCAATTTTTCCACCAATGTTTGACAGATTGAATGCCAAGCTTATGTAACAAATGTGAGGGTAAGGACGAAACCAAAACGTCATAAGTCTGTCAATCAAGTCGAGACAGATGAAACTAGAATTGGAGTTGATTCCATGACCAAAGACTCATAGAAACTCTGGAAAACAGATCCTTAGGTGTTCGAATGTCGCGTTTGTGAAAACACAGAGCACTAACACCTTGGATTTTGGCCAACAGTAACCCTTGCACTTGAAAAAGAGGAGACCAACATAGGTTGTGTTGATTCAAGGAGATCCCATCACAAAAACCATCACCCGCCCATTGAAGCCAAGGAATAATAGCTTCCCAAGCACGCCAGATTCTTTTAACAACAAAAGTACCCTGGATCTGAACTGGGTCTTTCATAATGAGCAGGGTTTGAAAACCAATCCCCTTCCAAGCCGACCTATTGGTAGGAAATCCCGAAGAAATACAATGTCGAAGAAGGATTTTCCAAGCCTCATCGCCAGATAAGGCTTTGATGATCCATTTAGCACAAAAGGCAAGCCCTTATTTCTGGGTAGAAATAAGGTCGAGCCCTCCAGACTCCTTGGGAAGGCAACAATACTCCCAAGCGACTCTGTGAAAACCTTGATGGTCAGAACGAGAGGCCCAGAGAAAAGCCAACATAAGTCTTTCCAACTTCATGTAAGAGGGCTTAGAAGGAGCCCAACATGAAGAGTAATAGACATGAGTGGCAGCCAAAACCTTCAAACAAATTTGTAATTTACTAGCCAAAGAGAGAGGCTTGGTTATCCAATAGGCTAACTTTTTCTCAATCCTGGCTAAAATAGCATTCCAAAGATCCACAGGCGAAGCTTGAAAGGCAAAAGGAATGCTCAGAAAGCAAAAAATTTCACCATGATGAAGCCATTTCCAGCCATATTGAAGAATCCAAGGTGGGGCAGGAAGAAAAGACTGCCTATAACATTGCGTCTTGTGCCATTGAGTGGCCGAGCCGGAAGCCACGTACAAAGTGTCTAGATATTGAAGAGCAACCTGAACATTGTCTTCTTCCTCAATGAGAGTGAGAAAGGAGTCATTTGCAAAATGGCCATTGATAAGTTGAGAAGGTGACTCAGGTATGGAGATTCCACAGACACGCCCAACAGAGATGGCGTTAGTAAGTAAGTACCCAAAACCCTCTGCCGCAAGAACATATAAAGTAGGAGCCAGAGGACAGCCCTGGCGAATGGATCTAAAAAGACCAAAAGCCTCAGACTAACAACCATTGATGGTGATGCAGGCCGAGGCATCTCTGAATAACATCTGGATAGACTGAATGAATTTGGGGTCGAAGCCAGGAGCTTTAAGCATAGCCAAAATAAATGGTCATTCAATGCGATCATATGCTTTAGCGAAATCAATCTTAAGGAAGATTTCCCACTGTTTGGAGTGTCGGGCCTAGTCCATCCCTTTCCAAATAACAATAATATTATCCAGAATAAACCTGGACTTGATAAATCCATTCTGTTCTGGACAAACAATCAAGGGAAGGAGATGACGAATATTGAGAGCCAAGGCTTTGGCAATGATCTTATACGAGACATTGAGCAAGGTAATAGGCCTCGAATTGCAAATGTCCTCCGCATCCCCAATTTTAGGGATAAATTTGATGTTACCCCGGTTAAGCATATTTCCTAGGGACTGGGAGTGAAAATCTTCAAGGTAGACCTTATGTATAGGTTAGGACCAACAAAAGGCCAAAGGGCTTTGTAGAACTCGCAAGGGAAACCATCACACCCAGGGGCTTTATCATCTGCCATAGAAAAAATGACTTCCTTGAGATCATCAATGATCAGTAAGAGATCACAAAAGGTCTGTTGAGACTCGGAAAGCCTTTTGGGAACAACAACTAAGCAATCTTGCAAAGCTTGGGCTCTAGCCAAAGAGTTTCCCTGCACTGTGAACACCTTCTCATAATTATGGACAAAGGCTTGCAGAATATCAGGCAGCTCAGTGAGAACAACATGCCCTTCTTTGATTTTCTTAATCCCTATAGAGGTATGACGGGCACGCAAAGCTAGGAAAAATTCTTTGGAGGCCCTGTCACCCACCTTGAGCCAATGTAACTTGGCTTTGATTTGAGCTCCTTTGGTAGAGTAGTTATCTGCAACTTGTTTTCGATGACGGAGCTGGGCTAATCGAATTTGCAGGTTAGAATCAAAAGGTTTCGAGGCCAGAGCTTCTATGGCAGCACAAAGATCTTTGGTGGTCGCATCATACAAGTGTCTGCGCTACATGGCAAGTTGTCTATCATAAATGAAGAGAAACCTCGCAGAGTGAGTAATGGTGTCATTCCACCATGCAATCCAACCAGTGTGATGATGTGGCCTTGGTTCCAAATTACAAACCCTTTGAATGTGGGCCATCGCGGCTTGATGATGCAGGAGAGACATGTTGAGGTAAAACTACGTCTTGGAAGGACGCGACTTAGCTGGATGCCATTCAATGATAAAATTTATGGGGAAGCGATTGAACAATGTCACATGAATGAGAGGAGTGACAAATAGATCTTGATCTTCATAAAAAGAAAAAAAAGATTGCGCAATTATCATAGCACGGTCAAGCCTTTTAAATATTCTGTCTAAGCCAGCTCTGAAATTAGACCAAGTGTACCAGACCCTACCTAGGCGATGGCGGTTTTGGGATCGAAAAGACCCAACTTATTACACATATAGTACCAGGCTTCCCTCTTGTCAGTTGTCCATCAAAAAGGCAAAATTCCATCCTTATCGGTCGCCACCTCAACCATATTGAAGTCACCACACATGACCCAAGTTGCAGGTGGTAGATTGTCAGCAATCCAATGCCATAAGTGTGATCTATCAACCATAGCATTGGGAGCATAAACATTAACAATCCCACCAGAATGATTATCAATTGACAACAAAACCCATACAATGCGCTGCATGAGATCAAAACTGTGAGAAATAACCGCAGAAAGCCAACGAGGTGAAATGAGAGTAGCAACTCCACCTCGACCAAATTCATGCTGGGAAGCAAAAACAAAGCTATCCGGCCAAATAAAATGACATGCAATAGTAAGAATGAAACCAACAATTTTAACTTCCTGAAGGTAGAGAACATCCAGGCCTAAAACACATTGACGAACATCTCTAACAAAATACTTTCAGGCGAGGTCTATGAGAAATCGAACATTCCATGAGATGTAATTCATGAAAAATCTTGCATGTCATCCTTATTCCCAAGAGAGGAGAAGCTATTAAGAAAAAAATCTAAACTGAGACTGAGAAGAGAGTCCCCACCAGAAATAACTCGTCTTTTTTTTGAACCACCATCTACAATCTCAACATGTCCAGAAGGGCTGCGAGAGTGGCGCAGAGAGTGTGGAGTAGAAATCACAGACGCAACCTGAGGAGTATGAACCCAAGGGGGTCGAGTGACATCCTCAGAAGAATCCTTCCCCTAATATCCAGGGCTTGAAACCAAAGCAGACAACGTAGAGACCACCTGGGCAGACGGTGTCTGTGTAGGAGGCTCCGTCGTCAGCTGAGAACTTGATTCGATGGGTGGCTTTTGGGCCAAAGCCACATATTTTTTTCCTTTGCAAACCACAGTGGTCCTTTCATCCTTCTTAGCTCCCTCCACAGGTCAAGAGCCGGTCTCCTTAACAAGGGGTTTTATTTTCGGTATAGCCAAGGGACAATCCCTGATTTTGTGTTTCGTTGACTAACACCGATAGCAAGTGTTGGGAAGGTTCAAATAAATCACCTTTTGGGTGAAGGTATTGCGACCCACTTGAATATCAATAGTCTCTTTTAGGTCGTGGGAAAGGTCAACCTCAACGCATACCCTCTTGTGAGGGCGAGTATTAAAAAAATAGTTTGGTTCAAGACAAATAACTTTGCCAACAGACTGAGCAATAGTTTGCATGAAAGGCCAACAAGGCAAAGGAAGACCAGGGAACTCAACCCAGACTGGGACTCGCAACTTTTTATCATCTAAGACAGAAAAGTCTCGAGCTCAACGCTGGAAAACCAGAAGGGAAGACCGAACGGTCCATGGCCCATGAGAGAGGATAGCCTCAACATGGGAAGGGTTCGAAAAGAGAAACAAAAAGAAGCCCTTGGTGAGGCTTTGGATGCCATCAAGCCGGACTCCATGAGGAGACCAGGCTTTGGCGACCCAATCACGAAGCATGCTTTCAGGAGGGATCCTACCCATAAAATAACCTATCAAAGTGCATTTTTCAAGCCACTCACAGGCATTATCAAAATATTGAATAGGAAGCACAACATCAGGTGAGGACATACCTCGTGAAACACTTTCGGAACAAATTTGCGAGGGCGCTTGTTCTGAGGTGCCATGAGGGTCCATTGCAGTAACTCCAGCGCCAACATCAATTGATGGGCTAAAGTTGGTCGGAGCAATAGTAAACTCTAAAGTCTCGCAGTAAATGCAGTCTAAAAAAAGCAATACACAACCTCAAACCCTAGCAAAGCTCCTCTCTACTATTTATTATATATTTTAATATTTAAAGTTTTAATTAAAAAAACATCTTCATTGAATATTAAAAAAAAACAACATTTTATTATTTAAAGTTGGGCGGTTATACATTGGAGAACTTTATTGAGTTATTATTTAAAATTAGAGGTTTATAATTGGATGACCTTAATCTTATCGTCCAAATTAAAGTCTTTAAGTAATTTTTTTAAAATTTCAAAACTTGTTATCTCCAAAATTTAAACACAACATAAAAAATGTATGGGCTTAATATGCATCTAGGTGGAATAGGCAGGCTTACCAAACCTATTTCCATCGTATGGGCTTACCGAAACCATTTCCACATCATGATGTAACGGATGAGTAAGGCTTACCGGATGGATGCAGAGATAGATAGCTTATCAAACCATACCATGGATGCATCCATGTTTGGTTCTCCATTCATTCTAACTGACGTCTAACTGACTGATGCACGTCTAATCCATGTGATTTCATGCATGATCGGTTTCAATCGAGCGAGAATTGGACTGGAGATGCGTCGACTTCACCATTGACGTAATAGATCCACCTCGACCAATCATTCTGGTCGAGCCCAGAAGAAATCACTCAGTCAGAGAAAGGCAAGATTCCCCGATCTATTTCATTTAATTATTCGAATTCACACCGAGATGAGATAACGAACTATATACTGACTTATTGTATCCCACCCAGCCTGCCTCTACACGAGCTTCGGGTAACCAAGCGCTTGATCTATCTCGCGGGTCAAATTAGTGAATCACTCGAGACGCTTTCTTTGAGACTCTGTAAATTGACTTCTGCAGCACCAATGGAGAAGTGGCTCAATCTACGACTCCCTTTCTTTTATTAATTAAGCGGTTGGCAGTTGATTCGAGAACGAACGCCGGACTCCATGAGGAGACCAGGCTTTGGCGACCCAATCACGAAGCATGCTTTCAGGAGGGATCCTACCCATAAAATAACCTATCAAAGTGCATTTTCAAGCCACTCACAGGCATTATCAAAATATTGAATAGGAAGCACAACATCAGGTGAGGACATACCTCGTGAAACACTTTCGGAACAAATTTGCGAGGGCGCTTGTTCTGAGGCGCCATGAGGGTCCATTGCAGTAACTCCAGCACCAACATCAATTGATGGGCTAAAGTTGGTCGGAGCAATAGTAAACTCTAAAGTCTCGCAGTAAATGCAGTCTAAAAAAAGCAATACACAACCTCAAACCCTAGCAAAGCTCCTCTCTACTATTTATTATATATTTTAATATTTAAAGTTTTAATTAAAAAAACATCTTCATTGAATATTAAAAAAAACAACATTTTATTATTTAAAGTTGGGAGGTTATACATTGGAGAACTTTATTGAGTTATTATTTAATATTAGAGGTTTATAATTGGATGACCTTAATCTTATCGTCCAAATTAAAGTCTTTAAGTAATTTTTTTAAAATTTCAAAACTTGTTATCTCCAAAATTTAAACACAACATAAAAAATGTTTAAATTACTCATATCACATGTAATATTAAAATTAGACAAATAGATTCATACATTATGATATTTTTAACTTTAAAATACTCACAAATTTTAAATCATTAGTATTATTTAATATAGATGTTTAAATTATTATTATCAATTTATGTTTTGTATTACACATTTTAATAGCTATGGAAATTAATGGTCATTTATGATGATACGATGAATCAATAATGATTCAGTCAACTACTGAGAGGGGGGGTGAATCAGTAGATAGAAAACAAAATAAACTTTCACCAAACTTAAACCCAACTCATAAACCAATCACTGAACTAACCAGTTTAAACACTTGAACAAAAACTGTTACTGCATTGTCAAGTTTATCAGTTGACTAAAATATCAATATAATAATGTAACAGATCTATAACTTAGATACCTTTTATCCAAAACATCAAAACACTTTACTAGCATTATTAATAGCCCATATCAGATCACTTTTGGTCATCTAAACATGTCTTAGTGGTTTTATTAGTTAAACAAATTAACCATATCAAAAACATACACAAAATCATTCACCACTTGACACAATGATTTTTTACGTGGAAACCCAAATGGGAAAAATCACGGTGGGGATGAATACCCACAAGTATTCTGAACTCTTCTGAAGTTTTCCCTGTTAGGACCCAAGCCTTGTTAGAAGCTTTACAAAAATGTCCTGTTAAGAACAGATCCGGTTAAGGACCACTTGGTTAAGGGATTGACTAAAATACCCTGTTAAGAGCAATACCCTGTTAGGAGTAACCTCAGTAGAGGATTTGAAATCCAAGCTAATGGATCACCTAGTTAGAGGATTTAGATAGTACCAAGCCTGTTAAAGCTTACCCAGTTAGGGGATTTAACTGTTGTAATTGTTAGAGAACAACAGGGTTTTGCTAATCTGGTAATAGCACTACTTTGCTTGATCAGATCCTTTTATGCTCCTATCTGGCTTCAAAACATTCTGCAGATGCTCCTTCTGGTTTGACGACAATCACACTACCACCTGGATAACCAAAATTGCCAACACTATTACAAAACAACTCATTGACCTTATAAGCAAATACAATAGGTTTGTAACACATCACAAAACCTAAGAACTCATAGAGATTAAAAACATATCAGTTCAAACATGACCATTGGATTACATAGTAATCATTTGCACAATGTTCTAGACAACCTCGATCGCTCCTGGATCACCACTCATCGAATCCTATTACTCATCACACAGTTTCCACTTCATGCTATGCACTTGCTCATTCCCAAGATAAACAATTATCTTCACACACTAAAATCACTTTGAAACTCATCACGTGCAACATGCATATGTGGTATAATCATTTCTGATCACCATTCGATCATAGATCATCATTATTGATTCTCCAAGCTCCATCGGTTAGGGTTCGACATATCAACAGGTTAGGGTTACCGGTTGATCTCTCTGCTTCAAATACCAATACCAGTTTCCAGCACTGCTTTACTATCGGTTGCATTACTGCATCATTACCGGTTGTAATAGAACTCCATTACCAGTTACTATTGACATCAATGACAACATTATACTTCATTAATGCAATCTTCATGCAATGCCAACAATTTAAAAACTATTTGATGATATTATATTGTAAGTCAAAAAAAAATTCACAATTATTAAATTTTTTTAAAAATGCAATCTAAGACTGCATAGAATTTACACTTTACTTATAATTATATTTGTTAGAGAAATAAATGACTTTATATTTGTGTTTTTAGGCTTGTAATAGTAGAAAATTATTTAGTTGAAATCTCTTTGAACTCAAACAATCTATCACTCTATTTTTAACTCTCCATCTACCTCTCTTTTTACCTCTCCCTATATTCTTCTCCCTCTTTCTCTCTCTCTTTTATATTCATCTCTACTTTTATCTACTCCAAACTAACCAATGGTAGGAACTTGATGCTTTGCGTCTCTTGTTTATAATGTTACTATTATTATACTAATCAATCTACAAACTCAATTTTAGTCAACTAATCAATCTACAAATTCATAACAAATCATTTGTTCACTGATATTTAACAAATATTTTTTGTAAAGAACAAACTCAACTTCAGCTTTTCATGTTGTTACTTAATCTTTCTACACCAATTGTCTTGTTCTTTCATCTGTCACTTGGGTAGCTGTTACTTATGTGTTCTATAGTAACTTTTCTTCTATCTAGTGGCTCATTGTATTGCTACGAATTATTATACTCTTTAAGATTCTATGCCATGTTTACTATCTCATTTGGCAGTCTATTGACTGTTTTCTTATTGTAACATTTTGTATTTTTTCAATACAAAAAAAGAACTATATAATCATAGTTATGTTTGACACAAATCAAACTATAATATTCAGCAATAATATTCAGCCATAATTTTCATTGACCACATATGACATGTCCTTTATGTAAAATATCACAATTCATCTATCTACCCAACAAATACTATTATTACAATACCAAGAACAAGTACGACCACTACGTAACACTTTTAAAAATCCTTCCACATTAACTTAAAAATGCTAGACATGTTCAACCATGTTCAATCATTGATCCTATGCTCTACTCCAACCATATAAATATTCAAGACTTGATTATAATAAATATTGGAGTGGTGACTCTTTGTATATAATTATTTTGTATTGCTTAGGCACAACAGTAACTTGATATTTAGTGTAAGATCATATGTTCTTTGTGAGGCACTTTTTATTTGCATGTCTAAGTCTCAATATTCTTGCTTTTTATTTGTTCATTTCTGTGTTTGAATATGGTTGTTGCTTCTTATGCAACAGGCTATTTTGAGTCATTCTTCAATTGGAGGATTCCTGAGATTCCATGCTAGAGAGTATAATCTTGTTTTGTTCACTTGTATTGTATTTGGTTTTTAAAATCCATTTGACTCCAATTACACCTTTTCTTATTGGAATATTTTTTATTATTTAAGTTTTGACTTTCTTACATTGGATTAATATCATATTGAAAACTTTTATTTATTTATTATTTTTAATTGTACTTTCAAAATAAATTGAACCTAAAAAAGCAAAACAAAACTATCATTTTTTTAAAAGTATTTTTGGTTTAGGCAATTATTATTGTGATGAGAACTGTTTAATTGATTATTATTATCTGTCTTTTCAAATCAATTAAATTTTTTTTATATTTTATTAATTTTGATTGTCTACTAGAGGTCTATAAGGGTTTTTTTTATAGGAGGCACTAATAATAGACCCCACCTAAAAAAAATATCGGTTGGATGCATCTATGAGATTTGATTTCTCATGAAGAAAGTGATGGTTTTATTTTATTTTCACACTTAAAGTGTTGTTCTCTCACACTTAGAATACTCCTCACACTTAAAATGTGATTTCCTCATACTTAAAATGCCTCTCACAGCTTTAAAGTATTGTTTTCTCACACTAAAGATGTTGTTCATACAATCTTTAAGTGTCTTCGTGAGCTCATACACAAAGTGAGGATTGATGTTTTTGTTCCTAATTTTTGACCTTGAGAACATCAGTATGACTTTCATTTTTGATTTTATACAATAGTCATACTTTCATTTTTGTTTTTATACAATAGTCTATCAATAACTAACTGTAGTTTGCTTTTCTTCTTCTTCTTCTTTTCTTAATATGAAAAGAATATCTCTTAAAGCCATGTTGAGCAATACAACAATCTCTAAACTTATATTTAAACAACCAACCCATACTAAAAAACAAACAAATTCCTTGCTTTAAATAAATTGATTCCTAAGATAAGATTAACATTTTTTTTTCCTAAATAATAAACTTTAACTTTTTTAAATAAATTCATATTGACTTACTTTAACTAAACTCAAAAATAAAGACATCGATTCCTATTTTAAAATAAGACTATCCTTAGGCTATCCTTTAGTTAATAAAGGATATTCTACTCAAAATAAGAGCCTCCCTTTTATTTTTTATTTTTATTTTTTAATAATTTTTTTTAAAAAATGTACTTTTATTTTTATAAGAAATACAAGCATGCAAATTTGTTTTATTAAATATTTTAAATTATATATATATTAAGTTTAGTTTATTAAAAAAAACATTATATTTATAATAAAATATGATTTAACAAAAATGTTTTTTAATAAATAATAAAAATTACTTATAATAATATTTTCTTAAATGAAAATAACATATTTAAAATGTATTTTAAATAAATAATGAATTTTTTATTATCAAATAATAAAATTTGTTTCGTTTCATAGTTAATATTTTCAACTAACTATACGTGAATTCAAATAATAAAATTATAATATATACATATTCTCTATTCTAATTTTCTAACTTTATGAAGAATAATTAAATTTATAAGTATTTGATTTCATACATAACAATAACATTAATGCACAAAAGTAGTGACCTTAATTCTTTTCAATTAAAGCAATTATGTAATCATGTGAAATAATGATGTATACTAAATGTGGCAATTTAACTTTTCAACATATGATTTAAAAAAAAACAACGTAAACAATGCATCAAAAATATCATTTACACTCTACGTTCAAACTACACATGAAGATTACCAAGACTGCAAAATGCCATTAATGCAAAACTTAAACATTACAAATGTATTATGAATGTACTATGTGAGTGTGTGCAAGTACATCAAGTTCCATCATGCATATTCTTACCAATGGCTAGGGCACTTCTACCTCAACCAAGTTCTCGTCTTTGATGTTGTTGGGTAAAATTTTTGTAAACTAGAAAGGTTTACAAAATTATAGTTTCAACCATAGTGTGTGAGATTTAATCTCTCCTCACAAAAGGGATACTTCCTTCTTATTGTCTATTACCTATTTACTCTTGAGTAAGAACTAAAACAAATTCACAACTTGGGCGTTACAATCATTTATTCTTTTTATTTCGGGATTAATGCTCTCCTTATTCTTTTATTTCAGAATAGATCTTTTCTTATAAGACTTACAACTAAGGAAGGTAAAGAACAATAATAATTGATACCACAAGTCTAAACAAAAGAATAGCCCTGTGTAGCAGCAATTTAAAATATGATTAAGGAGTTTGCACAAGCTCAAAGACTTCTACAATCCTCTTTACCAACTAAATGATAGAGTTAGAAGATATAGCCATACAAAGACTCACATGTATATTGTAGCTTTAAATTGATGATTACTATATCCAAACCCAATATTACAACTCAAAAACTATCAAAATCATATTTAAACACTTTAAATTCAATAGACAATACACAATACCTCAAGTTAAACTCAGGTTATGTAAACACAATGACATAAGAACATTGTAATTACATAAGAAACTGTTCCAACTCAAAGATTGAATGCACAATTGCTCCTTTTATTAACTTGAAATTGATTTGCAAAATATGCACAAAATCTCAAGTTGCTACTCAAACTGGCAGAGTTTTGTTGCTATCCATAAATATTAATATTTACATTGAGCACCCTCTTATATATAGGGGAGGGGCTATGAGCAAAATTAGGGAAAAGTTCAACTAGCTATGACTAAGTCAAAAGAGGAATTCTATTTGACTCAGGACTTGTGCAATCCTATATGTAAAAATGTATATCACCCAAAGTATGAAGGTCACTACTTTAGGTGTCATTTAGTCTTATTGCAAACTACAAAAATGCATCTATAACTAATAGGCATAAAATTAACTAAGTGTCATCAGAAACTTCTTGTTCATTTTGATCTTGTTTCAGAAACTCTTCAAACTTCAACAAAGCAATCTTCATCTGGGTTTCATCTAGAACTTGGGTGTGACTAGTAATGACCTTAACCTGAGTGACGGAATCCCCCAAACCAATATAACATTTTTTATGTTTCTTCAGGAGAGACCCCAAATTATCCAAAATTACTTGAAGATCTACTAATTTGTCAATTGAGGATATGAAAAAATCCTCTTTGTCAACCTCTGCACTTACTACTAGACTAAAATATTTAATGATTGCATCCAAATGAAGAGTCTTTTTATTTTCATCTAGGAATTTGCATGAGAATTTTGATATATCTTTTTGACAATTTCTTTTCCCTTATCAATACATTTCTTTTGTGTTTTTCGCATATCTTTGATGAGCTGCTCTAGAGTATTCATTTGATTTTCTAGTCCCTCCAATTGTTAATGTGTGAGAAGTACTCTATTGTCAACTAGAACATCCAATTCAAAGTCTTCTAACTTCAACCAGGCATCAAAGTCTCTTTCTTGTGTTCCCAATTCTTGGGAGAGAATATCCAATGTTTTGTCCACTTCAGACTGCACAGTTTCCAGATTGTTGATTAAAGTGACAACAGAGCTCAAAATATGTTTTCCTTGACTAAGCATCATGTCCATCCATTCACCAATTCCTTTGCCTTGAGAGGTGACTTGCTTAGCTTGCTTTATGTCATCTTCATCCGATGATGAAGCCACTGGCTCAACTATTTGAGAAGATTTAGTTATCTTAATTAATATGGAGGTAAGTTGTTCCACCCGTGTCTTAGTCTTATCCTTTTTTATTTTATCTTCATCATACCTTGCTACATGGGCGTCAAAGGCAGCCTGGAAATCTTCTTTGGTATCGTCATGAGTTTGTTTACCCAATTCAAATCTACTTATAGTATAATCCATGGTTTGAATCTGATTAATGCTTTTTTCAAGAGGAGATACACCGATCTCCACATATTTAGTCTTGGACTTATCCACCTTAACCCTTGAAATGGTCTTAGCCTTCTTTGTAGTCTTTGGATTAATAGGAACAAGCTGGTTGAAGTCAAAGTCATTTGGGGAGACAACTTGTTTCTTCCTCTTAGGAGTATTTGAAAGTAACCAAGGTCTAGTAAAGAAAATCATCTTTAGTTCCTATAACCAATGTTTGAGGAGTTCCTTGTCCTTGAATAATAGTGGTTAGAATGGTTGGAGTAGAAGCCACAACAATAGATGTAATCTTTGTGGTTGACACATTTAGCATGGGTCCAATTTCTAACATGAATTTATCAAAATCATCAAGTATTATAGTAGACACTTTAGACAAATTTGGGAAAGAAGAAAATACATTTTCAATGTTGTATTGTGGAGTGTCTAAAGCAGACTCACTAGTGATGGAGGAAGGAATGTTATGAACAAGCACATTAGGAGAAACTGAAGCATATGAAATGGTGGATCCAAAAGACACAAACTTAGAGGTAGAAATTTATGGAGGTGTAGCAGTTGGAATAAGATCTGATACTTGAGGAATGGTCCTTTATGTCCTTTAAAGTTGCAAAGCTCTAGGAGTTTTTGGAAATATTTCCTCATCATACTCCTCTTCTAGTTCCTCATCATGTAATTCTTCTTCCTCTAGTTTCTCTTCATCAAAGGGTTCGTCTTCATATTCTCCTTCTTCTTCTCACTCTTTTTCCTGTTGAGGACCGTGAGTTGACACTTACCTTTACCTTTCACCACAAAAAAATTATATTTTGGAGTCTTATGGTAAAGTAGAAAGATCTTGTCTATTCTTTGTTTTGAGTTCCAATGTCTTTCCAACAAGTCCAACAGTATCATCCTTTGATCAAGTGGTGAAAGTTTTTAACTAGGTTCCTTTTTGGGCCAGCCATATGTTTGTATTTGTAAGTATATATTGGAATCTAGCTCTTATTGAAATCATTTCCTTTTGGGATCATTGAATAAGTGGAAGTGGTGTGTCATCAATTTTCTTTTTCTCATATACAAGATCCAAAATATTCCCATCCTTTTAGACCTTTAGGAATATATGCTAGATTGAGGTTCTCTTTATGCTCCAAGGTCAAGCGACAATAATCAATTCTTCTAATATCCTCCTCTGTCATGTAATCAATCCATATGTCCTCTATGCAATGCATATGAGTATCTCTTTTTCAATCTATTTTTCATTCCTCTATAATCGAAGTTTTTTCTAGACTTGAAAAACTTCATTGTAACTCTTCTCATTTATTCATCCATTACCTTATCTTTATAGACTGAATTAATAGAATACCTTCCAATGGTCAATGAGAATTTGAAAGTGATTTTTAAGACTACATATGTTTCTAACTTGACTTTGAAATGAAGCTCTAACACGGTTTGTAATGGATGAATTATACTATTGACATCCAAAATTTGAAGGAAAATATAACACTTCTATGTTAGGAGGAAAACCATAGAGGTTTAAAGGCACAATATTAGATCAATGCTCAATATTTTATTTTCAATATGTCTTTTAATATGCTTTGAAATTAATGGGATGTCGAAAAAATCAATAGAGCTAAGGAACTCTCTCATCAAATGTCATGGTTGGAGTCTTCAAAGGTTGGTTTCTTAGTTGTAAAGTTGAATTTTGAGACCGACTTGTAATATTTCATAACTTTAGAAATACAAAATGACTAAATGTGATGAATGCGACTACAAAGGTTTTAATGTTTAACTTGAAAAAGAATCTCAAGCACAATTTGTGAATGATAATTCATTGCAGTGGATCTTACGTAAAAAGAAATAACATGATATTGCTAGCAAGAAAACTTTCAAGAGCATAAAGTTGAGTGAGGTCCAATATTTAAGGATCAGACAAGAGAGCATAAAAAGTTGGAAGTTCAAAATGATCTTTAATAATAATGAATAATTAATATTATTCAAACTTGTCCCCAAAACAACTATTTCATAGTTTCTCCTACCCATCATTTTAAAGGAACATAACTAGCATTGTTTATGGAAACTTGGTAGGCATCATTTACAAGCAAAAAAGATACCATTATAAAAGATACCTAAAGAAGTATAATATAGACTAAGCTTTATACTAAATTGATTATAACAAAACTATAAAATATCATGAAAAGTAATAACAAAATCAATGATATTAAAATATTTGTAATATAAGAAATATGAACTCAAAGAAAATAACACTAATAGAAAAAGAAAATACATAATAACCCTACAAAATATGTCACTACATTATACTACTTTCTACAATGTTCATAGCTTTCTAGTTTGTAGGATGAAACTAATAATCAAGTTGAAGTCATTTTATTAAATTCTATATTAAATTAAAAAAATTAAATTTTTTGGGGGAATATAGTTGATAACTATCAAATCACATTTACCAAAATATTCACAAGATCAACCACTTTTGTTACATTGCATTAATATTTATAACATTTTATAATGCTTGATATATATTTATTGGTGTTTCCATCAAGGACACCAACTTTACTTGCAATGACATAGCTTTGTGCATTCTGGATTTGAGTTTGAAACAAAAATCAAGGAGATGTTTTTTATTTGAATTTAAATCATACATCTATAGTTTAACAAAGATAATTGTTTTTTGATTAGGAAAAACTTCTAATCCCTAATATGTTAAAAAAATAATAATAACTAATCAAAAACAATCCCTTGCCTATAGTTCTCTTGCTCATGAATTTAGAAAAATATTTAATTTTAATAACATGATATTTTAGGGCATAATTTATATACAACTAGATTTTAACCACTCCCAATTTTGTACAATGACTTGCTTGGCAAGACCCCTACTTATTAACTAAGATTTTAGGTCCACATCATCAAATATGGTGTCATATCAACGTGTTTATTGTTCATGTGTCCAAAAAAATTCTTCAAATTTGGATTGATATTCGTGCACTAAATCATGTTTTATTCGTGCACTTATGTGGCATCACACAATTTGTTGCTTTTTCAGATCTAATGCATACACGTTATTCAATTATAAGTAACTTCATGATCAACAGGTTAATGACTTTGAAATCACAACTACTAATTTTATATTATTAAAATCATTCCATATTAAGATTAATATATGCTAGACATGCTCAATTGTTGGTCATCTCCCCTACTCAAAACATATAAATATTTAGGACTTAGATATCATAACTATTGAAAAATGCTCAACTAAAAGTCCTCTTCCTTGTTCCAACCAAATAAATACTCAAAACTCATATGTCATAACTATTGGAACATACTCAATTGCTTCTCCTCTCCCTTACTCCAGCCATATAAATGTTTAAGACTGACATCATAACTATTGAAACATGTTCAACAAATAGTCTTCTCTCGTATTCCAACCAAAGAAATACTCAACTATATAATCATAGCTATGTTTGGCACAAATCAATCTATAATATTCAACACTAATGTTCAACTATAATTTTCGTTGACCCCATATGACTTGTATATCATAATTCATCTAGCGACCCAACAAATACTATTATTACAATACGAAACACAAGTATGCCCTCTATGTAGCATTTTAAAAAATCATTCCACATTAAATCAACAAATGTTAGACATGCTCAATGTTAGTCCTCTCCTTCAACCATTTGAATATTTAGACTCAAATATCATAAATCACAACTATTGAAACATCCTCATGTGATAGTCCTCTTCACTATTCCAGCTAAATAAATACTCAAAACTGGACCACTTATTGAAACATACTCAACTGTTGGTCCTCTCCTTTACTCAAACCATTTAAATAATCTAGATAATTTCAAATATCAACCAAAGAAATACTCCAGACTCTATTACAATTATTAGTTCCTACCAAGGCAAAAGTATTGCAATCATTCAATTCTATTTTTCAATTAGTTCAACCAATCATATGGTAATTATATTATATCCGTTTTATTAATTATTTGAATGACATTGTTATTATTACATTGGATAGGTGCATTCGATTTATTATTATTAAATTTTGGTACAAATCTAAAGGGTGAAAAGACATGAACTAGTGACATAGTCATAGTTGCATTGCCACAAAAAACATTTTTTACATTCAATTCATTAAAAAAATGAACATTCAAAATGATGTGATCCATAATTAAGTGGAGATACTTGCTTTGTCAAATGTATGTTATGACGAGGCTTATATGTATATATATGCATATTTATTCTTTTATTTTTTAGTCTCAATGATGATAGCTTCCACACATTTATGGCGACTATTATTTTTTTACCTTTCTAAAGTTAATTTTTAAAACAATTTATCTTTCTAAAGTTAATGTTTAGAAAAATTTAAAACTAATTTAATTAAAAATCATAATTTTTTAATAATTTAATTTAATATTATAAAAAAAAATTAATAATTTATTTTTCACTTAATTATTTTGTATAATTATGATCTCATAATATATTTTGTACCTTTCTAATGCTAAATTTTCACATTTTTTAAAACTAATTTCATTATAAATTTTAAAGATTTAAAAATAATTTAATATTTAGAAACACAATTTAATAATTTAGTTTTCATAACTATCATTATTATGATATCATAATATCTTTTTTTCTACCATTCTAAAGTTCAATTTTCACAAATTTTAAACTAATTTAATTGAAAATTTTAAAAATAATTTAAATAATTTATTTTTCATTCAATTATTTTTAATAATTTAATGGATAATATCATTATAATGCTAATATTATGATTAGTTTTTATACATATTTTTTCAAAAAATAACTTTTTGCAAGATAAGTATAGATATTTAAATATATCTTTCTAAAAGATATGAAGAGATTTTGCTTTAGTTTTAGATGTTTATATTGTATTTGACAAATTATTTACACATCACACTATAAATATTTAACCATAAATATAAAATTAAAAATCAATAATAAATTATCTATTAAAGAACTATTTTAAAGTAAGCTTGTTTAACTCATTTAAAAAAGTAAGTACATTTATTTAAGCTGGTGTAACATATATATTTGATCAACTCTTGTTTTTTTATTAAATTACATAAATTTAATAATAATATTTTTGTGTTATTATATATTAAAATAAAAATTAGCTACTACATACCTCCCCTTTAACACAAAGGAACAATATGCCTTTCTCCATAGGCCATTACATGCATTCAAACATTATACAAACAAAAAATATCTAACTAGATGAATCACCTTTACTAAAACCTTTACTAATCCAATAGTCCTTCTTTCTAAAGTATGGCTTCACCTTGTTCTTCTTCTTCCCATCCTCTTCTTCTCAATCTTGTAGAGCCACCTCCCTATCTTTTAGGTACTCTTTAATATGTCTCCAACCATCTTGGGCCTCAGCTCTCCTTGCTTCACAATCATCATCTACTCTCCAAATAAGAAATGACCTCAACGGTGACTCAAAATCAGCCACATGCATCCACTGTCCACCCGTAGTGACAAAACATTCACCTGGTCTTGCCATTGCCAGGAAAGCATTGAGACCATCTTTCCATTCTTCTTTGATTCTTTCTCTCATAACTCATTTAACATCATCTTTTGTGCCAAACTCCAAGCACTAGGCCTAAAAAATTGAGGCCACATCCACATTGGTTTGAATGGGGATTTAGATCACGCAAATCATATCCCCTTACCTTGGATGTTGTGATACTTAAGATGATGCGTTTGAAATCGATGGTGTTGTTGGAAAACTATTAAACTGCAGATATTATTTCCTTCGCCATTTCACTTAAGTTAGAGTCCCTGAATCTTGTACCTTCTCCCATTGCTTCAGTCTCATTGCCAATGTCCTCCTTACTTGAAAAAGGGAGATTTTCCATCTCATCCCATCATTGAACTTTGTCCACCCTGTCCAACCTGCATCCCCATTGCTTTATTGATCTTCCAATTTTGAGCTTCACCCAAAGCCATAGCATTAACAATTACTTGCACGAATCACCCTCAAGATGTAATTAAGAAACAACTAGTCATCTTGCTAGTCTGATTGCAAGCAAGGACATATGGGCTTCAACCTCATAATTGGTTCCATCTTTAATTCTTTGAGCTCCAATCACTAGAGTCATTCCATATTCATCTTGAGCCACACAACCAACCTTAGAAACTCTAGGATTTCCCTTAGATGCTCCATCAAAATTTATCTTTATCCATCCATGATTTGGTTTTTCCCATCTCACCTTCACTGACTGCTCACTAAAAGGATCAACTCTCAAGATTGCCCCTGAACGATACTCAACACCTAAGTGCAATGGACAACATTATTTTTTCATATTGTACTCATATCTGAGAAGCAAAGTGAAAAGGTTCAGATAGTTTGATAGTTTGATGTATTAGTACAACTATCCCCTAACCATAGCATGCAATTCTTAAGTTTGAGAATGAGTTAGTGCTCCAAAATGGATCATAAAAATTAGGTATGTTTGACTAAACCCCTAATCTCAATTCACCAATCATATTGCCTAAGCATGTAATTTGAAGACAAACTCGAGTTCCCTTTTAAGACAATTCAATAAAGAAATAGAGTTGGGAAAAGATAGAGGTAGGAAACAAATATAGATAGATTCAGAGGTGATGTAGAGTAGTCTAAAAACCTGGTAACTGAAGGAGCAATTCTTACAAGTTGAACATCATCGTATTAAACAAATAAATTTCTTTGCAAATAGTAGCCAATAATTAATAATTAGGGCATGCCCCCATGTGGTTGCTTAGCTTATATTGGCTAGTAGCCATTGCTCAAAATCTTAAGGAGCAATTTGTGGAGCTAGTGGCCCCATGAACACTATTTTTTTTCCTTATAGTTAAGCAGTCAATTTAAATTCTTTGCCCACATAAATAGTAAATTATTTGAATAGTGTTAATAGTAATCTTTGTAATAAATCTTGGAGGGGAAAATTGGTAAAAATGGAGGCAAATAAATTTGTGCACCCATGTGACATTTCTTTTAATATCTATAGACTTGTTGTTTATTTTCAGCCCCCATCTTTTTTACACAACTTACCCCATGTCCCCATACAACTGCTTAACTCCATTTTCTGCTTAAAAATAAGCAGTGAAAGTGTCCCCATGTAATCTTTTAATTATGAGAAAAGAAAAATTTGGAATCTTTTCCTACTTTTGTAGAGAGCAACTTCTTAATAATTGAAAATAGGCCATAGGAAAAAGGGAGGGGCTTAAAATAAGCAGCCACTCTTACTAGAAAAAAGGACACATGACTTCACCATTTTAAAAAAAAAATCATATAAAAATATTATTTAAGAAGACTGCTAAAAAAAAGTAGCAAATTTCATTAATACATCTCTCTACTTCTTCTCTTTGTCACCTCCTTCTCTCATACTCTTACCCTTCCATCTCTAAACTCACCAAATTCTTTTTTTTATTCTACTCTAAACTAACTACAATATTGACAGGAACTTGACCATTTCATCCCTCCTTGTGAAACGTTCTCAACCGCTAGTCTTCCTCTACAATACAATACGATAATTACTCTGTCAACATGGTCAAGTGCTTGTGCTCTTAACAGTAAACCCATTAGCGGCACAACGACCACGCAGTTGTAGATAGATAGCAATGGCAAATGAGGCGGGAATAGCTGTGGACGCAGTTGCCGTTCCTTTTGTAGCGCAGGGGCACATAATTCCTTTCATGCGCCTCTGCCAACTTCTTGCATCCAAACATCATCTCACCATTGCCCTTCTCACAAACCCCACAAACGCAAAGCGCCTCAGAGCAATACAAAACGATGCTTGTTCTTCATCATCATCCCTGCAGATCATTGACATCCCGCTGCCTCCCTCGGCGGTTCTGGAAAGCACCGATCAACTGCTGCCCTCTCAAAGAGCCACACTCTACGCTACGATTGAACAAATGAAGCCCTCTTTCACTCACCTCCTCACCCAACTAAGACCAAAGTGCTTAATTGCTGATTTCTCCCCAATTTATCTCCCTGAGCTTGCCGATGAATTGGAAATACCAGTCTTCTTCTACATAACCACGGGCGCCTACGCTTTCAGTATGTTACATGCCCTTGCAAATAGCTTTCCTTTTCCTCTTCCGGCGGACCACACGGCCGGTGTTCGTCTCCTCACGAGTTTTCCCAAACCGGTTTCTTTCACCAATTCCGATATTCTTCCTCCTTTCCGTGGGGCTGGCCGGACAGGTATCCCGTACGATTTGTTCTCCAGGCATTTTGGGCAAATTAGGCGTAGCCAGGGTGTGGTGATGAACACGTTTGAGGAGATGGAGATGGGATTTGTAGATCATGTGCAGAGCTCCTTTGGGGTGCCTGCGTGGAGCGTCGGCCCGGTTCTGAACACCCATTCAGCTGATTTTGAAGAGGGAGGTGTGAAGGATTGGTTGGATCATCGGGATCCTGGATCGGTGGTATATGTTAACTTTGGCAGCGAGATTGTGCTTTCCGGGGAGCAGAGGGAGGAGGTTGCTGCAGGTCTAGAGGCAAGTGGGCAGTGTTTTTTGTGGGCGGTGAAGAATCCTCCCGGGGATGAAGGGTTACAGAGTGCTGTTCTTCAGCAAGGGTTTCGAGAGCGCACGGCGGACCGTGGTATGGTGGTCACTGGTTGGGCTCCTCAACAGGTAGGCGTAGAAAATAAGTTTTCATGTAAACTCACCTGGTGAGTTTATGGAGGTGGTTCATTTCCAATTTAGTACATGAAATTTCTACAGTATATAATAATATGTTGATCGTGTAGTAGATTTTGATGCTGTCAATATTTCCGATCAAATATCATGATCTTGCTCTCTCGCTTTCTTGTCTTGTCTTGATGATGGATTATAGTGCATGACAAAATTGAATCAAAGAATAACAAATATGATATAATAATAGTTGTTTTGATATAAAAAATATATAATTGGAATCGTGACTCTTTGTATATAATTATTCTGTATTGCTTAGGCATGACAGTAACTTGATATTTAGTATAAGATCATATGAGCTTTGTGCGGGACTTTTTATTTGGATATCAAGTCTCAGAGGATTCTTGTTTTGTATTTGTTCATTTCTTTCTGTGTTTCAAGTGCAAAATGCTGAACTGAATGTGGGCTGATGCAACAGGCTATTTTGAGTCATTCTTCAGTTGGAGGCTTCCTGAGCCACTGTGGGTGGAACTCGACGTTGGAGAGTATAAGTAATGGAATCCCTATGTTGGCCTGGCCATTTCAGTACGACCAGTCCTTTGTGAAAAAGCTGCTGGTTGAAGAGCTACGAGTGGCCGAGGAGATTAAGAGGGAGCCCGTTGGAAATGACGTTTTTATTGTAACAAGTGCAGAAATAGAGAGGGCTGTGAGATTACTGATTGAAGGGAAGGAAGGCAGAGACATGAGAAGAAGGGCATGTGAGTTGAAAGAAGCAGCAATACGGGCAGTAGGAGAGGGTGGAAGTTCGTTTAATAATGTAGAGAAATTTGTATCCTTGATCCACAACATTCAGACCAAGTAGACGTGCTTCCCAAGTTTAAGCTAAAGACTAATAAACATGAAGGGATGCACCATTTTGTTAAGAGAACAATCTTGAAGTTTTCTGTAACACACGGTATTTATTATTTATTGCCTAGTGAAGTCAGTAACAAGCTCTTCCATATTTTCATACCAAATTAACCAATTAAAAAAAAAACTCTCTTCCGTCACTCCGCTTGCTGTTAATGCTTATACAACTTATTTTATCTCATTCGTTCACAGATTATTCCAATTCATGCGAACGCTAACATGAATTCTTAACACCCCTTCTTGGTGTGAATATGGGAGAAAGCAAATAACATAAATTGGAAACAAATTGAGTATCGTTTTAACACTTTCTTCTTCAGATTGTTTTTAATGACTCTCAAATCTGTTTTGCAGGCTTTGTGAAATCCATATGATGCAAGTATGCTTTTGAAAAGCCCAGGCCAACAATACCAACATTTTTTTATTTGAATTGATATTCCACTTTGACAATTTCATTAGTTGTGAGATGGAATTAAGTTAAAATCAGTATTTGCATTTGTCATGTATGAAAATCAATTTCTCCATAAAACTTAAATTATCCATATGTAACACACCGGATATTTCTACTCTAAAAATGGTACAGGATCCTAACCCTAATGTAAAGCTAACTTCTATAACCAAAATCCATGCACCTCCAGATATTATTGGACCCACAATAAATGGGGAGACTTCAGTTGCACTGGATATGACATATGACATGATAATCAAGCCGATTCATTGAATAATAATAAAAACTTACACCCATTACCTATCTTCCAACAATACAAGTATGCACCGAATTGAGTGTGGGCTTATCAGATCATTTTGACATGCCACCTCCTGCATCTCTACATGCCATCCATAGTCAAATAGAAAAGAGCAAATGGGCTGTAATGCTAAGCATACTACACAACAAGAATTTTTCAATGGAGGAGACAAAGTCTTGATTATCACATTGTCTGATAATTCGCCACAAGAATGGATGCCCTTCCAAAAAAACTTAAACTTAGCTCATATTGTAAACATGCAAACGATGGAATGGAGCTAATATGAGTGGCTAATATCATCCCCATCTAGAGCAACAAAGTGGCCACTAGGAAATTTTGGAGAACCCACTACCATAAACCTCACAGGCTAAACAGCGGTCGATCGACAAACCTATAAAGGGATGGCTTAACAAAATGGCCAGGAAAATCACTCCGTTGTAGAAAATATTTGTCGCCACAACAATAGCTAATAGGAGATCAACATTGCCTTGGCTCTTCTTTTGATTGGCTCTGCTTACTGTAACTGGTTTGACATGGTTTGAAGCACTAAGTAGTTTCTTTCTATAGCAGAGTCTTTTTACCACCAAGCTCAATTTCAATTATTTTATTACGTCGAGAGGCGTAAATCTACAATCGCAGCCATATACACCTCAGGCATCCGTGTACATAAATTGATATGCCGAATTTTCAGATGGAAAAAAAATTGAATGAGACAGATCACATTCAACTTTTCACTATTTCCCTTTCTTCTTATGTCCATTTTCTGCCTTTAAGCAAACGTTTCCATCAAACAGTCGACAACAGCAAGTACATTTATTTGTTTGAATATAGTTTCTGAACTTGAAAATGTTTTGTAAATTTTACAAACATTCTGTTAAAAGTTTTTAATTTGTTCTGCTCTGCTATTATATGTTTGTTTTTGCAGATTTCAAGTATTTTGCTTTCTGCAATATTCTATTTCAGCTAACATTGTATTATTCATTTTTCTTTGCAAGTTTGTAGTGACTATATCACCAGTCTATTAATTAAGTAGATACGGCTCCAGTTGAAATGAAAATCTTAAAGACTATCACCTAGCATTATTTTTTTTTCCATTTGTATGTCAGATGAGTTATTGCTTTTTCCATTTGCATGTTATATGGGTTACCATTGAAAATTTCATAGCTATATAGTTTCCACTTCACCAAAACTTTAGTGAAATTCTTTGCTCTTTCTTTGTTATTGCATGACAAATATGATCATGAGACATCGGGCACAAACTTCAACTGCAGTTTTTGGCAAAAGAGGTTTTCATGAAATTCCAATCACTGTAATGGAGCTTCGTGATCACATGGAAAGTATGCCATGGTCACACCTAGTAGATAGATTAATGTGATTTGGAACTTCTGTACGAGGTACAAGATCATATTGGACCAAATGTCGTGCAGAAATAACATACAAGAAATTTGAACTTAGAAGAAATGAATAACACTCTATGGCCAATAAATAGAGAAGGCTCAAAATTGTAAGAAGATTTACAAATGAGAGACAAAAAATTTGAACCTAGAAGAAATGACGACAGATTTAACACACACAACCGATATATATTACAACTTTGGAGAGCGAACATAGATTGGCAACTTGTTCTTTCAAAACATGCCGTCATTAAATATATTGCATTTAGTATGCAGCAAAAGTAAAAAGGAGCTCCGAAAGCTACCAACAAATGCTTCTATGACTCGCAAATGTTGAAAATCCAAATGATTCGACTTTGAAAGCTTACAAAAAGTTGTTAACTGAAACAATCATAGAGAGAGATATTGGTGCACAAGAGACAATTGACATGCTCTTAGAACTACCATTGGTAGAAAGTAGTAGAAGATTTATTAATCTAAATGTATCAACTGAATTTTTCAAACGCGTAATACATAATGAAGAAAATACCAATGAAGATCGTACACAAATTCTTTCATTGATGCATACAGATGTAGGTCACTTGCTATGGAAGCAATCTCCTTAATTGATGTCGCAAAATATTGGATATATAATCCTCAAAGAAAAGGACCAAATAAGTGGAACCCGAGAAAAAAAGCAAGTATTGCAAGTCTTTTCAAGATTTCCAAATGTTCCTAAATGTGGTTCAGATAAATAGGTAAATTTGTTTCTCAGAATTACTGCTTTACAAAACTTTTCATGAGATTGAAAGGGACATAAGTCATGATAATGATATAATAGTATTGACTTGGGAAAACTTCAGTTATAATCCATGGCATGTGTAACAAAGAATACAAAATGAAAATGTCGAAAACAATGAAGACTCTGAAAATGAGATAGTAGAAGAAGCTACAATAGAAAATGAATGGGAAATTATATCAAGACTTCATCATGGTCAGGTAATGCAAATTTCAGAAATAGATATGCTTGTAAGAAGAGATATAAATAAAGAAGTAAATTGGTCTATTGAATTCCAAGGTGAACAATATACAAATGAAGCTATGAATTTTATTACCATGAGAACTACTGGTTGTCTTATACACGATGACATTCCACAATTCGTAAGCTATGGAAATCTTAGCAAAAAACAAGAATAGGGAGTTATTATAATTTCACACTATCAAAGCATTGGAAATGAATGTCAATTATTTATGATAATACAAGGCACAACATGAACAAGTAAATCTCATGTGATAGGTGCTATACACCAAGCGCCAACTAGAGTTGCAACATTCAACATCGAAGCATGAACAATACATGCCAAATCATGAATCCCAATAAGAGATTTTAAAGAACTTGATGGAACAAGATTGACAAGCTTCCAAGAAGGAATGGCACATGTTAGATACATATTGATTGATGAAATGAGCTTTATCATATGGTTAATTAAAAATATAGATTCCAGATTACATCAAACTTTTCCAAAAAATGCAAATTAAACTTTTGCAGGTATGTCATCCAATCAAGCTATTAATATTTAATTCTTCTTGAGTTTTGTTTTTTTTTTTCCCATAAATGTGTCAATTAACATGTATGATATATACAAACTCACATACTTACTCATCCAAAACTATTCTCATATATAATATAAATTTATTTAAAGTCTTACGTGTTGTGTCACAACTGCTACTAGCATATATATATATATATATATATATATATATATATATTTAATATTTAATATTTTATTATTTCAGGTCTTTGGCCTGACTTGAACCAGGTGGGACTATAGATAAGAAGCCACCTCCCCACACAAACAACTCTATAGAGAAAGGATCCATTAACAAGTTGAAGCTTAGCAAGACTATCTAGCCACATCTTTAGAATGAGGCCAAAGACGCATATGACATGATCTGTCTTGCTTCCGTCTTTTGTCATGCTTCTCTTTCACCATATTCCAACCCTCTTCCACCTCTTCTCTATCATGTTGAACCTGCCCTTCAGAATACTAACCTTCCTTCCCCCTTTCCCACGAAGACACATTTCCTTTAGTCTCCAAATACTCTAAAGCTAATGGCACTTCCACGTGCTTCAACTCCATATCATGACCAGGATTAACATTGTTCAATTCTAGATTCACATTTCCATTAGAGATCCTAGTTGAATGGGATCATTAACCAAAATATTGGAACTTAAAACCTTACCACTTGAGACCTATGAGAACTTCTCAATATTCTCAACTTCTTTCTCCACCAAATAATGGAGATTAGAAACATCTTTCCAACAAGCAATTGTTTTTTTCACTCTCCATTTGACGCACTAAGAAGCTATGTGTCCTGTTTAGAAACATCTTCTACATTTGAATGGGACACCCTCATATTCCAATGACTACACCTAACAACCCTTTGTAGTTTTAATAGAAATCTCTTTAAGGAGCACCTCAACGACATCCATCTCCACTAGAATCTGAGCATAAGTTTAATGCAAAAGATTAGACGAACCCTCATCGACCGTCAAGAAGTTGCCTAAAGAGTTCCCCAAAATTTGGAAACAAGAATCAAACCAATATTGAAGAGGGAGATTTAGAAGACTAACCCAAAGAGGAACCCGACCAAAGGATTCGATGGTGGTATTGAAAGTTGGGTGCCATAATTTTAATATAAGAATTTGTTTGTCCTCCCAACACCATTGATTGACACAAAGAACCTTATTCATATGCTTCACATTTTCAAAAACTACAACAAAGAACCCATGGGAGTTTGGGTATATTTTTACACACCCATCCAAAATTGGTTCCCATTTCTTAGTAATCCATTTGTAAAGTTCTCTTAAACTCGAGCGGCCAGATACCTTTGAATCATCCAATCAGACCCAACCCTAAAAAAACTCTCTCATTATGCTCCACCTCCTTTTCAATACCTCCAACACTCTCTATTGTAATTGATTTTGCAATAAAATGCACATCATTTTTAAAATCTACAACATCATCCCTCACTGCATCCTGCCAAACTATCCCTTGAGAAACACCAGAAGATAAAGGTAAACTAGAATAAAGCTCAATTGGACAATAAATTTTGTGGTTAGAAGGACATGCCTTACCCACTCTAACCACCTTAGTCTCCTGTTTAATATGTCTTGTTTTAGCTTAAAAACCTTGTCACATCATGCCCTTGGCCTTTAGACTGCTCACCTTAATCCAATCCTTCCGAGCTCACTCCTCCCATTTGAGCAACCCTCTCTATGAGTAGATGAGAGGAAACAATATTTCTCTCAACTATGTCAAAGGAAGAGTAGCCTCACCACACTTAGATTCAATAAAACAAGAGAAAAAAAAATTAACAAGGTTTTGCATGGAATCTAGGTGGATCCCATGGAGGACCAAAGCCTTTGTGACCCAAGCCACAAAACACCATATTGAAGTAAAATTTTTGAATTAACGACATGTATTGTCAAATTTAGGAATTGAAAGAACATTATTTGAGTTTATTTTAGGGGACATACCTTGTGAAACACTTTGGAAACAAATTTTCAAAGACTTTGCTTGAGTGAGACTTCCATTGTTTATTGTTGACAAACTGTTAGTTGTAGCTGAAGCAATTGTGGAGGAATGTGTCACATCTCGATACTATGTTTACATTTATTATTAGTATACTTGATGAGACTATTAGACATCATTCATGTTGTTTGGTTATTTTCATTATAACATGAGCATGATTGGTAAAATTTAATTGCTAAATTATTTGAATGCATAGAAATGAAATTGTAATTAGAACAAAGTTCTGATTTATAAAAAAGCGAGATAGGCTCATACCAAAGTATTACAAAATATTATATATTTGTGAAAGAGCTACACCTAGGATGCATAAGGAGGGTGCACCTAGCAAAACAGACCTAGCAAACAGAGACTAGAAAAAACCACTAACACAGATAGACCAAAGACATTTAGCCAGTAGCTAAAACTACTAAACCCAGATAAAACCAAAAAAATAACCTACCGACAAAGGCACAAAGGGATGACCTACTGAGCAGAGGCATTGCTTTCCTACCAGTCCTTACACAAACTAAGAACTTTTTTTAGAGAAGGAAATTTTCTTGTTAGAATCTTTAACAGAATTAGGGGTGCTAGAAACCAGGGTGTCCTTGACCATGGAAGCAGGGGGCTTCACCGACACAGAAGGAGAGAGGACATGTCGCTTGTGCTTGGCTCTTATCCTATCAATTTCATCATGTATATCTTTGAGAGAGGTAGATTTTTTCATCACCATGTCCTGTTTGCGTTTATCCATTTCTTCAATCTTACCCAATAGGAGCTTCTGGTTCTCTTTCAGTTCCAGCACAGTTTTGTTCTCATTATTTTGTATCACCTTCTCAAAGAGCTCATTCGGTCTTCCCTCCACCTTCTCCTAATTCTTTCATTTCCCAACCATATCACTTGTTGCTTCCCAAACATGATCATATCTTAAATCCATCACCTATTTATCCGCTCTCGTACCTGCCTTGTCAACTGCCTCCAACCTGTTGATTTTTTTGATTGCTACATCAAATTACGAGAGAAACCATTTGATCACCATCTCCTGTCTTTCCACATTCACCTCTAGTTTTTAGGATTATAACTTCTGAATTAGAGGGGTCCTTTTTAGGGTCAACAGGTTCTTGATAAGGGCGAAGAGGGGCTACCTCTTTAGAAGCAATGGGGGACAACTCTAATTTAGAATTTGAAGAAGTATCATTATCCTCTACCTCCTCCTCTTCAAAAAACTCTAGAACCTCCACTTTATTGGATGGTGGGGTAGAGGAGGGATTTTGGTTATCCTCTCTAGTAGGGTTGAACTGAGTGGGGACGATTTTGGTATTAGAAGTAGAGCCAATAGGCAAAGTGGGTTTAATCATATTAGGGGACCCATATAGCTCTACAACCAGATTAGTGTCCGAGATGGGATTAGAAGGCTTAATTGAGGACCCACTCGAAAGGGGTTAGGACGAGATATAAATTATAACGTCTGAGTATTAAACCCTGATGAAGGGACAAGCAATCTTTTGATCTATCTTTAGCTATAGATTGGGACAAAGATGAATGAACCTAGAAAGAAAAATTCATGCGAATACCATACCTAAGGTGGTTACTTGCATTAGAAAAATCTGAGTATGGAATCTTTTGTAAAAGTTATCGAGGGTGAAATATTTCATGAGAAGGGTCACATCCTTCCATTTCCTAGGGAGCTCTTCTCTATTGTAAATACTTTTCAACTTTGATACTCCCTCACTCTTCTTAAAAAATCGCTTCAACTCTTCCTTATAAGACCCATTCATTTTTTAGGGAAGGTAATGTCATCTTGTAGAAGGCCAGTAATGACCACAATCAGCTCTGGAGTAATTTTGAAGGTGACTTGCCAATTTGCACCTCGCTCTTGTGCCAAGCTTCCATAAAAAAATTTGAGAGTTCAAGGTTGAACCCCTGCATGCCCTCCACATATTTGTCTAAATTCCCCTTAACGATTTTTCGCCAAAACTTATAATTAGACCTAAAATCTTGACAATTATTGGGTTCAACTTGGATAAGTCCCCCCCCATTTCCAACACCATATGCTTCTTAGTAGAAATGAGATGGTTCAAATAGTATGGTTGTCACAACACTTACGAGGAGAGAAGGTATTGTCTCTTGAGCAAGATGTCCCCCAATCTAGTAGAAAGTGACTTGCCAAAGAACCAAATCCAAAAGGTAACAAGATTTCATACATATTTTTAAATTCTCATAAAAGGGACCTAAGGATGCCAACTTATCCACCACTTTGTTGCCCTCCTTCTTTGTGTGAGTGATGTCGATGTGGCTTAAGCTTCAAATAAGATCTTTACTCTTGTCCACCAACCCTTCGCATTTCCAATCCAGGGAGGCTTCAGTTTTTAGGAAGATGATTGTGTTTCTCAAGTCAACTTCTATAATGATGTAGTAGTAGTTTCTTTCTTTAATGATGGTCAAACCATAATAAACAATGGTCACCCTATAAGAAAAGCTCGAGGTTTACACTCCCAAGTTTACCACCTAGGCCAGCACAACATTGCTATTGTAATATCAGACGAACCCACCTCACCCACCTGACCTGGGGTTCCCTTGGAAGAGGCATCAAAATTTAACTTCAGCCAACCACGTAATTAAAACAAAGTTAAGTTGTAATTATGAGTTTAATTTCTCACACATGCTTTGAGTATGGTTTATGGTACTGACCTACTAATGTGAATCTGAGTGCAAGTTAATGCATGTACATGTCTATTATCCCCAATTTCAACTTTGGCAAAAATATGGGATAACCCCTACAAATTTTGTCCAATTTGTAGTCCATGTGCTATAAGCATGTTGATCGAGGTAAATTTTCATTTTCCTCGTTCACAATTTGGTCCTCAAGAAATCATCTCGATTTGAGTCTTGAGTTGTCAATCTAAAATATTAATAGAGAGTTCTCTGTAGGAGTTAGTTTTTATTTTTATGTGTATTTTCAGAGTTGAACTCTAATTTTGCACATGTCTTATGAATAAGTACATTTGGGTTACAAACCCGAAATACACATGTTCATGAATTTAATTCGCTCGTCAATTTATTTTTCTTTTTATTTACTTCTTTTGTATTTCATTTTTATCATTGTGTCCTCTTCTCTTTGTTCTTTTACTAGCTAAGGGTTCCCTGGCCTCATTTGTGTTGTTTTGGAAATCGATTATACACAACTCAAAGCCAAATTTTTGGTACTTTTATTTGCGAGTAAGTCGTTTTCTTCTTTCTTTTGTTTTCATTCACATTTTTAGAGATGTAACCCTGTGCTCTTTCTATATTGTTTTGGTTTGTTGTATTGATATTGTGAGGGTTTTTTATTTTATGTATATAATCATGTTTTTTATCTCTGTATATTCTTTGTTTTCATTTGGATGTTTAGATCAATGGCTTTTTATGCCATTTGGAGTTATAACTCTGAACAACATCAATAAACTTTGTTTTATCATTAATTGTAGCTCAGTGTTGTTCGAAGATGATTCCAAACAACACTCGTTATTCATTATGTACACTTCTCATTGTAATCAAAGATGTAGTTCGGGCTTACCACTCTGAACCACACACAATTATTTCTTCTTAATTTAGTTCAAACTTGTAAGTCTGAGCTACATGATCGTTTCTTACTACACATTTTACCAGTCCTATCACAAGGTGTAGTTCGGAGTTACAACTCCAAATTACACCAAGGTCTTTCTCCTTTATGGTATGGTTCGAACTTGTAACTCCAAACTACACCAAACTTCCATTGAACTACATGCAAATTATTCCATCCAAGTGTAGTTAAAATTTATAACTTCGAACTACACCTATCCTATCATTCTTGTAATTAAAGGTGTAGCTCAAGGTCACAACTCTAAACTACACCATCTTGAATATGAACCCGATTTGCATTATGTAAATCAATATTATAAATACAATTTGCACCATTGTATCTTCAAAGTGAAATTTGGATTTTTTATTCTAATTTTTGCAAATGATCTTCATCAAGCAAAATTTTCAAATTGAAGGAATATTTCTCATGAAGCTCCTTTTCATTACATGGTGATGAATTTTCATCTTCTGGAAGACTACTCAATTAATGTTGTAGTTTTAGCTTCCTAACAGATGATGGAGCCATCTCCTAGTAAGAGAACCTTAAAGTTCAAAAATCAAGATTCTCATCTAGTCTTTCCGCCTTCTTTAGTATCATCAAATATACAATATCAAAGATAACAAGGTAGGTCATGTGGATCTTAAGGAGTTTTTGAAACAAGTCAAATAACCTCCATAGTAATATGGAATGGAGTCAACCATTAACAGTAGTATCCATTTGGTTTCAACCTTTCGCATGTCTGCACAAAATCCAAAATTTTTACTTGTAGTGGTTAATCATTTTGATCTTGAAAGTAGAAGTGTAAAGTATGCCAATGGTAACAAGGTCATCAGATTGGATGAAGATTTCTTTGACACTATCTTCAAATGTCTGAGTATAGACAAGTATGCTAACATAGATATGTAGTCAGCTTAAGATTATTATGATAAGAACATGGACAGGTGTCGAAGGAACATAAATGATAATTGATTGAAAACTCCAAGGCCTACTATTGCCAGATGACCCAAAACCATCCACCAAAGTGATTTCATAGAAGAAGCGAATGAATTGATTACTCTTTTTAGTATAGTAAAAGGTCTCCCCGTCTCTGATACATATGAAGAGTGGATGTATAAATATATCCACATAATCAAGAAAAATAAAGAAAATATATTCTGGGGAAAACAAATAAGTGATGCATTGTGTGATCAACTCTAAAAGGTACCTACTACTTTGAAGTTCTATATGACTTCATACTTGGTGTATGCCACAAGCTCCATGAGGAATTTCCTACGATTGTCTACAAAAGGGGACAAAAGGCATGTTCTAGTTCATAAATATTATTCCCAATTGGTTTTGAAGAATAGCTTACATCATTTCAGGAGAGTTGATGATGTTTTCTTCTACTACTATATATGCATCCAAATAAAAAACTACAAAAGAAGAGTGTTTGATGAGGCTTGGAATGTTGTCAACATGTTCCTGCAGTTTCCAACCTTCACAGTTTACCTAAGGGTAGGATGTTTTAATGATCGACCTTTCATGCTTCCAAGGTATCGATCCAATAATATTATCTTGATGGAGTTGGCTCGACAAATGGTTGGAGTTCATGAAAGCCAATCATGTTCTCACAAACCTGGCTTCAAATTCTCATTGACCATTGGAAGGTATTCTATTACTTCAATCTATAAATCTAAGGCAATGGATGAAGAAATTAGAAGAGTTACAATGAAGTTTTTCAAGTCTAAAAAAGAATTCAATTATAGAGGAATGAAAAATAGATTATTCAGAAGAGCTATACTCATGTGTGTTGCATAGAGGACATATGGATTGATTGCATGACAGAGGAGAAGATTAGAAGACTTGATTACTCTCGCCTGACCTTGGAGCATATTGAGAACCTCAATCTAACAGATATTCCTAAAGGCCTAAAAGATGATGGGAATATTTTGGATCTTGTAAATGAGAGTAATAAAATTGATGACACACTACTTCCGCTCATTCAATGGTCCCAAAAGAAAGTGATTTCAATAAGAGCTAGATTCCAAAATATCCTTGCAAATATAAACATATGGCTGACACAAAAAGGGATCCAGTTAAAACCTTTCACCATTGAATCAGAGGATGATATTGTTGGACCTATTGGAAAGACATCGAAACTCAGAACAAAGAATAGACAAGATCTTGCTGCTTTACAAAAGACTACCAAATATAAGTTTACTATGGGGAAAAGTAAAGGTAAGTCTCAAGGTGAATCCTCGACTCAAGGTACTCAACAGGAAAAAAAGAAAGAGGAAGGATAATATGAAGATGAACTTGTTGATGAAGAGAAACTAGAAGAAGAAGAATTACATGATGAGGAACTAGAAGAGGAGAATGACGAGGAAAGATTGCTAGAAACTCCTAGATCTTTTCAACCTAAAAATACATAAGGAACGGTTCCTTAGGTATCAAATCTTGTTTTAACTACTACACCTCCACAAGTTTCTACCTCTAAGTTTGTGCCTTTTGGATCCACCATTTCATACATTTCAATTTCTCCTAATGTGGTTGCTCATAATATTCCTTCCTCTATCACTAGTGAGTCTACTTTAGACACTCCACAATACAACATTGAAAAAGTGTTTTCTTCTTTCCCAAATTTGTCTGAAGTCTCTACTACAATGCTTGATGATTTTGATAAATTCATGTCTGAAACTAGACCCATGCCAAATGTGTCAACCACTGAGATTATATCTACTGTTGTGGCTTCCACTCCACCCATTCTAATTATTATTGTTCAGGGACAAGGAACTTATCCTCAAACATTGGTTACAGGCATTGAAGATGATTCAACTTTACTGCCTTGGTTACTTTCAAATACTCTTAAGAGAAAGAAACAAGTTGTCTCCCTAGATGACTTTGACTTCAACCAACTTGTTCCCATTAAACTAAAGACTACAAAGAAGGCTAAGACCATTTTAAGGGTTAAGGTGGATAAGTCCAAGAATAAATATGTGGAGATCATTGTGCCTCCTCTTTATAAAAGCATTGGTCAGATTTAGCCCACAAATTATACTATAAGTAGAATCAAATTGGGTAAACAGGCTCATCACAATACCAAAGAAGATGGCTAGGTCGCCTCTAATGCCCTTCTAGCAAGGTATGATGAAGATAAAATAAAAAAAGGATAAGCTTAAGGCACAAGTGGAATAAATTACCTCCATGTTAATTAAGATAACTAAATATTCTAACATATTGAGCCATTGACTTCATCAGTGGATGAGGAAGCCATAAAGCAAGCTGAGAAGGTCACCTCTTGGGTCAAAGCAGTTGGTTCAAATGGATGGACAATATGCTTAGTCAAGGGAAACATCTTTTGAGCTCCACTGTCACTTTAATCAATGATCTAGAAAGTGTGAAGTCCGAAGTGGACAAAACACTTGATCTTCTCTCCCAAGAATTGGAAACACAAGAAAGAGACTTTGATGTCGGGTTGAAGTTAGAATACTTTCAATTGGATGTTCTAGTTGACAATGGAGTACTTCCCACTTAAAATATTTACATTGAACAATGGGAGGCACTGGAACATCAAATTAATACTCTAGAGCGGCTCATCAAAGATATACCAAAAACACAAAAGGAATGTATTGATAAGGGAAAAGAGATTGTTGAAAAGATATCAGAATTCCCATGCAAATTCCTAGATGAAAATAAAAAGACTCTTCATGTGGATGCAATCATTAAAGAATTTAGTCTACTAGTAAGTGTAGAGATTGAGAAAGAGGATTTTTTCATATCCTCAATTGACAAACTTGTAGAACTTCAAGTAATTCTGAATAATTTGGGATCTCCTCTGAAGAAACATAAAAACTGTTATATTGGTTTGGGGAATTATATCACTCGCGTTAAGGTCATTACCAGTCACACCCAAGGTCCCGGTGAATCCCAAATGAAGATTTATTTGCAGAAGTTTGAAGAATTTCTAAAACAAGATTAAAATGAACAAGAAGCTAAGTGTCTGATGACACTTAGTTAATTTTATGCCTATTAGTTACAAATGCATTTTTGTAGTTTGCAATCAACACTTTAGGTGTCTTTTTGTATATACATTTTTACATATAGAATTGCACAAGTCCTAAGTCAAATATAATTCTACTTTTGACTTAGTCATAGTTACTTGAACTTTTCCCTAATTTTTCTCATAGCCCCTCTCCTATATATAAGAGGGTGCTCATTGTAAATATTAATCTTTATGGATTGCAACAAAACTCTACCAGTTTGAGTAGCAACTTGAGACTTTGTGCTTATTTTGCAAATCAATTTCAAGTTAATAAAAGCAACAATTATGCATTCAATCTTTGAGTTGGAGAATTTTCTTATGTAATTGTACAATGCTCTTATGTCATTGTGGTTACATAACTTGAGTTTAACTTGAGGTATTGTGTTGTGGTTATCGAATTTAAAGTGAGTTAAAATCTGATTTTGATAGTTTTTGAGATGCAATATTGGGTTTAGATATAGTAATCATCAATTTAGTTGGATAAATTTTGAAGTCTTTGAGTTACAAATTATCTTTTCTTTATAAATTTAAAGCTACAATATACATGTGAGTCTTTGTACAACTATTTATTGTAACTTTTTCATTTAGCGAGTAAAAAGGATTGTAGAAGTCTTTGAGCTTGTGCGAACTCCTTAATCATAGTTTGCACTGGCACTACACGAGGCTAATCTTTCATTTAGTCTCGTGGTATCGATTATTGTTGTTCTTTACCTTCCTTAGTTGTAAGTCTTATAAGAAAATACCTATTCTGAAATAAAAGAATAGGGAAAGCATTAATCCTGAAATAAGAGAAATTAATGATTGTAACGCCCAAGTTGTGAATTTGTTTTAGTTCTTAGTCAAGAGTAAATAGGTAATAGACAATAAGAAGGAAGCCTCCCCTTTGTGAGGAGAGACTAAATCTCACACACTATGGTTGAAACTACAATTTTGTAAACGTTTCCAGTTTACAAAATTTTCACCCAACAACATCAAAGATGAGAACTTGGTTGAGTTAGAAGTGTCCTAGCCACTTGGCAAGAATATGCATGATGGAACACAATGTACTTGCACACACTCACATAGTACATTCATAATACATTTGTGATATGTAAGTTTTGCTTTCATGGCATTTTGCATTCTTGGTAATCTTGTTGTGTAGTTTGAACGTAGAGTGTAAATGATATTTATGAAGATGCATTGTTTATGTTGGGTTTTGTTTTGAAATGATATGTTAGAAAACTTAAATTGCCACCTTTAGTATACGTCATTATTTCACATGATTACATAATTGCTTTCATTGAAAAGAATGAAGGTCATTACTTTTGTGCATTAATGTTATTGTTATGTATGAAATCAAATACTTATAAATTTAATTATTCTCCATAAAGTTAGAAAATTGGAATAGAGAATATGTATATACTATAATTTTATTATTTGAATTCACATATACTTAGTTGAAATATATTGAATATTAAACAAAACGAATTTTATTATTTTATAATAAAAAATTCTTTGTTTAAAAATACATTTTTTTCATTTAAGAATATATTATTATAAAAATGATTTTTACCTGTTATTCAAAAAACACATTTTCGCTAAATACATGTTTTATTATAAAATATAATATATTTATTTTTAATAAACTAAACTTTATATATATATATATATATATATATATATATATATATATATATATATATATATATATATATATATATATATATATATATATATATATATATATATATATATATATATATATATATATATATATATATATATATATATATATATATATATATATATATATATATAATTTAATACATTAAATCAAAACAAATTTGCATGCTTGTATTTCTTATAAAAACAAAAAAAAAAAAATTTAAAAAATCATTAAAAAAAAAATCAAAAAGGTAAAAGGAAGGCTTTTATTTTGAGTAGAATATCCTTTATCAACTAAAGGATAGTCTTATTTTAGAATAGGATTTGATGTCTTTATTACGCCAATGGCGTACCCTATATGAACAAATTTGATTAACTATAAAGATCAACGACTCAAACTCTTTTAGAGGGGATTCAAGATGATGGGAATCATCCCCATCGTTGAATATTCCATATTTTTCATTCGTTGGTTTTTGCCTTTATGAACTCCATTGCTAACTTTCAAGATCAACGGTTTACACTCACGTAAAAGTGTGCAAGACAATTGGGAGATAGACAATCGTCAAATCATTTTCCACTGATTTTTTCAACCATTTTCCTGTCACATGTTTTCCGAAATGAACTAACTCCACGATTTATGTTTACAGTTTTCCTCATCGATCTTCATCCAAGGCTAGGGTTTTGGTGATCGTGAAGGCTCAAATATTGTTTTGCTTGTATTTCTCATTTTTTGATCTTAGATTTATTATTATTATTATTATTATTATTATTGCATATCTATTTTAAATGCAAACTTTCTTTGTATTATAAGCCTCAAGAAAATATATTCTGGCCTAGTTATGTAAAAGCCCTTCCAGAAGAAAAAAATGTTAAAATAAAGGATTTTTTTTAGCTTTATTTTCCATTCCATGTGATCTAATGTTAATGCCAATTGAAAAAGGGTTAGCTATGACTATTTCTAATACTAGAAATTGTGCCTTGGTGTGCAATGGGTATGTTGAAGAGGTTTGGAAGGTCAATTAGGACATTTTTTGGTTTATTAGTTGCATACATTGTAAAGTACATGAGATCAAAGGGTTGGTCATTTAGAAAATGATGTTGTTTGTGCAAGCGGGCTCAATTGAGAAGTGATAGATTCAATAGACTGTGTATCCACTTATAAGTATCTAAACATGCTTGAAACAAAACCTTTGAAGGAGGTAGACAAAAGGAGAGATATAAGGGTAGATAGAGATGGATTATAATGATATAAAAATAGAGGGATAGATAGAAGAATAATTATGGAGAAATAGATATAGAGGGGCAAAGATATATATATATATATATATATATAGAGAGAGAGAGAGAGGGGGGGGGGAGATAGGAAGTGGGAGAGAAATAGAGAGAGATAAAGAGAGGTAGCATAGTGAGATAGCAACATAGAGATAAAGAGGAAGAGATAGGGAGAAATGTACGAGATAAGGAGATCTAATAAGATATTAAGAGAGGTAGTGGGGGTAGAGAGAGACAAAGAGATGGATAAAGAGACAAAAGTTTAGAGGTAGATCAACGGCTCAGACATTTTTAGAGTGGATGCAAGACGATGGGAATCATCCCCATCGTTGAATATTCCATATTTTTCATTCGTTGATTTTTTCCTTTATGAACTCCATTGCTAACTTTCAAGATCAACAATTTACACTCACGTAAAAGTGTGCAAGACAATTGGGAGATAGATAATCGTCAGATCATTTTCCATTGATTTTTTCAACCATTTTCCTGTCACTTGTTTTCCGAAACGAACTAACTCCACGATTTATATTTACAGTTTTCCTCATCGATCTTCATCCAAGGCTAGGATTTTGGTGATCGTGAAGGCACAAATATTGTTTTTCTTGTATTTCTCATTGTTTTGATCATAAATTTTTTATTTTATTATTATTATTATTTTTATAGGTAATGGGCCGAAGCCGATAAGGAGTACATACCCTACCCCCTTTCTGGGATTTGAACTCATGACCTCTATTTCAAGAGCACAAGTTCTCCACCACTAGGCCAACTCAGGTTGTACTTTATTTTATTATTATTATGATTGCATATCTATTTTAAATGCAAACTTTCTTTGTATTATAAGCCTCAAGAAAATATATTCTAGCCTAGTTATGTAAAAGCCCTTCCAGAAAAAAAACATTAAAATAAAGGATTTTTTTCAGCTTTATTCTCCATTCCACCTGGTCTAATGATAATGCCAATTGAAAAAGAGTTAGCTACGACTATTTCTAATATTAGAAAATAAAATATATAATATTTAGTTATATATATTTTATTTATGAAATATTTAACATAATTATATTTAAAAATAAGATATCATAAAATTAAATATTTTATAAATATTTATATATATAGTTATAAATTATATATTAAATATAGATTATATTTAAATTTATTATTTTACATAATATAAATATAGTATAATATTCAATTAATTTCTATAATATATTTATATTCTTCATATTATTATATAATTAATTATTTCAATTTAATATAGTTTGAAATCTATAGTAAACCGATAAATGGAAAATCTAAAGATCCACTTCAACTTTTTTGGTTAAAATTACATCATTATTAAAATTTCCTATCAAGAAAAAAAGATACTTTATTAATAAAATCCTTAGTCATTGAAAATTTTGGAAAAAGTTAAAAAAACACGAGAATTTTTTTTATTTCTCTCTCTCTATCTCTCTCTAATCTCTCTTCTCCCTCTATATATTTATCTCTGTCACACCCTCTATCTTTCCCAAGCTATATATATCCTTTCCATCCCTATCTCTCCCTCTTTCTATCCCTATTTGTCCCTCTCTCTCTCTCCATCTCTCCCTATCACTCCCTTTTTCTATATCTCTCTACTTTTCTCTCCTCTATCTATTTCTCTCCCTCCCTCTCTCTCTCCTTCCCTATCTATTTATATACCTATCTCCCTCTCTATCTATCTCTCACTCATATACACACTTCCTATTTCTCCCTCCATGTATATATTTCCCCTCTCTATCTCTCTCCCTCTCTCTATTACTTGGCTATGTCACCTTCTTTATATCTCACTACTTTCCCCTCTATCTATATATTCATATCTCCCCCACATTCCCTAACTATATCTCATTATCTCTAACTCTCCCTTATTCAATATATCTCTATGTTTTTGTTTCTCTCCTTCTCGCTCCTCTCTCTCTCGCTCTCTCTCTCTCTCTCTCTCTCTCTCTCTCTCTCTCTCTCTCTCTCTCTCTCTCTCTCTCTCTCTCTCTCTCTCTCCATAGACTTCTATATTTGTCTCTTCTCCTCTCTATCTCTATCTTTGCATAATTATTCTTCCATCTCTTCCTCTATCTCTATCTTACTATCTCTCCATCTCTCTCTACCCCTATATCTCTCCCTCTCTATATATCACTTCTCATACCTATCTCTCTATTTTTATCTCTCTATCATGTCTATCTATCCCCATCTCATCTCTCACTTTATATTCTCTCTCTCTCTCTCTCTCTCTCTCTAGCAAACACAATGTGATCATGTTGGTAATGGAACCCGATTATCTTCTTGATTTAGAGATTTAGTTTTAATCATATTTGGATACCTATAAGTGGATGTATAGTTGATTTGAAGCTATCACTTCTCCATTGAGACCCTTTTTGCACAAGCAACATCATTTTATAAGTGCCCTACTAATTGATCTCATGTACTACACAAGTGAATACAAAAAATATACCAAAAAATTCTCTAATTGACTTTCCACACCTCTTTCGGTGTACCCATTGCACACCAAGGTGTGATTGCTAGTTTTTAAGTTTAGTTAAAGTAAGTCAATGTGAATTTACTTAGAAAAGTTTAAGTTTATTATTTAAGGAAAAAAAAAAATTAAGCCTATCTTGAGAATCGATTTATTTAAAGCAAGGAATTGGTTTGTTTTTAAGCATGAGTTAGTTGTTAAAATATAAGTTTAGAGATTGTTTTATTGTTCAATGTGGCTTTAAGAGACATTGCTTTTATATTAAGGAAAGAAGAAGAAGAGCAAACCGCCGTTAGCTATTAATAGGCTATTGTATAAAGTCAAAAATGAAGTCATATAGCTCTTCTCAATATTAATAGGTTGTTGTATAAAGTCAAAAATGAAGTCATACAGCTCTTCTCAAGGCCAAAAAATAGGAACAAAAGTAGCAATCCTCACTTTATGCATGAGCTCACAAAGGCATTTAAGGATTGCATGAACAACACCTTTAGTGTGAGAAAACAATATTTTATAAGTGTGAGAAGCATCTTAAGTACGAGGAAATAACATTTTAAGTGTGAGAAGTATTCTTAAGTGTGAGAGAACAACACTTTTAAGTGTGAGAAGCACATGTAAGAAGCACTTTAAGTGTGAAAATAAAATAAAACAAGCACTTACTTCATGAGAAATCAACTCCCATGCATGCATCCAACGGGTTTTTTGTGGAGGGACTCTATTATTAGTGTCTCATATAAAAAAACCCTACTAGACCTCTAGTAGACAATCAAAATTAATAAAATATAAAAAAAAAATTAATTGATTTGAAAAGACAGATAATAATAATCAATTAAACAATTCTCATTACAATAATAATTGCCTAAATAAAAAATGTCAGAAAAAATGATAGTTCTGTTTTGCTTTTTTAGATTGAATTAATTTATTTTGAAAGTGTAATTAAAAATAACTAGCAATTGCACTTTGATGTGCAATGAGGGAAATTTTATATTTGAAAGTGACTAAAGCATAATGACGAATCCTTCGACATGGCCAGAAGCAGTGCCTCGATCATCAACCTTCACTATGTATTGCTGGTGGAAGCTTATTTTTGGAAAGGCAAGGGATGGGAAGTCTATGATTTTGCAGTGGGTGATCATTCGCTATTTGTGAGAAGAGCTTTAAAGAGTATTTTGGTTAGTTGCGTAGTTGTTAGATGGATGTAGTATATGGGGAAGAAGCAGAGGCAATGCAAATGTTAGCCGTTGTTATGAAGTGTCGGAGGACGATCGAAAGATGAATGCGGAGACGAATATATATTTTTCTTACAAATACTAGTCGTTGGTAGTGGAACATCTGCAGCTGTGGTACAGGAGCAAGGTGGATTGGTGATCCGCACCAACCAATTGTTTTCTTAGTTGTATTTTGATATGGCAATCTCTCTGACATCTCTAAGCTTTGCAGAGGCTTCAAGGTAGCTCTTTTAACGTCAATGCCTAAAGCTCTCAAATCTCTACCTAAGCTATTGATTTTGGGGTTGAGTTATAAATCTCTACCTAAGCTATTGATTTTGGGGTCGAGTTATCCAATTGATAACTTAGATAAACAAATCATAAGGTCATCTCTAGTATGACAAAGAAGCCTGCAAGATGTGGTTTCATGGATCTCCATCAATGCGGAATATGCACAAAATAAATATATGAAAAATACCTTGAAAGGTTCATTGGCAGGTGCAAAACCAAACTCCACAACCTTTACGAACTCTTGGAAGCGGATTTTTATCAGGTGTTATAATTCCAACGGCCCGAGAAGACATGTATACGAAAGGTGGAAGCACAATAAAGACACTCAAACTGTTTGACAGAATGCCTCAAAGAGATGACGTGTTGCATTGATTGCCGGAAGTGTATAAAATGGAAGCGGATTTTTATCAGATGTTCAAAACAAGATTAGTTCTCTAAGAGAAGTCCGGCATTGATTATTATAAAAAAAATTCACCAGTGGCAAGATTGGACACAGTCGAGCAATTTTGGGAATAAGAAATTGTATAAGATGGATGTAAGATCGGCATTTTTAAAATAGAATCTTGGATTCATCAGCCTTGTATTTAATCTTCGACTCAACTAGATGTGTAGCAGTTACCCATGTAGAGGATTGCATTCATGGAGATGATATTCAACATTGTTGAACAAGAGCAAGCGATGACGACAATTGTAGTCAACTGCATCATGACAATGGATGAGAGCTTTTTTCTGGAATGCCCAATTTGGTGTGAAAATATGGAAGAGCTTCTCACTGAATACATTAGTCAATGAATAAATACCATACTTCAAGATTGTTCCCTTAGCAAAATGGTGCATCCCAACTTGTTAATTAGCCTTTAGCTTAAACTTGAGAACCAAGTTTACTTGCTCTAAATGTTGTGGATCAGGGATACAAATTTCTCTAGATTAGTGAACGAACTTCCACCCTCTCCTACTGCCTGTATTGCTGCTTCGTGCAACTCGCATGCCCTTTCTCTCATGTCTCTCCCTTCCTTTCCTTCAATCAGTAATCTCACAGCCCTCTCTACTTCTGCACTTTTTACAGTAAAAACTCCATTTTCAGCAGCCTCCCTCTTAACCTCCTCGGCCACTCGTAGCTCTTCAACCAGAAACTTCTTCACAAAGGGCTGGTCGTGCTGAAATGGCCAAGCCAAGATAGGGATTCCATTACTTATACTCTCCAGGGTGGAATTCCACCCACAGTGGCTCAGGAAGCCTCCAATTGAAGGATGACTCAAAATAGCCTGTTGCATAAGAAGCATAAACCATATTCAGTTCAACATTTTGCACTTGAAACACAGAAATGAACAAATAGAAAGCAAGAATCCTCTAAGACTTGATATGCAAATATAGTCTTACACTAAATATGGTCTTATTACTGCTGTGCCTAAGCAATACAGAATAATTATATTCAAAAAATCACCACTCCAATTATATACCAGGCCTATTTACTATTTAAACATTCCAGAACATTTTTTTTAAATGTTTTTTCTCGTAGTTTAAAAGTTGTGAAATACTTATTCTGGGAGGAGTTTTATTTCTCAAATGGCGAGCTGATGTAATTATCAGAACATGACAAAGTTTGGAATTTCATTTGAATAGTTGGTTCTTTGCAACAGATTATTAAGGGTTTTTTTGGTGGGTTCCCGTTCCCCATGCTATTCTCTTGATCCTTTTATCATCGGGCAATCTGGGGATCCGAAGAATCTCGCGTAATCGGTTTGTAATTGCTACAGTTGATAAAAGTCTATATACTTGATCACCCTAGCTTACCTCCCTGAGCCCTCCACAGGTATTCTTACCTACCATAATATCATTAAATTGGAAATGAACCACCTCAATAAATTTATTTTCATCTCTACCTGTTGAGGAGCCCATCCCATGACCACCATACCGCGGTCCGCCGTGCGCTCTCGAAACCCTTGCTGAAGAACAGCACTCTGTAACGCCTCACCCCCGGGAGGATTCTTTACCGCCCACAAAAAGCACTGTCCACTCGCCTCCAGACCTGCCGCAACCTCCTCCATCTGCTCCCCGGAAAGAGCAATCTCGCTGCCAAAGTTAATATATACCACCGATTTAGGGTTCCGATGATCCAACCAGTCCCTCACGCCTCCCTCTTTGAAATCGCCTGACGGGGGGTTCAGAACCGGGCCGATGCTCCACACAGGAACCCCAAAGGAGCTCTGCACATGATCTACAAATCCTAACTCCATCTCCTCAAACGTGTTCGTCACCACACCCTGGCTACGCCTAACATGCTCAAAATGCCTGGAGAACAAATCGTACGTAAACCCTGCCCGGCCCGCCCCTCTATAAGGGGGAAGAATATCCGAATTGTTGAAGGAAACCGGTTTGGGAAGACCCGTGAGGAGGCGAACAGCGGCCTTGTTGTCCGCCGGAAGAGGCAGAGGAAGGCTATTTACAACAGCATGTAACATACTCCAAGCGTAGGCGCCCGTGGTGATGTAGAAGAAGACTGGTATTTTCAATTCATCGGCAACTGCAGGAAGAAAAAGAGGGCAGAAGTCAGCAATTAAGCATTTTGGTCTTAGTCGGGCGATGAGCTGTGTGAAAGAGGGCTTCATTTGTTCAATCGCAGCAAAGAGAGCGCCCATTTGCGGGGGCGTCAGTTGATCTGTGTTTTCTGCACCAGCGGGCAGACCCGCGAAGGGAGGCAGCGGGATGTCCATGACCTGCACGGATGATGAACAAGCACCATTTTGTTTTGCTCTGAGGCGGATTGCGTTTGCAGGGCTTGTGAGAAGGGCAATGCTGAGATTTTTGGATGCAAGAAGCTCGCAGAAGCGCATAAAGGGAATTATGTGTCCTTGTGCTAGAAAAGGAAAGGCTATTACGTCAACTGTCACTTCTGCCTCAGTTGACATTGCTATCTATCTACAACTATGTGATCGTTCTGCTAATTTGGGTTTACTGTCAAGAGCTGAGTCTGTGAGTAGGGCAGAGGACAAGCACTCGACCATGTTTTAACAGTTCTCATAGCTTAGTCCCAACTCACCATTTTGTTGTACGAAGAAAAGTAGCGGTTGAGAATGTTCATGTTCCATAATAGTAATGGAGTATTTCTTTGGATATGATAGGGGGAAAGACTATTTGTTGAACATGTTTTTATGATGTCTTGGATATTTAGATGGTTGGAGTAGGGAAGAGAAAGGGGATTAGATGGTTGGAGTAGGGGAGAGGAGGGAACTAGCTGTTGAGTATGTTTTAATAGTTGTGATATTTGAGTTTTGAGTATCTATTTGGTTGGTGAAGGAAAGAAGACTTTCCGTTGAGCATGTTTCACTAGTTATAATATTGAGTCTTAAATATTTATATAGTTGGAGTAATGGAGAGGACTAGTAGTTGAGTATGTTCTAATAGTTGTGATATTGACTTTTGAGTATTTATTTGGTTGTTGGAGTAAGGGAGAGGACTACTAGTTGAGTATGTTCTAATAGTTGTGATACTAGCTTTTGAGTATTTATTTGGTTGTTGGAGTAAGGGAGAGGACTATTAGTTGAGTATGTTCCAATAGTTGTGATACGGACTTTTGAGTATTTATTTGGTTGTTGAGTATGTTTTACTAGTTATGATATCAGTCTTGAATATTTATATGGTAGGAGTAAGGGAGAGAACCAAAGCAACAAAACAAGGGTGTTGACCCTTTATACTAATAACCCTTCAACAACATTAACATTAATTGCACATAGACTAACAACAACTTAACCGTAAATATCAAAAACCAAAAAGAGTCTTAAACAATAAGCTAAATGAAGTAAAGTCTTAACAACAATGACCAAAAAGACCAGAGATATAAAACCAACCACCTAGTAGTTATTTGAGCACATGGCTCAATCATCAGTAAAACTTAAAGAGTTCCTTGTGATTCTCTTCTTTTTTAGCATCATTACCCAGGTCTTTCCTCCACATCAAGCACATGGAGGTAGTGGAGCTACACATCGCCTTCGTGTTGAATTTTAGTTCTGAGTATGTTCCAATAGTTGTGATAGCTGAGTTGTGATAGTTGTGATAGTTGAGTTTTGAGTATTTATTTGGTTGGAACTGGAAAGAGGATTTTTAGTTGAGCATGTTTCAATAGTTATGACATATTGTCTTCCATATTTATATGGTTGAAGTAGGGGAGAGGACCACTTGAGCATGTCTAGCATGTGTTGATTTAATGTGGAATGATTTTAATAATATAAAACTAGTAGTTGTGATTTCAAAGTTATTAGTGTTGATCACGAGTATTTATAATAAAATGAAATGTATAAGTTAGATATGAAAAGCAACAAATTGTGTGGTGCCACATCAGTGCACCAATAAACATGATTTAGTGCATAACTATCAATCAAAATTTTAAGAATATTTTTGGACACCTCAACAATAAACATGTTAATGTGACCATATTTGATGATGCAGACTTCAAATTTGAGTTAACAAGTAGGGGCCTTGCCAAGTAAGTCGTTGTAAAAAATTGGGAGTGGTTAAAATCTACCTCGACGTTTGCTTCTTTAAAATTATGCCCTAAATGTGATTAAAATAAAATATATTTTTAGTTCCTATAAGAGAACTATAGGCAATTATTAGTTATTAATAAAAAAAATTAACATATGAGAGATTATAATTTTTTCCTATTAAAAAAAATAGTTATTTTTGTTAAAGTATAGATGCGAGATTGTTAACTTAAAAAACAAAAACAAAAAAAGTCAAGAGGCCTCTTGTACTTGCATTGTGGAGGTCAACCACCAGTATTAACAAAAACATCTCCTTGATTTTCATTTCAAATTCAAATCCTAGGTGCACAAAGCTATGCCATCGCAAGTAAAGTCGATTTCCTTGGTGGAAACACCAATAAACATCATAAAACATTATAAATAATAATACAATATAACAAAATTGGTTGATTGAGAATATTTTGGTAAATGTGATTTAATGATTACTGACTATATTCCCCCAAGTGGTTTTGAAACCATTTGTTTAATATGATATAAAAAAATGAGTTCAACTTGGATTATTAGTTTCATTATACAAACTAGAAAACTATGAACATTGTAAAAGGTAGCATAACGCAATTACATATTTTGTAGGAGTATTATGAATTTTCATCTTCTATTAAGGTTATTTTCTTTGAGTTCATGTTTCTTATATTACGAACATTTTGATTTCATTGAATTTATTCTTCACTTTTTATGATATTTCGTAGTTTATGTTTTAATCAATTTGGTGTAAAGCTTGGTCTGAATTCTGCTTCTTTAAGCATCTTTTATAATGGTGGCTTTGTTGCTTTTAAATGCTACCAAGTTTCTATAAACAATGGTAGCTATGTTCCTTTAAAATTATGGGTAGGAGAAACCATGAAAGAGTTTTATTGAAGACAAATTTGAATATTATTAGGGTAAGTGTACCAAGATGGTGTGCAAAAGGGGGGTATAAGTGGACACTTTTTTTCTTTTCTGAAATCAGCGAAACCTAAACTTGGAGGAGCAATTTGAGACTCGTCCACTCAAAATATGAAGATACTCAAAGAACAAATATTGTAGTACTCTGAATATTGTTTCCAAACTACTAATTTTTTTCCAAATTGGATAAGATTAAGGGGGTTAAATCATTCACGCACGAAAAAAAATCTTGATTTTTTCTGAAAAAACATAACATGGTGTTTGGTGTGTGCATCAAAAAAGTCATAGTTAGATTTAGTATTTTGACAAAGCCTTTGGTAGAAAGATAGTTAAGAGTGAGAACTATAAGTTGTGTATTTTTTTGTAATTTTTTGTTGAGTTTTTTTTTATGATTTTTTGAAATGGTCTCATCCTGAAAATCAGGGACCTGTTCGTGCACGAAGCATAACTTGCACCAAAATAATCGAAAATGTAATTTTATTTTTTTAAAGTGTAAAGAATCAAGTGCACTGCAATAATATATATTTTTTAAATATTTGGATGAGTAGATCAAAAGTTATTATATAAATGGTACACATATGTCTCTGAGAACTATGGAGACACTGGCAAAAGAAATTCAAGATTAATATGTTAACGTTGTTTTAAAAAAATTATATGGTTAGAAAGTTCAGAAGATGGGTGAAATTATGGTGGAAATTTTAGAAATACCCACTTGATAACGTTTAAACCTGATGACGATGAAGTTGAGAAACCAGACTGGAAGAAGAAAACACATAAAAAGGAGGGAAAAAAGGCTCCCAAGCCTCACTCTTGTTATCCAAGCCTAAGTACAAGGAAAAACACGTACGGGCTATTTAGATTAAAAACGTGCGCGGGTTTTTTACAACAAAAACGTGTTCACATTTTTAAAAATTAAAAACACATATGGGTTTTTGAAAAGACAAAATGTGTGCGCGTTATGTTTAGTAAGAAAAAAATGTGTGCGGGTTTTTCTTACACAAAGCTAGATTAGTAATATGGACTTGTATGCAATTCATTTAGCATTCCATTAGGTTTTTCAACAGGATATATACATAAAATATAATATTTCAGTATGTTGCATTTTCTCTTTATCTTTTATCTTTCTTATACTTTAAGTTATATTTTATGTATATATTGTTAGGATGTTTGAGAGTGGTTTCAAATCTCTAGGAGTCATAATGCAAACTCTATATTTTAGGATATCTTATAATTTTTCAGGCTTAACCGAATTTCAGTAATCAGTGGGCTTGTATCATCATTCACTTGCTATCTCTCTATCTCATGCTCTTTGTCTCCCCTAAGCTCTAGACCTATTTATTTTCTCTCTCTCATCCTCCCTTCACCTCTCTCTATCTCACTCTCTCCCCAAGCTTTAGATCTTATAATTTTTCAAACATAACCAAATCTCTCTCTCTCTCTCTCTCTCTCTCTCTCTCTCTCTCTCTCTCTCTCTCTCTCTCTCTCTCTCTCTCTCTCTCTCTCTCTCCATCTCCCCTTCTCTCCCCCATCTCTCTATCTCACTCTCTCCTCTCCTCCAAGATTTAAACCTATCTCTCTCACCCTTCTTTATATCTCCCTTCTATTCTCTAAATATGTGACACACATTCTCTCCTTTGTCTCTCACCTCTCTATCACACTCCCCAAAAATCTCTCTCTCTCTCTCTCTCTAAATATCACCTCCACTTCAATCTATCCAACCTATCTATATCTCTATCCTTCTCTTTACACCTCTCTCTCTATCTATCTAGGTATTTAGATAAATATTTTATGGGAGGAGTGCAAAAAGGTAGGTAGATATAGATAAGTAGAGAGAAATGAAAAGAGAGAGGGGAAGATGTATAGAGAGAGAGAGAGAGAGAGGTAATGGAGAGAGAGAGTGGGGAGAGAGGGGGATTGATAGAAGTGGTGAGGGAAGGTTTGGGAGATAGAGGAAAAGATAGAAATAAAGGTATTTTAGGGAGAGAGATATATATAGAGAAAGAGGGAGAGGAAGATGGGAGATAATGATAAGTTGAGAGGGGGAAAATAGATAGAGAGGTGGAGAGGGAAGGAGAGATATAGATATAGGTGATATATACAAAAGTGGAGGGGAGACATGGAGTGAGAAAGGAGAGGTATTTAAAGAGAGGTCTTGGGTAGATAGAGATAAGTAGATAGAGAGAGAGTATGGAGATGAAAGGAGGGAGGGAGAGCGATAAAGGGAGAGCTTGAGAGAGAGAGGTGAGATAAATAGTAGAATGGAGGGAAGGAGGCAGATAATTATGGGAGATAAAAGTAGATAGGGATGGAAAGAGAGGTAGGTAGAGAGAGAGGGAGAGGGGAGATAAAGAGAACAGGAGGGAATATAGATACTCATAGATAGAGAGGAGATAAATATGTAAAGGGAGAGGGGAGATAGAGAGTATAGATAGATGGGTACTTGATAGAGAGGTGGAGTAAATAGTACCTCCCCTTACCTCCCTCTCTTTGAATACCTCTCCTTAGGACCCTGTATGACACCTAATGACACCATATGACCCCTTAATATGATGTCTTAATGGGTCATATGGTGTCCCAAGGGTTCATATGGTGTTCTAACACATGTGTTGTCCCTTATCACCCCTAATGACACCATATGACCCTTTTCGACACCATACGACCCCATAGGACACCATATGACCCCTTAGGACAATATGATGTCCTAAGGGATCATATGGTGTCCTAACGGCTCATATGGTATTCTAACACATGTGTGGTCCCTTCGAGCCTTATATGATCATATGACCCTTTAGGACACTACATGACCCCTTAGGACACCATATGACCCCTTAGGACAATATAATGTCCTAAGGGGTCATATGGTGTTCTAACACATGTGTGGCTCTTTAAGACCCCATATAACCCTTAATGACACCATATGACCCCTCAAGACACCATATGGCTCATAACGACACCATATTACCCCTTAAGACACTATATGACCCCTCAAGACACCATATCACTCATTAGGACATCATATGGTACCCTAAGCGATCATACAATGTCCTAGGGGGTCACATGGTGTCCTTAGGGGTCATATGGAGTCCTAAGGGGCCACATATGTGTTAGAACATCATATGACCCCTTCGGACACCATATGACCCCTCAGGACATCATATGGTGTCCTTAGGGCTCATATGGTGTCCTAAGGGGTCATTTCATGTACTAGGATCAAAAGGGGTCATATGTTATCATGAGGGGTCATATGGTATTTTTAGGTATCATGGGGTGTCCTAAGGGGTCATATGGTGTCATTAGGGGTCATATGGGGTCTTAAAGGGTCATATGGGGTCGTTAGGGGTCATATGTGGTCCTAAGGGGTCATATGGTGTCATTAGGGGTCATATGGGGTTCTAAGGGGCCACATGTGTATTAGAACATCATATGACCCCTTAGGACATCATATGGTTTCCTAAGGGGTCATGTCATGTACAAGGATTAAAAGGGGTCATATGCTATCCTGAGGGGTCATATGGTGTTGTTAGGTGTCATAGGGAGCCCTAAGGGGTCATATGGTGTCATTAGGGGTCATATGGGGTCTTAAAGGGTCATATGGTGTCGTTAGGGGTCATATGTGGTCCTAAGGGGTCGTATGGTATCATTAGGGGTCATATGGGGTTCTAAGGGACCACACGTGTGTTAGAACATCATATGACCCCTTAGGACATCATATGGTGTCCTAAGGGGTCATACGCTATCCTAAGAGGTCATGTTGTGTACTAGAACTTAAAAGGGGTGATATGGTGTCGTTAGACTTCATATGGTGTCATTAGGGGTCATATGGTGTCTTAATGGGTGATATGGTGTTCTGAGGGGTCATATAGTGCCCTAAGGGGTCATATGGTGTCGTGATGAATCATATGGTATCTCGAGGGGTCATATGGTATCGTTAGGGGTCATATGGGGTCCTAAGGAGCTACACATGTGTTAGAACACCATATGACCCCTTAGGATATCATATTGTCGTAAGGGGTCATATGGTGTCCTAAGGGGTCATAAGGTGTTCTAAGGGGTCATGTTGTGTACTCAAATGTTAAAAGGGGTCATATGGTGTCCTAAGGAATCATATAGTATCCTGACGGGTCATATATTGTCCTAAGGTGTAATATGGTGTCTTAAGCAACCACACATATGTTAGAACACTATATGACTCCTTAGGACATCATATTGTCCTAGGGGTTGATATGGTGTTGTAAGGTGTCAAATGGTGTCCTAAGGGGTCATGTCATGTTATAGGATGTTAAAAGGGGTCATATGGTGTCCTAAGGGGTCATATGGTATCGCTAGGAGTTGTATGTGGTCCTAAGGGGCCACACATGTGTTAGAACACCATATGACCCCTTTAAACACCACATGACCCCTTAGGACATCATATTTATCCTAAAGGGTCATATGGTGTCTTAAGGGTTCATATGGTGTCTTAAGGGGTCATATCATGTACTAGGATGTTAAAATGGATCATATGGTGTCCTAAGGGGTCATATAGTTACCTAAGAGGTCATATGGTATTTTGAGGGGTCATATAGTGTCCTAAGGGTTCATATGGTGTCATTAGGGATCATATAGGGTCCTAAAGGGGGAAACATGTGTTAGAACACTATATGACCCCTTAGGACACCATATGACCCATTAGGACATCATATGGTCATAAGGGATTATATGGTGTCCTAAGGGGTCATGTCATACATACCAGGATGTTAAAAAGGGTCATATGGTGTCCTAAGGGGTCATATAGTGTTCTAACACATGTTTCCCCCTTTAGGACCGTATATGACCCCTAATGACACCATATGACCCCTTAGGAGACCATATGATCCCTTGGGACACTATATGACCCCTCAGAATACCATATGACCCCTTAGGTAGCTATATGACCCCTTAGGACACCATATGACCCTTTAGGACATCATATTATATTAAGGGGTCATATGGTGTCCTAAGGGGTCATGTCATGTACTAGTATTTTAAAAGGGGTCATATGGTGTCCTGAGGGGTAAGTAGATAGGTGGACGAAAAGAGGCAAGGGTGTATGAATAGAGATGAAGAAAGAGAGAGAGGAAGTGGGGATATAGTGATAAGTTTAAAGGGGGGAAATAGATAAAAGAGGTGGAGGAAATGAGATAGAGGTAGGTGAGATATACAAAAGTGGAGGGGAGAGTTGGAGTGAGCAAGAGAAGGAGAGGTATTCAAAGAGAGGGAGGGAAGGAGAGGTACTCTTTACTCCACCTCTCTATCAAGTACCCATCTATCTATACTCTTTATCTCCCCTCTCCCTTTATGTATTTATCGCTTCTCTCTCTATGGGTATCTATCTTTCCTCTTGTTCTCTTTATCTCCCCTCTCCCTCTCTCTACCTACCTCTCTTTCCATCCCTATCTACTTTTATCTCCCCTAATTATTTTCTTCCTTCCCTCCATTCTACTATTTATCTCACCTCTCTCTCTATCTCTTGAGCTCTCCCTTTATCTGTCTCCCTCCCTCCCATCTCCATACTCTCTCTCTATCTAGCTACTTATCTCTATCTACCCACGACCTCTCTTTAAATACCTCTCCTTCTCTCACTCCAAGTCTCCCCTACACTTTTGTATATATCACCTATCTCTATATCTCTCCTTCCCTCTCCATATCTCTCTATCTATTTTCCCCCTCTCAACTTATCACTATCTCCCATGTTCCTCTCTCTCTTTCTTTATATATATCTCCCTCCCTAAAATAACTCTATTTCTATCTTTTCCTCTATCTCCCAAACCTACCCTTACCACTTGTATCAATCTCACTCCCTCCACACTCTCTCATTCTCTATTACCTTTTTCTCAACCTACACCTCTCTCTCTCTCTCCCTACCTATATATATACCTCTCTCTCTTTTCATTTCTCTCTTCTTATCTATATCTACCTACCTTTTTGCACTCCCCCCATAAATATTTATCTAAATACCTAGATATATATAGAGAGAGAGGTGCAAAGAGAAGGAGAAAGATATAGATAGGGTAGATAGATAGAAGTGGAGATGATAATTAGAGAGAGAGAGTAGTATGAAGGGAAGGAGGTAGAGAGTTAAGGGAGTTAAAAGTAGTGAGGGATGAAAAGAGTGGTAGGTAGAGAGAAGGAGAGGGAAGATAAAGAGAGTGAGATAAAGAAAAATAGATAGTGAAGGAAGGAGGGAGGAAGCGAGAAAGACAAAAGTAGAGAGCAAGATTTATGAAGATGAATAGAGATAGGGAGGAAGAGAAGAAGAGGTATGTAGAGAGAGAGAGAGAGAGAGAGAGAGAGAGAGAGAGAGAGAGAGAATGTGTGTCACATGTTTAGGGAATAGAAGGGAGATATAAAGAAGGGTTAGAGAGATATGTTTAAATCTTGGAGGGGAGGAGAGAATGAGATAGATAGATTGGGGAGAGGAGGGGAGAGGGGGAGTGATAGGTCTAGAGAGAGAGAGAGAGCTTTGTGATTACTGAAATTTGATTATGTTTGAGAAATTATAAGATCTAAAGCTTGGGGAGAGAGAAGAGAGTGAGATAGAGAGAGGTGAAGGGAGGATGAGAGATATAGGAAAATATATAGGTCTAGAGATTAGAGGAGACAAAGAGTGTGAGATAGGGGTATGTGCAGGATCATGGTGTACCAAAACAGACCCTTAAGTGGCAATGAAATTTTAGAAAATCAGAGTTATGGAACTTGACATGAAATTTTGAATAAGGTGTGAACATTATTTTTAAAATATGTAAGAAGATAATCTATAGAAAATTGAATTTTGTTTCTAAGCTACTAGTTGTTTTTTGAAAAAAAAAATTCTATTTGATGAAAATTTCAAATTTCAATGCAGTGGTACTAAAATTTCAGGAAAAAAGATAAGAAGTAGATGTATGTCGGACCACCCTAATCACAATCAAATCATAATATTTTTTTATAATATTTATAATATAAGTATTAGACTCATGTCCGCATGTGATACATTTTTTTTTTAATAATTTTTTATAAAGTAAAAAAAAATTTATGAATTTTTTACTACAGCTTTTCAGAAATTCAGAAATTCAAAAACTCCTATGTCTGACCACCTTAACTTGGTCAAAACCTTATGAATTTTTTATTAATTTTCCTATAGTATACGAATCATAAGATGTGATGCATGTTTTGGATTCAAAAAATGTTATATCGTTTGAAAGTTATGAGTGTTTTTCAATCAGTCTATCAATCAGGACTATTATCAGAATTCAATTAGAAAATAAATAATAATTATTTATTAAAGTCAAAATAAGACAAGCCTTATATTGTTGGAAAGTAGAGAATGTCCTTAAAAAACCCTTTTCGATTTATCAATTTTGGCTACAAAAAAAGTCGTCAGCCACCAGTGTAAAGTCTAGAAAATCAAAGAATACTGAAAAACACATTTTTTCAGTTGACTTTCCAGGCTTGTCACTTCCAAGCCAAATCCCAAAGCATTCCCAAGCCAAAATTTGAAATTTGAAAATTGTACAACAAAAATTGGATATCTGATTATATCGGATATTTGGTACAATCAGATATCCGATTTTAATAAGTAATTTCACTAACTAAATTTGCACATAATTAATCTATTGTTTATTAATATATTAATATATTAATTTATAAATAAATTAGTATATGATATTAGAGAGAGAGAGAGAGATTAGGGAAGAGAGACAGGGGGATATAGAGAGATAGAGATAGATATATATAGAGAGATGGGGAGGGTGAAGGGAGAGAGAGATGGGGAGAGGGAAGGGAGAGAGAGATAGAGATATTAGGGGAGAGGGAGAGAGAGAGATTATGGGTCCTATGGTGTCCTAAGGGGTCATATTGTGTCCTACAACCCCTTAGGAAACCATATAACCCCTTAAGACACCAAATTGTGTTGTTATGGGTCATATTGTGTCATATGACCCCTTTAAGACACCATATGGCCCCTTAGGACAAAATATGACCCTTTACAACTCTATACGGTGTTGTTATGGGTCATATGACCCCTTATGACACCATATAGTGTCATTAGGGGTCATATGGTGTCCTAAGGGGTCATATTGTGTCCTATGACCCCTTAGGACATCATATGACCCCTTAAGACACCATATTGGGTCGTTATGGGTCCTATGGTGTCCTAAGGGGTCATATTGTGTCCTACGATCCCTTAGGAAACCATGACCCCTTAAGACACCAAATTGTGTCATTATGGGTCATATTGTGTCCTAAGGGGCCATGGGACACCATATGACCCCTAAGGAAAACATACAACCTCTTATGACACCATATTGGGTCGTTATGGGTCCTATGGTGTTCTAAGGGGTCATATTGTGTCCTACGACCCCTTAGGACACCATATGACCCCTTAAGACACCAAATTGTGTTGTTAGGGGTCATATGGCATCCTAATGGGTCATGGGACACCATATGACCCCTAAGGACAACATACAACCCCTTATGAAACCATATTGGGTCGTTATGGATCCTATGGTGTCCTAAGGGGTCATATTGTGTCCTACAACCCCTTAGGACACCATATGACCCCTTAAGACACCAAATTGGGTCGTTATGGGTCCTACGGTGTCCTAAGGGGTCATATTGTGTCCTACAACCCTTTAGGACACCATATAACCCCTTAAGATGCCAAATTGTGCCATTATGGGTCATATTGTATTCTAAGGGGTCATATTGTGTCATATGACCCCTTTAAGACACCATATGACCCCTTAGGACACAATATGACCCTTTACAACTCTATACAGTGTCGTTATGGGTCATATGACCCCTTATGAAACCATATGGTGTCATTAGGGGTCATATGGTGTCTTATAGGGTCATATTGTGTCCTGCGACCCCTTAGGACACCATATGGCCCCTTAAGACACCATATTGGGTCGTTATGGGTCTTATGGTGTCCTAAGGGGTCATATAGTGTCCTACGACCGCTTAGGACACCATATGACCCATTAAGACACTAAATTGTGTCGTTATGGGTCATCTTGTGTCTGAAGGGGTCATGGGACACCATATGACCCCTAACGACAACATACGACCCCTTATGACACCATATTGGGTTGTTATGGGTCATATGGTGTCCTAAGGGGTCATATTGTGTCCTATGACCCCTTAGGACACCATATGACCCCTTAAGACACCAAATTGTATCATTATGGATCATATTGTGTTCTAAGGGGTCATGGGACACCATATGACCCCTAAGGACAACATACGACCCCTTATGACACCATATTGGGTCGTTATGGGTCCTATGGTGTCCTAAGGGGTCATATTGTGTTCTACTAGCCCTTAGGACACCATATGACCCCTTAAGACACCAAATTGGGTCGTTATGGGTCCTATGGTGTCCTAAGGGGTCATATTGTGCCCTATGACCCCTTAGAACACCATATGACCCCTTAAGACACCAAATTGTGTCGTTATGGGTCATATGGTGTCCTAAGGGGTCATGGGACACCATATGACCCCTAAGGACAACATACGACCCCTTATGACATCATATTGGGTCGTTATGAGTCATATGGTGTCCATAGGGGTCATATTCTCTCTCTCTCTCTCTCTCTCTCTCTCTCTCTCTCTCTCTCTCTCTCTCTCTCTCTCTCTCTCTCTCTCTCTCTCTAAAATATGAGTAATAAAATCAGATATCGGATTTTATCGAATATCTGATTTCTGCCATTGTCATTAATGTGGCAACAGTTAAAAAAAAGGTGGCAATGGGAAAAAAATTTGAGACCACAAATTTATACGTTAAAATTCGATATCCGATTTTATCGGATATCTGATTGTTGTAAATCAAAAAGAGCCTTGTGGGCCATTTTGTGGATTCCAACGGCCCACAGTCTTCACATTATGTTTTTTGTTGATGATCACAAGTTTTTAGACAAGTTGAGACAAATTTGTGCTTTTGAGAGATTCTTAAAGTCAAATCTTACATTGTCAATCATTTAGGAGCATCTTTGTGGAGGTAAATGGGGAGTAGTAGTTGTCGGAAGTCTAAACGCAAAAGAAAAAATTTCAAATGACCAAATTTAAGTGTATAGAGAAAGAGATAGAGAAGGACATAGGAGGAGAAGACAAGGTATGTTAAATATTGCTAATGTTACTTCAAGTGAAGAGGAAATTGAATTTGAAAATTTTGAACAAGTTATTGAAAATGAAAATGTAGATTTTGAAACTGAAAATTTTGAATATGTTGAAAATGTTGAAAGTGATAATGAAAATGTTCAACATGACGTGAGAATGGAAAGTGAAAATTTGGGAGTTGACAATGAAGGTGTCCATAATTTTGGTGTAAATATGAAATTTTTTGACACTGGAGGTGAAACATAAAAAAAATTGACATAGGAGGTGAACATGTGGAAAATTTTGACATTGGAGGTGAAAATATGGAAAACTTTGACATTGAAGGTGGAATTTCTCAACCAAGTGAACAATATGTAACACCTAATTACTTTAGAAATGAAGACCCTCTCATGGATGAAAGACAAATTCCAAATCCAAGACCTTCAAGAACCCCAAAATGGTTACTTGAAATTGATGAGAACATTATTGCGAATCTTGAAGGCAAGAGGTCAACAAGAACCGTTCGGTTGGGGGCTACACACCTTTTCGACCAAAATTTTAGCCATAAGACATTGACTGAGCAATGTTGACTCTTTGTTTAATTGCTAAAGATTATAAAGATGAGACCATTGCTAAACAAATTGAAGATTCGTATGAACAAGAAGATGGAGAGAAATTCTATTATTTCCAAAAATCTATTTGACACTCTGAATTCTATTGGAAAGAATACCAAAGAAAGAGATAAGAGAGTCGCTCAAAGAGTGATTACAACCTCCTTAGTAATCCATCAATTGAGGAAGGCTCGTCAAATGAGACAAACTTGTGTTGATTTAAACATAAACCGTAAAATTTTGGATAGAGCACTTGCACGAAGACAAAGACTTGACAATCCACTTCAACAAGATACATGGGATTTTGGTGGGAGGCTTCCACATGTTGATAGAAAGTTGACTGACAATGTGAAGGAGGAGATTCAACAATTTTGGCACTCTAATTATAGAGTGTCACACAATGTAAAGGACATTTTGAAATTAAGAATCGACAACTGAGACCGCACACCGCATCCCAAACATTTATTGGAATCAAGCCAAACAATGTTGTACAATTTTTTTTGTGAAGTACATCTAACTTTGCAAAGATCACAAAGGGCCTTTGAATCTTTGAAGCCATTTTATTGTGTTCCTCTTAAGATTCGTAATACTTGTTGTTGCAAGTACCATGTGGAGTTTTCAATGTACCATAAACTTTTATGTCATATTCATTCTACGATGCACACTAATGAGAGGTTGCAGGAGTGTGGTGCAATCTTATTTCCGAGATCATCAAGAGACTTGAAAGATCTATTTTTATGCCCTAGAGATGATGGTTATTATTTCTATAGAACTGATTGTTTGAATGAGAAGTGCTCAGAATGTGGTGAGTTGTCAAAGTTTGTTTCATGTTTTCATGAGGGCAGCAAACACGAGTTTGGAAAGAATTATGTTGAGAAAAAAATATATGAGACAATGAAATATACTTTGAAGAGTGGAGGTGAAGGTTCTAGATGCGAATTAGTTTCAAGAGAAGTGAGTATTGCTGATTTTATTTTGGATTTTAAGGAAAATCTTTTCTACAAGTATGCAAGGCACACCCATAGGTCTCAATGGTTGGATCAACAGTTCAGGATGTGTAAGAACTCTTTACCGATTGGCACTATTGTATCAGTGGTTGATTTTGCAAAGAACTATACATTGCAACCACATAATTAGGTACAATCTTAGTACTACAATTCAATCCAAATTTCTATTTTTGTTCACATTACAAATAGACATGCTCCTGATAGTATAGAAGAGGACAGGAAGATAATCAAAGAGTATCATTTTTATATGAGTGATGATAGATCACACTCCTCCGAGTATGTGAAACATACTTTCGTGAATTTTTTTGAGTTCTTGCATGAGAAAGATATTGCAATTGATTGACATATCATGTGGTCCGATAACTGTACGGGTCAATTCAAGAATGTCTGTATGTTTTATTGGTTGAGTAGAATGCATGTAGAGAGGCGTATACCTCATATTTGGTGTTTTTTTAAGGTAGGGCATGGGAAGGGGGAGCATGATGGAGCAAGTGCATGTTTGAAGAGAGCTCTAGTTAAGGAGAAATTGAGGATTTCAGGTGCAAATTTCTATGATGCATGTTCTATTGTTGATTGGTGTAGTTCAACATTGTCACATGGAGGTACTCTTGATTCAGCAGTGACCAAATTCTTGTGGTTGGTTGAGGAGGGCACAATGGGAGATAGATTGGATTGTCAAACAATTAAAGATTCTTCAAAGATGCATTCATTTCTCATCTCAGATGCAAGTACATGGACCATTTGGACACGAGTGTTGGCTTGTTTTTGTCAGAGTTGTGTTCGGGGTGATTGGGATCAGTGCAAGTCAAGTGAGTGGGTTGATACATGGGTTCCCTAATATCTAACTCCTTTATCTCAAACAATATCCTTGTCAAATGATGACATGGAAAGTTCACTTGAGTATGACCATCTATCAGATCTTGTACAACCAAGACATGTTTTTGCAGTTGTTGCACTGCAAGGCAATGAAGAGAGATCAAAATATTGGTTGGCACAATGTGTACAGGGAAAAATAAGCTAACACAACCAGTGATAGATGATGATGGGTTCACATATCCTACAGGTTCAGTTGTTGTTGTGGGAACTTGGTTGTGAACATACATGATTAGAAAGAATGGCATACCTGCATTTGAATACTATGAGAGACACAAAACCATTATAATGTATCCACACCTTATTATAGCTACAAATATCAAGTTGTTGAAGTATCAAGCAAAACCGAAGACCAAAGAGCTATGGACAGTGACTACTGTTGATCATGAAGCAATACTAGATACTCTTAAGCAAAGAGATGACCCTCCAGGCATACTTGAGTAGTAGGTCTTTAATAGTGCCTTATTTTTTTTATCATGCATTTCATTTCAAACAATGATCATTAAACCTTAATGTTCAAGTTTGTTACGTGTATATTAAGGATGTGTTCAAAATGCATGTCTATTGATGAACATTTTTTTTTTGGCAACACGGTTTTTGCATGCACATAGCGGGTACACTTGATAATTGGAAGGGACATATTTTTGCAACACGACTTATTATCATGAATTTGATGAGCTTTAGAATTTTTGTTATTAGACAACACTATTTGACAATTTTTGATGATATAATTATCACAAAACCTTTATGCTCATGCAAGTCTTATTTGATGATATACAACAGTATCGCATTATGATTTTTGCGTTGAAACATAGTGGGTTCTCTTGATATAATTCAAAGGGACATATTTTTATGGTATATAATCCCACCTTTTCATTTATTATCATACATTTCAGTTGAAGTGATTATCATAAAGCCTTTATGTTCATCCATGCATTTCATGTGTAGACTAACAATTATTAAAAATGACAGGTTCATGCTAGATCATTCGCCGTTGACTAGTTTACTCTTGGTGATGGTACATATTCGTTTGTGCATTAATGAGATTAAATTTTGTGCATAAACACTAAGTCAAGTGAATGTATTGCTATTTAGAAATGACAATATCTACCATCGTCTTCAACTATGCAGAGAAATACAATGAGAAGGGCTTTAATCAACATGTGTCATTCTTCAAAGTTATGCTTGTATACTTTGCAGAGAAACTAGTAAGTTTCATAATTATACAATCTTGTACGTCTTAAAAATGTTTCAAATGATCTATTTATAATTTGACAAAATAATTTGTATTAAGTGTTATAATTTGTTTCTTGTAGCACATTAATTCTACATAAAAAGGTTCCTTATTTTGGTCTTCATTTATATGCAAACATTGTTGTACGTAAGCTTTTCTCTTAGGACATGAGGATGTCCGATGCAGATGAAGTGGGATGTTGTATTTGTATATGGATGTGAATTGATGTAACTTTTTTATGATGATATACAATGTCCATGAGCAAATTGGTTTAGTTATATTGATGATATACAATGTATATGTACATGAGTACATTGGTGTAGTTGTATTGATAATGAAAAAAAATCATGTTTTGATATCCTGGTGCAGGAGCACCTAGGTCCTAGTTTTCTTGTTTTTACAAATTTTGGCTTGTACTGACCCTAGCCAAGTCAGTAGTGAATGAGGACTCCAAGAGGATCCAAGAGTGTGTAATTTGTCAATGTAGGCCTAGGTGGAGTTCATTTTACCTAGGTTTGCATTTTTGTGTAAATAGTGTGTTTGAGTAGTTTTTTGGCCTTTTTGGTTGGTCAAAAGTGTCAAATGTTGGCAAAATCCTTAGAGAGGGTTAAATAGGTCTTAGGAATGTTTTAAATGTCATATGTGATAACTGGGAATGGGTCTCTTAGGTTGGAGAGATAAAAAATGTAAAAAACACAAAGTTGCAAAAAGTTGTCATGACAACTTTTGTCCTGAAATTGGTTCAACGTTGAAGCTAGGGATTTCTCAATGCCATGGAAGGAATCCACACATGGGAAGGCTATATAAACTCTCTCTTACACATTTACCAAGATTGGTGTACTTGGATTTTGGAAGCAATAATCAAAATACAAGATTTTGGACTACACTTTTCATTGTTTTTGTCAATTTTTACATTCTTTGAAGGTTTAATGGATTGAATCCATGAATCAAATGATGGATTGAGGTTTAGTAGTGTGTTTCAGGGTATACTTTTCATTTTCAAGCTTTTTATTTAGCATTTACTACTGTTTAGGTGATTTGATTCACAAGTAGCCAGTTTTGGCTTGTAAATAACAACTTCCTTGTAAATATGGTTTCCCCATGAGTCCCACACGTGCTGCCATCACGGCTAGTTGGGGAATGGTTGGAAACCTCCTGTACATTATAAATATGCAGGTTCAAGTGCTGGAGAAGTGTTTGGATATGACTGTCACCTCATTCTAGGCGAGTCCAGGAGCAACCCGGCTAGAGATAAAGAGGTGAAAAAGTGGTGGAGAGTGCAGGGGTGAATGCAAGATCACCATTTCTAAGTTTGGAGGGGTTCATGGAGTTGGGGTAGACTTGTATGTACAAGGAGGAGCCTTGAAAAATCCATTTGATAGAAAAACACCAACTGGCCTACTCACTGCTGGTTAAAGGCCTTTAAAACCCTACAAACCCTCATTTTGGTGTTCATACCTTGTACGGTCAGACCAGGGCCTAAAACTACAAAAATATTTTAGGAATGGGTGAATCATTGAAGAAAAGCTAAACTTGTTTGGGGGTTCTTTGAGACGTTTTCCTCCAAACCCTAGAGAACCGGTCTTGGAGGCCTAATTAGGCCTAATTCCTTGTAGCCCTTTCCCGGGCAAGATTGTGAAACCGGTAAGAAATCTAAAGGTTGAAACCCACTAATGGACTCCATATGCACTAAAAACATGTTAGAAGACCTCACTATACCTCTGCAACATCTCACAACAATTGGAGGTCATTATGACAAGTTGTGGCCAAGAGGCCAGAATTGAGCACCTGAGAAGCACAGTGAATTGATAGGGTTCCTAACCAAAACACCTGAAGCAAACAACCTAGTAAGGACAAGAATCAAGCTCTAGAAAATATTGAGAGGGACTTGGAGGTCTAGAAAGCAACTAGGTCTGGTGAGTTGGTGGAATTAAGCAACATCAACTTAGTGAAGTGTTGAGCAGGCTAGGTGAATTGTATCATATCCCTTCATGGATGTCACATGCAAGTGTAATGGTAATTATGTGTATACAATACATGGAAATATTGATGATCATTATGCGTCTACAGTGTAATTCTTGTTTATCTATATTTTTCATTGAATGAGACTGACAATTTTTTCGCCAACCGAAAAAATGTTGCTCTAATAAAACTGTAGGGAAACTTGAAAAACCAAGATAGGATTTTGTAGGGTCCCCCTCATGGATCCGTAGGTTCAAACAGATCATTCGCAGGTACCATAGATTCTGATTTAGGGCCTGTCAAAGGTTGACAATTTTTAGCACTTAGGGTCCTCAAGGGACGATGTTGGTAGGGTATGAACCCGAGCGTTTGACCGAGTGTGGGGGAAAAATAGGAGCATGCATAGGGTAATAATGCCTAAATGGACATTCTAGAGCCGATGATTCGTTATCACGATGAGCAAAATGATAAATTGGCCACGCGACAACATTCGATTGAATGAGACTGATGATTTTTTTGCCAACCGAAAAAATGCTTCCCTTATAAAACATAGGGAAACTTGAAAAATCGAGATAGGATTTTGTAGGGGCCCCTCTCAGGGACCCGTAGGTTCAAATGGATCGTTCGCAGGTGCCATGGATTTTGAGTTATGGCCCGTCAAAGTTTGACAATTTTTAGTACTTAGGGTGCTCAAGGGACGACGCCGGTAGGGTATGACCCCGAGCGTTCGACCAAGTGGGGGGGCAAAATAGGAGCATGCATAGGGTAATAATGAATTGTATTGTATTGTTCATTATACAAACAACACTTACGATGAAATGAAATGAATTGTATTGTTCATTAAATAACCATTATTAACCATTGTTAATTATTGGAATGAAGATTAATTTTTTCCATGATAACACCATGCACAGATGAGCAACAATTTATATGATCAAATATCAACTTGTGTATATATGAAAATGTCAAATGATTACAAGTGTATGTCCATACACAAATATGACATAAACGCCAACTCAAACAAAATGTATGTCTATATACGTGAATGTATGTCCATATAAAAATTATACATGCCAACTAGACATGTAAGCATCCAAAAACTATCTATAACATCCTAAGTTGTTGATGGATCATCAAAATCAATCCTCTTCGCCGCACTGCTCGGCTCTGAAAGATCCTGCACAAGAAAAAACAAACCAGGATTAAGATTAGTTATATTATATAACTCACATTCAAAAAGTTAACATAAAAATGAACTATAATTGAACTATTCTTGTTTGCCTCATCTCCACGTTTTCTCTTCGGCTTTGCAAGACTCTTAATGTATGTCTTTGGTAGAGGAGGTATGTTTTCAATATTTTCATACACAACCTACATATGTTCACAAACATGACATTGATACAAGTTAGCATATAATTGTCACTAATAATAACAAATTATATCTACTAAACAAAAAATAAAATAAACACACATGTACTCGAGGTATCTCTTCTTCTTCTTCATCTTCAGGTATACTAGGTGTAGTTCACAAGGATGTGAAGCCAAGAATTCTCTATATATATACACAACAAGTATATGAAACTATTGATCTATGTTTATATGTGTATAATCGCTATAAGTTATTTAAACTATTCATTCAATCATATTTACATTCAATTACCTTTCCCTTGTCTCCAACTGCACTACCAGATCCTAAATCACACAGCCCTGCACTCGTGTTGCTTGTGCCCTACAAGAGTAAAATAAGATATACATTCAAGTTACTACATAATGTAATTAATACCAATATAAATGATGAGCACATATGTACAATAAAATACAAACGACTAGGTGCAATAATATATGTATCGTCGATCTATCAAGGCCAAATGAAATGGCCGTCAAGGTGCCCTCTTGGATCCGTGTCAACTCCTCCTCGGTCATCAATTGTTAAATAGACCATGTAAATAAAAATTAGTACTTAATATTATCTAGATTATAAATATTCATTTAAAATATAGAAAGAACTGTGAAAATACAAATCTTACCACTACATCATCAATGTATGATGAAGGTGCCTCCTCGCCTCTAGCATCCGAAGACTCCCCAGGGTATCCTCCAGTCTGTGTCATAACATTTGGTGCATCATGCATCTCATGCACCTCATAATCTGCACTATCCGCAAGAGGATCAACAGGCTCTCCAACTAGACCCAAGTATACGTGCCCACACATGACACAACTATGGGTCACACAAATGTGTGGAGCCGAGGAAGACATGTCAGCGCCACCGAATGTACCGTTACCATCAAAAGTAGGCTAAGCTACTGACCCAGCCTGAGAAACCAAAAGGCTACTCAAAGAGTGAATAGCCGATATGGTCCGTGATGCCGCCTCACAAATGATATCTGGATGTTGCACTGGAGGTGGGGGATCAACAGGAGGAGGGGGGACATATGGGCCCTGAACTACTCTGATTGCCTGAGGTCTATTTTGAGGCATACCTAAACCCACACCCTGGAAAGGTTGGATGTCAAAGTAGTTCACATGTTTTCCTAAAACAAACTCAGCATACAATTTTTTTATGAAGTAGAAGGGGACATCAACATTTTTGTTGGGTGGTTTGTCAAAAACCATCCACCAATGATCCCAAAATTTTTTCACAATACCATCATTTGTGCACCATTTAATTGAAATTTTTGTTTTTTGGGGTTCTATGGGTTGACCAGTGTGGGGATTCACAAACAATGCAATGAGAGCGGCTTTGGATATCTCAAGATCCTTGATCTCCTTATAGGATAAGCCATCTGCATATTGTTCCCTCATAGAATATCGCCACAAAAGAGCGGCATTGTGCTCCTCAGTCATGGTTTCCATACTCTTTATGATCGACGTGAGGGGATCAAACATTGGGTTTAGGCGAGGGATCCTACGATATACATCTGCAATCCCCCTCAATTGATTCAAATTTTGTGCAATTAAATCTTGAATTGAGGGGGGGTTTGGCAAATGAGGATTTGGTTGTTGCGGTTGTGGTTGATCAATGTTTTCATTGTTATCCCCCATTTTTAACTTAATTGAATGTAAACAATTAAATTTAGTTAACAAAATTAAACAATTTTGTATTTGATTTAAAAAAACCTAGTTTTCATGAAAAAAACCATATTTTCAATGAAAAAACAAATAAACATTAAAAAAATACAAAAATTGAATGAAAATGATTGAAAACAATAAAAATCTTACCTTTTAATGTATTTTTTTAGCAAATTTTGGGTGAAAAACCGGATATCGGATTTCCAAAAATCGTGCAACTATATTATTATATTACATTATATATTATATAATTTATTTTTTAATTTCAAATTACAAATAAAAATTGGATATCCAATATTATCGAATATCCGATTTCTGATTTGCTTAGGTGTTTACCATGCCAAGGTGTACTGACACCCAAGACAAGCAAAAATTCAACATGGATTTTTGCATGTTTAGGCAAGTGGAGAAGGCTATTTTTTTCACATCGCCACTTTTTGGCCCCCCATGATCCTGCACTAACCCATAGAGAGATAACAAGTGAATGATGATACAAGCCCACTGATTACTGAAATTTGACTGTCTAAAAATTATAAGATCTCCTAAAATCTAGAATCTGCATTATGACTCCTAGATATTTTAAACCACTCTCAAACATCCTGACAATATATACATAAAATATAACTTAAAGTATAAGAAAGATAAAAGAGAAAGAGAAAATGTAAATATTTTATGTATATATCATGCTGAAAAACCAAATGGAATGCTAAATGAATTGCATACAAGTCCATATTACTAATTTTGACTTTATTTAAGCGAAACCCATACGCATTTTTTCTTACTAAACATTGCGCGTACGTGTTTTGTCTTTTCAAAAACCCGTATGGGTTTTTAATTTTTTTAAAATGCGAATGTGTTTTAGCTTGGATTGGCTTGGATTTTGGCTCGATTATACGAGCCTTAACACGAACGGGTTATTAAAATTTAAAAAGAGCCTGTACGTGTTAGTAGTTTTTAGACGTTTTTTTAGAGGGTGTCCACGTTTTTGTACATCATCTTGGTGCACTTACCCATTAATTATTCATTATATTTTTAAAAATCGTTTTGAACTTCCAACTTACTATGCTCTCTTATCTAGTGATTCTAAAATATCGGACCTCACTCAACTCTATACGCTTGAAATTTTTCTTGCTAGCAATGACATGTTCTTCCTTTTAACTTCATATGAATTACAATGAATGATCATTCAAAAACTCTGCCAAAGATTCTTTTTCAAGTTAAACATGAAAACCTTTACAGTCTCATTGATAACATTTAGTCATTTTGTATTTTTGGAGATGTGAAATATTTAAAACCAGACTTAGAACTAATCCTTACAACTAAGTAGCTAGCCATTCAAGACACTTGCCATGAAATTTGATGATAGAGTTCATCCTGTTAATTTCAAAGCGCATTACAAAACATATTCAAAAAAAATTGTCTTGAGCATTGATCTAATATTGTGCCTTTGAACCTCTATGGATTTTCTCCTTATTGAGATACATGTGTCTCAACCTTGCAATTTCCAACAAATAGTTCCAAAAGTAGTTAGGAGGTTTCCTATGTGTCGATGCCTTGGAAAAAGGTATATGAGTTGTCAAAAGATGCCTTATCCATAGTATAATATAGGAGTGCCATTTTTAGAGATTATATGACACATTTCATGTTAATTATGAGGGTCAAAAATAGGGGATAAGAGTTTGAACGTGATTAACTATTGTTAACCTGGTTTTCTTATCTTGGAAAAACAAATGTCAAGGGTGGACAACACGTGTCATGGAGGTTTTGCCCATGGTATTGTAAAACCACAAATGGTTTCTAGGTTGTAAAATTCCTATATAATGAGGGCTTGGGGAAGAGTTTGTATGATAGAGTTTGGTTTGCAAGGCTGGGTGCTAGAAGGATGCTGGTGAAGTCTCTCCGAGCTTGAGTTGAGGTGATGCTCTTGTAAGAACTTGCATTGCAAGTGTATTGTAATCTCTTGTTGATTTGTTAATATATTATGCAGGTTTTAGAGTGTGGGGTTTTTCACCCGTATGGGTTTTCCCCATGATAATCATTGTGTTATGTGTTTATTGTTTTATTTCTACTCTGTGTGCTTCTTGTGATCTCTGTAATAGTTAAGTTGAAATTTGCATAATCGTCCTCTCAAGATTAGCGTAGGAAGTGTTTCTGCACACCTTTGCTTCCTTACACTCCTAACATAGAAGACTTATTTCTTCTAATTTCCTATGAATTTTAGATGTCAATTGTGAGTCCTAACAATCACTTCCAAACTCAGTTTTGTTGAAAAACAAGATAAAACATAGTGAAAATATGCTTATTAATTTTATGCAGCCAAATAAACAAATAACAATAAATTTTAGATGGTAATGGATAACAGAATAATTCAAACCAAAACACAATAATTTACGTGGAGAAACCCTTTCGGGAAAAAACTCCACCACAAAGAAGTCCCAGACTTTTATTAATCCTTCACTAGAATTACATCAATACAACTTCTCTCTTTGAAATTCTGCAACACTTCTTTGCTTCTGGGAATAACATCTATTTCTTTCAACTCAAGCATTAAATAAATAGACATGAGAGAAACCATAAATCATAAATGGTTTCGAAAACCACGTATGCACAAATCACAAAGAAAACATAAACCTTCCTCTTTCAACTTGCATTTTTATCCACCTTTTGAAAGATTTTCTTTATTTTAACAAGCTTTCTTTTATTCTCAACAAATTTTGTCTTTCTAAATTTGTTATACCTAAAAGCCATTATTAGAATTCAGGTATATAAGTAAAATATCAACCTTTCAAAGCTTCAATCATGATATTGGTAATGCGCGCACTTCTTGGAATCCATTCATTTCTATGTCATCTCATAAATCATTCACAGCATATCACAAAACATAATGAAAACCAAATTGTAAGCAAGAAATGTGAATTGTTGATTAGACTAATGAAATGTTTGAGAATTTAACTTGACTAATGAAATTCTTGAGAATGTAACTTGATGTTGTGAAGATATAAGATTGTCTAGAATTTTTCTGAAAGACAAAAAAAAAATTTCAAAAACTAGAAATAACTAGCTGTCTAGAAAAAAAAACCAGTTTGAAAAATTTCTAGAATATTAGAAGTTTCGAATCTCAATTTGAAAAAAATAAGCTTGTATCTTTAGACCAGACCTTTGTTCCTTCTAGGTTGGATGATGGTGCACCACCTTTGATGGGATTGTTGTTAGTTCACCTTGCTTCATCTTTTCAAACGACTCGTTCCTTATTGTTAGTGAATGCGACATGGATGTTGTTTGTTCGCTTGGTCTTGAAGTGGTCTACAGTATTGGGTTACCTTCCCAAGTGGAAGCCCTCATTTCTTTGTTTGTTTCTCAGGGAGTGCCTTCTCCTCCCAATAGCGTGATTCTTGAGTGTAGTGTTGCGGTGGTCTCCACTTTGGTGGATCCTCAAGCTCCTTTCTGTCAGCAATCTATTCTTTCTCTTACTAATATGTGGGTTAATAGAACTCCTGCTGGATTGCTTCTCTTCTTATTGTTTTGTTTTTTCATTGGGAGATTTCTTGGTCATAGACCAAACATATAGATTTTATTTGCATATAGATGTCCAATAACTAGCTTGGTTCATATCTATTAAGTGTGAAGGTTTTGATGAACATATTCCTTTTATTCTCCTTCAAAACTTTCAAGGTCTTCTCGTGTTCTTCTGGGAGGTCCTTGGTTTGTTGGTAAGGCCTTTCTTCATTGGTAAAGGTGGTCTTCTCTTGTTGGTTCTGCTATTTTATGGCTGCTTGTAGTCATATTCTCTTGTTGGTTCTGCTAGTATTCATTGATCTCTATTTCAATCTTTGTGAGACATGTTTTGTTCTCCTCTTTGAAGGTTTTTCATCAAGCCTCTTTGTTGTTCTTCTTTGATTGTACAAAGACCTGGCCCTTCTAATAGCCTATTTACCTTAATCAAAACTATAATTGTGGTCACTACATCAAGACAATGGAATAGAGCTGTTTTTGAAATGGCCAATTTGGTGTGAAAATATGGAAGAGCTTGTCATTAAATACGCCAGTCCATGCATAAATACCAAGTGTCAAAAAACTTCAAGAAACTTCAAGACCGTTCTCTTGGCAAAGTGGCGCGTCCCAACTTGTTCATTAGCCTTTAGCTTAAACTTACTTGGGAAGCAAGTTTACCTGATCTGAATCTTGTGGATCAAAGACACAAGTTTCTCCAAATTAGTAAATGAACTTTAACACTCTCCTACTGTCCATATTGTTGTTTCTTTCAACTCATATGCCCTCCTTGTCATGTCTCTACCTTCCTTTCAACTCATATGCCCTCCTTGTCATGTCTCTACCTTCCTTCCCCTCAATTATTATTTCTCAACCCTCTCTACTTGTACACTTGTTACAATAAAAATGATATTTCCAACGAGCTCCCTCTAAGCCTCCTTAGCCACTTATAGCTCTTAAACCAGCAACTTCTTCACATAGGATTAATCATATTGAAATGGTGAGGCCAAGTTAGGGATTCCATTACATATGCTCTCTCGCATGGAGTTCCACTCACAATGGCCCGGGAAGTTTCCAAATGAAAAGAATGACTCAAAATGGCCAGTTGCATAGGAATCATGAACCACATTTATAATACTTTGCACTTCAAACATTGACAACAAACATAAAGTAAGAAAACGTCTGAGACTTTATACATGCATATAAAAAGTCCCGCTCAAAGCACATTTGATCTTATACTAACTATCAGTTACTATTGTGTATTAGCAATAAAAAATAATGATATACAAATAGCCAACACGATTATTTACAATTCAAACATTCCACACTATTTGTTTTTTTTATGGTTTTTATCGAGTTTGGAAGGTGCGGAATACATATTCTAAGAGAAGTTTCATTTCTCAGATGACGAGTTGATGTAATCATCAAAGCGTGACAAAATATTGAAACTCATTTGAATATACAATCATCTGCAATAGATTTAATAGATGGTCTTTTCGCCCATTATTGGTGGGGTGTCTTGCAGTTCTATATACCATTCTCCTTTTTCGCAATCCCTCCTTTTATCCTTTCATCATCGTGCAATTCTATATACCATTATCCTTTCTCGCAATCCCTCCCTTGATCCTTTCATCATCTTGCAATTCAAGGATAAGAAAACTACCGAGAAATCAGTTTGTAATTGCTACCGTTGATAAAGTTCTATATAATTGATCACCCAGCTTACCCCACTGGTATTCTTACATGTTCTTTCTATAGGGACTACTTCATAATAGAACCACTCAAATTCATAAAATTGAGAATTCTCCTTAACTAGGGAGTGAGAAACAGTTGCATTGGTTAATAGTTATACAAAACCTTCAACAACAAGCATATCGAGAACTAGAAAAAGAGGGAAGTCTTGATAGATAGAACACAAGAGACAAAAAGATTGAGATCACTTATCATTAATAATGCAATTTCAGGCATTAATGAACAACATCTACATAAATTAGATGAATAGGGCCCAAATCTAAGAGTCTAGATCATCACAAGGATAAAAAATGGCAAGCCACTAAGAATCTCATACTTATTCCATCTTTTTAAGTTTTCACATAATATTGATATTATCTGGGATGAATTTGGATTTAATGATTCGGTTTTTTCAAGAGGAATACGTTAAAGAAGCATAGGCCCAAGTTCAAGAGATACAGTCTTGGTAATAATTGGACAAAGAAAAAGTAGAGCCTTTGTGTTTTGTTAGAGATATCGATGCTATTTAATGGTTCTTCTTTGCTCATTGATGAAGGGTACTTCCCCTTACACACCCAAACATATATTCTAAGGCCACAAATGAAGGCGATCACGCCCAACATTCACACATTGCATATCAAAGAGAATAACATGTATATATGTATATACACATTTATATATACATATATATACACACATATACATATATATACATATACATGTATATGTATGTGTATGTGTATGTGTTTGTGTGTGTATATATATGTATGTGTACACACACACACATATTGTATTTCTCTCTCCATTTCTCCATCTCTATTTGCCTATTTCTACTTCTATCTATTTGTTTCTCTCTCTCTCCCCCCCTTATATCTCCTTATATCTCTCTCTCTATCACTCCCTCTCACCATTTGCATGTCTCTTTATCTATCTATCTCCCTCTTCCTTTATATCTCTCTCCCTCCCCTTCTCCCTATCCGTGTATATCTTTATCTCTTTGCTTACCTCTTTCTATCTCTATCTATTTGTTGTTGGAGTAATTACGATAATTACCTAATTAATTATTTAATTAGGTCCTTTTTTCTTTATCCACTTCAGCTAAACTTAGGAGTGTTTTACCTTTTGTTACATTGATATTTATTTATCACGTGTTGTCTCATCCAATTTATGATGCAGACACTTGTAAAGCTCTCTTTCAATTTTCTCCCAAGCTTTGCATCTAGGGTTTTCTCTTTATCTTTTTATAAGCATTCATTGTAATTCAACCAATTTATTTACAGGTTAATCCAAATATAAAATTCATATTTTGGATCAATTCTCTCTCAAGGTTGCATCGATCATAACTTTTTATGTTCAGATATGATAGAAGTTTAGGTTGTAAGTGATTTCTAGGAGCTATGGAGTTAGCTATCAACTCCAATATGGTATTAGAGCATCCTATATGTGACCTCCTATATATTTTCTGATAGATCTAGTCTTAAGGAGGAAAATTGACTCATCTTGGAGAAAAAAAATTACATTTTCTTCACAACGACAAAAAACCATTTGGGTCACTCTCAATTTGTCAAAATTCATCAAATTCTGCAAGAAAACAAAAAAAAAAACACAAAAAGCAAAACGAAAACAAGATATAGCCATAACTTTTTATCTACAATTTTTGAGAAAAAATATTTTTGGGTTTTGTTTATAGGCCCTAAAAACCTTCTGGGTATATCGTATATTTCATGCAATGAGAATTGTTTTTAGAAATTAGATGATAAGGGCCATGTTTGTTGGTTATCAACTAGCTAAATTTATCATATTTTTATTTTTGCAATAAATAAATTGTCTATAATTAAAAGTAGAGTTAATGAACAACGTTGGAATGACAGAGCTAGGGCTTCGCAGAGAAGGACGGAAGAAAAGGGTTTGGAATTACAGAGGTCAGAGGATTAAGGGAAACTAGAACAAAGATTGGTGTCCTCCATTTTGAGCATGGCAGGGCCAAGAAAACAAGTTCTCCAACCTGTGAATAATCAGAATTCATTGATCCACAGATGGGAGTGGGAACGCAACAAATGAGGTTATGCTGCTATTCACTCATGGCCTCAGATTGATTTCAAATTGATTGAAAAAAAGTTCTAGAGACCAGTACAACATATTGTAGAGCCGCAGTCTAAAATGATATGTACGGGGCCTGAACATGCACTTGTGGTCTCTTTTCTTATTGAGAATCATGAGTGGAAAATATCGAAGAACCTTCTAAAAAGTAGGGCTTTTTTAATGAAATAGAATGGGGAGTGGCCGACTTTTTCAAGAGTTCGGTCCTAGTTTGATGCAAACTGGAGGGAGGCTTGTGTATTGAAAACTCTTCCTAATGGATTTTATCTAGTCATATGTGCTAGTGAAAATGATAAGCAATGGGTAATGAATAGTGGCCCCTTTATAATGGTAGGGAAGGGGTTTTTTATCAAAGACTAGAAATCGAATTTTGACCCTAAAAAGGAGGAAATAGACGTTATACCTTTGTGGATACGACTTTACAATCTTCCCCATGAATACTGGGATACCGAGATGCTCAAAATGATCGATGACAAACTGGGTGGATTTTTGAAAGTGGATGAGGCTTTAGAGGTCAAGGAATTTAGTATGTATACCAGGATATGTATTCAATGGCAAGCAGTTCACCCTTTACCACAATATGTTGAGTTGAAGTTTAGAGAAGGTGTCTGGAGACAGACTATTAAAGTCGAGGACTTGACGGATATTTGTGTGCTTTATAAGAAAAAGGGACATGCAGAGGATGAGTGTCAAAGTTTTAGTAAGGGGAAGAATAGTTGTCAAAATAGACTACATGACTTGTTGATTCATTTGATAGAACCTGATGGTGTGGTAGGATTAGAAATAAGCGATATGGCTTTTGAAGAGTTGAACTCCCAAAGAGAGGGGGTAGGTCCTAAAGAAGGAGAGAACAACCTCAGGAACTGTCTTAATATGGAGGTCTCGAGTAATGTAGAGGTAGAAACTCAAAAGGGTGAGAATAATCAACTGGATATGGCAAATGACCCTTTAGAGGCAGAGGATAATGATCAGACCTTTGGAGGCAGTCAGGCCGAGCTAGAATATATGGCTTCGATTGGGAATCTAAAGAGTATGGGAGGGGATAACAATCTTCAAAGTAAGGCAAAGGTGGAATGCAAAACTAACCCAATTAACCCTGGCAATGTTAATGATGAGAAGATATTAGAGCATGAAGGAAAAGGGATGAGGGGCGAGGATAGCGCTCATAGTCTTGACAAAGAGTCCAGTAGTATGTTTCTAAATAGAGGATTAAACCTATGTCTTCTCTTTCATGGTGATCAAAATCCATGACTGAAAAAGGAAAATGACACAAGAAAAAGGGTCAGGGGGTTCATGATGAGGAGGATTCTAATGATGGGATATATAGATTTCTCCTATTAGATATTTAGATTTTATTGAAGATGGCAGTTGAGATATGGACTCACCAGAGAAGGAGTTAGATTCTATAGAGTCCGAGAATGAGCATAATAATTTGGATGATCTTGGTCTTAAGGTGGATGTGGGGAATCTAGGAGTGAGATCTCTGAATCAGACAAATTCCAAACAACCAAAATCAAAGATTGGGGAGAAAAGAACTAGGGGCGCTAAGTCCAATAAGGAATGACTTGTGATAGCAGGCAGTGCTAAGCAACAAACTGAACTAAGATCAGGAAGATCTTATGACTCTTCCCGGGGGTAATGAGGTGCCTTTCGTGGAATGTTAGGGGCAGCAATGCCCTTGACAATGCCTAATCAAGTGATGCCTTGATCAGGTGTGCCCAGACATTTTACTACTTCAAGAAATTAAGTTAAAAGGTGATGATGTTTAGAGGTTTAAGCTTCAGTTTCAAAGGTGGGGAGGTGTTTTCTCTTAAGCTCATGGATCTTCAAGGGGCTTGGGGATCTTCTACTGTGGATATTACTTCAGTGAGAATGGAGATGCATTGGCACTAGGTGAGGGCTTTATCCAAAGCTCTAGAGTGCAAATTTGAGTTGTTTAATATCTACGGGCCTACTAGTACCCTTGTAAAGAGATTGGTATGGGAACAATTATCGGGAATTTTTCTCAATCTTGGTGAGAATATCTATGTTCTGGGGGGGATTTTAATGCTACCCTTTCTCCAATGGATAAAAGAGGGGGTTATCTAGATTTTAGTCAGGTGCAACGAGACTTCAGTGATTTTGTGATGGATAATGGTTTAGATGAGGTAAAGTTTAAGGCTGGTGACTTTACTTGGACAAATAGGAGGGTTGACTTCTCAAACATTACTGAAAAATTAAATCGCTTCTTCTTGGTTGGTGATTGGGTGTTGCATTCATGGTTGACTGAAGCTGCAATTTTGCCAATATATGGATTGGATCATTATACGATTAGCCTGCTCATTCAAGATTATTTTGCTCCAGCAAGATTCCCCTTCAAATTTGGGATGATGTGGTTTCAAGTTGAAGTATTTAGAGATCTGGTGGAGGAATGTTGGAGGAGTGCTCCAGATTGGACAGGGTATCAAGCTTTTATTTTCTTCAAGAAACTTCAATACCTTAAAGAATGTCTCAAAAAGTGGAACAAGGAAAAGTTCAAAAATGTGTTCTCAAAGAAATGGTCTATTGAAAAGGAGTTGGAAGCTCTCCATAATCATATAATTCAAGATGGTATGGCAGAAGAGGACTTTGAGGAGGAAAAATGACTTAATCTGGATTATTTGGAGATCTTGGCTAGAGAGGCAAAAATCACGCAAAACATGGTTAAAGAATGGTGATAGGAACACCAAATTCTTTCATATCTCTATTAAAGTGAGGCAATCTCATAATAAAATATTTTCAATTAAAAAAAAATACGGGGTTGAAGTGTCTTATCAGAAGGACATTCAGGAGGCAGCAATAAGTTTTTTTTAGAATATCCTAATGGAAGATGTTTTACAACCTACACTGGATGAGAACTCTCTGGGAATCATACCAAAATATATTTCAAGTGCACAAAACAACATTTTGATGGATACGGTCACCATGGAAGAAGTGAAAAAGGCTCTTTTTGGGTTAAGTGGTAACAAAGCTCTGGGCCCAGATGGCTTCCCAACTACCTTTTTTCAAAAATTCTGGGATCTTTTTGCTATGGATTTGTGGAAAGTGGTTGAAGAATTGAGAGAGGGAGGATTTATTTTGAGATATTTCGATAATACCTTCATTTCCCTAGTCCCCAAAAAGCAATCATCTTCCTCTTTTGAGGACATTTGTGCTATTTCTTTATGTAACATTGTCTATAAGATTATTTCAAAAGTCATTGCAAATAGGCCGAAGACAATTCTGAATGGAATAATTTCGGAAGAGCAGAGTGGTTTTGCCCCGAATAGATCAATTTTGAATGGCATTATTATTGCTTGTGAGGCCATACATTCAATCAGATCTACGAAAACTGACAAAATGATTGTCAAGCTTGATATACAAAAGGCCTGTGACAAGGTGAATTAGTGATTTTCGTTTTCTATGTTGTGGAAGTTTGGGTTTTGTCCTAATTGGATTAATTGGGTCAAAATTTGTGTATGTACCCCTTGTTTCTCTATTTTGGTCAATGGTAGTCTGCAGGGTTTTTTTGAGTCATCTAGGGGTTTAAGACAAGGTGACCCCATATCCCCTTTCCTCTTTATTATTATGGTTGAAGCTTTGGGTCATTTAATTTCCAAGAAAAGGGATGAAGGTATGTGGAGAGGCATGAAAGTGGATCAAAGTGTAAAGGCTATCACTCATTTACAATTTGTTGATGACACATTGCTTCTTGGGGAAGCAACCTTAAGAGAAGCAATAATTATGCGAAGCACACTAGACAAATACTCGCAATAATCAAGACAAAAGATTAACTAGAGAAAGTTAGATATATGTTAGAGTATTCGGGTATTTACTTGATTAATTAAACAATATTTGTTTAATTATTTAAGTTCCCTTTATCTCTTTTACACTTAAGCTAACTTTCACTAGTACATTTGGTTCAAGATTTCAACGGCCAATCGTTGGATTTCCGACCACATTTCGTCGCACTACCGACAAAAATGGTCGTCGAAAACTTTGTGTCGGAAGTTCCGACTATCCTTGTGGTCGTCGCAATTTCGACATTACCACAACCTTTCTGACGGCCACCATGCATGCTCATTCTGCAAACGAATACTGTTGCCATCTCAGGCTGTCGTCGAAATTCCGACACCAAAGTATAAAATTCTAACAGAGGAGTGTCGTCGGATGCACAGCATCCTTGTCAGGCATTTCAATAGTGGTCGTCGGAATTCCGACGATGAGAGATGATGTGGGTCGAACGGCTTTGCCATCGGTGCATGAAAGCATTGAACGAGTTCTACTTTTAAAAATTACATGAAACATTTTTAATTTATTTGATTCAGTGTTATTTGCAAAAAATGATTATCAATGATGTTTCCTTTCTCCAAGAATTGTCTAGGACCTTTCCGTCAGATAATATGTAACATCGAATGACTAAATTTTTTCTTTACAATTGCTTATTTAATTTAAGTATTATCTCAGCGTGAATTAAAATTTATATCTTTACGGAAGCAGAACATACAAGTTGAAGAGTCTCTTGCATGCAAATTTCCTAAAAGAAAGCAAGCAGACATTATCTTGAATGACATGGAAACAAGCTCATCAGTTGCCTAGAAGAGAGCAATTGGAGAATGGTAGAGGAAAGTGTTTAAGGGTGATAAATAGATAGATAGTATGCAATACAAACAAACAATGTTTGGAGTGACTGATGTGACGTCTCTAATTTATGTCCGGAGGGTCTAACTGGTTTTGGAGTTCCTGCGAAATCTATTGGGCCACGCTTGGAGGAAATCAATGTGTTCATGCAAGGAGCACCTTTTTTCTATTATGAGAATGATACTTTTGCACCTAGGGATATTTGGAAGTCAATATCCAAAAAATTCTATAGTGTGGAACAAGAGTTGGCGGACTCGAAGTATAATTGTCAGCTTTCAGAAGACCAAGAGGTTATGTACACAATCTCCCAATAGAAGAGCGACCACAAGAATTACCTCTCCCCCCAATGACTATTTAGGAAGCACTTCCTCAAATAGAGGACTATTGGCCTCCATGGGATCAAAGAAAAAAATTGAAGCATAGACTCTAGACGATGTGGTGGTGTCCTCCGTGAAGAACTCTACACTATAATTGAAAATTCACAAGGGAAACTGCAAGATAGTGAAGAGAAATACAATCTTGAAAAGTGGGAAGAATGGATCTTGGTTTGGGTGGGGCCAACTAAGGTGGCTCCTCTAGAGGTTGACGAGATAGAAATCATATTAGGATTTGAAAAAGATCACACTCGTGGAACTTCATGTGCGAGTGATCGATTGCGGTGTTTGGGTAATGCATTCCAAATAGATACAGTTGCATTCCAAATAGATACAGTCTTGATGGCATGCAACTGTATCTATTTGGAATGCATTACCCAAACACCGCAATTGATCACTCGCACACAAAGTTCCATGAGTGTGATCGTTTTCAAATCCTAATATGATTTCTATCTCGTCAAACTCTAGAGGAGCCACCTTACTTGGCCCCACCCAAACCAAGATCCATTCTTCCCACTTTTCAAGATTGTATTTCTCTTCACTATCTTGCAGTTTCCCTCGTGAATTTTCAATTATAGTGTAGAGTTCTTCATGGAGGACACCACCACATTGTCTAGAGTCTATGCTTTAATTTTTTTCTTTGATCCCATGGAGGCCAATAGTCCTCTATTTGAGGAAGTGCTTCCTGAATAGTCATGGGGGGGAGAGGTAATTCTTGAAATCGCTCTTCTATTGGGAGATTGTGTACATAACCTATTGGTCTTCTGAAAGCTGACAATTATACTCTGAGTCCGCCAACTCTTGTTCCACACTATAGAATTTTTTGGATATTGACTTCCAAATATCCCTAGGTGCAAAAGTATCATTCTCATAATAGAAAAAAGGTGCTCCTTGCATGAACACATTGATTTCCTCCAAGCATGGCCCAATAGATTTCGCAAGAACTCCAAAACCAATTAGACCCTCTGGACATAAATTAGAGACGTCACATCAGACACTCCAAACATTGTTTGTTTGTATTGCATACTATCTATCTATTTATCACCCTTAAACACTTTCCTCTGCCATTCTCCAATTGCTCTCTTCTAGGCAACTGATGAGCTTGTTTCCATGTCATTCAAGATAATGCCTGCTTGCTTTCTTTTAGGAAATTTGCTTGCACATGACTCTTGAACTTGTATGTTCTGCTTCCGTATAGATATAAATTTTAATTCACGTTGAGATAATAATTAAATAAAATAAGCATTTGTAATGAAAAGATTTAGTCATTCGATGTTACATATTATCTGACAGAAAGGTCCTAGACAATTCTTGGAGAAAGGAAACATCATTGATAATCATTTTTTTGCAAATAACACTGAATCAAATAAATTAAAAATGTTTCATGTAATTTTTAAAAGTAGAACTCGTTCAATGCTTTCATGCACCGACGGCAAAGCTGTCTGACCCACACCATTATGCATAATAGAACAAATCAATATAATAGGCTATTATAAAGAATATATACAAAAATATGAAAGAACATTAAATTACCATTACAAACCCATAAACCATTAAATAGTGAAAATAGATATAAATTTGTAAATGTCTCCCTATAAACACCACAACCATAACCAAAACAAAAAAAATTCTTACCTGCAAAAACTTAGCTGGTGAGCTGCAAGTCTACAACATCTCTCAGATGATCAAACCGTTTCTTAATTTTGTTCTTCTGGTTAGTCAATGGATTTAGTTGCATGTTCAAGTTTACTATTTCAAGCCTTCTGTTTCCCTATATTTGAGACATAATAAAATTTTTGTGAGTAGGAAATTGATTCAGGAGTTACGTGTGAAGAATTTGGCAAAGTAAATGATGACAATCAAACTCAAATTTTATCTGTCTTGATTAAAGACTTTTATCCTGATGGCATTAAATTAAAGTTCTTTCTCTATTTTTTGGTGATCTCTAGAGCAGAGGTTTCTTTTCATCGACCTGGGATACATTTAACTTGTGTTGTATCTACGGAAATATGTATCCTAGGACGATGCAATGCAACCTCTGCTCCACCAATACCAGATAGAAGAGAAAGTCCTTTAATTTAAAGCCATCACAATAAAATGCTTTCAAGACATATATTAGGTATAAAAGGAAGCCTACCATGTCATTTGAAGGGGTTTACCTACAATTCAAGTGATCTCTTAATTATAAAATCAATTCAATTCCAAGTGAACGTGCAATCAAGCATTCATCAAGAATTGAAGGAGAAATCAAGTTAATAAAGATATTTAATAAAGATATCATCTTTTAAATTAAGAAATGGCAGGAGATTAAGAATACAAACCTTCCATATTGCACACTTCAAGGTATATTAAAATTAGTTTAAAGTGTATTCATTTAGGGACCTTTCATAAAATATTCTCAACTTACATATCATAAAAGGATCTGCTCCACCAATACCAGATAGAAGAGAAAGTACTTTAATTTAAAGCCATCGGGATAAAATGCTTTCAAGACATATAAAATCAAGTGATCTCTTAGTTATAAAATCAATTCAATTCCAAGTGAACAGGCAATCAAGCATTGAAGGAGAATTCAAGTTGGTGCAGGTGAATTTGGAAGACAAAAGGACTCAATGAAGCCATTAAAGACTTTTGAAGGTCTTAGGAGTGAAGAGCCAATCAATTATGCACACAATGAAGCCATTAAAGACAATCACCGTTAGCATAGATTGCAGGATATGCACAAGATGTGTTTGAAATGGATTTAGAAACTTCCAACCAAATGTGATTAGTGAGTATAGATGTTGTAGTGCAACTGCCCAGGTACACATGCATGCAAAATATGTAAGCTTAGATAAGGCACATGAACTATTTGACATAATGCCTCAAAGATCACCCAATATCCAATGACGGTTGGGAGAAAGAAAACATCAATTTTTTCATAATCTTAAATATTTCTTTATTCATCACTATAAATCTATTATGAATATAGTCTCAATATTGCAGAAATTTATTCTATTATGAATGCAATATTTAGGGATGTAATCTTTATATTTTTTTTTTAATTAGGAAAAGGTCCTAATACAATCCCGAACTAATTAATCTACAGAAAAGAAATTCAATCCTCACCACTATGGTCTTGAAGGCTTTTAAGACACTTGGATTCCTATTTTGGCCCGCTTTTCCTTGACCCTATGTTAAGATAGTAAACTAGTTTGAGAGAATCCATTGGGTGGGAAATTGTGTAAGGTTGCAATTATTTTCATGCATGGAAAGTGATTTAAAGTTTGGACCAATAGAGGCTAAGTATTTCTTGAACCTTCAAGGACATGTGTAGAGCACCACATGGATGTTTCTCCATTATTGAACTCTTTGAATATGTAAGTAAATTATTTTTGGTTGATGACACAGTAAGTGTGGTATTTGTCTTTTCGATATGTTGTGGATAATATTAATCAAATATGGAATTTTTTTGATGCTATATACACTATGTTTTGGATTGAATTTAGGTAAGCGAAGAGGTAATGGAAGAATAAAAGAGGTACACAAAGGAAGAAGAGTTAAATAGGTGGTTTGGGATGGAGGTTACAAGTATATATGATAATTCGTATGGATAATTTGTTGTCTATAAAGAGGCAAATAAGCTATCACAACTTCAACATGAATGAATGCATCATCTACAGAAGTAAAAGGTACCTCTAATGGTTTCAAAACTTGTCAAAATAGTTATGATATACCAAATAATCAAGTGGAATATCCTTTAGGTAACTAATATTATCTTCAAACTATTTATTTTGATTTTCATCATATCCTTTCCATGTGAATTTCCCTTGGTTTTAGTCCCATTTTTTCTTTATTTTATATATATTCAAAACAAAATTTATAGATGCCTCTACTTGTCTCACCACTCATTAATTGTTTGGGATTTTCATTCCATTCACCAAGGTTGGCATCTATTCTACGACTTTGTGTCATGGCCAAGCTAAATTATTTGCCTCTAGTTTCTCTCCAATCTAGTCACCTAGTAGCATGTGAAATCTATCTCTTCCTAATTATTATTCTCTCCATCTTGTTAATGACAATTTCATTAATGAATCCTTCCTCATAATTTTGGATAAGTGAGACAATGTTAGCTCATGGAATCTTTTCAATCCTCTTTCAAGATTCTTTCCCAAGAAATAATCTTGCATATTGGAAAATAAATTACGCTTCTATTTTTCCAAGCTACTCTTCCTTATAATGTTTAGATTTACTCTAAAGTGCTCATTGTGACTCATGTTTACTACTCTTCCTATTAGTCTCATTCCAATATCTCCTACAAAAATATGGAATGATTACATTTATATTTTATTTGTGTCTCCTAAATATCCACAAAATTTGGAACAATAATACAATTTTTCAATAATAATATGAGCATCACTTTGATGAAATGAGTACTAAGTGATCCATTCTTATGAGGGGTTCATGTAAACTACTCATGAGAATGGGTCAGCTTGACTCTAAAACTATGCAAGTGAATCTTGATATAAATATCTTAGTATGAAAGTCTTGTGAAAACACTCATTCTTCTAGCATTGAAAGTTGTGAGAGAGTTATTAAGGGGATTCTCGTGTGTATACATTCAATGTATAAGTTCAAGACAGATTTTGAGGTGATATTTCTTTCCTTTTGGTACATCTATCTTTAAATTGGATGTTCTTTTGCCTTCATGGTAGGCAGTAAGTAATTTTTATGTGGGTTCCTTTTTTCATTTTTGGATTATTAAGGAAAACATAGTTTGTGAAGAGGAGGTTTTGCTTGTTATCTTATAAAAAAATTGGGTATTAGCTATTATAATAAATGATAGACAAAACAATGTCCTCCAAGGCTGTTGAAAAGAAATATCTATATGATGGATTCTCTTCCCAATTTATCTTCAAAGTTATTTAGTAAATATTTGGGAAACCAAAATAGGGTATGTTGATTTGCAAAGGAAGAACTAAATCTCCCAAGCTTGTTCCAACAACCATAAAATTTTATGATTGGGATGCAAGGGAGATTAGTGGATTTGATGGGTTGGCTTTGGCTAGATTCACCTAAGACAATTGATGATTTATCAGGCATTGTTGCGTCGATGCATTGTTAAGGTTATTATGGTTGATTATCAAAGCTAGTGGGATTCAAATATAGAGGCATGTTTAAGATAATTCCTATCATTGGTTGGTTAATAAAAATATGGTTTCAAGATTGATGCACAAACATATTAGAAGGGCACTTTTATGATGTATGTGAAATAATCACATTATTAAGCAAAATAATAGGTAATCTATAGGCAAGAATACTCCATATATAGATATTCTATATGAGGGACATGACTAATTCCACAAACTATAAGATTGACTAGGCTTTTCTCATTAGTGGAATCATATAATAGCTAGTGTGTATTGTTGGCTAGATGCATGAATTCATAGTTTTCATACAACTAAGAAATGATAATGTTTCTAAGTACAAACCAAGTGGGAACTATGGACCCACTAATCTTATTTGTAACCACTCGCCACGACTATATTATGATAACTCTCTTATTGATAATAGAGAGTATCTAATACATTTATTAAGACCCTGATTATGGTCATGGTAGACCACACAAAGAATGACTTCCATAGGAGGCTAAGAAGGTGATCCATGAACAAGAGTTTGTTTCATTCAATCCTTAACAAGCATGACAAATAACCGAAGAGTACTCATACTCAAACTTCTGCACCCATTTTCCAAATTTAGAGATAGGTTAATCTAGGTAGGGAGAGCTTGATCACCATTGAGTGAGGATGCCAAGAATATCTTTGATATAGATAAAAAAAAAATGGGATTAAACCAGGGCTCAAGGACCCATCTACACAATAGCAATCATATGACAAGAGTAACCACTGCCATGAGATATGAAACTTATAACAATGTGACAAAGATATTACTATGTATAACTTGAGAGCATTCAGAATTATACCCTTATTTGATCCAAGGGGTTATATGGAGGGGAAGATAGTGAGAAAGTATGTTTATGTGACTAATTTAGAGATTTTTTTGGAAAATTTTGCCAAAAAATCTCAATTTAGAGAAAGTGATTATTGTACTACCTTACTTTGTTTTGTCTTAGCTTGAAAAAAAAAGTCTAGTTTAGATTATTTTCCTATAAAGCAAAATGCTCTAACAATATTGTTATCAAATGCAAATATTTAGAAGCTATTCCATATGATATTCTTGATAAAACCATTTCTTTTATAGAATCTAGAAAGGTAAATATTTTAAGATTTGACTATGGAGATAGCCACCCAAGATCTAGAGGTCTAATGGAAAGCACAACAAAATGAGAAGATCAATATGACACAAATAAACTATATTCCTATCAATGAATGCAAGTTTACAATATGAATGAATGAGATTATAAATAGAACCCCTTGATTATATAGGTCAAGATGAGACATGTAGGATATCATAAGATTATGAAAGTATCTTAATCTTATGATATGAGACATAAAGTGATAAGTATCCTATGTATACCTTAAGTAAACTTAAATGATAAGACATAAAAATGACCTAATAGTGGAAGTAGCTAGGTAATATCCCTATTACACCAACAATTATTGCTACTTGTTCTTTGATTCATCTCATTGATATGGCTCAAATTGAAATAATTCATTTCATCAATCAGAACAAATATATTCAAAATTTTACTAAGCAATAAAACAAGTCTCGTGATCCTTACTTTCCTTAAACTGGCCCCTTTGGTTGCTAGCCCTTTACTCACAAGCATTACTCTCACAAAAAATACAAACTCATTTTTTGTAAGTGATCCTTTAATCATCATCATTTTCATGCTCCGAACACACTTACCTTTGCAAGTGCAAGTATCCCAAGCCTCGATCCAAAACTATAATCTACTATATTTGCAACAAGCTTTGCCACATCACTTCAAATTGCTCTTGTAAGAACACAATTGCTAAATTAGTCTACATGATTAATGCAATATCATGGAGGGGTGTAGTAGAAGAAGACATATATCTCTATAAACAATATGACTTTTTTGAATCTGTTCTCAAAGATCAATGATGAAAATAATGAGGATGGGGTTTTTAGTATGATATATGAATTAACTGAACTACATACTATAAGAATGAATAGGTCTCAAGAAGATCAAGGAAGTAGAGGACAGAGGATCTCCCTATACTAGTAACACATTTAGAGGAAGGTAAATCACAATCTTCTTTTAAAACTTTTATAGTGACTCTACAAGCTGGTACTAGACCTTTCCTAATTTCTTTCAAATTAGTAAACTAATGAAGATATGACTATTCTTTAGGGAACATCTAAGAACCAGTAGGAAACACCAATATATATATATATCCATATAAATTGAGAAACAATAGCTCATCTAGGCTTTCGTAGTTATTTCTCAGTTATGGACAGCAATAGTATATGTACAGGTTTAAAGTTTAAACCCTTGGTCGTGGAAGTATTTTGATTTAAAGTTTAAGCAGTGAGTTGTCCCATATGCATCCCATAGTTGTGGTCTAAAAGGTTACAGTGGAATGGTAATGGGAGACACTCACGACAGTATGACCCAATTGCCAAATCCATCCAACAAAATAAGGTCGTCTATTACTCCACTAGACATGTGATTAAGTTGTAGCATAACAATTATAGGCGACATTCAAGTGTGACTCGATTTATAAATATTCAAGAATGTGATCAAAGCATTGTTTTTACTGCATTAAAGTTGGCCTCACCAAGCAAAACCAAATAAGTGCATACAAAATTATCAGATAAACTGTGCATCACAATGACACACCATCCATGCCATGCCAATATTTTTTAGTTTATGATCACTATTTTCATACAAAACTCAAAAAAAGGGAACAATATGATTCGTGTGAATAAAATAATGGAAGGGATTGAAATGAGGGCAACCTTGTAATTTGACAGGGTGGTAAATCTCGAGAGCTTCCAGCAATCTTAGTTCCAGCTCTACTTGGGGCAGTTCCTTGGGAAGTGACTAATGATCTTCCCCCCATGATTAAACCCACAGGTTCGCTATAGAGCAGTAACACCAGTAGCATATCCATAACTAGTAGCATCATAGGTGGAATCATATAGAATATATCCAGAAGCAGAAGAAGCAAGCACAGTAGCTAAGGCAGAAGCACCAGCATAAAAGCTCGATCAACTTCAGTTGCTGGTGTCATCTCACTCCAGCCGGAGGAGGGAGCTATAGGGCTACAGATAGCATTATAGACTATACACTCCAAACACCATACTAAAACACCAACCAAATAGTCAAGGACTTACTAGACGCAGAGCAGACGGACCAGAGCTTAGATACAGGCACGAGACTAAGGCACTTCCCCTCCACACCGACCACCAGCCCTTGACTCCGCCTTTGCCTTTGCTGGCTCAGATGCTTCTTCCTTCGCGGAAAGGCACCGATAGATGATATTGGGACGAATGAGAGGTGGGATTTTGTAAAGAGGCGAGATTTATGAAATGACTTTTCTTTTTTTTTTAAGTAATGCACGCGGTCGTCGGAATTTCGACGAACGCGGGCACTTTTTCTAAAAAAACCCTAATGTCATTGCCAATTCCTTCTACGTCAAAACCAAATGTTGAATTATCGTCGGAATTCCGACGAAATCGGGCATTTTTTCATTAAAAAAATCAAGTTTGATCACAATATACCTTCTATGTCAGAAACCTCCGTCGGAATTTTAAGCTAAATGTATTAGTGTTTAGGTGCATAATAATTAATTCTTTTATTAATTATTATGTGCAAACCTAGGTTTTCCTTTTTAGGGTTTCTTGACCTATTAAAGGTTGAGTTCTTTATTTTCATTGTAAGAAGAAGGATTATTACATTACACACTTTTGTGAATATTGAGCTCTCATCTTTTTTAGCATATTTTCTGTGTATTTGTTTCTTCTGTGATATGCTTCCTTGCTTCTCCTTGTAACAAGTTTCTCATCTTGCAGAGATCATTTGGGTTCCTATGGTGTTGTATTTTCTCAACTCCAATATGGTATCAGAGCTTCAAATCTGCAGCTATCTGCTCTTGTTTTGAGAATTTTTTGCATTGGAAGTAGATCTGGGGTTTCGGGAAGTTTTTTTTTGTACTTAAGGATAGGCCTCTTTTTCTGAGCACTTTGGGCTTAAACGGACCTCACCATCGTGCTCAGAAGGCCCCAGAACCCTATAGTCATATGAAACTTGCCTAGTTTTGGTTCCTAAGCCTCTCGGAGTATTTTTCTCCAGATCCAGGTCGTACGACCTTGGCACGCAAATCGAGAAAAAGTTTCAAAAAAATATTATTTTTTTTGTCTTTTTACAGCATGCAGGTCAATTTTTTCTTGGGGTTCCCATGGTATGCAATGTATTGTGGGACCCCTGCAACTACTACAGGTTATTGCCGCAGACTTTTCCAGGCCTCGGGCCCCACGCCGCCGTCCAGCCTCGGCCCGGCCTTCTGGTCCCCGCCGGCCCTTCGGCCCCCGCCGACTCTAGCTCTCATCGGCCTCCCTGCGACCCTCACCGCCGCCGCCGGCCTCCCTACGGCCCCCGCCAGCTCTGGCCCCTGCCGCCCATAGCTCCCCGCCAGTTGCCACTCCCCGCCACCCGCAACCCCGCTGGAAACCCTCTGTTCAGCCGTTGGTGCTCTTTCTCGCCACCGCCGGAAACTGCCTCCCGGCCCGCCCGCCACCTTGGCTCCCCCACCCAGCCACCGATACACCACCGAGACACCAGAGCTCCACCCGGCTGCCACCGAAGTGCCACCCACTAGCCACCTCCGCCTGCCCAGCCACCAGACTACCCCTTCCTCTTGTTTTGAACGGGGGTTTGGTTTTTTGGCCATATCTTGGGCATACAAAGTCATTTTTTTGAAAATGAATAGGCATCGGAAAGCTGGTTTCGAGCCGGACCTCGTGATGTTGGTATTTTTTTTTCCAATTTTGCTGTTTGACTGTGTTTTTTTCCAGTCAAAGTGAGGTCTCTTTTTTGCACTCTGGAAGCCATAGGATGAGCATCTGAACTCCGTTTTTCAAAAAAATTATATTTTTGGAAAGCATGTGATGTGTACTTTCCAACCATATGAGTTTTATTTCCAGATTCTACTCCATGCATATTTTATTTAGTTTTTTTATTTTCCGCACTCTGGTGGATATCTTGGTTGTTTCAGGTCTTGGGATCTCTTCTCTGATATGATGTCTCTATTTTGGTTCTCCTTCCTATTTTCAATCTTCTTATCATTGTAGCATTGTATTTATGCAAACGCACTGAGATAAAGTGCTATCATGCATTGTTTACTTGAGATCTTGCACATCTTGTGCCTTATTGTACATGCACTTCTTATAAAGTGTCATGGGGGGTTGATGTTTGCCTTTTGTTTTCCATCCACCTTTGTCCGGTGAGTGTTCCTTCCACAACATTTGCCTCATGATGTGTGTCAAGTGAGTGTTCCTTCCACGACACTATGTACTTTCTCTACACCTTCAATGTTCCTGGTTCTTCGTCATGCAGTTCTTTTTGGCCATTCTTTTCAGTGTACTTGTCCCTCTCCCTTTTCAGCATTATGGGGAGGTTTGTCCTGTTGGTTCTAATGCTTCCATGGTTCGATTGATCAGCTCTTCAGACTTTGGTTTTTCATGCCATTTGTATCTTCGATTTCAGTTGTTTGCCTTGTTTGCCATCTGATTCGAGTAGTGTCATTTGAGGGCACTCATACAGATTACAATCTTCTCTACCTGGTCATGTTATATTTTAGTGGAGGTTCTTTAGATCAGCAGTTATTCTTTGACAGAGTTTGCAGGTTCTTCATGCTTCAGTGGTGTTCTTTTCCATCTCTTTTTGGGGTAGAGTTTTTTTCCCATGTGGTTTTCTCTATTTCTCCATTTCATAGAGATTTGGTTGTATTTGGGTACTTGATCAGGCCTTGTTGTCAGGACCCATCTTTATTGCTTTTAGTAGTTGTTCTAGGTTTTAACTTCTCCCTAAGTCTAGCTTAAGGAGGGGTGTTAGAGTATTCGGGTATTTACTTGATTAATTAAATAATATTTTTTTAATTATTTAAGTTCCCTTTATCTCTTTTACACTTAAGTTAACTTTATGTGCATAATAATTAATTCTTTTATTAATTATTATGTGCAAACCTAGGTTTTCCTTTTTAGGGTTTCTTGACCTATTAAAGGTTGAGTTCTTTCTTTTCATTGTAAGAAGAAGGATTATTACATTACACACTTTTGTGAATATTGAGCTCTCATCTTTTTGAGCATATTTTTTGTGTATTTGTTTCTTCTGTGATATGCTTCCTTGCTTCTCCTTGTAACAGGTTTTTCAGCTTGCAGAGATCATTTGGGCTCCTGTGGTGTTGTATTTTCTCAACTCCAATAATATATACTTCTTTAACACGGATGAGGGGAAGAAGAGGGAGATATCTCAGATTATGGGGATGAAGGCTGGCAAACTACTAGGAAAATATCTTGGCATCCCACTTTTTGGTGGTGCTAGCAGATCGTCCATTTGCAAGAATCTAGTGGACAACTGCATTCAAAGAATGGATGGGTGGAAGAGTAAATGGTTGACCGGGGTGGGGCATATTTTAATGTTGAAGATAGTTATCTTTGTTATTCCTATTTTCTCTATGATGTGTTTAAACATTCCCCATAATGTCTTGAAGGTTATTGAGAAAACTATGAGGAATTGTTTTAGGAATGGTGCACAGTGCGAGGATAGAATTCCTTTGTTGGCATGGGAAAAAATATACAAACATAGAAAAAGGGAGGTGCGGGGTTAATAAATTGGTAGAAAATGAATGAGGTGATGAGGGATAAACTAGTTTGGGGTATTTACAAAAATCCCAATCAATTCTGGGTACAAATTTTGAAGGCTAAGTACCAGGATTGCCAGGAACACTAGAGAATTTTCACGATCGCCAATCCTCCGAATGGTTCGGAAATTTGGAATTTTATAGTTTCTTGCAGAAAAATCATCACAAATCATATCACATGGTAGATCGGCAATGGAATAAATGTGGATTTCTGGATGGACACATGGGATTGTAAGAATACCATTAGAATAGTGGAGTAGTGGATGAAGTAAAAAGGATTTTGAGCGAACGTTGGGGAGTTAAAGTTAGGAATTATTTGGAACATGTAAGAGTGGATAGAAGGATAGAGTGGCACTGGAAATCTATTAGAGGGGCTTTTCAAAATCAAAATCACATAAGAATGATGGAAAATATCTTTAAGGAGCGCAAAGTGTTTATTTTAGAGCACATGGATGTAGTGAGTGTTGGCAATATTGCATTATAACAGACAATGAAAGATTGTTGGCAGTTCAATAAGGATATTGAGAAGGTTGTTGATGATTATGGATATAACTGATTAAAGATGTTTTACTATCTTGATATTATTATTTTGTCATTGATGTCAAGAAATTGATTTTCTAATTCAGTATGACGTTGCCATATCTTGAGAAGTATGATATGAAGATTATAAAGAAGTCAGTAAAAGACATAGGAAAGAATATGATGAATAAAGGGATGAATAAGGTATTCAATGGGCAACTACTACTGAGTCAGACAATGATGAGATCATGATGTTTTAGATTGTTTTAACATCATACATATGTTGTAAAATGTAAAGGTTAATACTATACTATGTTATCAGGCAAAGAACCTAGTCGGTAAACCCTAAGGAACCTAGTCGGTATCGGTTAATGAAGGTGGAATGTCTACCGAGTGAAGTTTAGTATTCACCGAGTTGTTACTGAGTTGTAACCGAGCTATAACAGAATGCATTCAATGTTTGCATGCGGTATTTAATGAAAGAAGCTGATGAGCTGGAGCGGATCAATGATTGGTAAGCCATGGAAGAAGTTTGTTAACGAATCTAAGGCAATGGAAAGTCGGCATGAAGATCTACAGCTCAGATTGAACCACAATACCCTGGCACAAGTTCCAAGACTATTATGCAAGTTCCAAGGCGGGGTAAAACGTTTTCAGATCAAAAGATGCATTGAACCTGGACAAGATTGAAGATTTGATGCCTATGATTGATCATGGGAAATGTGATCAAGAAGATTAAGCGATTACCTAATTGTTTATAAATAGGAAACTATTGATAAACAATGTATGCGGGCAAGTGTATGCACAGGGATGCTACATAGTGATTATCGAGCACAGAAGCTTGAAGACCTATTGGAATAACATAGTGTAGCATCGTAAATTGTACGCACTTGCTAAAGCAGTACAATTTCACACCTATTTTAGCACCCGCCTTGGCGTGATTTGCATTTTGCATTGCATTTCCCCTTTAGCACTTAATTAATCAAATTAATTAGGTCTAAGGTCCTATTTCATCATCCTTCACATCATAAAGTCGGGCCATTTCATTAAAGTGTGCCCCTTTTCATGTTATTCCTCCAATACATCATCTAATCAAAAACCCTAATTAAGTCCTATTTTGAACTTGGGGGCTTGATTTCGGGGGTCAAAACATCTCGAAATCACTTGTAACTTCGGGATTCTCTCTAAAATCATCATATCTGACGGCCCTGAAAATTTGGTGAAAAGTTGTCGGGACCATGGCGCCCGGAGTGCACATGGTCCCGGACATTTTTCTCGAAATTTTAGGAGCACGATCCAATCATAAAATAAATCTTAACCCCAAGAAATTGGCGGGAGATTCAATCTCTAGGTCAGCCAAAAGACAAAATTGCGACCTAGGGTTTCATACATAAGAGCTCTCTTTCTTCATTTGAATGGATCCGAATTTTGTTTTGAGGAACCTCATATGCAGCGAAAGAGCAAATCTTTGAAGACTTCAACAACTTTCAACATCCCTCTATCAATCATTTATCAAATCCATTCATCCATTTAGGGCTTGGAAGACATTGAAGAACAATAGGAGATTACCGACTGAAGATTGGCTTGTACCTCTCCCTTGGGGGTTGGGTATGATTTCATGTTGTTTTCATGTCTTTGCATAAGCTTCAATATATCATTTATCCATGCTTTAGATTATTTTGCATCTTGATTTAGAGCATTTACATTATCATTGACAAGCAATTAGGGTTTACTTTCTAGGTTGCTCTAGTTTGCTTACTTGCATTTTAGATCTTGCACACACACAAGGTCTGCACACACATTACTTTTACAATACAACTTGGCTATTCGTGGAGGTGGAAATCACCGAAGTGGGGGTTTGACTAAGGCAAAACCCTATATAGCCGCCCAAACACCTTTTTCAGATACAAGTGCGGGTTTCGAGACTCGGACGACGCCGCAGGTTGCAGATCCGGGAAAAGTAGGTCGAGACAGCACCCCACACCAAATTGCAGAGCAAAATACCAGGACAGGGGCGTGGGGCGCCCTGGTCCTGCCAGGATAGGGGCGTTGGGCACCCTGGTCCCTGGGACAGAGGCGCTGGGCGCCCTGGTCCTCCTGACAGACAGCATTTCAGACAGTTTTCCAAAGTGCAAAACAGCAGTGTCAGGTGCAGTTCCGGGACAGAATCAGGACAGTGGCGCCCGCGCCCCCGTCCCGAACATTTTCAGTCAAATTTTGACTCCGGGTATGCATCTGCATTCTTGTTTTATCCTTGTGTTTACAGCTTTCCATTGTTTAAGTTCAATTCTGCAATCTTGTTGTTAGCTCATACTTGCATTTTAGGGTTAGGAATTGAACTTGCATAATCTTACCTTTCAAATACAACAAAGGAATAGAAATCCTAATAGGTAGCCCGTGGCTCTCTCTTTCACAAAAAGAAGTAGCCAATTGTGTGATACCTCTAGGCTCTTTCGTATTCCGTAATGTGTGTCAAAAGGTAGGATTAGGGCATGATAACCTAGTCTCGCTTTTTCTCCCACACATTTTGGTGAACCCGATGTGAATCTATCATTGCTTCTTCTTGCATTGCATTTGTTAGATCTAGATCTAGATTTAGTGTGTTTTCATTTCATTTTCATTAAAAAGAAAAAAGAAAAAAGAAAAAAAAGAGTGTGTTTCTTTGCATTGTGTGTTTAATTTCCATGCAACTTTTATTTCAAAATGTCAGACTTTTATTTGTAAAATGTTCATGTTTATGATGATTATTATGAGTATAGCCAAGATGAATTAAATGAAGCTTTAGATGAGTTTTTGAACCCTAAGGATGCCAAACCTTCATTTTACCAAAAACTCATAAACCTTGTTACTATGCCATTTCGTTGTGATGAGAAAGATAAGTTCAATGATTCCTCTCAAGGGTACATTCCTATCAACTCTTCCACTAAATCTAGTAACATGGTTGTTTTCAACAATCCCCTCTATGAAGAGATATCTCCTTTTGAACCAAAAGATAAACCTTTTAATAGCTATGATCATACTTTGTTGGATGATGCTCTTGATGACTTTGTGGCTTTATCAAAATCTTTAAACAAGAACAAGACTTCTAAATTGGTTAACATGATAAACTTGAATGAGCATAAAAAGCCTCTCTTTGAAGTCCAAGGTGCTTATCCTTCTCCCACCTTTCAAGGTCCTAAATCACCTCTCCTTACTGTCCAAGGAGGGTATGATCATGATTCCTTTCGTACTCCGAATAAACCAATCATCACTGTGCAAGGAAGAAAACCTATAAGTCCTTATAGTTATGCCAAGCAAATAACTAGAGAGAGTTATCATGCGATTGCCCATACTTATCATACCAGAAATAATAGGCAGCCTAGTCCTCCTCCTGTTATTCCAGTTTCTCTTCTGAATCCTCAACCAATTCTTCCGCAAGCTCCCCGTATTTCACAAGTTCTTAGTAAGGAATATGATCTCATAGAACAACTTAAAGTGACCCCTGCTAAGATATCCCTTTGGGATTTGATTCAAACTTCTTCCGCTCATCATGGAATGTTACAAGATGCCTTGAAAGATTTGAATGTTCCTCCACCGAATACATCTTGTAATATAGCATCTTTGGTTAACTCTGTGATGAATCCTAAAGCTCAAATTGTGTTTACCCAAGATGAGTTGCCCACTAGTGAAATTCAACATCAATATGATCCCTTGATGATTGTGGTTATCATGAAAGACACTGCTATAAGACGAACACTAGTAGATAATGGCTCTGGTCTTAATGTGTGTAGCATTAATCTTTTGCATAAGATGAATGTGTATACATCCCTAATTGAGTCGGACTCTCGTCCTATTCGAGGCTTTGATAATGTGGCTAAAACTTCATTAGGTACTATCACCTTACCCATCACAGTGGGGCCTATTACTTTGCCTACTCCTATCCATGTTATGTCGGGAAATCTAACATACAACTTGTTATTAGGGAGACCTTGGATTCACAGTATGCAAGCTGTCCCCTCTACATTGCATAGACAAGTTAAATTTATCTATAACAATAAGACATATACCTTGATAGGTGATACTAATTTCCAAGCTTGTTTACAAACATCTACTTCCAAAGGGGGTTCTTCTAAGTCGTCCTCATCTAGTGATGACTCTTTAAACAAGATACCTATCGATGAATCCTCGCTCTCTGATGATCAAAATTCTTTGGATGAGTCTGGAGCTCCTGAAGAAGACTCTTCTCGACCTGAAACTTCACATAAGAAGGATTTTGATCCTGAGAAGGTTCTCGCAGACGACGATTGGGGATCCCTTGATTTTAATCCCACCTTTGTAGGTGAATATAAGGTTCCTTCTAGAGAGCTTAAAGTTGAAAAGAAGGAAGAAGCTAAAAATCAATCAACATTACCTGAGCCTATGAGCAATAATTTTGTGGCCGCTTCTCAAACTTCTTCTCCTCACACCTCTAATTCTGAAGAGTTTGACTCTTTGTCTTATGAAAAACTGCCTTCTCTTTCTGAAATGGCTGATCATTATGGTCGTGGTTTTCACATTTTTGCTAAGCATGGGTATCATGGAAGTGGTTGTGGCGCTCACGAACAAGGGATAAAAGTTCCTCTAGAGAATAATCTTCACAATTATGCCTTTGGACTTGGTTATAATCCCTGCAAGCGTACTAAAGCTTCTAAGAGACCATGTATTAGTGTTAATACTATTTCTACATCCCTATCAATGCAACACCCTGAGTACATTGATGAGGATCCTTCGTGTGCCTATGCTTTGGATGTTTTTCCTACCGATGATGCTTTAGCTGAGTTTTTAGGAGCATATGATACTCTTCCTCGTTATCATCACAATAGGGGACTCCCTTATTATTTGAACACTGAAGCCTATTTTGGAAAAGAGATTGATAATGATGAGATTGTGAAAGAATTCCCTCAGTTAAAGGATACTCCTCAACAAAGTAATATTCTCATAAGTGACACCACTAATGTTAAGATGGATCCTTGCAATGAAGAAAAAGTTATTAAAATTGGAAAATGTTTGGATGAAGAGGAACAAAAACAATATGAAGATTTATTGCATGAATTCCCCGAGATCTTTGCTTGGACATACTCTAACATGCCTGGTATAGATCCTAAGATTGTTACTCATAACATTGTCTTAGTTCCTGATGCTAAGCCCGTGAAACAAAAGATTCAAAAAATGAATCCTAAGGTGGCTCTGCTTGTTAAGGCTGAGATTGAAAAGTTATTGGAAGCTGGATTTATCCGCCCTATTGATTATTCCCCGTGGATTTCAAATATTGTCGCTGTGGCTAAACCAGATAATAAAATAAGAATGTGTACCGATTTCCGAGATTTAAATAAGGCTTCTTTAAAAGATGATTTCCCTCTTCCAAACATTGACATGATAGTTGATTCTATGGCAGGGCATGCCTTGTTATCCTTCATGGATGGTTTTTCAGGATACAATCAAATTTACATTAACCCTCAAGATCAATTCAAAACTGCTTTCACCACTCCTTGGGGTACCTTTTGTTGGATAATGATGCCTTTTGGACTTAAAAATGCCAGTGCAACTTATCAACGAGCGATGACCCTTATCTTTCATGATTATATGCATAAGATTTTAGAAGATTATGTTGATGATATTTTGGCCAAATCCATTCTCCGCATAGATCATATTAAAGTCCTTCGTCAAATCTTTGAAAGAATTCGTAAATATCACATGCGCTTGAATCCCCGAAAATGTGTTTTTGGTGTGGATAGTGGAAAACTATTAGGATTCATAGTTTCGCATCGTGGGATTGAGTTGGATACTAAGAAAATAGATGCTATTGTCAACATGCCACCTCCTCGAAATGTGTCTCAACTCAAAAGCTTACAAGGAAAGATTCAAGCTATTCGTAGGTTCGTATCTCAACTTGCGGATCGTACCTTTCCTTTTACTCAACTTCTCAAAAAGAATATCACTTTTCAATGGAATGAAGATTGTCAGCAAGCATTTGAAGATTTAAAAATCTATCTGGCTAATCCTCCTATCCTTCGACCGGCCGAACCTTCTCAACCCTTCCTTCTTTATACAGCTGCTTCCACTCATGCTCTTGCAGCATTATTGGCACAACATGATAAAGATGGTAAGGAGTGTCTGGTTTATTATATAAGTCGTACCTTACTCGATTATGAGACCCAATATTCTGCGATAGAAAGACAATGCTTGGCCTTCGTGTTTGCGACTCAAAAATTGAGACATTATCTCTTAAATTCAGAAGTCCACGTCATGGTAAAGTTTGATCCTTTGAAGCATCTTTTCTCTAAAACCGATTTATCAGGACGCCTAGCTAAGTGGGTTATGATGTTAACTGAATTTGACCTTAAATTTGTTTCACAAAGAGCAATTAAAGGGCAAGCGTTGACCGATCACCTAGCTGAGGCCCCTTCACCTTTCTCCTTCCCTAACTCTGAGTCTTTTCCTGACGACTTCATCCTTTGTACAGAGAAAGATGAAACTTGGGAGTTATACTTTGATGGCTCTAAGTGTCGTACGGGATCGGGGGCAGGTGTTGTTCTGATTTCTCCTACAAAGAAGTCTATTCCCTTATCTTATCATCTCAATTTCCTATGTACCAATAACATTGCTGAGTATGAGGCTCTTATAGCAGGAATAAAGGGAGCCTTAGCTTTGAATATAAAACACGTACATATTTTTGGAGATTCTCAACTGATTATAAGACAAGTAACAGGACTATATCAAGCAAAACAAAACAAATTATCACAATATAAAGATCTTGCTATCTCTTTGTTACAAAAATTTGATTCTTACACCATAGAACCTATTCCTCGAAAAGATAATCGACATGCGGACGCAATGGCATGTGTGGCTTCTTTGGTATCTTTAGAGGACCCTATGGTTGATCTTAAATTTGTTATTCACAACCTTATTTCTCTAGCTATTGTAGATGATTCTAGCTTGGTGACATGTTGTGACTTTATAGATTCAGATGAATGGTATTCGCATATCGTAAGATACTTGACTGATGGTACCTTTCCTGATTCCGCTAATAGGAACACTAGGGCTAGAGTTCGCAAGCTGTCCGCTAGATATATTATTCTTTCTAATATTCTTTACCGAAGGGGTTATAACGGTCTTCTCCTTCGTTGTCTTAACAAATCAGAAATCCCTATTGCCCTTGAAGAGGCCCATTCAGGTGCCTGTGGGGGGCATTTTGGAGGCAAATCCTTGGTTCAAAGATTGCTTCGCATGGGATATTATTGGAAAACTATGCAGCAAGATTCTTTTTCATTTGTTAAGAAATGTCATCAATGTCAACAACACAATAATTTGATTCATGCTCCTGCCCAAGAACTTCGTTCTCATGTAGCTTCTTGGCCTTTCTCTGCATGGGGGCTGGATCTTATTGGTAAAATCTCCCCTCCTTCATCTCAAGGACATAATTTCATTATAACCGCAACATATTACTTTACAAAGTGGGTAGAAGCCGTTCCCCTTCGCTCTACTACTGCTGAAGTCATTTGTCGATTTCTTCTAGAAAACATTATTTCTCGATTTGGGATACCTTCCACTATAATCTCTAATAATGGGACATCATTTAAGAACAAGGACATGAAGAAATTCCTCGAGAAGTATCATATCAAACATCGATTTTCTACACCATACTATCCTCAATCAAATGGTCAAGCCGAATCATCCAATAAGATAATTGAACAAATTCTTCGTAAAACCGTGAATAAGCATGGTAAGGATTGGAGTACTCAACTAATCTATGCTCTTTGGGCCTACCCAACGAGCGTACAAATTGCTACCAGAACTACACCTTATAATCTTGTTTATGGTGCTGATGCTATTATGCCTTTAGAATTAGAGATTCTGTCACTTAGAATTTCTCTCAGAGGTATAGTAGATGATGACGCTTATAGAGAACAAAGACTTCAACAGCTTGAGATGCTTGATGAACAGCGTATAAACGCTCTTGAGCATATTCAAGCGTATCACAAAACTCTACAACGAAGCTATAATGATAAGGTTATTCAACGTTCCTTCTCAGTGGGTGACTTAGTGCTCTATGAGAATCAGCGCAATGTGAATGCCTTACCTGAAGAAAAGGGAAAATTTAGTCCTAATTGGCTTGGACCGTATATCGTTATTGAAGATTATGGATCAAGTGCTTACAAAATAGCGGGTGTAGACGGTACGTCTCTTAAAGACCCTATAAATGCTATGCACTTGCGTAGATACTATGCTTAATTCCTCATTCCTTATCATTCATCTATTTCCTTTCTCACTTCTTCAAAATTGGATAATATGTTAGCATATCTTTGTTAGAGCAAATGGAATTAAATGATGTTTTGTTTAATCTATATTGCTTCGTTCCTGACAAGCCTGTTTTGTTACTTTATGGTTTGTCTTGAATTCATTTTATGTAAATTGCAAAAGATTTACATTTTTCATTATGTTGGCATATTATACAATATCTTTATGTGTTAAGTTGAATCGTGTCATGTTGTGTTTAAATTCAAATTAAATCACATTAGTTATATGATTCCTAGGCTTAACGCATATTTTTCTTCCCTATCATCAATGTAGTACTTGATTAAATATTTTAATTAAGTCACACATGTATCAATTTAATCATGGAGCATTGAGAAATCAATCACATGGAAATTAAATTCAGAACATACATGTACATCTACCAAATGTATTAACTTTAATCAAAATACCCATTGTTTTTAGACATTAAAGATAACACATTTGAGACAAAGAAGCATATATATATATATGTGTGTGTGTGTGTGTGTGTGTGTGTGTGTGTGTGTGTGTGTGTGTGTGTGTGTGTGTGTGTGTGTGTGGATCAATATACAAAGGTAGGTCACTACACATCCAAAATGTGACCTACCCTACATCATAAGATCACCTCCTATCCCTAGGGCTGGTGGCTGGAGAGTGACAACTAGAAGCTTCCTCTTGATCCGGCCGTGCAAGTGGACCCATAGGGGTATACCATGATATAGATCGTGAATGGCTCCGAGAGGAACTCCTACGATCCCTATCCATAAGGATCGCGCGATACGAGGTAGCCTCGGCCTGAGCTGCTGCTAGATCACGCTGTGCCCGCTGAAGGTCCTCTGATAGAGCTCGCTCTCTCTCCCTCCATATCTCTACCTGTACTCGGAATGGAGAAAATAAATCATCATGCCGACCCGCGTTCCCTTGAGGTCTATAAGCAACCTGTGAGGAACTAGGGATCTGCGTCGTCGTGGAGATATCTGTCACTACTTGCTGGATCAGAGAATGCCACTCCTGCACATTAGTTGTAGCAGTAGAACAGATCATGTATTAGTACCATTTTATATCATCAAAATATCAATCAATCAATATAAACCTACTATACTTGGATCTCCCTCACGCCAGTAGGGATCGTGATATGGTAGCATCTGTGACTGGGAACTACTAGGCTCCCCACGCTCAAATAATCTGTGCACAATGGGTGTAGGCTGGCCCGTACTAGAAACAGGTCTCTGTATCGCCTCATGTTCCCCCTTTTGGGGAATAAGAGGAGGATCCAGGGCTATGGTATCATCTCCTGAATGGTGGGGAGCGGCATCTGACCCCTCCTCATCATCTCTATCCTCATCCTCATCCTCATCCTCATCTGCATCCTCACCTGCATCCTCGTTCTCCTCATCTATATCTATGTCATCATCCTCCTCCTCCTCGGCACTAGGCTGATCCTCTGTGGGTGGATCAGGATCTCCTGCCTCCTCATGACCCTCTCCCTCCTCTGACCTGGATCCCTGATCCTCATCTCGGTCTCCATGTCTCCATGGGCCTGGATGGCCTGTCGGATGATCTGGTGGAAAGATAGGCCCTGGGTATGATCTCATAAAGCATGAGAGATACCTGTGTTGTGCCCCGGGATCTGTAGCATAATCAATGACCACATCCTGGTCGGACCCCTCTATATCTGTGATCTCGATATCATCTATCATAGGTCTCGCTACTGCTCTGGGTCTGGGAAGGACTCGTGAGTGTCGAGTGTAGATGGGCACATCGGCTGGAACACACTGCTCTAGTCCAAACTGCCTCCGTACTCGGTCAAAGTAGAATGGGACTATGATGTGTGGATATCGCCCTCTCAGTAGGCGGTTCCTCTGTAAACATGCTAACTGTCTCTCCATCCCATCCCATCTGTGCATCCACAGATATGGTCTCCACACAGTCACCTCAGCTGTCAATCTGTCAAATGTCACTCTCCAATACAGTAGATCTCCAAATCTCCACTTGCTGGTAAGTGGATAAGCAAATACCTTAGGTCTCTCACTAGCTGCACTCATCGGATAGCCGACAGGCCTGGTGCATGTAAAGTGCTCAAATATCCACACCTGCAGAAGTGTGCATGTCATCAAGCTGCAACCCTGTCCGAAAACATACTCCTCGAGGTCATGATAGAGATGTGCAAGCATACTCCGACCCCAGGCATATACTCTCCTGTGTCTCTCCATAGCCCTGATGCACCATGTGAGACCCCCATGCATGTGCGTACCTTGCCCATTAGGGCAGACGGCTAGTGCAATGATGGCTATCATAAGACGTCTCATGAGGGGCACCTCTCCTGTAGGATGTAAGAGCCAGCTGACCATGATACGACCTCTCGTCTCACTCGGCATGACTCTCCCTATGCAATATATCTGCTCCCTCTGATGATCCTCTACTGACCGATCGGTCGCATATGTCATGGTAGCTCCTCTGATTAGTAGGCGAAGAATGCGGTACACATCCTCAAGTGTCACCGTCATCTCCCCTACTGGAAGCTGGAACGTGCATGTGTCAGGATCCCATCACTCCATGAGTGCCATCAGCATCGCGGGATGAAATTGAATGGCCGGCATAAGAATCATAGACCATAAACCCACGATCGACAATGTGTCTCTCTCTGCCTGAGTCAGTCGGGGAATCTGATCTCGCAAACTGCGAAGAATCTGCCCCGTCGTATGCTCTCTCATATATGGGAGACCCTGCAACACAAAAACATAACTATAATCAGTACTCAATCATCAAAATCATTCATGCAAATTGTCGAACATCGCCAAGTCCTGATTGGGACCATGGCGCCCTGTCAGGGACCATGGCACCCTGAAGGGACCATGGCGCCCTGAGGGGACCATGGCACCCCATAAGGACCATGGCGCCCTGAAGGGACCATGGCACCCCACAGGGACCATGGCACCCTGTGTGGGACCCACGGTCAGATTCCAGGGCCCGCAAACGATCACAGAAAGTCAAATGTAGAAAATCAAAAGTCAATGTTCAGTCAACTCACCTTGTCCAGTGGCTCGTCGTCGATCACGGCCTGTCGCAGGATCTCAATCCTCGTGGGATGCTCCGATCATCGTGAAGGCATGATGATGGCTATGTGGGCTCCGCTGCAATAGACAATACTCAGAATCAACAAAGTGACAAATGCAAATGTCACTTTCAAAGGTATATACTTTCATTCTTTTACATTTACTTTCAAAACCCTAATTTTCCTCTATCACTCATTTCATCATAACTTGAGTTTGGGAGATGCGATTTTCGAACCGTTTTTTGCTTAGGAATCGTATTTTCATTCCCCTACTCTCGGGATGTTCCAAAAAGTTCTTTGATGAAGCCTTTTTAGTGAATACCCCTCATCAATACTCTCTTACACAATTTGTCGTAAGTAAACATGCTACCCTGTTTCACCTCCCTAATAAGCAAGTCAAAACAGGGGGGGCATATAGCTACTCACAAGTTTCATCACTTTCCTTAGTAAGCATTAGGTGATTTTGTGATCTAACGTGTGTTTTGTAGCATGCGGTTCCTAACTGTGTACTGCAGATACCGCTTGGGGCTTCGTTCGACAACTTATGGATATATCCTTTTTCAAATGATGTTTACTTTCTGTACTTTAGCTTGCATATGCACGTAGTACTCATATGACCGCTAAAGTGGGGGCTAAATGTAGCATCGTAAATTGTACGCACTTGCTAAAGCAGTACAATTTCACACCTAGTTTAGCACCCGCCTTGGCACGGTTTGCATTTTGCATTGCATTTCCCCTTTAGCACTTAATTAATCAAATTAATTAGGTCTAAGGTCCTATTTCATCATCCTTCACATCATAAAGTCGGGCCCTTTCATTAAAGTGTGCCCCTTTTCATGTTATTCCTCCAATACATCATCTAATCAAAAACCCTAATTAAGTCCTATTTTGAACTTGGGGGCTTGATTTCGGGGGTCAAAACATCTCGAAATCACTTGTAACTTCGGGATTCTCTCTAAAATCATCATATCTGACGGCCCTGAAAATTTGGTGAAAAGTTGTCAGGACCATGGCGCCCGGAGTGCACACGGTCCCGGACATTTTTCCCGAAATTTTAGGAGCACGATCCAATCATAAAATAAAGCTTAACCCCAAGAAATTGGCGGGAGATTCAATCTCTAGGTCGGCCAAAAGACGAAATCGCGACCTAGGGTTTCATACATAAGAGCTCTCTTTCTTCATTTGAATGGATCCGAATTTTGTTTTGAGGAACCTCATATGCAGCGAAAGAGCAGATCTTTGAAGACTTCAACAACTTTCAACATCCCTCTATCAAGCATTTATCAAATCCATTCATCCATTTAGGGCTTGGAAGACATTGAAGAACAATAGGAGATTACCGACTGAAGATTGGCTTGTACCTCTCCCTTGGGGGTTGGGTATGATTTCATGTTGTTTTCATGTCTTTGCATAAGCTTCAATATATCATTTATCCATGCTTTAGATTACTTTGCATCTTGATTTAGAGAATTTACATTATCATTGACAAGCAATTAGGGTTTACTTTCTAGGTTGCTCTAGTTTGCTTACTTGCATTTTAGATCTTGCACACACATAAGGTCTGCACACACATTACTTTTACAATACAACTTGGCTATTCATGGAGGTGGAAATCACCGAAGCTAGGGTTTGACTAAGGCAAAACCCTATATAGCCACCCAAACACCTTTTTTAGATACAAGTGCAGGTTTCGAGACTCGGACGACGCAGCAGGTTGCAGATCCGGGAAAAGCAGGTCGAGACAGCACCCCACACCAAATTGCAGAGCAAAATACCAGGACAGGGGCGTGGGGCGCCCTGGTCCTACCAGGACAGGGGCACTGGGCACCCTGGTCCCTGGGACAGAGGCGCTGGGTGCCCTGGTCCTCCTGACAGACAGCATTTCAGACAGTTTTCCAAAGTGCAAAACAACAGTGTCAGGTGTAGTTCCGGGACAGAATCAGGACAGTGGTGCCCGCGCCCGTGTCCCGAACATTTTCAGTCAAATTTTGACTCCGGGTACGCATCTGCATTCTTGTTTTATCCTTGTGTTTACAGCTTTCCATTGTTTAAGTTCAATTCTGCAATCTTGTTGTTAGCTCATACTTGCATTTTAGGGTTAGGAATTGAACTTGCATAATCTTACCTTTCAAATACAACAAAGGAATAGAAATCCTAATAGGTAGCCCATGGCTCTCTCTTTCACAAAAAGAAGTAGCCAATTGTGTGATACCTCTAGGCTCTTTCGTATTCCGTAATGTGTGTCAAAAGGTAGGATTAGGGCATGATAACCTAGTCTCGCTTTTTCTCCCACACACAGAGTATAGAAGCCCAACAGATAGACAAGATTAGTTCTATGTCTACATTGTATTGAACAAATAGGAATTTGCTTTAGCATTTTAGATGTGAAGTTGCAGATAGATTTTTATTACTGTTATTTTATGAAAGTGATAGAAAATCTCTTAACCGAGTGGACTTAACAGTCTTATATGTAAATCCTCTAGCAAGGTGACATTCTGATTGAGTGTTTGAAATCCTTTGACAAGGTCACTTCTAACAAAGTGAAGATCCTAACAGATATGAGGGAAATCCCTTAACTAGGTCACATCTAGCAATGTGTTTGTAATCTTTAACAGGATTTGCTTTTAACCGAGCATACTCTAGAAGAGTATATTTCTTAGTGGGTCCAAAATCCCACAGTGGTTTTTCCCTATTTGGGTTTCCACGTTAAATCTAGTGTTATGAGGTTTATATTGTTCATATGCTTTTGAGTTTGCATGTTTGACAGTTTTGGTTATATGACTGATATATATGTTACCGAGGTTGAATCTGATGTTTTTATGGATGATTAAGTTTGTATGATTCACCCCCCCCCCACCTCTCATCTTGTTGGCTATTGGATATGTACTTATATTAAGTATCAGAACTATCAGTGAGATAGTGTGGTGCAAAGAGTGGTAATTACTCGATAAAAATTGGTTACCAAATGCTTGATTCTAATGCTGATGAAATTGAGTTGCTAACAAGCTTGTGTTGGGGAAAGCAATGCCTTTCAAAGGCTGGTGCTTTTGCATGGATAGCAATTAAAAGTAGAATTTTGACAAGAGAAAGAAGAAAATGTCTTGGAGTGGTTGGAACTTCAAGATGCATAATGTGTGGAAAACATGAAGAGACTACAGATCATCTTCTCCCTAATTGTGATGTGGCTGCAGATTGTTGGAGGATGGTTCAAGGTAAGTTTGCATGGCCAGGCCCTCTCCCAAGAACATTGAAGGAAGCCTTTCTATGTTGGCCTAGATACTATAAGAGATATATTTTTTCATGTGTATGGAAAATTAGCAAAGGTGGTGGTACTATAAAAGTGAAGGTGATGGAGGCTAGTTTTACTTTTAAAACAAAGAGGCAACTAGTTCCTTTTGTTGGGCAAGTATCTGACAAAAGATTTAAGGGCCTCTTTTAGTATAAGGACAAGAGTTTTATTGATGCTATGAAATTGGTTATGGGGGAGGGAATAAATCACATTAACCACTGATATAGGACAAATATGGATGTATATTCGTTAATGGCGGCATGGGGTTTGGAATTTGAAGTCTCAATGGATGGTGCGAAAAAGGTTATGAAGTCTTTGGTACCAGAGGAGTATTTGTTAGGAATGGACTCCATCTTTGAATGGGTGGTGCCTGGAGATGCTTTTGATGTGTTTGAAGGTGTTAATGGGGATTCTCCTGTTGATAAATTGTCATTTGTGAGATGGTAGGAGGGCGAATTAAAAGAGAGATTCAAGGTGTTGGCACAACGTGGATGGGAAGCATTGAAGACCTTTGTGGAGTTGATGTGTGTGGAAGAGGAGATGAGGGAGGCAATGGAGGAGGCTAGGCAGGAGGTGGGACGCAAGTTATGGCCAAGAAAGCAGAAGATTGTTGCAGAGGGAGCTTATCCCGGGTTGTGTGATGGCTCTGCTTGAATACTCTCTTCTTTTGTGTCTGTTGTGTTGGTTTCTCGCCTCGGTTGAACTTTTTTTTGTGAACCTTTAAATTAGTAGTTTAATTTCTCTTGGTATATGTTTATCTATATGTTATCGAGCAAGTGCGAGCTCATTTTGTAGACAGTTTGGATGTTTTTGGGGAGGGTTTTTTGGTGTTGTTGAATGGTTGTAAGGGTAGTTTTGGTTGTTTTGTACAATATTTTGGGAAGCTTTGTAAGTTGAAGACTTTTATTAATAAAATAAAATTATTACGGACCCAAAAAAATAAAAAATAAATTGTATACACTCTCAAAATTAGCCAAACAAGATATCATTTGAAAGCTAGTTCCAAGAACTTTTTAGTGGTGGTGGTTTCATATTTAGATTCTACTCTAGATTTTTGTTATTCTTAGTCAAAGTTAGATCCACTATTTTTTCTTCTGAGCTCATATATTTTCACCAGTATCTTTGATTTTTCTGATCCTTGCAATGTTGGAAAAGTGATTTACAAATATTCAAATCCACATATGTAATTATTCTAGAATATTCCCCATGTATGTTTTATTTAAATTTTTGTGTTTCACAAATTGGTCAATTACTTGGACATTTTTACACTTAGAAAGGATTTATTTGCATGATATGTCATCGCTGGATCTACTTTACATGTACTAACCTTATTTGGGTATGATTTTATCATTTGAGGAGTCATCATGGGTTTTTTGTTCATCTTGATTTTGTCATCCTAGCAAAGGGTAATGACAAGTCTTTGTGAAATGACAACTTGGCACATCTCAGGTGGTTTGATCTTTTTCCTTACTTGTATGGTCTCATACTTGAACTAGCCACACTAAGAGGTAGCTTAGTTTGGGGTATTATGATAGGACATATTCTAGGAATGTTTTCTGAAAGTGTTGATCATAACACTATGTGGACTATACCGAACCTTGAGTGTCAGGCCACACCCTTTGGACTAGACTTTGGGCGATGCATGGAGACCCTCATATCTCTCCATTCCTAAAGGATTTTGTAGAAAATTATTTTATTCCCCTTGCACATGCAGATTATATACCCTTTGATAATGATACTTTAGAGGAGCCTGAGTATATTATAGGTATTGCATGTTTTGATGGATCAAAGGCTTGTCTTTCAATTAATACTCTTCACAGTGAGATCCCATCTGAATCTTCATCTTTTGTTGTTCTTGATGACCTTAGCATTAGTGCATGCATGGCACCCATTCATTTAGTGCAATAGAACATTGTTCTTACAATCATGAAAACTTGGGATACGTACCTTGTAGATATATAGTCCTTGTTTGTGGAATCTCATATTGTAGATCTAGAGGATTATCCAAAGGAAACTCATTTCCTCTTTGTTGATAGCTCAAGTTGTGTTGTCACCTAATATTAATCACCCATGGAGCTTGTTCTACACTAGTTTTAACAATCATATATTATCACCTTCTACATTAATTGGGCATATACCTTATTAGTTTGTGGCATCATCATCCTTCATGGACACAAAAAAATGTAAGCAGTTTCCAAAGGCAAACACTATTCGGATTTCGATTCATGTTCCTTTCAGTTTATGGGAATGGATTCTCCAATCTCCAGTGGATTTGTTTCTTCCTAAGGGGAGAAATGTTGTTTGCAGGAAGTGGATCTTGACTTGTCTTTAGGATTTCATAATTGGTACATGAGCTAATTATTTGTTGAGGAGATTCCTATCCTTATTTTCTTTCTATTAGGGGGGATATTTATTGTACTATTATGATGGAAGTAGTCCTTGGATGTGTTAGAACCCTAAAATTCCTGACAAAATCTAGTATTTCGTGACTTCTAAAATCTTGAGATCACTTTCCTTGTTTGTCATCACCAAGCTTTTGTATTCAAATGAGGGGAAAATCCTATCCTAAAAGCATAATTCCATATTTTTTAGCCTATCCCTATGAACGCTTGTTTGAGAAGAATGGTTTATTTATCAAGTGAGGTTATTATTGTTACTGTAGACACCTAAAATTGTCCAGTCTAATTAAATAAATATCTTTATTTATTTAATTACTTTAGCCTAATTCTTCTATTAATTAAATAAATCTTTATTTATTTTATTTATTTATTTATCCTCTTCTAGCCTTATTTCTCATTTAAATAAATACATTTATTTATTTAAATTATCCTTTTCCCAAATTAAATAAATATCTTATTTATTTAATTAATCTCACTTCCTCTATTAATTAAATGAATCTTTATTTATTTAATTAATTCATTAACCTTTTCTACCTATGACACATGTTATTCATCTCTTAATTCCTACACTACCTACCCCTTTCATTATTTTATTATTTTCTTTACCTACCCTCTAATCATAGCCGACTATTTATCTTTTACACCTCTCAATCTTATCCCTTCATTCCTTATGGTGTCTTCTATATAAGGAGATGCTTCCTTCATTATCAAACCCTAACTAACTCAATTGCGCACTTGGCTACACTATGCTTTTGAACTTGCATATGCGATCCTACTTGCAACCACATTTTCATTCTTTGTTGAGCTCTTGTGCACATAAAATCTGAGAGCAAATATATCAAGCAAGATCAATGGAGATAGGAAGAATGGAGATCCAAACCCTATTGGACATGTGATAGTATAATCTTTGTGATTTCATTTGGTTTGCATTGTCTTAGGTAATCTTCATATGTTATGGTGGATCTTTGTTGTTGTTAGGCTAGGGTTTTGTGGTTGAATTCATTTAGTCTTTCAATATTATTGTTGTTATCCATTTTCACCGTATACATTTTGGCACGCCTAGTGGGACTCTTGTCCCTTTTGCATTTAACATCTTTTGTTGCAGATTTTGTGTTTTGAAGTCTTAGATCTGACATTTCCGACAATATTTTGATATTTTCGCGTCTGCATACTTTCGGATCGCGTTTTTGATTTTTTGTCGCATCTGCGACATCTGAAATCGTGTCTGTGTCCTTGACAGTATTTTATTTTTCTGCAGATTCTAAAAGTCGCGTCTGTGTGCCTTAGTCGCATCTGTGGAGTTTTCAGGCGTGTCTGCGTCCAGGAGCCACGTCTGTGTTCTGGAACCGCGTTTGTGTCAGCTTTAGGCGCGTCTACAAAATTTTATAGCATTTGTGTTTCTGATAACCGCGTCTGTGTGAATTTGTTACATTTTGGGTTTTCTTTGATTCGGTTTTGCATCATTCAGATTTCAGATTTGGTTTATTTTGAGCTAACATCTTCAGATCTAGCTAACGAAATTGGTGTAGCTTGTCTTGAAAGCAAAATCGTTTTGTTGAAGGCCCCTATTTTCACAAAGTCTTTTGGATCTAAAATTTACCTAACTTGTGTGCTTGCAGGAAGGGGTAATTATTTCAAACAATCCAAACTACTAATAGATCTTTGTTTCAGGACCTTGGCAAGGGTTTTTGATCTTTCACTGTGTGCCTTGTTTTCATAGATTAGCAAACACTTCAATTGGTGTACTAAAATTGAACCATTGTCTTTTGTGTCTTGAGCAATAGGCTCTTTTTGTTTAATCTTTAGAGGGCCTGTCTCCCCGTTTGGTCATTAGGACTACTGGTGAGGAGAGAACGACCCAAGTGGTAGCAAAAGAAAAGCCATCTTCTTCCAAACCACTATAAATAATTGTATCCATGGTGAAAACTATGGATAATATGTGTTGATTAGTTCATACCAACACTATGTCTCCCCATAAACCCGTTTGATCAAATTTATTTGATCATTTGTAGGGCGTAACCCCTATCGGCTGGAAGCCTTCTGTATTTACAGAGCTAAAAGTGCCACATGTATGGCCACACAAGCGGATGCCCTTACTAGCACCTTTTTGTTTTAGAAGCCAAAATCCTTCTAGTTGTTGGGGCAGGAGGTCGGACCTCTAGTAGCGGGCCACACACATATGGTTCTTAGTAGAGATACAAAGTTCACCACGAGGAGTTTTCATGGGGACTGATGCTTGGCTGCCCCGAGAAGTGAGTGTCGAGGGTGGAGCCAGTGGGGTCAAGCATCTAAGTATCCGCTCTGAATAACGTAGCCTCGGGGGAAACTCCATGTGGGATCAACAACTATTGTCTTGGCCAGCCATAAGAATTGTGCTTGACTTATTTTGAACAATCAAACATTCAAGACCAAACACCAAAACATTGTGTCTTTTGTGTCTTCAAGTGTATGCAAAACAATTTTACATCAAACAACACACTTTTCTTTGAGTCATTTTGAGTCTAAACACTTGCAAACATTGAGTCCTCATCAACACTGTGTCCTCTTGTCACAAAAAATAGTCAAACATTTAGATTTGGTCACAACAAAACAACTTCACAAATTGGAAAAATTGCACAAAGTTTGCAGAAACATGTTTGTGTCTGACAGAACCGCGTCTGTGTCATCTAAACACATCTGTGAAGGGCAGAAATGCGTTTGTGTCTTTTGAGCAACATTCCATTTACAATATCTCAGAAACATGTCTGTGTCTAGCAGAACCATGTCTGTGTCATTTAAACGCGTCTGTGTCTGGCAGAACCATGTCTGTGTCATTTAAGCGCGTCTATGAATATACAGGCATGTCTGTGTTCAGAATTGAAAACTTTCATAATCAAGCAAACAAGGAATAGCCAGTTTCAAACTTATTGAGCTTCGTAGGTATCTCTCTGGGTTTTCATCTAGAATTCAACCTGTCTTTTGGGTCTCACAAAGTCCATCATTGCTTTACACCTTACATTACATTCACATTTGTCTAAACTTGAGTCAAAAGGTCACTTGCTTGTCCTCATCTTATTTTGTCAACACACTACATACAACAACATTTTGCTAAGTGGTCCCTCATCAAGGTCTATCACCTTTGGGTCTCATTTGGTCTTACTTAGAGTCAAGGTCAACTTACCTCATCAAGAGAAACTATCATCTCTTTGGAAGTCACACCTACTCTACTACATACATACTTGGTCTTACACTTTGGACATTACAAGTACACCTCAGATTCATTTACATTCCATCCAACTCTTGGTCTTCCATACTCTTTCCATTTTCATCTAGTCTCACACATCTTGGTCAATACCTATTTCATGGTTGAAACCCGTTCCCAAAAATCTAGGAGAGAAACTAAAGAGGCTCAAGAGTCCGCAAACATGAGTTTCTATGAGTTTGACAATGATATCTTTTTCAATTCTGATGATATTACATTACCTGACATGGATGCCTATAGAAACATTCCAAATATTGAGAACATGGACACTACAAACAACAATCATACACACAATGACAATATGGACAACTTTTTCGTACATTCAGCGGAAGTGGAAGACACCATTATGAATCCCCATTTCAATAGATTGGTTGAGGAAATAATGAGGAGAGATAGACAATATTTCTTACAAGTGATGGCACAAAGTGGAGCCAAGATCCCTCATGATTTTGACATGTCTCAAATAATGGAAAATCGACCTTTGCAACAACCTCACCTCAACATGGATCAAAGGAGGCCTAATAGTGGAGGCAATAGAGGACCACATATGGTGCCTAAATCACCATCATCTTTGTTTCAAAAACCAGAGGTCCCATACACACATGGTCAAGCATATGATACTCACCTTCGTAGACCATTATGGAAGTCTTATGCAGAAAAATATGCTCAATCACATACCAATGGTAAGGATAAACCACCAAAAAAATTGGATATTCAAAGGCATGCTCAAAATTTGGACACACAAGGAGACCCCATGTCAAATTTGGGGGCAACACACTAGAACAAACTCATGACATTCCTATAGAGTATGGTATACATGGACAAAGCAGATATGTCGTTCCTCAACATGACTCTATACCAAGTGGTCCATATATGCAGCATCATTATAGACCTCCTCCATATGAACATGTGTATGATCAATATCATCCATATATGCAACATGCTCCTCCACACAATGTTTCAGGCATGGGGTATGGTCCAAGAAGTCGGTCTCCGCCTAAGAACAATTTGGAACAACAAATCAAGGATTTACAAAAGAAAATGGAGGACATAAATACACCGAAGCCAACTTACACAATGAGAGACATATGTCCCTATCCATTTGACAAAAGCATTCCAATGCCTCCTTTTCCTACACACTTTGTGACACCTAAGTTTGATAAGTATAGAGGAAAAGGGGATCCTAAGGCACACATAAGACATTTGTTCACAGCTTGCATCGAAGTGGCAGCAGAAGAGACATATTTGATGAGATTATTCCCACAAAGCTTAGGTGATCAAGCTATGGAATGGTTCTCTCAACTTCCACCTGGAATTAAGTCATCGGGTGACTTAGCAGAGGCATTTATCCAACATTTCTCCTACAACATAGAGATAGACATATCAGTCACTACTTTGTGCAACACCAAGCAAAAAGATGGAGAGTCTTTTTCATCATTTTTACAAAGATAAAGGAATCTAGCCAGCAGATGCTCTTGTGAAATTCCACAAAAACAAATGGTAGAAATGTTCACCCAAAATGTTAACAAAGACATTGGCTATGATCTAAGGAAAGCTTGTTTGTCCACCTTCAAGGACGTCATTGAAAAAGGATTAGCAACAGAGAAGGTCCTAATTGAGAAAGGCATCGTCAAAATATTCAAAGAAAACAAAGAGGACTTTAAAGAAAAAGACAAGCCAAGATTTTGGAATAAAAACAAGAACACAGTTAATGATGGTGTTGTTGACACCAATACAGTGCAACCCAAAATCATTTTTTCGGGATCAAGCTCTACAAACAATCAAGTGAATACTCAAGCAACTTCAAAGTCACGAAGGAAGTACACCCCATTGGGAGAACCACTTGAGTCAATTTTCAAAAAGCTAGTGGCAAACAAGATAATCACAATTCCAGATTTTCCTCCATATGAGCCAAAGGTTAAACCAAATTGGTGGAATGATGAGTATTGTGAATTTCATAAGAGCAAGGGTCATAAAAGAGGAAATTGTCATCGACTGAAGAACATCATACAAGAGCTCATTGATAGAGGTGACATTAAGATTGAAGGACAATCATCCAACCAAGAACATGAGATGTTTAAGGAACCATTCCCAAAACATGACAAGGGAAAGTCTAAAACCACAGATGACCAAACCAACTATACCAGAGCATCTTATAGCTATGATTCAACTATCAATCACATCTCAATGGATAATTATGTCTCTACCATTATCATCAAGGACAAAACACCTGAGAATTCTACCAAAAGACCCAAGATTGTCCTAAAAGGCATTGGATCTTCTTCCGAACCTACCTCTGAATGTAATCTTACAACTCATCGAGGTAAATTCACTTTGCAAGGTGCTCCAACTAAAAACATTGCTTCCTCATCAACCAAACCTGAGTATGACCTTGTAGAACAGTTAGGGAAGACACCCGCACTCATCTCCATCCTTGAGCTCTTACGCATATCCCCCGCACATAAAGCCATTCTTGATAAAATCTTGAGAGACACTGTTGTTCCTACTGATTTGAACATGGACCAGTTTCAAGCCATGGTGGGATATCTTTCCATTCCACACTCCCTTACATTCACAGAAACTGACGATGCCTCTGTAAGTCAGCCACATAATGCACCTTTACACATTGAAGCCTTCATACACAAACATCGAATAAAATGAGTCCCGATAGATGGAGGAGCAAGTCTGAACATTTGCACATTGAGCACTATTAAACAATTGGGATATTCTAATAAATCTTTGAATTCTACAAACAAAATTACCATCAAGGCATATGATGATGAAGAACATTCATCCAAGGGCACAGTCACCTTACCTCTCAGAGTTGGGCCAGTTACAAAGGATGTGGTTTGTCAAGTCCTAGACCTGGATCTCACATACAATATCTTACTAGGACGTCCTTGGATTCATGAAATGAGGGCAGTCCCATCCACATACCACCAATGCATTAAGTTTCCTCACAATGGAGTTGAAATAATAATTAATGGAGATCCTAATCCATTCATATACTGCAATAACTTGAGACCGAAAACTGAGACGATCATTCCCAGTAATCGCAAAGCTATTCCTTCTTCTGCATACATTGATCCTGAATCATTAAAACCTTCGACCTCAAAACAAGGTGAGCTTAAAGGCAAATTCTAGGACAAGGGCATGGGTGAATACACTTTGAATCAAACCATGTACTTGCGACAAGTCATGAGTTCACCAAAAGAATATGGAAGACCACATCCTAATAAGTAGGTATCTATCATTATACTCAAATGGGAACCTACTATCTTTCAAAGACGGGGTGAACTGGAAGAGGAAGACTTATACAAAATGCTTTGCAAAGACCCTGAAAATGATACAAAGATCACATTAGCATACCATGTGAAAAGTATGGCAAAGGGTTCAAGATCCTACAAAAATTTGGGTATGATGGCAAAAGCCCTCTTGGCTTAAGAAAGGAAGGCATCATTGAAGCTTTACAACCTGAATTGACATTCAAAAAGGAACGCTCGAAGGGACTTGGTTTCATGACTTCCAAGGTCCACACTCAAAGGACAGAAGAAGCATTACAAATCAAAGCTGCCAAAATTCAACAAGAGAATCGCTATTCCACAGACTCCAATGAATGGGAATGGGGTTCAGACAAATCCGCCAGTGACCACAAGCTCAACGAGACATTTAGAGAGCCAGATGAACCCACAGAAGAAGAGGAATTTTATAAAAACTTCAAAGTTGGTCAAGAAACAACCCCGGAGGATCCCATACAGTCCTTGCCTCTAGGTCCTAGGTTGAAATCACATAGAATGAGAACACATGTCCTAGAATGCGCTACTAGTAATGATAATTTGGATTCGTTCATGGTCGAGACTAATGAGGAGAGTGCCAAGGATGACCTTGATAACTACCTTGACATACCTAAATATAATTGCATCTTCACTCTTAGCCCTGCTAACTTCAAAGACATCAAAGGCCTTCCCCTTGTTCACCACCAACTTATTGACTGGGACCATGAAGGACCTGCACAGTTTGACACATTCCAAAATGATGAAGCTTTTATTGACTATCTTGGCATGCGAGATGATCTTCCCCCTGGGGACCATAAAGCGGGATACACTATAGAACTCAATAGCATGGCATATTTTGGTGAGGGTGTTGAGCCTTCTAGTCGCAAAAATATAAAAATAAAAACAAACCAAGGGTCTTATGGTGAAAACCACATTGTGGCACTGTCTGACCCCAAAAAAGTAAAAAGAAAGGACGTATCTGAGGGCGAAAACCTCTCTGAGGCACCCGAAGATGGAAGGCTCGACATTCTCCCAGCATCATATGATGAAAAGTCATCCATGTTGGTAGAGGAGACTATCAAAACAAACATTGGCACAGAAGAAGTTCCACACAACATATTCCTGGCTCAATCTTTGATAGACTCAGAAAGGTCAAACTTCATAAGTTTCTTCACAGAACGACAAATCAACTTTGCATGGTCATACACTAATATGCCTAGATTGGATCTAGATTTGGTAATGCATCATTTGACAGTTAAACCGGGGGCAAAACCAATGAAACAGAAATTAAGAAAGATGCATCCACAAGTGGCATTCTTAGTCAAAGCAGAGCTTGAGAAATTATTGGATGTCGGATTCATACGCCTAATTGATTATCCCGAATGGATCTCCAGCTTAGTGCCTGTCAGTAAACCAGGTCGTAGTATCAGAATATGTATAGATTTCAGAGACATCAACAAAACTTGTCCTAAGGATGATTTTCCATTACCAAATATTGACTTGATTGTCGATCTCACAGCAGGTCATGCGATGTTATCTTTGACGGATGGATTCTCTAGTTACAATCAAATAAAAATCGCATCCGAGGACTAGCACAAAACAACATTCACTTGTCCTTGGGGAACTTTCTATTGGAATGTCATGCCCTTTGGGCTAAAAAATGCAAGTGCTACATATCAAAGAGCCATGACTACTATCTTTCATGATCTCATGCACGTGACTGTGGAAGATTATGTTGACGACCTCTTGGGTAAATCAACAGACATAGATACACATTTGGACATACTTTTAGTTGTTTTTGATCGGTTGGAAATGTATAAAGTAAGATTAAACCCCAAGAAATGTGTCTTTGGAGTAACCTCTGGGAAGCTCCTGGGATTCATTGTATCAAAAAGAGGAATCGAAGCCGATCCAGCAAAAGTCAAGGCCATCCTAGAGATGCAACCACCAAGAAATATCAGTCAACTTCAATCTTTGCAAGGGAGACTCCAGTCCATATGAAGATTCATAGCACAACTTGCAGATAAGTGTAATCCTTTTTAGCACTTGCTACATAAAAACATCAAATTCAAATGGGATGATAATTGTCAATGAGCTTTCCAGACAGTCAAAGATTATCTTCTGAATCCACCAGTTTCGATGCCACCAGTTCCGGACCAACCTCTATTACTATACATATCAGCTACTTCAACAGCACTGGCGGCACTCTTAGCACAACAAGTTGTTGAGGGCAAAGAAAAGGCAGTATACTATATCAGTCGCACATTGGTGGGATATGAGCTAAACTACACACCAATTGAGCGTGCATGTCTCGTTGTGGTCTTTTCTCTACAAAAATTACAACATTACATGCTAACTCATAAGACTAAGTTGGTTGCGAGGATCAATCCATTGAAATACCTTCTCAATAAAGCAACACTTACTGGGTGACTAGCCAAATGGGTGATGCTCCTGAGTGAATTCGACATCGAGTATGTGGACAGAAAAGCAATAAAAGGACAAGCTATCGCAGATCAGTTAGTAGATTCTCCCATGTTAGATGATGTTCCTCTAATTTCAGAATTTCCAGATGAATCCATTTTAACAGTGTCACATGCAAAGCCTTGGCAACTATACTTTGACGACTCATACACATAGCATGGGGCAGGAGCTGGCATTCTCTTCATAACTCCTCAAGGGGATTCTATACCAAAATCATATTGATTATCATTTCCCTGCACTAATAACATAGTGGAATATGAGGCATTAACAACTGGATTACGAATTGCAGTTCAGTGGAAGATCCAGGAACTTCATGTTTTTGGGGATTCTCAACTTGTAATTAGTCGGGCAACTAATGACTACCAAACAAAGGACGATAAATTAATGCCTTACAAAAGAATGGTGGATGACCTAAAACAACATTTCATGAAGATAGACTTTGAGCAGATACCCAGAGAGAAGAATCGAGTTGCGGATGCCATGGCTACAATTGCTTCACTAATTGATCTACCACCAAATGAGACCCGCTATGAGTTCTTGGTGGATAACCTTTTGGTTCCCTCATATTAAATCACTCCTACTGAGATGATATGTGTTGTTGGTCCTGAGTCCCAGTTATACGGTTCCATTTACGCATACCTTCATGACAATATCCTACCTCCTGACCTATCCAATAACCAACGTCGCACTTTCATTTGCCAATCTTCTCGATATATCATTTTAGCTGATATCCTATACCGTCGAGGTCTAGATGGAACTCTTCTTAGATGTCTAGAAAGCGATGAAGCTCAGATTGTGTTACGTGAAGTACATGAAGGGATATGTGGTCCACATTCTAGTGGTCCTACCTTAGCCAAGAAACTCATCAGGACTGGATACTACTGGCCCAATATGGAAAAAGATTCATATTAGTTTGTCAAGAAATGTAAGCAGTGTCAACTTCATGGAGACTTCATCCATGTTCCAGCGCAAGAACTTCAACCAATTGCGACTCCTTGGCCCTTTTGTCAGTCGGGACTTGATCTCATAGGCAAGATTCACCCTCCATCTTCCAACAGTCATAAATTCATCATCACTACCACAAAGTATTTCACAAAATGGATCAAAGTCGTGCCTCTCACACAAGTCACTAGAAAACAAATTGCTATATTCATTCTCAACTATATCATTTTTCGATACGGTATTCTTGTTTCCATCATCACTGATAACGAGCATCCCTTCAAAAATCAAGATGTTCGTGAACTCTATGACCGCTTCCATATTACCCATCATTTTTCCACACCTTATTACCCCCAATGTAACGGTCAAGCTGAGGCGTCTAATAAAACAATCCTTAAAATATTGAAAAAGACAGTCGACGACATTGGCCGTAATTGGCATATCCAACTTAATCCTACATGTTGGGCTTACCGCACAAGCATCCGCACACCTATAGGAGCTACACCCTATTCACTTGTCTACGGTACTGAAGCTATCTTGCCTATTGAGGTCGATTTACCCTCTTTATAAGTCTCTTTACAAAACATTATCAGTGATGAAGACTACAAGGTCTCTCGCTTACAAGAACTTGAACTATTGGATGAATGAAGACAAACTGCTTTTAATCATCTCAAGGCTTATCAACAATGAATGAGTCACAGCTACAATCATAAAGTGAAGCCTCACACATTTGAAGTAGGTGACTTGGTTCTCAGAGAAAATCCTAAAAATCAGCAAGACAGAGAGAAGAAGGGCAAGTTTGAACCAAACTGTCTTGGTCCCTACATTATCCCAGCAGCCTATGGATCTCGTGCATATCAACTCTAAACTACAAAGGGTGAACCTTTGGAGGATCCTATCAATAGCATACATCTTCGCAGGTTTTACACATAGCTCTTTAGAGTATCCTAATATTAAAAATTAAAAAAATTAAAAATAAAAAAAAAATCATAAAAAAATCATAAAAAATCAAAAAAAAAAAAAAATTGAAAAACAGAAAAATATTTCGTCCAACAGTGAAAACCACTTCAGTGGCACCCTGGGCAAGTACCATGGTGAAAAATGGGTCACCAGCGCCATGTGTAGAAACATTGCTCCTCCCTCCTTTAGGATTCTCTTTCATCACTTCACTTTGCACACACTCACAGCCTGTCTGTTCATAATAAACTTACCCATTCCCATCATGGCTTGTTATTGATCTACCCAAGATTGGTTCATCATTCATAATAAACCTCCTTTTCCTCCCTTTTCATCCATAATAAATCAGCTCCTATCTGTGGCTAAGGCAAATCCTACATCTAGTGATGGGTGTGGAACTAAGAGCATCACACGTTTTGAGGAGTATAGTTTCTTCTACTTTTCTTCAATCTATTCGCACACAATCCACAATAAAGCAACACTTGCATCACAGATCCGCAATAAAGTTCTGTCTTCTCCGCAATAAAGTATCAGTTGCATGGATTCAATCAGTTTCAGATGAGACACAACAGTAACAATGGACTTCAACAAATCAAATCTTTCAACAGACTCAAACAACATTATGGTTCAGTGCTATCTATCTTTTTTTGTGAAAGTAAACATTATGACCACAATCAAATAAGACTTATACAAGTGACAAGAGACACTAAACTTGAGGACTACAGTGGATGTTGGTGTCGAGTCTTGATTTTCTTTTGATTTTATCTTTTGGTGACATGTCTTTTAGCTTTTCCAGGATGTCTCTAACTAGAGATTCTATCTCCAGGATGTCTTTGACTAGAAAGGCGAGGATGGGGTATCGTCGCCTATTTTTCTTTTGCTGTCTGTGGATTGTCTCTTAGTAATGCTATGACTTGTCCAAGGATATGAGGACACTAAGAGTCTAGTATGAATTGGGGCATTCCTTGTTTGTGACTGTCTTATCTCCATGCAAAAAAGTACAATGACTTTCTGGGTCGAACATATGCCTCGATTGTTATAACCTACTTGCCATAATAAATCTCAATGATGATAACGCACAAGAAGCTCTTTCACTTTCATATCTTCTATCTTCCATTCCCCTTTCTTGATTGACTTCCATCGTCCTTCTTGAGTCCGTGTAACCTGCTATCACACGAATAAGTATAATGACACACCAAAAACATTTGCATCTCATGTAGTTTCACCTGCATTACCACATATAAGCATTTCATACATACATATAGATATCACAATTGCATCACATCATGCACACAACACATATTAGAACATTTTACATTTTCATCATGTAAATAATCATTTGCATTATCATATTCATTGGCATTTCGTACATTTACATTCACATATGCATAACATATTAAAAACATAAAAGAACAAAAATATTGCATTGCATCATATACATATTTGCATCCATATCACAAGCATCACATCACATAGGTACACATGCATATAGCTATCGCAAGGATGAATCATCTCATATATATATAATCAAAAGTGTCATGATACAATGATGTCAAAATCATATGGCTACAATCTACCTGAAGGTGTCTACATCATAATACAAAATGGTACAAAACTGATACATAGCGAGCCCTCTATGGCTATGATGAACTCCCTCCCTCAGAGCTGCCTGGCCTCGACGGAGTCTGAGCCCTAGAATGACCCGCCCCAGGATCATCTCTCCTATCCCCTCTATCTGGTGGTGGTGGAGGACCCATAACCCCACCGCTGGACGCCTGTCTCCTCTAACTACCTCCAGTAGTCGTCACTGTTCGCGATGGTCTGCAGAAGCTCCTCGGTCGCTGCTATAGTGGCACTGCCCTGTAGTATAGGTCTTGCCAATAGCCTATCTCCTCCCCTGCCCGCAAAACATAGGTGTATCTAGCCCCTGTGTCCTTTGTCGCCTGCCTCCCAACCCTCAGTGATGTCTCAGCCTCAGTATAGCGTTGGATAGCCTGATCCCACTCCCGCTTAGTATCCCTCAACTATCTCCTAAGCCCAGTTGTCTCCCTCTCTAGATCCTGGATCTCATCTGCTTATCCCTGGCAGATCTCCCTTAGCTCAAATAGCTCATCCTCCTCCTCCTCGACCCCCTATGCCTGTGCTTGTGGCTCCTCCTGTACTGGTGGTTGTGCCTCTGCCTCTGCCTCTGCCTATACCTGTACCTGCCTCTGTCCCTGTCCCTACACCTATCTAGGACCCTATGTTGCTAGCATCTATAATGGCAATCCACCACAACCCCTCACCACCCGAGCCTGCCTCTCCTCTCCACCCTCTCTCCGCAGAGCCACCCTCCTCTCTCCAATTGCACCCTGCCTCCTCCATCGGCCTCTCCCCTCACCATCTCCATCATCATCCTCATCCCCCCCACCATCTCCATCTATCTGTTCCCCTGGGTTTGTCAGTCGTGGAAATGGATGCTCAGTCCAATATGCAGTGTACTCTGCATCCATACCTGCATCCTCAATCTCAGGCCACATATCCCATGGCATGGGCACCATCTCTACCAGTTGCATCACGGCTTGATCATATGATAACAGTGGCCCAAAGTGTGCCTGGTCTCGCATTGTCTGCGCATACATACCAGAACCCTGTGGCATCCGCTGGATCCTGCCAAACTGCTTGCATACCCTATCCACTAACTGCCTCTCCAGTACATAGGGCATCTGCCCAATCAGATATTTGCTCTTGAAGTTATAGGGTATATCCATTGCGTCATCCTCCCATTGCTCGCACTCATAGTACGGCCTCCATATCACAGTGTCAATCTCATCAATCACTCGATGCCAATGCTCCAACCTGCCAATCCGTGGCTGTGAGGTAATCATATCATATAGATGAACAAAACTGTGTCCATGACCCCGGCCTCTGAAATGTATCGGTCCTGTGACTGGCAGATGCTCATATGCCCAAACCTGCAATAATCTAACTCCGCAGCCCAATCCTACAGATCCATGATAAACAAACTGATGAAGCTCATAATATAAGTGTGCCAGCACGCATGGTCCCCAGGCATATTTGGTATGTTGTGTAACCAGTATCTCCAAGGTGCTCCCCCAACCCACAGCCAACCCTCGTGTTGCCCTGTCTGGACACAGGAACCCACTAATCACTCCTCCTAGCACTGTTGGTAGCTCCAATCCGGTCTGTGTCATGGTATTCCATGCCACGTGTCCTACCCTCATCTTCAGTCCTGAATCTCGGAACACTCGTCTCAATGCCTCCCTATCTCCGTCTCAATCGTAGGGTATCAACTCCCCATCGATTGGTATCCACAGTATCCTGTACACATCCTCTAAGGTGACTGTCACCTCACCCTAGGCAAATGAAATGTGCATGTCTCAGAATGCCACCTCTCAGCCAGCGCAGTCAACAAACCCATGTTTGCCCGAAACTCAGGCACATACAGAATGTATCTCAGACCCATAACCTCAATGGCGGCCCTGTCCTCGAATGTCAACTCTGGTCATAACCTCTGAGTCAATGGGAATCTCTCCCGTGACTCCACCATAGGTAAGTACTCCTGTAGTCAATCAAAACAATCATGTCAGTCAAAGTGACACTCACTATTCATCACAAAGTGTTGCTTCTATCCTAGTGACACTCACTATTCATCACAAAGTGTTGCTATCTATCCTAAGTGGTACTCCTTGTTCATCACAAAGTGCTGCTCCTATTGGTACTCCCTGTTCACCACAAAGTACTATGTCTTGGTACCCACTATTCATCACAAAGTGCCTCGATCTATCTTATCCTAGGGCCTTTGCTTGAGTGTATCCTCTTGAGTAGTTTCATAATTGGCAACATATGTTCTATCATAGAATTGTCAATCCTAGCCCTATCTGCTATCCTAGTCTTCCCTAGAGGACCTGCTTGAGTATATCCTCTCAGCAGCTTATCCAATCGACAGCATATGTTCATCACAGAACTGTCGATTTGACCTTGAAGACATAAACGCACCTTCATGATATAAACACGCTTATAGATTGCACAAACGCGCCTGCTCTGTACAGACGAGCCTGAAATACACAGACGTGTCTATGCTCTGCACAGACGTGCCTGTCCTGCACAGATGTGCCCACATTTCACAAATGCGCATGCACAACACAAACGCACTCGCATCTGGTACAGATGCTTTTCCCAGCATAGACGTGCCTGGCACAAACACAAACGCGCCTAGCCAACCTAGATGCGCCTGGCACCAACGCAGATGCACCTCGATGTTTTTTGACATTTTTTGACATTATCCTAAAGCGCATTTATTGCTCTACCTAGCATGCATTAATGAAAAAATTTATTGCGACAAAGTACAAGGAGGTTTTGTGGTACTTACCCGCTCTCCTGCATCTGCTGGCCTCTGATATCGGCGAATGCGATCGAATCTATGCACCAATGCCATCGCTGTTGACTATTGCTGCTCAATTCTCTCTCTGCACTCTGATTTCTTGGATGTGTGGATGACAATGAGGATGTGTTCTCTCATGGTCTATCTTATAGACTACCCTAGTCCTAGCCCTAGCCCTCGCCCAAGTCAGTCTTCATTATCCCGTGACTCTGTCACTCTATCCTATTCGGTCAATCCATTCTAGCCTTCCTTTCTTATCGAGAGATTATCTGTGATCTTTTTAGACATTTTCATCCAATCTCTCAAGGGGGCATATCATTCCCATCTTGGGGCAACTTTGTATCAGTTCATCTTATCTTCTTTGAAATAATGCGACAAGTTGCATTGTCTCAAAGAGGGGCAAAATGTAGACACCTAAACTTGTCCAATCTAATTAAATAAATATCTTTATTTATTTAATTACTTTAGCCTAATCCTTCTATTAATTAAATAAATCTTTATTTATTTAATTAATTCATTTATCCTCTTCTAGCCTTATTTCTCATTTAAATAAATACATTTATTTATTTAAATTATCCTTTTCCCAAATTAAATAAATATCTTATTTATTTAACTAATCCCACTTCCTCTATTAATTAAATGAATCTTTATTTATTTCATTAATTCATTAACCTTTTCTACCTATGACACGTGTCATTCATCTCTTAATTCCTACACTACCCACCCCTTTCATTATTTTATTATTTTCTTTACCTACCCTCTAATCATAGCTGACCATTTATCTTTTACACCTCTCAATCTTATCCCTCCATTTCTTATGGTGTCTTCTATATAAGGAGATGCTTCCTTCATTATCAAACCCTAACTAACTCTATTACGCACTCGACTACACTATGCTTTCGAACTTGCATATGCGATCCTACTTGCAACCACATTTCTGTTCTTTGTTGAGCTCTTGTGCACATAAAATCTGAGAGCAAATATATCAAGCAAGATCAATGGAGATAGGAAGAATGGAGATCCAAACCCTATTGGACATGTGATGGTATAATCTTTGTGATTTCATTTGATTTGCATTGTCTTAGGTAATCTTCATATGTTATGGTGGATATTTGTTGTTGTTAGGCTAGGGTTTTGTGGTTGAATTCATTTAGTCTTTCAATATTATTGTTGTTATCCATTTTCACCGTATACAATTACAAGTTCATTAATGAAAGACGTGAATAACAAAGAAATAAAGATCATTAGGAATGCTATGAGGCATGGATGCTATGTGTGGGGATAAATGTGGCTCCTACAAGAGTTGAGCCCAACAAGTAGCACTAGGGAGGAATCAACAAAGATCCATGATTTCAATTCATGAAGCTAAGAAGATCACCTTATATTCTTCATTGTGCAAAAAATTTTGTATCGACGAAACTCACCAATTATAACTTTTCAAAATAGCCTGCAACCCCGGTGAACAAAGAAAACACTATGGTGAAATGGTAAGTTATATCGATAAGCCCTTTTTGATATGACTCTTGCAAATCTCCAGTGAAAATATATCTATCGGTATAATGTTGTGGTTTTGTCGAATACAATAAAGCTATACCGAAAGAGTAAACTACAACAAAAGGAAAAACTTATCGGGTGATAGTATATAAGCTATACCGAAAGCATAAAATGTAAGGGTTTTTGGCGATGTTGGAGTAGGTGTCTAGCCACCTCACTGAAAATATGGGTTTTCAGTATAATGATCAAACAATTTAAGAGTGTGGAAATATTACGTCGAAATCTGCTTCTATACCGAAAAGACTGGTGGGCCCCATTTCTATGATTAAATGAATGTCGACAAAACTAGCTAGGAACCTATGAGGAACTCTAGGATTTTGCTTTGATAAAGCAAATGGGAAAGAGTGTGAATCTTATACCGAAAGTATATGCTATAGCGAAAATAAAATTTGTTGGAATATAGCCCTAAACTTACACCAATATATATATAGACATTTAGAATAGATATCGGTATGATGAATAGACTCTACAAAGCGGGAATATGGATATGTCGAAATCTAATCTTACACCGAAATAAGGTCATATCAAGATAACTAAAATTTGTTATACTGACAAGGATTTACAATTTGATAAAATTGCAAAACGAAGAAAGGATTAGGAGTTTTGACAAACTAGGAAGTTACACCGAAAATACTTAGGTGGCGGTAAGGCAATGGTAGATTTCCCTGACATTAATCCACACAAAAATTAACGTCAATGTCACATGAATTTCAATGTAAAGCATCTATGACCATTTTGCAACTATATTCAAGGCAACATTTCATGAGATTTTTAAGAAGAGAATTGTGTAGAATTCAGATGGTGCATACAAAGTTATCTTTGAGACAGCTGAGCAGACAAAGGATCAAAGTTAATTCTGAGATTGCAAGTAAGTTTTATCTTTGAAGAAATTTTTTTGATTAATTCTACATTTCTGCATGATAAAGGGTGCTTTGAAGAAAACTAGGGCTAAAAAACAGAAAAAGGAAACCACTAAAATAGAAATTTCTCAAGAACCCAAACCTAAAAAGCAGAAAAAAGGAGGGGAGACACCTAAACCAGGATCTAATGGATCAATTGCCCGATTCTGGCCCAAAATCCAAATGATCCTCACAAGTAAGATCAAACGTACTGGGAGATAAGAATGAGGGCCTGGGGGATATATGGACACCAATGAGGGGATTTGATATAGTGCTTTACCACTATAGAAAGAGCAACAGGCCAGAACCTATTTGCAACCCATGGACTTACAACATTGGAAAATTGGCAGTCCCAAATGTCTTTGTGAATACAGATTTAATGACTGCATTGATAAAAAAACTATGACCCAAGCACAAAAATTATCAAGGACACCGCTTGGTAGATATTGTTACCCATCACAAGGGATTTCATGTCCAGAGTATTTGATTTGGATATAAGACTGGACCAACCCATTGACCCTACAATTCTGACTAATAAATACACCAGGCTTGCAGATACATATAAAAGATGGAGATTTCCCCTCCACAAACAAAAAGATGGAAACAAAGGGAAATTTTTTGAAGAAAATGAAAACCCTCCAAGCTAGACCAATTTGAAGAATATTTCAGGTACACTTATTATGCCATATGTCAAATCATGGGGTATGAAGCAAGTATTTTGATGGATGTGGTACCAATGGTGTTGGTTGTCGATGTGTAAATACATGATGTTAGGCCATTTGATTATGTATATTTAATGGTTAATTAAATAACTCATGGTTTGGAGAGATTAAAGGGTAACTTTGAGAAATGCATTTCAAACATTATTTTGTATTGATGCACATATTATTGCATGTAGGACAAGAAAATATTTTATGGTCTGACAATCTCAAAGTCATAGAATATGACAAATAGGGTTTGAGGAGACCGGTTCAAATGTGAACAGTTGTGTGGGATAAAATATGTCCATGGTCTCAATACTTGTGCTTTGAAGAATACTTTATTAAGCCCATACTTCATCTTCTTGGTCATCCTTTTAACTATACTTTGTCTCCTCAAATAAGTAATTTTTTGAGACCCAAGGACTTTGATGAGGATCCAACAATTAACCATAAGTGAGGAGATTGGTATCCACTCGGTGACTGCACCAAGATCAGGGTATTTGGATTTGACGGTTCTCCTTTTCTATTACCAAAAAATATACTAAATAGGATTGCTTATTTGGAAATTGTAAAACAACTAGTCGAGTCAAGCTACACCCATTTGGGGATACATGGAAAACAATCTCTTATGATAGGCTATTTGTCTTTTGGTGAGTTTACAATATTTTCTACCAAAGGTTATGAGTCCATTAAAGATAAATTTGTCTTTTGATTATGCTCAACTTAATAATCATCCATTTAGTTTTCTTTTGTTGTAGAGTATGCACCGCTTTATTTGTGATGATGATACTTTCGATAATTTCTCTATTTGGGACAAAAATGTTTTGTTCCTCTGAGGTAATAATGTCTAGCACCTTTTGAGTCTGTGTGCCATAGCTTTAGAAATTATCTTATAAATCATATTACACAGGAATATAGGTTTCAAATCCCCAAAGTTTCTACATGAATCCTTCTTCGGTATGACGGAAACTGTGGAGTTATTAATATATTTGATAAATCTTTTCTTCTTCTAGAATTCTTTTGCAACCATCCTCACATCCTCCCCAAAAAGTCCAAGCATTTATAATAAAAATTTGCTGGAAAGCGATCCAGGACTGACAATCTATCTGGACAAAGTTTGAAACTCACCTTCTTTACTTTGACCGGGGAGAATTCTGCCATCAAAATTTCATTATCCTCTTGATTAATTAACACTGGGATATCTTCAGCCATTCGCAACAAGTTTGGATCCAAAACCCAATCATTACTAGTCAACAAAGAATAAAAATAGGATATTGCTTCTTTTTTGTCCTCCTCAGTTACTATAGGGGATCTATTTGAGTCTTCTATCATCGAGATCCAGTTTATGTCTCTCCTGCACTTCACCAATGCATGGGAGAACATAGTGTTTAGATCACCGTTCTTCAGCCAGTTATCCCTGGATTTCTCTTGCCAAAATATCTCCTCCCTTTTGAGGACTTCCATATGAAGGTTTTTTAACTCCTTTTCCTTCTGGAAGTCTTCTTCAAACATACCTCGCTGAAGAACCTTTTTGTTCAAGGCCTCCAACTCTCTCTCAATCCCAATCTTCTCTTCAAACATATTTTTTACGACTTCTTTGTTCCAAGCTTGCAGTTCTTGCTTTAGAGCATCTAGCCTCTGTATAAAACAAAAGGAAGTTGTTCCTTTAAAATAATTTCTCTCCATCCACAATCCTTTCATTTTGTCTAGAATCTTTGAGTCCCTCCACCACATTTGGGAGAATTTGAAAAATCTTGGTTTGGGTCTAGTAACTCCTTTTATCACCAGTGTAATCGGAAAATGATCCGATGTCGAGAAAGGAACAATATGCGATTCACACAAAATGGATTTCCTCACCCATTTTGATCCCACCAAAAATCTATCTAGTTGCTTTGCAATGTTGGTAAATCCCACCCTACGATTCATCCACGTGAACTATGCATTTTTTGGAGGGCAATCCAAAACGTCTAGAACAAACACTATTTCTTGGAAATCGCATAATGCACTAAAGTTTTCTCCTATCCTGCCACCTTTCTTTTTGGAGGGGTCCAAGATAGCATTGAATTCCCCTCCTAAGATCACATTTCTTCCAAACGGATGTTTCATGTTTAGAATCTCTATCCATACAACCTTCTTGTCTATATTCTTAATGGGACCATAAATGTTAAACATAAAAAATTCTAGGTTGTCCATCTTACTCTTCACTTTGTAGAACATCTAGCACGAGGACATTTCTATAAAACTCCACATATGTTGTCTCATAATTCCACAAGACCTCCAAGCAACCTGATGCACCAATTCTATCCACAAACAAACCTTTCCACCTTTGGCATGATTTAAGAAACCATTTAAGGATTCTTTCTGTAGTTTAGTTTCTTGGAGAAGAATGATATCTGCCATCAAGTTCTCCAAACTGTGCTTCACCAAGCGCTTCTTCTCAGACATGGATACACCCCTGACATTCCATGAAATGATTTTCATGGTTGTCCAAGGGAGGCTCCCGCCCCCTCGGATCTAGATAGAAAGTTTTTAAGGCTCATAAATCCTTTCTTCACTACTTCCTCCTCCCTCTTCTGTTTATTAGTTTTCCTACCTCTTCTTTGTTTTTGAAAATACAAGGCAACGGATTGGCTAAGAAATTTGGGCTTCGTCACCTCTAGCAAATCCTTATCCATATGTTCCTCCGACACCCACTTCTCCTTGATGTCTTCTTCATCTGGATCAATGTATTGAATATCTATTGCCTTACCTTCCATCCCATCTTTATGAGACTCCTTGCTAACGTCTCTTGATGGTTTTAGGTGGCCAGATTCGGTCCCTTTACTCAAGGAGTTTTCCTTTGTCCCCTTCAAACTACTTCTTCCTTGGACTATAGCACTAATATTTTTGGTAGTTGTCTTAACTGTCGGCACATCCTCTCTAGTTTTAATGGGAACCCATTTTTTCTCAGACCTTCTCTTGGTGATATTACATTGTGATTCCTAGTGATCTCTTTTCCTGCACCTAATGCAGAAAAAACTTTTCTTCTTCAACTACTAAAGCTTGCCTCCATCTCCTATCTTTCAATTTACAAATAACCTCCTTCAGGATCATCCTTATTGCCACCACCTTGATTCTGGAAAAAAAGTAAGAATCACCTATTATTGCCTCTACATCGATCCCAGTAATTGTCCCCAACGATCTTCTGATTCTCATCAGGAAATCCTCTTACCAATACTCAATGGGTAGGTTATAAATTCTGATCCATTTCTCCTTATCATATGGGTATGGTCTACGTGGATCGAAGTTTGCATACCATTTCTTCATAAAAACCGAGCAATACCCAATCTTCAAAACTTCTTCATGGAAAATTTTCTCTCTCTTCTTCTACATTCTCTAAAATGGCAACAAAGAAACTCTTTTGTAAAAATTTCAAAATGAATTCCACATTACAATTAAGTTTCATCTAGTTTCTGATAGTTTCTCTATCCTTCCTTGGCCTGATTACTCTGCATATAACTGCCAAGTGTTCCAAAAGTTCACTCTCCAATGCTATTTCTTCTTCAACATCAATCTCCTGCAAGAAAACTTCTCCCCCGCCATTGCAATCTAGTTCTTCCTTTGCGTTATCCTCCTCTCTGCAAACCCTCCCTCATGTCATCGCTCCTTGATAGAATTAGTATTGTTTGACCATATATTTTTCTCATTTTTAAAAACAATATCAAAATTGATTTATCTACCATTCTATTGACTGAAATTTGTGAACTCTCTAACTAGTGTGATGCATGCTATGAAATCTTTTAACTTTTTCATTTTGCCTATAAAAATCAATAGTGCAAACTTATTTTTTATATCGCCTTTTTAGTTATTTAAATTTATTATTTCATAGATGACATTATTTTTCTTCACAAATTATAGGCCAATGAATCTAATTTTTTTATTTTGATCATATTTGAGTCAATGTTAATTGATTGAAAGGTGAAATACAAAAAATATGCGAAAATGTGATTAAAATAATTAAAGTTTACATTTGTTTTTTTGATTGGTTATAGTATGCATTTGTATTAATAATTAAGTGAAAAAACTCCATATTGAAAGTGTCAGAAATGGGTTTAACCCCTATAATTTGTTTATGAGATTTAAAAAACTATCTACCCATTTGATACACCACAACTATCCAACCTATGAAAAAACTATCCCTTCCCCAAAATCAACATGTCACCATCCCAACTACTACAACTAGAATGTTAACATTTAACATTTAAACTTTACAAAAAACAAAGACGTTCAAACATTCACAACTTCTTTGTTTTCTTTCCATGTTCGTTTATCCAATAGACCTTTGGGAGAATTTCATCTTCTTTGCCTCGTCCTTCTTTTTCTCCTCCCTTGCTTCCCTCAATTGCGCCTCCTTCTCCTGGAGGTAATCTTTTAAATTCTCCTACTCAAACAAGCTTCCTCGGTCCTTGCCTCTCTATCCACACCATCATGCCATAGCACAAACAACCTGAACTCCACTTCGCTCACATCTAACATTATCTCTTCACCAAAAGGGTGCCATAAACCATAACCCGTGAATGCTCTTTCCATCAAAGAGGTTAATCTACACAAAGAATGGTTTGGGATACAAGCTTTGGCCACCCAGATCACCTCCTTCTTTGTTTTGAAAATCAAATCCCACACCACGATCATTGAGATTATGTCTACATTAGTGTGGTACTAAAAGTCAGAGACCAAATACTCTTCACCCAACAAAGACTCAATGATTTGCAGAAACGGGCCATCATCAAATTTGAAAATTCCCCTAGTCTCTTCTCAGAGCATTCCAAAAAATTCCAATTGATATTTTATTGAGAGAGGCAAGAAGTTTGATTCCACGAGTGTTGCTTATGATTTCTACCTTCTACCTTTTGTCGCTCTCTAGATTGTTCTTCTCCAAACTCCACTAATGAATGTCATCTCGCACTCCTTCTTAGTTTAAAAATTCACGTCTCTCATTGTCCCATCAAAGGTTTCTAATTGATGTGTCCTCATTTCAAGGACATCCTCCTTCACCCATCACAAAATCATGAATGCATTTTCCTGTATCACATTCCACTCATCTTGTGTCCAAGCGCTACGTCTATGTGGATATAGAAATTGGCTGCGTACACAAACCTTGCACATTAAAAGCACATAAAAAACCAGCTCAATTTCATCCCAGGGGCAATTCAAAATCATGCCCTCTAACGTGTCTCCACATTAAAATAGACTTGCAAACATCAAATGGTAACTTCCACGTGTGCTCCTCCTCCCTCCCACCACTTCATAGCCTGGATTTCCAACTCATAGCCCACGCTGGACAACACATCAACATTAGAATTGCCCTCTCTGCGTACATGTGAAATTTTAAAATCTTGAATTTTTTTAATTTTTTCACCAATGATGTAGAATATTTTATTGATTTTCCAACATTGCAAGACCCCTTTCACAATTGCATCAGTGATGATTTTTGAGTCTCCTTCCAGGTGTAATTTCATCACCGAAAGTTTATGTAAAAGTCATTGTGCCTCCTGGTCAATACCATACCTTCATCATTCCTCACAATGTAGCCAACTCCTAAAACCCCTAGGTTCCCTCTTGAAGCCTCATCAAAATTGATTTGTATCCACCCCTTTTCTGGATTTTGCCACACTACCTGGTGCAGGAGCACCTAGTGAACCTAGTGGAGCACTTCATCAAATTTTGGTTTGAAATGGCCTATGTTGGTCAATATTGAATAATGGACTTCTTGTATGTCCAAAGAGTGTGTTTAGTGTGTTTTAATGTTTTTTGTGTTTTAGTTTTGTTGTTTGTTGAGTTTTTGGTCTATTTTTGACCTATTGTGCTTTGTAAGCCTAAAATGGGCAAAATGTGGAAATATGGTCAAAACTCCTTATAAAGCCTTGATAGGAATTGAAATATGTTTGTATGGTTCTAGAAAACCATTTCACATGGTGGAGTTAAGTCTATTTGGCTCACAAGTCAAAAATGCTCATTGTACCCAAAATTGTCAATGTTGTCGCAACATTTTGACAATATTTGGAAAATTTGTAAAAATAAGGAAAAAGGTGGTTATTGGTCCATACCTGGGCATGACTTGGGTGGTGAGTGACTATTTAAAGCCTCACACAACTTTGTATCAGGTTGGCATTCGAAGAAAAGAATATTTCAATACAAAAACTCAAGATTTTGTCATTTTTCTCACACTTTTTGCTCCAAATGGTATAGCAGTTCGTACTTCCTGAGAATTTGGCCGTACTATTTTCATTTAGGAATTTGTACCATGTTGTTTTGAATCTTTTTCACTTGGTTTTGTGTGCTGGTGTGAAGTTTTAGCATTGTAGCAAAATTATTTTGTTTTACCCTGTTCTCGGTTGAGTAAGGGTTTGGCTTCAATAATGGAAGCAACTTGATTTTATTTGGTTGTTTCTCCATGGCCTCTGACATTCAAGTTTTTGTACATAGCCTTCTTGCACATACAAGTTTTTGTTTATTGGAAATGGCAAAGAAAGTGGTTTTTGTTGCTAACTAGGCGAGCTCCTAGAGCCCGGCCAGTGAACTTTCATGGTGAAAACAAAGTTGCTCTACAAACCCTCACCAAGTGAACCTTATTTTGGCTTCCCAAGGTGGAATGAAGTTTTATTAGAGCTTGTAAGCCATATGGAAGAGTTTTCCAATGAATAATCAGTTGAGAAATGCATTTTGAGCAGCCAAAGTATTGAAATACAATGGTTTTTTAGCACTTTTCCTCTTGAAACTTGGTTGCACATCAAGTGTTTATCTTTATGCTTGTAGGGAAAAAAGTTGGAAGGCTTCATAATAATGATACAGACCTTATCAAGAGATTTGGTATTCTGAAGAAGTGTTTGGAATGGTGTTGGGGTGTTAGAAGACTTGAAACCCTTAAAAACCCTTATTTTTAGGCACATAAATAGGACAGACATTGTACAACCATGTCAGACCTCCTCATAGCAAAAAATTGAAAGATATCCATAAAGGGTATCCATAAATGCAAAGTTTTTGTGAGGTGTTTTGGCAGTATGTGAAGTTATAAGCATTTTAGCAGTTTCGGAGGGCTAATTGGGGCTCTTTTCTTGTAGCCTTGTTTTGAGATTTTCCTCAAATCGAGTAAGAAGACAAATTGAAAGACCATCAAACCAAGTTGAATTAAGCCTAAGAGGATGTTAGACAATGTTCTAAACCTCCTACAACTCTTGGTGTGTGATCTTGGTATTTGGAGCTAAGAAGCAAATTGTTGTACATAGCCTTCTTGATTTTATTTGGTTCTTTCTCCATGGCCTATGAGATTCAAGTTGTTGTACATAGCCTTCTTCTACATACAATTTTTTGTTGCTAACTAGGCGAGCTCCTATAGCCCGGCTAGTGAACTTTCATGGTGAAAACAAAGTTGCTCTATAAACCCTCACCAAGTGAACCTTATTTTGGTTTCCCAAGGTGGAACGAATTTTGATCAGAGCTTGTAAGCCATATGGAAGAGGGTTCCAATGAATAATTAGTTGAGAAATGCATTTTGAGCAGCCAAAGTATTGAAATACAATGGTTTTTTAGCACTTTTCCTCTTGAAACTTGGTTGCACATCAAGTGTTTGTCTTTATGCTTGTAGGGAAGGAAGTTGGAAGGCTTCATAATGATGGTACAGACCTTCTCAAGATATTTGGTGGTCTGAAGAAGTGTTTGGAATGGTGTTGAGGTGTTAGAAGACTTGAAACCCTTAAAAACCCTTATTTTTAGGCACATATATAGGACAATCATTGTATGGCCCTGTCAGACCTCCTCATAGCAAAAAATTGAAAGATATCCATAAAGGGTATCCATAAATGCAAAGTTTTTGTGAGGTGTTTTGGCAGTTTGTGAAGTTATAAGCATTTTAGCAGTTTCAGATGGCTAATTGGGGCTCTTTTCTTGTAGCCTTGTTTTGAGCTTTTCCTCAAATCGGGTAAGAAGAAAAATTGAAATACAATCAAACCAAGTTGAATTAAGCCTAAGAGGATGTTAGACAATTTTCTAAACCTCCTGCAACCCTTGGTGTGTGATCTTGGTGTTTGGAGCTAAGAAGCAAAGTTTCACCTTTGTGAGACTTGAGAGCAAGTTTGAATGAAAACAAGAACTAACATGGTAGGAAGACCTCAAGGTTGGTTTGAAGCATAGAGCAGGAAAGACATCAAGGAAAAATACCTAAATAAGTGACAAAACCTTCAACAATTACCTTTGAGGGAACTTGCAAGCCAAATTGATTACAAACACACAATTTGAGCCATTTTTTTAGTATCTCCCTATCATAGTGGTATCAGAGTAAGAAGTAAGTCTTGGGTAGAAGTGAGTAGTTTCAAGATGGTGACCAATGCTGAGTTAGACAAGAAGGTAGAAGACAAAGAAGATGAAAATAGAGGACTAAGGGAGAGATTGGAGTAGCTAGAGATAAAACTAGTTTTCATAGAGGTCAGGATTGGAGAAGTGAGTGATAAGGTGGACGATAAGGGAAAATTGGTAGCTATAGAAGATGAGATCCCTATACCTAACCCTGTTCTTGAACAAGAACCTTTCTTGAAGGCCTTGAAGGCATTGATTGGCAAAACCTTAGAAGGTGTAGCTCTTTTTAGTGGAAAGATGGATCCAGATTCAGTCATGGAGTGGATTGAAGGTTTGGAGAATCACTTTGAATGTGATGGGGTGACAGAGGCCCAGAAGGTGAAGGTAGCTAGCTCTAGGTTGAGAGGGGTTGCCTTAACATGGTGGAAGTTCATTCAAGCTGAGAGAGAAAAAGAGGGGAAACAACCTATAGCAACCTGGAAAGGAATGGTGTCTAAGGTCAAGGAAACCTACATACCAGATGATTATGAAATCCAACTACATAAGAAGAGGTATAATTTGAATCAAAGGGAGTTAGATGTGAGAAGCTATATAGAGGAGTTTAAAAGATTATGTTTGAGGTCAAAGGTTGTGGAAGATGAGAGTATAAAAGTGTTAGGATTGATGATAGTCCAAAGATACTGAGAGGGGGGGGTGAACCAGTATCTAACTAGTTTATAGATTCTTGAACCTTGTTAAGTATTTTGCATTCCAAAACAGTGTACCGGTAAACAAGAATTAATGCATTAAATAAGAACAATAAAGACAACATAGAAAGCACACCATAACACAAGATTTTTAATGAGAAAACCTAGTGTGGGAAAAACCTCAGTGGGATTTGTGACCCACAATATTCACTCACTGGCCAATGAATGAATATTACTTACAAGAGGGGATTGCACATGCAGGAAGGCCAACTGCCTAGAGCTCACTGCTCAATCACAAAAAGGAAGTCTCATTGACTTACAAAATGGATTATTGAAAACCAATATAATGTACTGCTACAATTCAGCATTTGCTATGCCAGGTTCAGTACCGGTTTAAGCTCATACAATAAACATAAACCTTAAAATCTGCCTTAATATTCGCTCATCACTTCTACCATGTATCCATCCTATGTTCTATCCTTGCATATTACAAAATGATTTTCAAGATCTCATACATATATGAGTCTTATTACAATATGCCTTGTCGACTTTACAAAAGATATTTACAATTAAATACAATAAACAAAACTTTATTCCTGTCGGCTGGAGTGTCGGTATACATTGTTGCCGTTGTTGGTGAAGTGTCTATCGGTGCCAATGTCAGTGCCTGAAGATATCCACAAGGTTGTCGGTAAGTTTCCATCAATGACAACACCATCATTTCTCACTAGAGTGTAGAATTCTAACAATCTCCCCCTTTAGCATTGATGGCAACACTCATGAGAAAAATCCAAAAATCTGTCCCAAAATTGAAGTCCAAAATTTTACCAAAAATGTGTGCTCCCCCCGAGCAGATGATCTCCTCTGATGATCATTTTTCTTTGTCCTACTACTCCCCCTTTGACATCAATGACAAAGGTTATCAAAATTGTCAAATGAGTGCAGTTTTAAGCTTGAACTTTGTAATCGGTTGGTTACAATTTGGAATAAGTCTGCTAAGACCAAATTCAAGCTCTGAATAAACCTATTACTGTCCTTCATAGCTACCTCAGTTCTCTGAATTGTACCGGTGAGATGATGCATTTGTTCTTCAGGTGTCTTTTGACCTTTAATTAGTGCCTCAAAGATTTCTTTCTGCGAGGAGATAAGATTATCTAACTTAGGACTTAATTTGCACTTAAGCTCTCTGGCTTTTCCCTTTAACCTTTCCTTCTCTTTCTCTAACTTCTCCAATTTTTCTTCAAATCCAGCAATTTCTTGCTCAATAACTGATATAGGTTCAGATGAACCAATGATATTATCAGCTATGTCATTAATCTCCTTTTGTACTTTGTTGATTTCTTTGTCGATATCCACTGTCAATAGATTTGTCTTGCAAGTATCTTTGTACAGTTCCTTAAACTCCATAATTGTTGTGCTCAGTGCCAGTAAAAGAGTATAAATATGTTCCGTGCACTCCTTTATTGTTTCCTTAAATAATTTTTCTTTTTCTTTTTCCATTTTCTCCTTGAATGTTTCCTTATTTATTTGATCAACTGTCAGTATATTACCAGTAATATATTTAGACAATGTGTCTAACTGATCTAAAGAATCCTTTACTTGATCTAAATTGCATTTTGGTGCAATCAACTTAAGAATAGGAATTGTGTCATCAATTGCCTTATAGGCCAATGCATTACAATCTGTTATTTTCTTTATTGAATCCAAAAGTACTTCAGTCACATTGGTGGGTCTAAATTCTGTCAATGAAGTACTGGATGTCTGCCCAACTACCTTTACAATCTTAGTACTTTCAGTGGGAATAACCGCTTTGCTTGTCTTGACCTCTGGTGGGTCAGTCTGTGTTTGCATTTCCACTAGCAAAGTTTTTGGTTTCTCTATGTTATCTACTACCGATATCTCCATTGGTTTTTCTTTATTCTCTTATGTCGGTATCTTAGTTATTGTCTCTATAGGTTTCTCTGTGCTTGCATTGGTATTGTTAGTAACCATTTCACTAACCAAGGGTTCCTCTGAATGCTCAGTTTGCTCCACCTGTACCCCAATCTCAATACTATCTATCGGTTGCTCAGTAGCAACATCTTTCTTTTCCTTTGTGATTTCCTTATCAAATATAATGTTAACCTCCTAAGTGTCTATGTTCATAGTGTACAAAATTTCAAACTCAGGGATCTACTATCATAGGTTTCTCATGTTAATGTCATGACAGTATTATTAGGAACCTTTTTAGTTTTATCTGGATTGTTACCGATGGAGGGTAAGCCATTCACTGCCTATCGGTGCTGGTGCCTGAAGATATCCACAAGGTTGTCGGTAAGTTGCCATCAATGACAACACCATCATTTCCCACTAGAGTGTAGAATGCCAATAAAAATTTGCAAGATGAGATGGAATATACAAGAAGAGTTGAGTTTATTGTGTCCCAATACAGTGCAAAAGTGCTACCAACTGGCACTCAAAGTGGAAGAGAAAAGTAGGAAGAAGCAAGAACAAAGCAATGGAGGCAGAGGTAGGGGAAGAGATGGTAGAGGCCATAGAGGCAATTTTGGTGGAAGAGGAGCTCATCAAACGTCCCAAGGAGATTCCAAACTTATAGAGAAAATAAGGGATTCTAATAGCAAGAGCACCTATAGAGGAAGGGGATCTAGCAACCCTGGTAGAGGTAGATCTAGTGGACCAGGAAGAGGGTCCTACTTCTCCACCATGAAGTGTTACAATTGCCAAAAGTTGGGTCATCCCGCCTATAGATGCCCTGAGAAATATTCTTCATCTCAAGGAGGTGAAAGAAGAGTGACATGTGTACAAGAAGATGCAGCAAGCGGTAAGACACAAGAAGTGATCTTAGCTTCAAAAGATGGGGAAAGTTTAATGATGAGAAGAGCCTTGATTAAGGAGCCAAACAAAGAGGAACCAACTCAAAAAAGATCTTTATTTAGAATCAAGTGCAAGATCATGGGTAAGGTTTGTAGAGTGGTGATAGATTCAGGGTCTACAGACAATATTGTGTCAGAGGAAGTAGTAAATAAACTTAAATTGGAGAGAATTCCACATAGTAGTCCATATAAGGTCACTTGGCTCAACAAGGAGCAGCATGTGGTGGTGAATGAAAAAGCTTGGGTTGAGTTCATAATAAGGGGTTATAAGGATAGAATCTTGTGTGACATACTCCCAATGGATGCTTGCCACCTACTTCTGGGTAGGCCATGGCAATTTGATAGAAAAGCCATTCATAATGGTGAGAAGAACTCTTATTCTTTTCAAAAAGATGGAGTCACATATAAAATTTAATCCTTAAATGATGAAGGAGAGGGCAGCAAGTCCAAAAACCCAAATGCCTTGTTGGTAAGTGAAAAAGAGTTCATAAACACTCTTGAAGAGGGTGAAGGAGTGGGATTTGCTCTCATAGTGAAACCAAAGGAAGAAAAGAAAGAGAATAAGGTTCAAATACCTCATGAAGTGCAGCAAATACTATACAACTTTAAAGAAATCATAAGTGATGGAGCACCAGCAACCCTACCACCTACTAGAGCCATAAGCCATCAAATTGACTTCATTCTTGAAGCTTCATTACCCAACAAAGCAGCCTACAAGATGACCCCAGAACAGAATAAAGAAGTGGCTAGACAAGTACGAGAGTTGTTAGATCAAGGTTTGAAAAGAAAGAGCATAAGTCCTTGTGTCGTACCTACAGCGTTAGCACCAAAGAAAGGAGGAACATGGAGGTTGTGCACAAATTCAAGAGCCATTAATAGAATCACTATTAGATACAGATTCCCTATCCCAAGGATTGAAGATTTGATGGATTGCTTGGGAGGTGCAAAGTTTTTCACAAAGATTGATCTCAAGAGTGGTTACCACCAGATCAAGATAAAGGAAGGTGATGAGTGGAAAACAACCTTCAAAACTAATGAAGGACTTTATGAGTGGCTTGTTATGCCATTCAGTCTCACTAATGCTCCTAGTACATTCATGAGACTCATGAATGAAGTGCTTAAATATTTTATTGGTAAATTTGTTGTTGTATACTTAGATGATATCTTGATTTTCAGTAGAATGAAAGATGAACATCTAAAGCATCTTAAATTTGTATTGCAACAATTGTATGATGAGCAACTAATAATAACCTTGGAGAAATGTGAGTTTATGAAGAAGGAACTAGTCTATCTTGGTTTTGTAGTTTCAGGTGGACACTTGAAAATGGACACATCAAAGGTGGAAGCCATCACCAATTGGCCAACACCAAAAACAACAAGTGAAGTGTGAAGCTTTCATAGTTTGGCACAGTTCTACATGAAGTTTATAAGGGGATTTAATGAGATTTGTGCACCTATGCTAGATACCATTAAAGGTGGAGTCAAGACAAAGTTTCAGTGGACCACATAAGTTAATAAGGGGTTTGAACTCTTGAAACAAAAGGTAGCTACACATCAAGTAGTATGTTAGGATTCCCAAAGATACTGAGAGGGGGGGGTGAATCAGTATCTAATCGGTATATCAAATTACTTGATTTAAAACATGAAAAGCATATTAAAACTATGTACCGATAAACCAAAAATAATGTAGTAAATAAGAACAATAACAACAACATGAGAATCACACCATAACACAGTATTTTAATGAGGAAACCCGGTGTGAGAAAAACCTCGATGGGATTTGTGACCCACGATATTTGTTTACTGGCCAATAAGGGAATATTACACTTACAATAGGGGCCTGTACATGCAAGAAGGCCAAGTGCCTAGAGCTCACTGCTCAATTACAAAAGAAGTCACGCTGACTTACAAAAATGGATTATACTAATCCAATGTCTTGTACTACTTCAGATTAGCATCTGCTATGCCAGATTCAGTACCGATTTAAGCTTTGCTATAACATAAACTTTTAACCAATAATTCGCATATTAGGTTTGCTATTACTTTTCCATACTTCGCATCTTATCTCTTCTACAAAAATGATCTACAATGATCTCATACATATATGAGACATATTACAATCCGCCATGTCGGCTTACAAAAGATTTTACAATTAATTACAAAATACATTAACACAAAATTGTTGTCAGCCAGGATGTCGGTATTCTTCCTTTTCGCTACCGGTGTTCTGTGTGCCGGTGTACAGTTTGTCGGTGTCGGTGTCTGTCGGTATCATATGATTGCAAGGTTGCCATCAATGACAATACCTTCAATCACCTACAATTTCTCATTGGAGTGTGCATTTGCCAATAATCTCGCCCTTTGCCATTGATGGCAACACTCATGAGAAAAATTCAAGCATGCATCCGAAAACTAAAGTCCAAAAATGAATGCTCCCCCTAAGCAGATAATCTCTACTAATCTCTCCTTCTGACCATTATTCTCATCACACTACTCCCCCTTTGACATCAATGACAAAGGTTGTCATTCATTGTCAGTGGAGTCCTGCCTGGATTCTTGTAACCGGTGGGTTACAATCTGAAAGATATCTGTCAAAATCAAATTTATTCCATTATTGAATGATTTGTTGTCTTTTATTGCCTCTTGTGTTCTCTGCACTGTACCAGTGAGTATGTGCATTTTCTCTTTCGATGTCTTCAGTCTGGGAACCTGGTGCAGGAGCACCTGAGCACCTGAATGCTCAAATCCTAGCAGGTATAACATTTTATTGCAAATTAAGCATGTGTGTTTATTTTATGCTTCTAGTAGGTTTAATAGGTTTGTTTTGTGGTGTAATAAGGTTTGGAACTCATTTGTGTTTAAGAGTTTCCAAGATTTTTGTTTTTTTCTCAGTGGGCCAAAAACTGTCAATTTTGGGTCCAAATGAGCATTTTTGAATTTTTGATGTTGTAAAGCCTTGAAAGGAATTGGAGCATGTTTATTTAGTGTTTCTAATGATTTTGAGTCATTGGATTGAGTGCCAAGTCACCGGGAGTCAAAATGCAACTTTTTGAGCAACAAAAGTTGTCAAAAAGTGCAAAAAAGTGACTTTTGGTGGTTTTGGTTAGTTCCAGCCTGTACCTGTCCGTACAAAGGCTTCAATAAGTTGGCACATGTTTAAAAACCATGTTCCCATCATTGTATGGACAGTTCATGTTGGAAAAGAAAAAGAAATACTTGTTTTGCTCTTGTTTTCTGTGAGTTTTAACTAGTTTCCTGCACTTTTTAGAGTACAGTCCGTACCATGGCTCCATGAGTCCGTACTGCTCCTATTTTTGATTGATGTGATCTCCTTTGATGTTTTAGTAGTGATTGGAACAAGTTTTATTTGAAGTACTCTTAGGAAAGGCATTGTTTTGTGGTTCAAATGGAAGGTCTTTCATGGTCCAACTAGTTTCTTCAAGGTCTTTTCATCCATGGCTTTGACGAAATTTGTTGGACCCTCTGTACATACTGTATAATACATCTATTTTCCTTTTCTAACTATGCACAGGTGTTTGTAAACCCATGGCAAGTATGTGGAGTGAGCAACTTGGCTTGGGTATCCTTAAAGTTGTTTGAATGGTACTTTGTTGTTCATAGCACTGTACTTTGATATGTTGAAGAAGAATTAAGTTGGCGAGAGTCTTAATTGTATTTTACCATCCTTGTCTCTCTCATGACTTGGTTGGTTGCAAGAAGCAAAGGTGTAATCAGATTGTAAAAACAGTGTGTCACTGTTTCATGGATAAAACCTCATTGCCAACCTCCCTAATGGATAGTGTGGAATGATGGATTTCTCTTTTATGCATCATGGAAATGTATTTGCAAATGTTTTTCAATGTTAAGAAGACAAGGTACACAATCTGATTGTACAGGACCTAAATAAGGATCCTAGAAAAGTGTTTCCTTTGTCACAGTCTTATAATGCTGTCATGATTTGTGTCATCCTTTAAGTGTTCAAACCTTCAAGATCTTTGAAGAGGTTATATGCATTATTCTATCATGCCATTAACACCTTATTGTAGGCCAAGGACAGAGTGAAGAAGCAGGTCAAAACAGAGAAAGAAAGTTGTCACAGTTTTAAGACTGTAAAAGTGCAGTGATGGCAGTTAAATGAGTAACAGTCATCAAAATTCCTTTCCTATTTGCCTTGCAGGATGTTCCAACTTCTGTCAAATCATGGTTGCATCTATATTTGATATACCTTCATTGTATTTGGTTTATTAAGGTGGAAAATGTATGTAAAACCTTAAGAACATTGTTGTCCCAGTCATCTAGACTATTATTTCTGTGTAAAGCAGCAGTATGGCATTTGTTTGACATAATGACAATATTAGAAGATGAGGTTTGAATCCTTGGAAGTATTTTGTATATGTTTTAGCAAGGTTTGAAGCAGTTAAATTGGTCTAGTATCATGAAGAAGACTTGTAAATTGCAAACCCTCACTAGAACCCTCAAAAACCCTTGAAAAATGCCTATTTTGTGGGACAGTCCTCAAACAGTCCGTACAGTACTTGCCATAGAAAAAATACTTGAGCTTTCATCATCAAATGACCACATCTCCAAGGGTTTGTCATGAAGTTTAGCAGGTTGAGCAGGGTGAACAAATTTCATTAAAAACTAGGGCTAATTCTAGTAGCCTTTTTGGAGCAATTTTGACAATTTCATGAAATCGGTAAGGAAGGAGAAGCAATTGATTGTTTCAAACTATCAAAACTGATAAGTTAAGACTTGAGACACCCTACTAAATGCCCCACAACATTGCATTAAGTCATTTGATCAAGATGACCCTTTGAACCTAGAAGTTGCCTTGAGTATTTCAACGCCCCTTGCATCCAACTTGGAAATTTTCATTCTTGAAAGGTGAAGGACAGTCATCATACTTTGCAGACCTGTCCAAATGCTAAATCAACACATTAATATGATTGAAATCCTTAAAGGTGTAAATAAGATTAGGTAAACCATGGTTCTCCAACAGTTGCCCATTCCTGGAAGAGAGGAGATTCAGCCAGTTGGACAACCAAACTTGTTCATTTTTGGTGACACTCAAGAGGACCTCATTTTAGACTTGAATGCCTTAGCATGGAAGGTAAGGAGTAGTGATGTCCAATATAATAGGGTGCAAGCAGTGTTGAATAGAGAGGAGGAGATAGGAGAAAGGTTTAGAAGAATCCCATTTGTGCCTAGGGATTGATTTGGGAAGCACATTGAGAACAAAAGCCCACCAACCTCAAAGAAGACCAAATTCTATTCTACCTCCTCATCATAGTGGTATCAGAGCCAGGTTCAGATTTGGGTTGAGAGATTAGCACATGTCAAGTAGTGAGTCAGTGGGAGACAACACCAACAACATGGTGACCAATGCAGAGTTAGCAAAGAGGATGGAGGATCAAGTTGAAGAAAATAGACTCCTTAGGGAAAGATTACAACAACTTGAAAAAAAGTTGAACCAAGTAGAAGTCAAGACTGAAGAAGTCAGTGAGAGAGTAGAAAATGCTGAAGATAAGAAGGAAACCTTAGAGGAAGAAGTCCCAGAACCAGATCCAATCTTGGATAGAGAACAAGAAACCTTTTTACAAGCTTTGAAAGCTTTGACTGGAAAGGCCCTAGATGGAGTGTCCCTTTTTAGTGGCAAGATGGAACCAAAAGCACTAATGGAGTGGATAGAGGGTCTAGAGAATCACTTTGAATGTGATGGCATTACTGAAGCACAGAAAGTGAAGGTAGCCAAATCCAGAATGAGAGGGGCAGCCTTGACTTGGTGGAAGTTCATCCAAGAGGAAAGGGTGAAAGAGGGAAAGAAACCCATAACCACCTGGAAGACAATGGTAACTAAGATCAAAGACACCTACATGCCTGAAGATTATGAAATCTAGTTACATAGGAAGAGACAAAAATTGAGATAGAAAGACCTAGATGTCAGTAGTTACACTGAAGAATTCCAAAAACTAAGCCTTAGATCTAAGGTACAAGAAGATGAAAATGTCAGAGTAGCTAGGTATCTCAATGGGTTAAGATGGAATATTCAGGAAGAGTTAAGCCTATGGTGTCCCAACACATTACAGAAGTGTTATCAATTAGCATTGAAGGTAGAAGAGAGAAACAAGCAGAGGTAGAGGAAATAGAGGCAGTCATAGAGGCAGTTTTGGGGGAAGATACACAGATCATAAGTCCCAGGGAGAGTCTAAGCTTATTGAGAAAAGCGGGGATTCTTAGAGCAGACCCAACTATAGGGGTAGGGGATCAGGCAACCCAGGAAGGGGTAGATCTAATGGACCTGGAAGAGGTTCATACTTCTCCACCATGAAATGTTACAACTGTCAGAAATTAGGCCACCCAGCATATAGATGCCCAGAGAAGCCAAGTTCATCTCAAGGAGGTGATAAGAGAGTCCATTTTGTGCAAGTGGAAACCACACCAAATCAAAGGTGTCTACCATCAGAAGAAGGGGAAAACCTCATGATCAGGTCATGAAAGAGCCATCTCAAAAAAGATATGTCCCAAAGGAAAGCTCTTTTCAGGATCAAATGTAAGATCCAAGGAAAGGTGTGCAAAGTTATCATTGACTCAGGATCAACTGATAACATCATATCAGAAGAAGCTGCTACAAAACTTCATCTACCTAGAATACATCACAATGAGCCCTACAAGGTCACATGGTTGGAAAAAGGGCAGCATGTATTGGTGAGTGAACAAACATGGGTAGAGTTTAACATAGGTGAATACCAAGATAAGATTTTGTGTGATATACTACCTATGGATGCTTGTCATTTGCTTTTAGGAAGACCTTGGCAGTTTGATAGGAAAGCACAATATGATGGTGAAAAGAACTCATACTCTTTTTTCAAGAATGGTATCAACTATAAATTCAATCCCTTAATGAAGAAAGTGAGGGCACCAAACCACAAGTTCCCAAAACTTTGTTAGTTGGTGAAAAGGAGTTCATTCATACCCTAAAAGAAGGTGATGGCATAGGTTTTGCATTGGTAACTAAACCAGTTGATGAAAAGAAAGAAAAGAAGGTAGAAATCCCATATGAGGTGCAGCAACTTTTATATCAGTTTAAGTCAATTGTTAATGATGGTCAACCAACCCCTCTACCTCCTCAGAGAGCCATTAGCCACCAGATAGACTTCATCCTAGGTGCATCCTTACCAAACAAAGTTTCTTACAAAATGACACCTGAACAAAATCAGGAAGTGGCAAGACAAATCCACGAGCTCTTAGACCAAGGATTGATTAGAAAAAGTATTAGTCCATGTGCAGTACCCACAGTGTTAGCACCTAAGAAAGGTGGGGCTTGGAGACTTTGTATAGATTCAAGAGCAATAAACAAGATCACAATCAGGTATAGATTCCCCATCCCTAGGATAGAAGATCTTATGGATTGTTTAGGGGGAGCAAAATATTTCAGTAAGATAGACCTAAAAAGTGGTTATCATCAAATCCGCATCAAAGAGGGAGATTAATGGAAAACAACTTTCAAGACAAATGAGGGGTTGTATGAATGGCTAATCATGCCATTTGGGTTAACAAATGCACCCAGTACATTTATGAGATTGATGAATGAGGTGTTACATGACTTCATAGGCAGGTTTGTAGTTGTGTACCTTGATGACACCTTAAGTTTTAGTCAAACCAAGGAAGAACACCTCCAACATTTGCATATTGTCTTACAAAGATTGAATGATGAACAACTTACTATCAATCTAGAAAAATGTGATATCCTTAAGCAAGAGTTGGTCTATTTGGGTTTTGTTGTTTCAGGGGGTGACTTGAAGATGGATCCAAGTAAGGTAGAAGCCATAGTTAATTGGCCAACCCCTAAGAATGCTAGTGATGTCAGGAGTTTTCATGGACTTGCTCAATTTTATATGAAATTTATCGAAGGTTTTAGTGAAATATGTGCACCTATGTTGGAAACCATTAGGGGTGGTGTGAAAGTGAAATTTCAGTGGACAGAAGCAACCAACAAGGGATTTGAATTGCTGAAAGTCAGAATTGCTACTCAACCAGTATTGATTCTACCTAATTTTGACAAATTGTTTACCTTAGAGTGTGATGCAAGTAATATTGCTATTGGTGCTGTTTTGAGTCAGGATAATAGACCTGATGCATTTTTCAGTGAAAAGCTTAATGATGCTAAGAAGAAATATTCTTCATATGATCTTGAAATGTATGCTTTGGTTCAGGCACTTGGGAAATGGAGGCATTATCTTCTTCCTAAAGAATTTGTGGTTTACACTGACAACCAGGCACTTAGTTTTCTCAATTCACAGGATAAGCTTAGTCACAGACATGTTAAATGGGTAGAGTCTTTGCAAGCATATACCTTTACTTTAAAGCATAAGAAAGGACAGTGCAATAAAGTAGCTGATGCATTGATTAGAAGGTTACTTACTATTCAAGAAATTCATATTAGAAGTATTGATATAAAATGTTTTAAGGATTTATATCCACATGATTCTGATTTTGCTGATATTTACAAGGTTTGTCAAGATTTTCAGAATACTTTTCATAGTGAATATGCTGACTATACTTTGCAAAATGGATTGTTATTCAGGGGTGGACAGCTGTGTGTGCCAAAAGGTTCAATGAGGGAGAATCTGATACAGGAAAAGCACAATGGTTGCTTGAGTGGTCACTTTGGTCTTAATAAGACTTTGGAATTGGTTCAGAGGCACTATTTTTGGCCTAAGATGCAGGCAGATGTCAGGAAATATGTTGAGCAATGCATGGTATGTCAGAAAGCCAAGGGTACTAGCACTAATGCTAGTTTGTATCAGCCTCTTCCCATACCTTCTAGGCCTTGGGATTGCATCAGTATGGATTTTGTGGTAGGTTTGCCCAGAACTAAAGCAGGGTGTGATAGTATTTTTGTGGTTGTTGACAGATTCAGTAAAATGGCACATTTCATACCTTGCAAAACCACTAATGATGCTAGTCACATTGCTTTTCTTTTCTTTAAGGAAGTTGTAAGAATTCATGGTTTGCCATCCAGTATTGTATCTGATAGAGATGCTAAGTTTTTGGGTCATTTTTGGAAAACTTTATGGAAGAAATTGGGTACTAACTTGTCTTTTGGCTCAGCTTACCATCCACAGACAGATGGCCAAATAGAAGTGGTGAACAAAACATTGGGTAACCTACTCAGATGTCTTACCAAAGAATACGGGCAAAGTTGGGATCAACTCATCCATCAGGCAGAGTTTGCATACAATGATAGTGTAAATAGATCCACTGGTAAGAGCCCATTCCAAATTGTTTATGGAATGCATCCTAGAGGTGTTTTCGAGTTAAATGATGTAACTAACTTGCAGCAAGTGAGTGGTACAGCAAAAGATATGGCACAGTCTATGAAAGAAATTCATGAGCAGGTACAGAAGTCTTTACAGGAAACTACTCAAAAAGTTAAGGAGAGAGTTGATGCTTCAAAAAGAGATGTTCAATTTTCAGTGGGTGATTATGTGATGGTCCATCTCAACAAGTCACGGTTACAGAAAGGAGTGCCTACTAAGTTACAAATGAGAAGAGTAGGACCATGCAAAATCTTGGCTAAATATGGCCATAATGCTTACAAAGTTGATTTGCCTAATGAAGTTTCTATGTCTCCTATTTTCAATGTTGCAGATTTGGTGCCATTCAAAGGGGAGCTACCATCAGATTCACAAAGAGTTTCAGATCTTTCTCATCCCCTTTCTAATCTTTCTCTCCCTCGCCCTATGATGAGGAGGTAGAATAGAAGTTGGTCTTCTTTGAGGTTGGTGGGCTTTTGTTCTCAATGTGCTTCCCAAATCAATCCCTAGGCACAAATGGGATTCTTCTAAACCTTTCTCCTATCTCCTCCTCTCTATTCAACACTGCTTGCACCCTATTGTATTGGACATCACTACTCCTTACCTTCCATGCTAAGGCATTCAAGTCTGAAATGAGGTCCTCTTGAGTGTCACCAAAAATGAACAAGTTTGGTTGTCCAACTGGTTGAATCTCCTCTCTTCCAGGAATGGGCAACTGTTGGAGAACCATGGTTTACCTAATCTTATTTACACCTTTAAGGATTTCAATCATATTAATGTGTTGATTAAGCATCTGGATAGGTCTACAAAGTATGATGACTGTCCTTCACCTTTCAAGAATGAAAATTTCCAAGTTGGATGCAAGGGGTGTTGAAATACTCAAGGCAACTTCTAGGTTCAAAGGGTCATCTTGATCAAATGACTTAATGAAATGCTATGGGGAATTTAGTAGGGTGTCTCAAGTCTTAACTTATCAGTTTTGATAGTTTGAAACAATCAATTGCTTCTCCTTCCTTACCGATTTCATGAAATTGTCAAAATTGCTCCAAAAAGGCTACTAGAATTAGCCCTAGTTTTTAATGAAATTTGTTCACCCTGCTCAACCTGCTAAACTTCATGACAAACCCTTGGAGATGTGGTCATTTGATGATGAAAGCTCAAGTATTTTTTCTATGGCAAGTACTGTACGGACTGTTTGAGGACTGTCCCACAAAATAGGCATTTTTCAAGGGTTTTTGAGGGTTCTAGTGAGGGTTTGCAATTTACAAGTCTTCTTCATGATACTAGACTAATTTAACTGCTTCAAACCTTGCTACAACATATACCAAATACTTCCAAGGATTCAAACCTCATCTTCTAATATTTTCATTATGTCAAACAAATGCCATACTGCTGCTTTACACAGAAATAACAGTCTAGATGACTGGGACAACAATGTTCTTAAGGTTTTACATACATTTTCCACCTTAATAAACCAAATACAATGAAGGTATATCAAATATAGATGTAACCGTGATTTGACAGAAGTTGGAACATCCTACAAAGCAAATAGGAAAGGAATTTTGATGACTGTTACTCATTCAACCGCCATCACTGCACTTTTACAGTCTTAAAACTGTGACAACTTTCTTTCTCTGTTTTGACCTGCTTCTTCACTCTGTCCCTGGCCTGCAAGAAGGTGTTAATGGCATGATAGAATAATGCATATAACCTCTTCAAAGATCTTGAAGGTCTGAACACTTAAAGGATGACACAAATCATGACAGCATTATAAGACTGTGACAAAGGAAACACTTTTCTAGGATCCTTATTTAGGTCCTGTACAATCAGATTGTGTACCTTGTCTTCTTAACATTGAAAAAAAATTGCAAATACATTTCCATGATGCATAAAAGAGAAATCCATCATTCCACACTATCCATTAGGGAGGTTGGCAATGAGGTTTTATCCATGAAACAGTGACACATTGTTTTTACAATCTGATTACACCTTTGCTTCTTGCAACCAACCAAGTCATGAGAGAGACAAGGATGGTAAAATACAATTAATACTCTCGCCAACTTAATTCTTCTTCAACATATCAAAGTACAGTGCTATGAACAACAAAGTACCATTCAAACAACTTTAAGGATACCCAAGCCAAGTTGCTCACTCCACATACTTGCCATGGGTTTACAAACACCTGTGCATAGTTAGAAAAGGAAAATAGATGTATGATATAGTATGTACAGAGGGTCCAACAAATTTCCTCAAAGCCATGGATGAAAAGACCTTGAAGAAACTAGTTGGACCATGAAAGACCTTCCATTTGAACCACAAAACAATGCCTTTCCTAAGAGTACTTCAAATAAAACTTGTTCCAATCACTACTAAAACATCAAAGGAGATCACATAAATCAAAAATAGGAGCAGTATAGACTCATGGAGCCATGGTACGGACTGTACTCTAAAAAGTGCAGGAAACTAGTTAAAACTCACAGAAAACAAGAGCAAAACAAGTATTTCTTTTTCTTTTCCAACATGAACTATCCATACAATGATGGGAACATGGTTTTTAAACATGTGCCAACTTATTGAAGCCTTTGTACAGACAGGTACAGCTGGAACTAACCAAAACCACCAAAAGTCACTTTTTTGCACTTTTTGACAGCTTTTTGACAACTTTTGACAACTTTTCTTGCTCAAAAAGTTGCATTTTGACTCCCGGTGACTTGGCACTCAAACCAATGACTCAAAATCATTATAAACACTAAATAAACATGCTCCAATGCCTTTCAAGGCTTTACAACATCAAAAATTCAAAAATGCTCATTTGGACCCAAAATTGACAGTTTTTGGCCCACTGAGAAAAAAACAAAAATCTTGGAAACTCTTAAACACAAATGAGTTCCAAACCTTATTACACCACAAAACAAACCTATTAAACCTACTAGAAGTATAAAATAAACACACATGCTTAGTTTGCAATAAAATGTTATACCTGCTAGGATTTGAGCATTCAGGTGCTCAGGTGCTCCTGCACTAGAACCAGAGCCTCAGATATTTCTTTTCTCAAGGAAATGAGGTATTCTTGTCTTGGACCAAGTATGCATTTCAAGTCCTTTGCTTTATCCTTTATTCTCTGTTTGTCATTCTCTAACTTCTTGATTTTCTCTTCTAGCTCTTCAATCTTCTTTTCTATCTCCAAAAATGAATCCGATGATCCTATCAGATTGTTAGCAATATTATTAATCTTATCCTGTGCTTTGCTGATTTCCTTGTCAAGGTCTTTTGTTGAGACATTTGGCTTACAAGTGTCCCTGTACAGTTTCTTGAAGTCAAAAATTATTTCTCCAAGTTCTGGTAATAGGGTATCCATTTTCTCCCTATTCTTCTTCACAATATCCTCAAAGAATTTCTCTTTTTCTTTAATCATTCTTTCCTTAAATGTATCCTCATTTATTTGATCAAGAGTCAATATGTTGCCAGTGATGAACTTAAACAATGTGTCTAGTTGACTTAAAGAATCCTTATTATCAACAATGCACTTTGGTGCTATTAATTTAAGAATTGGAATTGTATCATCAATAGCCTTATAGGCTTGTGCATTACATTATGTGATCTTCTTTATTGAATCCAATAAGACCTTTGTTATATTTATAGGTCTAAATTTTGCCATAGATGTACCAGATGTTTGTCCAATAGTTCTCACAATAGCCATGCTACCGGTTGTGGTAATTACCTTGCTTGATTTGACCTCTAGTAGGTCAATTGGTGTTTGCATTTCAATAAGTAGGGGTTTGGGCTTTTTCAGTTTGGGCCGGTGGCACTGTCTTTGTTTGAACCTGTGCTTCAACCTGTACCTGTTATGGTTTCTCTATATGTGTCTCAGAAGGTTTCTCTGAGCTTTCAACTACCGGTTTCTCAGATGTAGTCTCAATTTGTACCTCTAAACACACTTTTGCTAGTTCTTCAGATGGTTTTTTAGTTGTTTCTACTGGTTTCTCAGTGGTATCCTCAGCCGGTTGCTCTGCCTGTGCAGGTTTTTCTATGCTTGTCTCAACCTCTGCAGCCGGTGACTCAGTAGTCACATTTTTCTCCTTATCTTCAGTGGTTTCTCTATCAACCACAACATTTACTTCCTGTGTGTCTACATTTATAGTATACAAAATTTCAGACTCGGGATTTGTATCCTCTAGTGGAGTCTCCATACTCTCCATGGCCGGTTGACTATCAGTAGTATCTACTGGTGGAGTATCTGAAAGTGGTGGGGGCATATTGTCAGTTATTTTAAGGCTTGGAGGTCCACCTACCTTACCTTTCCCCTTATCTCAGTCCTTTTGATATACTTTAATAGTCTTTGGTCTGAGTAATCTTCCTATTTTTCTTTTTCCACAAAGAATATATCACATGCATCTGTTGTTTCCTCAGAGACTTCCTTTACTCTACCTGCCATCAGTGCTACATGTCGGTGAGCAGTGGAGAATACTATCTAGTTTGCTTCACTGATTAGTTTATCTATTTCATTAATTGAGTTGACAAGATGCACTGCAACTAATTTTTCAATCTTAATTTTCTTGTCTAGCTCAACGATGGCTAACCTTCTAGCTTCTAGTCTCCTATACAGATCATTTGGAATTTCATCAACAACTTCCATCAGAAATTTCTTGTATATATCTAAGTGTAATATTACATTGTTCTCTATGCTTTCCTTATCATCAGTTGATAGTGTATTGTATATTTTGCTAATGTTCTTCAGCTTACCATCCTCTGTAATTTCACTAAGAAGTTTTTCTAGTGGGGCAATATTTTGTTTTACCTTCTTCTTCTTAGGAGTCATTTTCTTTGTTGGAGGCCTTACTGCCTGTTGTTTTTGTCTGGTTGTTTTTGGTGTAGGAGAGGGTACTAGTGTGGGTTTTCTTTTCCTTTCTACCCTTTTAAATACTGTTGATATATCAATCTCAGAAGAAGTTCCAACCGATGAAAGATGAGTTTCTAATTGAGGTGCTTCCAACTCACTTTCACTTATACTAGTTTGTCTCAAAACATATTCTTTAATTGCTTTAGCCTGTCGGGTTCCTTTCCTTACGGTTGCTTCAACTTTCTTAACCGTTTTCCTTGATTGAATTCCACTTTCTATTGTTTCATCTTTTCCAGAAACTTCCTCAGTAGGTTCTTTGGGTGCTTCAAGGAGGGCTTTTGCATAAGTTTCAATGATATTGTCATCTGTTTCATAGCCCATTTTAGTTACCCAGATAGTTCTAGGGACAACCACCTCAATCCATATTTCATCTTTCTTGACTACAAAACAAATTTCCTTCTAATATTTGTCCACAATAGTTTGTGACGGTCTTACTCTAGTTTTCATTCGAGCCTTTAATGCTTGAAAATGTTCATTTAGGTTTTTCTCTTGGTTTTCTCCCATATTGTTCAATAGATCCAACAGTTGTTTTCCTACTGGAATGTCAAAACCAAAATCTCTTGGACCAATACCGGGTACTTGTTTTGTTATGTACAGCATCAAACAAACAAGCAAATTTCCAAATCTGAATGTTCCTTTCTTATCTCTTTTAATCATTCCCAAATTGTCTATCAACTCATCTTTGAGCCATTCACATACATCTATCCTTGCATTATCATTAACCATATCATAGGCACTTTTGATATGTAGGCTAGAAACTGAGTTCATGTGTAGCCTTATAACCTAAGATCATACTGATAAATTTGACATTTATGTCTTTTACATCGTTTACCCTTAGAGACCTTTTATCAAATGTTGCACCAGTTAGGTTTATCACTATGTCATTTGAGACCTTCTTTGTTTTGTCAGGTCTGTTACCGGTGGAAGGTAACCCTGTTACAACTTTTATTGCTTCTTTTGTGATTTTATGAATTGAATCTAACTAGAATAATTCACCATGTACTCTGCTTAACACAATCCTTATGATATCCTTGGGAAAATCCAAGAGACTAAGGATTTCAGTAAAACCTAGGGTTTCCACTATTTTATGTTCCAGCTTGACATTTCTAGACTCATCACAAATCACAGTCCTATACATATTCTTAATTTCATCATCACCTAATTCCTCAATATGACAATGCATATGCATCCTAAGGTCTTCAGCATATACTACTCCCTTAGGAATTTGAGAAAATGCACCTATGATATCATCTTTCTTTGCAATTTCGGGAACCAGTTGGAATACGGGTTTAGGGTGCTTAACAACCTCAACAACAATAGGGTTTGCAATAAATTCAGGAGTGGATGAAGATGCCATAGCTATAAATACCTCAATTTGCCTTAAGGATGAATGCTTTGATGGATTGCTTCACTTCTTCACCTAGAATGCCTTCGCTTAGGAATTTTCGCACTCTCGAAGATTTGAATGCTCGGTGAATGAAAAAGGAGCCAAAACACTTGCTTTATAATGTTATTTTCTCCAACTAACACATTAAATGCTCATCGATTAAGTGATAACTTAACTCATCTGTCGGTATAGAAGTAATTTCAACTTCTCACCATCAACCAAGGGAATAATAGCATGTTTTTCATTTTGTTGCTAAACCCCCAAAAGATTTTCCTTTAGTTAGATGAAGAGTCTCCTACCGGTGGAGTGTTACTTCGTTCTGCCGGTGGAGGGGTATTCCCTTCAAAATTCTGATCTGACTTTCTGATCCATTATTTTGAGAATTATTGCTTTACCTCTTCAACCTTTTCTTTACCTTTCAAACTAGGACCTTTGTTATTTGTCGGTGATGCCTTACTTCTACAAAATTTAGCAATATGTCCAATCTTGTTACAGGCATAACAAGTCACATTGTTCTTATGAATAGCTTTCCCAAATCCTATGCCGGTATGTGTTCTGCATTGATTAGATAAGTGTCCAAATATTCCACAAACATAACATCTTACATTCATTCTACAATTTTATGAGTTATGACCAACTTTGTTGCATTTAGAACATTGACCGGTGGGTGTATTAGTGCTCTAATAATTTCTAGATCTACACTGATTTTCTCTATGACAATACTTGTTACAGTTAAAGCATTTCCCATTAAATTTGTAAGCATTAGGTTGTCTTACTGGTTTGCTATGATCATGATTGTTTGCAGTACCAGAGCTTTCACCAACTTCAAAGCCAAGGCCATTTGTATCACCATTAGGTTTCTGATTCTTCAACATGTCAACAAGTTCTTCTAAACTTTTCTTGAATTTCTCCTTGTGTTGATTTGTAGTAGTCAATTCATTCTCCAAGATTCCTTTCTATCTCATGAGTTCAGTTTTGTCATTTTGTGTATGCATCAGATTTGTCTTCAACATATCATTTTCATGATTAAGTCTTGTGTTTTCATTTCTAGCATCATTTAGTCTTCTAACCAAGTCTTCTTCATTCTTCTTTCTGTCTTCAATTTCTTTACAGAATCTCATAGTCATATCCTGCATCTCATTCTTCGTTGTATTGATTTCTTGTCTTAGCTTGTTTACCAAATCATTAAGAGTTTCCTTTTCATTTTCCTCATTCTGCATCTTTTCACAAAGTTCTCTCCTCTTGTTCCTTGCAATAGTAAAATTCTCTTGAAGTTCTTGAATGATATCTTGAGCAGCCTTCAGATCATCTTCAAGTTTAATATTCTTCACTTTTTCTGCATCATAGTCTGAAAGAGTTGTTTCCAATTGCTTTCTCAAGTTTTCCATCTCTATCGGTGACAAGATCTTCCTCAAGCTATTAGGCTTTTGAAAATAGAGGACCAAGCTCTGATACCAATTGTTAGGATTCCCAAAGATACTGAGAGGGGGGGTGAATCAATATCTAACCGGTATATCAAATTACTTGATTTAAAACATGAAAAGCATATTAAAACTATGTACCAGTAAACCAGAAATAATGCAGTAAATAAGAACAATAACAACAACATGAGAAGCACACCATAACACAGTATTTTAATGAGGAAACCCAGTGTGGGAAAAACCTCGGTGGTATTTGTGACCCACAATATTCACTTACTGGCCAATAAGGGAATATTACTCTTACAATAGAGGCTTGCACATGCAGGAAGGCCAAGTGCCTAGAGCTCACTGCTCAATTACAAAAGAAGTCACACTGACTTACAAAAATGGATTATACTAATCCAATGTCTTGTATTGCTTCAGAGTAGCATCTGCTATGCCAGATTTAGTACCAGTTTAAGCTCTGCTACAACATAAACCTTTAACCAAAAATTTGTATATTAGGTTTGTTGTTACTTTTCCATACTTCGCATCCTATCTCTTCTACAAAAATGATCTACAATGATCTCATACATATATGAGTCATATTACAATCCGCCATGTTGGCTTACAAAATATTTTACAATTAATTATAAAATACATTAATACAAAATTGTTGTCGTCCAGGATGTCAGTATTCTTCCTTTTCGTTGCCAGTGTTCTGTGTGTCGATGTAGAGTTTGTCAGTGCCGAGGCCTGCCGATATCATATGATTGCAAGGTTGCCATCAATGACAATACCTTCAATCACCAATGACAATTTCTCATTGGAGTGTGCATTTGCCAACATACTCATTCTTCCTAGTTTTGATAAGTTATTCACTATTGAATGTGATGCAAGTAACATAGCAGTTGGTGTTGTTTTGAGTCAAGATAATAGACTAGTAGCTTTCTTTAGTGAAAAGCTCAATGATGCAAAAAAGAAGTATTCATCCTATGATCTTTAATTGTATGCTCTTGTCCAAGCTCTTCGAAAATGGAGGCACTATTTTCTGCCCAAAGAGTTTGTTGTTTACACAAATAATCAAGATCTTAGTTTTTTGAATTCATAAGATAAGTTGAGTCATAGACATGTTAAATGGGTTGAGTACTTGCAATCATATACATTTTCCATTGAGCATAAAAAGGGACAATGTAATAAAGTAGCAAATGCTTTGGGTAGAAGGCTACTAATAGTGCAAGAAGTGCAGATTCAGAGCATTGGAGTTGATTGCTTGAAGGATTTGTATCCAACTGATGAAGATTTTGCAGCCATTTACAAGGTTTGTCAAGAATTTCAAAACCATTTTCATAGTGAATATGTTGACTTTACCTTGCAAAATGGTTTGTTGTTTAGAGGTGGACAGTTGTGTGTTCCCAAAGGCTCTATGAGGGAAAATTTGATCCAAGAGAAGCACAATGGTTGTTTGAGTGGTCATTTTGGTCTAAATAAGAAATTAGAACTTGTGCAACATTTCTACTATTGGCCTAGAATGCAAAGGGATATCAGGAGGTATATTGAACAGTGTATGGTTTGTGAAAAGGAAAAAGGCACATCTACCAATGCTAGTCTTTTTCAGCCATTACCCATTCCTACAAGGCCATGGGAGTGTGTGAGTATGGATTTTGTGGTTGGTTTACCCAAAACAAAGCTTGGTTTTGATAGCATTTTTGTTGTTGTTGATAGATTCAGTAAAATGGCACATTTTGTTCCTTGCAAAATTACTCATGATGCTAGTCACATTGCATACTTGTTTTTCAAAGAGGTTATTCGAATCCATGGTTTTCCTATTAGTATTGTTTCAGATAGAGATGTCAAATTCCTTGGACATTTTTGGAAAACTCTTTGGAAAAGATTGGGTACTAACTTGTCTTTTGGTTCAGCCTATCATCCCCAAACCGATGGCCAAATAGAGGTGGTCAATAGGACACTTGGTAACCTCTTAAGGGGTTTGACAAAAGAGTATGGACAAAGTTGGGATCATATTCTTCACCAAGAAGAGTTTGCCTACAATGATAGTGTCAATAGGTCTATTGGTAAGCATCCTTTTGAGATAGTATATGGTATGCACCCAAGGGGTGTTATGGAGTTGAGAAACCTTGGTAATATGCAGCAAAGAAGTGGCCAAGTTGATGATGTAGCTCAATCTATGAAGGAGGTTCATGATCAAGTAAAGAAAGCTCTCCAAGATGCCTCATAGAAGGTTAAAGCTAGAGTTGATGCAACAAGGAAAGATGTACAATTTTCAATTGGTGACTTTGTGATGGTGCACTTGAATAAGTCCTTATAAGATTGATTTACCTAATGATGTTGCATTGTCTCCTATCTTCAATATATCAAATTTGGTTGCATATAAAGGGAATCTTCCCAAGGAGGATGAGAGAGTTTCAGATGTTCACTAATCACTTTTAGACCTGCCTCTTCCTTCTACACCCATGCCTCAAGCTGAAAAAGTTTTGGATTCTAGGATTCTCAAAAAGACCCGGCACCAAGTCTATATGGAGCATTTGATCAAGTGGAGGAACAAACCAGACTTTGAGGCTACTTGGGTACCTGAATCAGACTTTCTTCAGTCTGGAATTGATCCCTCATTGGAGCCAAACCGAGTCACTTGACTTCTTTGTCTTTGGGGGAGTATGGTGCAGGAGCACCTAGTGGAGCTAATGGAGCACTTCATAAAATTTTGGTTTGAAATTGCCTATGTTGGTCAAGATTGAATAATGGACTTGTTGTATGTCCAAAGAGTGTGTTTAGTGTCTTAGTTTTGTTTTGATTAAGTAAAAATGGGATTTTGAAAGGAACCCAAACCTTTTACATAACAGGAAATAGATAGAGCATTAAAGCATAATAGAACCGTTCCTGATCACCCTAACAAAATAAAGCTCCCATCCCAACCAAAAAGGGAACTCAAAACACATAGAGCCACATAAAGACATCAAAAGGATAGCAAAAAGACAGCACAAAGACAAAGACTGAGACTGAGACAGCTAAATATTTTTCATGATATCTTCTGCATGAACCACCATCTGCTTCATGTTGTCCGTAGAGGTCTTCAAATCATCCAGCTCGCATCCCTTGATATCACCCTGATTCCTGGTGTTGGCCCTAGTTCTCTTCTTGTGACCTTTTTTCTACATCTGGTCCTTGTCGCCCTCTTTGTCTTTGATGTTATCAAATCTGTTAATCAGAATATTCATGTTGCCCACAGAGGCCTTAAGAATCTAGAAATTTTGCTCAACAATCCTCTTCACAGTTAATTCCATCTTGTCGACTCTATTGACTAGGTTTTTCATGGTAGTTTCTAGCCCATTCGCCTCTCTATTCCCTTCCATTTCCTTAACCTTCTTTTCAGTATCAAGAATTTTACCCACCATGGCTTCAATAGCTTCAACATTATTGATCACAACCACTAATTCTTTAACATTTTCAGAAAGAGGCTTCTCGCCTATCATTGAATTTTTTATAACATTAATATCATTATTCGGGTTGCTGATATCTTTCACAATTTAACTAGTAGTATCATAAAATCCCTTAATACTATCATTATGCCCATGGCAGTCACTAGGATTTCCCCTTTGATTCTCTTGGCCCTCATTCTGCAATCCTTGAGTGCTCATATCCTCACCACAACCCACATCCAGAGTCTCCTCCTTCTCCTTACCCTTCACATTGTCATTTTTTTCCTCCTCTGAATCCTCATCAGAAACTATCAAAACCTGTTTTTTAGCCTTGTTAGCTCCCCTGTTGGTATTCTTGTTCCTCTGGGTTTGTTTTCCTGTTCCCTTTCCTTTCTTACTTTTGATGAATTTTTCCTCAAAGGACTCATCCTTGGAGTCTGAGAGATCAGAATCAACCACAATCCTCTTTCTTTTCCCCTTATTCCTCCCCTTTTTGCTAAGATCCTTCGATTCTCCTTCAGTTTTTGAATCAAAGTTGAAACCACTATCCTCACTTTATGTGTCATCATCCCTGGTATTTTTACCTCTAATTGATTTATCTATGGTTTTCCCTTTCAATAATTTGTAAACTAAAACCATAAGACCCCGATGAAGAGCATGGTCCCCCTGAGGGTCTTTCTGCATTTCTTTAATGGTGTGATCCATGGAACAAGCTAAATAATAGGGCAGGCTTACCTTTTCACCATGGCGGAAGTGGTTGAGTAGCATGAAATGGTGCCCGTATGCCCTCGTAAATCTTCCATCCAACGTAATGTAGGTTATGGTAGCAAACAACACGAACCTCCAAGGCCTCAATATGCGCTTGGGGGAATGGTAGGAGTTGTCCACTTTCACCATTTTCTTCTTTTCGCCATCCATGATAGGAAATCTATCCACTGCTTTATCAGAGACAATATGATCTCTATAGAACTTAATGCCATCTTTCACCATGCCCATAGCTTCAGCAATGATGTCTTCATCCACCATCATCATTTGGCTGCCCACTAGAACTTTGCCATTCTTCCAATTCTTTATAAAATGTTTGGTAACTGTTCGGTCTTTACCACAGAGCCTCTCCATGAAAACATTTAAGCCCCCCTCTTGTAGAATCTCCCAAACCTCTATGTTCTTCTTCCAATCCGAACATTAGGTTGGTTCAAATCTCTTTTTATCCTCTCCCATTTTCTCTTCACAATAACTGGAATTCCTAATCTTTTCTTTGATATTTCTTCTCTGGTTTCTATTCTTGCTCTGAAAAACAACCCAGAATCTGTGCCCACTTAATATGATAAGACTATTAAATAAATGCTCATCATCGCCGTTGTGAACCTTCATCAAAAAAAGGGGGAAAATCATTAGGAATTATGATTGATGATGCCACATTGCCTCATCTGGATACAGTCCAGTTCGAACAAGGGTTTCGCCTCACACACAAGTTTACTCTCCCCATTAATGGCAATGATTTTCTCTGATCGGCAAGCCAGGATGGTTGTCCAATCAGCACACGAGTTAGCTTCCTTGTACACATGTATGAAAACACACATATCCAAGGTTTCACTTATTTTCTTCGTTGCTTTAATAGCATTGTTTATAGACCATGAGGGCGGGAACACCTTATTCAAACAGTTTATGACATTCAAAGAGTCACCTTCACACCATACTCTGGTACAATTGGCTTCTTTTGCAAGCACCATACCATGATAAGCTGCCATGGCCTCAGCAAAATGATTAGTTTGACTGCCAATAGGAATACATTTAATGGTTTTGCATTTTCCCCGTTCATCCCTTAAAACCACACCACACCCCTCATTTCCAGGGTTACCCTTTGAAGCACCATCAAAGTTGATTTTCATCTAGCCATGCGAAGGGCTTTCCTGTTTCACACCTTCTCTAGGATTAGCCTGAAAGATGTCTCTTCCCTTTAATCTCTAATTCTTGAAGATAATATGATCATCCTGATCTTTGGGGTTGGTTATTCCACCCATGATGTTGATATTCTCCACTACATTTCATTTGATTTTTTCAAAAATAATTTGAGCCTTAGATGCCTTCTCTCTGAACACTCTTTCATTTCTCTCTTTCCATATTCCCCAGCAAATATGAGGTAAAGACAATCTCCATAACAAAATTATAGACTTATTCCTTGAGAGATGATGCTAAGAATTAAAAACCTCTTGGACATAATCCAGAAAGACCCAACTAATATTGAAGTAGTCCAGACATCTAGCCCAGATATCAGCAGAGAAGGGACAGTGGATGAACAAGTGGTTGATGGTTTCCTCATTCTGCATGCAAAGAAGACAAACACTAGGCATACAAAATCCTCTAATTTTGAGGTTATCAATAGTCAAAATTTTATTTTCAAGGATAGTCCAGAAAAAAAAAAATTATTTTGGGAATTAGGCCTTTCACCCAAGCCTTAGCCCAACAAGGACTCTCCAAGTTAGAAAAATACTGATTATAGAGAGAGGCAACAAAGAATTTACCATTTGTAGTGAGTTTCCAGATTAGTTGATCATCATCATCCACCACCACCATGGAATTCATAATTTTGTTCAGATTACCAAGGGAGGGATCAACTGGGGACAATTCCTTCCACTGTCCATCATTCCAGTAGTCACCCACCATAGTGCCATATTTTTCCTTACATTGATTCTAAAATTTTCCCCAATCAGGACTATCACTCAACGGGGAGTCAAGCAATCAAGAATCTTCTCAGAATTTAATAGAATTACCTTTCCCCACCTTCCATCTCACACCTTTGGCAAATAGATCTCTAGTTCTAGTAACATTTTTCCAGATATTAGAGCCAATCAGGATATCTTCAGCATTGAAGAAACTTTGAAGGGTAGGAAATTGTCTTTTGTACTTGTTGTCCCATATCAATTTTCATTCTCCCTGAGTGTTATAACCTCTCCATATCTACTTAGCCATGAGAAACTCATTCATGTCTCTGATTCTTCTAAGGCCAAGACCTCCCTTTCTTATAGGTTTACAAACCTTATCCCATGCAATTAGATTCATTCTCTTCTTCTCCTCAACCCCTGTCCACAGAAAAGTTCTTTGAATTTTTTCAATAGCCTCCGCAAACTTGGTTGGAATTCTAAAAAGGCCAATGGCATAAAGAGGAATACTCTGAAGAGTAGATTTCAAAAGTTGGACCTTACTAGCTTGGCTGAGCAGAGATCCTTTCCATCCAACTAACTTCCTATGAAATTTATCCACAAGAGCTCCCGAGAAAGTATCAGGAGGGACTTGACATAAAGGAAGCCCAAGATAGGAAGAAGGAAGATTCCCCAATTGACATCCCAAAATATTACTAATTTTTATCTATCTTCTTTCCAAAGTGTTGATGAAATAGACAAAACTTTTAGACTAGTTTATCAATTGACCGGTAGATGACCAATAACTGTCCAGTGCTTTCTTTAAGCTCTCAGAGTCTTTCACTAAAGCATGCCCCATAATAATAGAGTCATCCACAAATTGCTGATGGGAGCAAACTTGGTCCGTCGAAGAAGATTTCAACCCAAAAAACTCTCCCTTCTCAACAAGATTACCAATTAATCTTCCCAAACATTCCTCCATGATAATGAAAAGAATCGAGGATAGAGGATCCCCCTGTCTGAGACCCCTTGAGGATTTGAAAAAGGGGGAAGGAGATCTATTGATTAAAATAGAAAAAGAAGCAGAAGAAACCAATTGCAAAATAAGACTGATACTTCTAGAGCAGAACCCAAAAGCAGAGAGAACATCCATCATAAATCCCCAATCCACTCTATCATAGGCTTTGGATAAGTCAAGCTTCAAAAGAAAGCCCTCTTTTTTAGCACTAGAGAGAGAGTGAATATTTTCATGGACCAAAATGATTGAATCCAAAATTTGTCTCTTAGGGACAAAGCCACTTTTCTGGGGAGAAATGATAGATGGGAGCAGGGTCAAGATTCTAGAGGTCAAAACCTTAGAGATAATCTTATACAAAGAGTTGCATAGGCTAATAGGTCTAAAAAGATCCATAGAATCAACACCCATCTTTTTGGGAATAAGGGCAATGAAAGTACCATTCAGTTCTTTCAAAATTCTTCTTGCACCAAAGAATTATTTCACAACACTACAAACATCACCTCCAACAATGTGCCAATACATTTGAAAAAGGAACATGGGGAAACCATCCGAGCCCGGGGACTTGTTACCTTCAAAGGAATTGATAGCTTTTAGAATCTCATCATTGGATGGAATAGCAGTGAGATATGAATTTTGATCCGCATCTATGATAGAGGGGATACAGTCCGTAAGGTTCTTTTGAGCCTGCAAGTCCAAGTTTTGTTCCTTAGTTAAGAGGCTGGAGAAAAACTCCAGGGTTGTCTTCCTCGTAGACTCTTCATCTTCAACAGTTCTGCCATTGTCTTTGAGCTAAGATATCCTATTGATGGCCTTGTGTTTCAAAGTGGACATATGAAATTATTTGGTATTTCTATCTCCGTCCTTCAGCCAAATATTTCTTGACCTTTGTTTCCAGAAAGTTTCTTCTTTTGCTATTATGTCATGATATTTCATGAGAATCTCGTTTTCAACTTCTCTAGAGACCTTGGTATAGCCACTATTCTGAATCTCATCTTGAATATCCTTCAGGTCTAAGAGAATGGTAGCTTCGGAAGAAAATATGTTCCCAAAGGATTCCTTATTCCATCTTTTAACATTATCTTTCACAAATTTTAACTTTTTGACCACCTTATACGTAGCATTTCCTTCAATTCTTATCTGCCACCATTCTTTGATCTTGCTTTCCATATCCGGGTGTTTTGTCCACATTCTCTCAAATCTATAAGGGAAGTGTTTCTATTAGTTAGATGAGAGGGGGGTGAATCAGATAAACTCACAATACAAAATATTCATCAGATTCAACCTCGGTTGAACTTACTTGATATGCAACTATGATTGTAAATCATTCAAACTCATAAACAGATAAAATTGAAACATCAAAACATATTTAACACCAAATTTAACGTGGAAACCCAAATAGGGAAAAACCACTGTGGGATTTCGGACCCACTAAGAAAATATACTCTTCTAGAGTATGCTCGGTTAAAAGCCAATCATGTTAAAGATTACATAAACACATTGCTAGATGTGACCCAGTCAAGGGATTTCCCTCAGATTTATCAGAATCTTGCACTTTGTTAGAAGTGACCTTGTCAAAGGATTTCAAACACTCATTCAGAATGTTACCTTGCTAGAGGATTTACAAGTAAGACTGTTAGGTCCACTCGGTTAAGAGATTTCCTGTCACTTACAAAATAAATAACAGTAATAAAATATATCTGCAACTTCACATCTGAAATGTTAAAGCAGACTCTATGTGCTCAAAATAATCTTGTCATAAGACTTATCTTCCTCCTTGTTGGGCTCCTCAATCTGTTCTTCAATCAAATCTTCAATCTTCAGTACTCGGTAATCACCTCTGTAGTATCACTGCTCTTCTATTTGCCCGCATACATTGATCATCAACCTTTCTTTATTTATAAGCAATTCATAATCGCTTAATCTCCTTAATCACATTTCCCATGATTAATCTTAGCCATTAGATCTTCAAACTTGACTAGGTTCATTGAATCCTTCGAACTGAAAAACGTTTTATCTTGCCTTGAAACTTGTATTCCTTCCTTGGTACTTGTGCTTGGTTATGACCATTCAATCTGTGTTGTAGATCCAACTATTGAATTTTCATTGTCGTTGATCCTTAACAAACTTCTTGCATGACATTCCAATCTTCTATAAATCTCTAGCTCATCGGCATCCTTCATTTAATAATGTATTTATTCATCCAATGCATTCTATTACTGCTCGGTTGATACTTGGTAAATACTGAACTTTACTTGGTAGACATTCTATATTCAACTCGGTTACTATCTCGGAAGCTTTGCTTGCTGACGACACTCATTAAATTATTTCTTCTTTAACTGACACTAATATTCTTGGTGTTTACCGACTAGCTCCTTGCTCGGTAAAATAGAACAGTATCAAACCTTTACTCATTATGTTGCATGAAATCTTTTCTCCTTCTTATTCAGTTTTCGAATACACATATATAGGATATCAAAACAATCAAAAAAACATAATCTCATCACTATCTAACTCAGTAATAGTTGCCCATTGAATAACTTATTACTCCCCTTCATTTTCACATTCTTTCTGTGTCACTTATCGACATCTTTATACTCATCAAAACATACTCTTTAAGATATGGCAACATCATACTGAATCAGAAAATCAATTGCTTGACATCAATGACAAAATAATTATATTAAGATAATAATCACCCTTTATCAATTATATCATCAATCTCCAACAACCTTCTCAATATCATCATACCAACAAACTTATTGTAATGCCAACAATCTCCCCCTTTGGCATTGATGGCAATACCAACTTGATTTATTCCAATTGATTCGAATTGTTGTTATTCTTCTCTTGTTATCCTTGAGTTGTATTCTTCTCTCATAATCTTCTCCCCCTATCATTAGTCTTCTCCCCCTTTGACAACAATGCCAAAAGTAAAACCAATCCATGATTACTTCCCCTGTAAAGTAATTTCCTTGTTGTTAAAACATATGCAAATGTATCATCTTAGTCTCAATCAGAGCAACTTGTCTTCATTCACTATTTCCTGCACAACTTTAGACAACATTCTAAAGTGTGTAAATCAACATCAACTCACAAATAGTATTCTGTAGATTCATAGAATTGATGCTTTCACCGAACTCTGTCAGTGAGTACTAGATAGGGGTAGGACCCCTAACTTACTTCTGAGATACTCAAAAGTGTCCCTTGGCAGTGGCTTTGTGAAGATGTCTGCTATTTGTTCCTTAGTGCTAACATATTCCAGCACAACTTTCTTTTCTTGAACTTCTTCTCTTAGGTAATGATACTTTATAGAGATATGCTTTGTCTTAGAGTGCATTACCGGATTCTTTGAAATGTTAATAGCACTTGTATTATCACAAAATATAGTTACTGGCTCGGTAACTATCTCATTCATACCTTCCAACAATTATTTGATCCATGCTATATTGGTACAATTCAATGTTGCAGCGACATATTCAGCTTCAGCTGTTGACTGTGAAATGCATCCTTATTTCTTGCTAAGCCAACTCACTAGTCTTTCTCCCAAAAAGAAAGCTCCACCACTTGTGCTTTTCAAGTCATCAATATTTCCTGCCCAATCAGCATCAGTATAGACTTTTAAGTCAAAATCATTCCTCTTTTTATATAGTAAACCATAATCTTCAGTGCCTCTCAAGTATCTAAAAATTCTCTTGATTGTTGTCATATGGGTTTCTTTGGGATCTGCAGAAAATATTGCAGTTATACCTACTGCATGTGCTATATCAAGCCTGTTGTGAACTACATATTGCAACTTTCCAATCGTAGATCGGTAAAGTGTCTCATCAACAGATGCAAATTCATCATTCTTTGATAGTTTACAATTAGTAGTCATAGGAGTACTTACAGGTTTAGAATCCTCCATTCCAAATTTCTTCAAGATTTCCTTTATATACTTGGATTGAGTAATGAAAATCCCATTTTTCATTTGCAGTATCTATAAACCTATAAAATACTTTATTTCACCAATTAATGACATCTCAAATTCTTTGCACATTTCATTTCCAAAGTTTTTACATAAAAGATCATTTCCACAAAAAATAATATCATCAACAAATATGGTTGAAATCAATATTCCATTATCCTCATCATTCTTCATATACATGTTGTTGTTTTCACTAGACCTCATAAATCCAATCTTGATTAAGAGTGAGTGTAACCTTTCATACCATGCTCTAGGTGCTTGCTTTAGGCCATATAAAGCTTTGTTCAACTTACATACCTAATCTTTATTCTTCTCTTCAATAATCCTTCAGGTTGTTCAATGTAAACTTCTTCTTCTAGTATACCATTCAAAAATGCAGACTTAACATCCATTTGATATACCTTAAAAATTTTGTAAGAAGCATATGCAAACAATGTTCTCACTCCCTCAAGTCTTGCCATAGGTGCAAAAGTCTCACCATAGTTTATTCCTTCTTCTTGAGCATAACCTTTGCAAACTAGCCTTGCTTTATTCTGAATGACCTCATCTTTTTCATTTAGCTTATTTCTGAAAATCCACTTTGTACCGATTACATTTTTCTCTTTTGGTCTTGGGACCAGTGTCCATGTTTCATTTTTCTTGATTTGTTCAATCTCTTCTGTCATAGCATTCACCCAATCTTCATTGCTTAATGCCTCTTTTACTATCCTCAGTTCAAACTCGGATATCAGACATGTGTTCTGTCTCAGTTTGTTCATTGTCATCACTAGATCATCCTTATCTCCTATAATCTGACTTGATCCATGATTTCTTCTGACATGTTTTGCTAATATAGGCTCGGTAGGCTCTAAATGATCTTCTTCATCACTCGGTAACTAAGTATTTTCTTCATTAGATTTCTTGGTAAAACTTCTCGGTTGTACATATACAAACTTTTCATAATCTTCTGGTTCTTTGGAATTTCCTTCATCATTCCTTTCTCCAAATTCATCAATTTTCACATTTGCACTTTCCACTATTTTGTTAGATGATTTGATCAGACATTTAAATGCTTTACTCCTAGAGGAATAACCAAGAAATGTTCCTTCCTCGCTTTTCTGATCAAATTTTCCATTTCTATCATCTTTGTGAACATAACATCTACTTCCAAATATTTTAAAATAACTTATATTTGGTTTCTTTTCATACCAGATTTCATACGGTGTCTTCATAGTTCCTTTCTTCAGTTGTACTCGGTTCAGGGTGTAAGCTGCAGTGCTTATTGCTTCTCTCCAAAATATTTGAGGTACTCTCTTCTCTATCATCAAAGTTCTAGCACAATCTACAATTGATCCATTTCTTCTTTTAACTATCCCATTTTGTTGTGGTGTTCTCAGTGCAGACACTTGTCTCTTTATACCATGATCATTGCAGAATAAGTTAAATTCATCTGAAATGAACTCTCCTCCTCTATCAGATCTTAGACATTTCAACTGTCTTCCTATTTCATTTTCAACTCTTGCCTTATGCCATTTGAACATTTGAAAGGCTTCTAATTTCTCTTTTAAAAACATAACTGACATCATCCTTGAGTAATCATCCACAAATAATATGAAGTATTTATCACCATAATAACTTTGAACTTTCATAGGACCACAAAGATCAGTGTGTACAAGATCTAAAATTCCTTTAGAAGTGTAAGACTTACTTGTAAAGCTTGATTTTGTCATCTTACCCATCTGGCATCCTTGACATATTGCATTCTCAGGTTTTTCCAAGCTCAGTAGACCTCTTACTTGGTGCTTCTTACTTATTTTGATCAGGTTATCAAAATTTACATGATAAAACCTTTTATGCCATAACCAGGTATCTTCTATTTTAGCATACAGACAATTATTCTGAGTTGAGTCAAGATGAAATGTATTACCTCTTGTTTGAGTCCCGGTAGTAGCCAACTTTCCATGTTTATCATGAACTTTGACAATTCCTTTCTGAAATTCTATTCGGTATCCTGTATTGTTTAGTTGTGCTACACCCAACAAATTGTATTTCAGACCTTCAACCCAATATACATCATCACATTTAGCATTATCAAGAAGTGTTATAGATCCTTTACCTTTCACAAGACATGGTGCATCATTACCAAATCTTACATAGCCTCCATAATAATCTTCTAATTTAACAAACTTGTGTTTATCACCTGTCATGTGATGTGAGCACCCACTATATATGATCCAAGAATCATTATTATATATGTGTGATATTAACGCTTTTTCCTCATACCTTTCTTCATTTGATCCATCTTTGATAGCCACATATACAACTTCCTCTGTTTCACTCCCAACAGATTTATCATCATTGGATTCCTCATCAGCTACTAGGCATGTCTTTCTATCTCTCCTTCTAAAGTCTCGATGCCTTCTGTATTGGTTGTCTTTCTGTCTGTCATCTCGGTATTCTCTCTTTTCACTAGATTCTTTGTCAGGACAGTTAGAAGCCATATGTCCAATTTTATCACAGTTAAAACATTTCAAAAGTAACTTTCATGTATACTTACCTTTACCTCTTGGTAACCTTCTGGCCAATAATGCTTCAAACTCTTCTTGCTTTCTGATTTCCTCATATAGTTTATGTACTTCTTCCATGTTTTTGAGAAATCTCTCACTTGCTCCACTGTGATTTCCTTCAGCATACTTATACATTCTATCATTGTAATCATTAGATTCATCAAGATGAAAAGAATTGAATGCAAATTCAACTTTGTTAACTGAAGACCCACTGTTATCAAAATTACTCAACTCAAAAGCATGTAGCTTACCTATAGTAGCATCTAAAGAGACTGGCATGTTTGGTACAAACCTTAATTCATTAATTGCAGAGACTCGAATGGCATAAGCAGGTAGAAGTGTTCTCAGCAACTTACTTGTTAGATCCTTTTCTTCAATAGTTCCTCCTGCTCCTTTGATTTGACCTTTGATTGACAATTTCCTTTAACCTTGTACTGTATTGGATTATGTTCTCACCTTCATTCATTCTCATGGATTCAAGTTGTCCTCTTAGACTATCTACTTTTTCTCTTTGAACATGTTCATCACCACCATACACAGATATAAGCTTATTCCACATAGCTTTGGCATCATTACAACCTTCTAGATCATTAAACTTTGAGTCGGTCAATGCTGATGTTATTTCAATCATTGCTTGATTATGTTCTTTCTTTGCCTTTATCTCTTCCATTGTCATCGGGTAGGTGCTAGGTGTAGTGTAATCGTTCTCTAGTTAATATGTTGCATATTCTCCAATTCCTGATAAGTGCAGCTTCATCCTTTTCTACCATGTGGAGAAACTTGACTTGTTCAACTTTGGTGCATCCCTTTTATACATCTTTGGATCTTGCCTCAAGTTCCTTTAAACTTTTCTTTTGGAGTTCTATCTCTAATACCAATTGTTAGTTAGATGAGAGGGGGGGTGAATCAGATAAACTCACAATACAAAATATTCATCAGATTCAACCTTAGTAGAACTTACTCGATATGCAACTATGACTGTAAATCATTCAAACTCATAAACAGATAAACTTGAAACATCAAAACACATTTAACACCAGATTTAACGTGGAAACCCAAATAGGGAAAAACCACTGTGGGATTTCGGACCCACTAAGAAAATATACTCTTCTAGAGTATGCTCGGTTAAAAGCCAATCTTGTTAAAGATTACATAAACACATTGCTAGATGTGACCCGGTCAAGGGATTTCCCTCAGATTTATCAGAATCTTGCACTTTGTTAGAAGTGACCTTGTCAAAGGATTTCAAACACTCATTCAGAATGTTACCTTGCTAAAGGATTTACAAATAAGACTGTTAGGTCCACTCGATTAAGAGATTTCCTGTCACTTACAAAATAAATAATAGTAATAAAATATATCTGCAACTTCACATTTGAAATGTTAAAGCAGACTCTATGTGCTCAAAATAATCTTGTCATAAGACTTATCTTCCTCCTTGCTGGGCTCCTCAATCTGTTCTTCAATCAGATCTTCAATCTTCAATACTCGGTAATCACCTCTGCAGTATCACTGCTCTTCTATTTGCCCGCATACATTGATCATCAACTTTTCTTTATTTATAAGCAATTCCTAATTGCTTAATCTCCTTAATGACATTTCCCATGATTAATCTTAGCCATCAGATCTTCAAACTTGACTAGGTTCATTGAATCCTTCGAACTGAAAAATGTTTTATCTTGCCTTGAAACTTGTATTCCTTCCTTGGTACTTGTGCTCGGTTATGACCGTTCAATCTATGTTGTAGATCCAACTCTTGAATTTTCATTGATCCTTAACAAACTTCTTGCACGACATTCCAATCTTCTATAAATCTCCAGCTCATTGGCATCCTTCATTTAATAATGTATTTATTCATCCAATGCATTCTATTACTGCTCGGTTGATACTCGATAAATACTGAACTTTACTTGGTAGAAATTTTGTATTTGACTCAGTTATTGTCTCGGTAGCTTTGCTTGCTGACGACACTTGATAACTTCTTTCTTCTTTAACCGACACTGATAACCTTGGTATTTATCGACTAGCTCCTTGCTCGGTAAAATAGAATAGTATCAAGCCTTTACTCATTCTGTTGCATGAAATCTTTTCTCCTTCTTATTCAGTTTTCGAATACACACATACATAGGATATCAAAACAATCAAAATAACATAATCTCATCATTGTCTAACTCAATAATAGTTGCCCATTGAATAACTTATTACTCCCCTTCATTTTCACATTCTTTCTGTGTCACTTACCGACATCTTTATACTCATCAAAACATACTCTTTAAGATATGGCAACATCATATTGAATCAGAAAATCAATTGCTTGACATCAATGACAAAATAATATTATTAAGACAGTAATCATACTTTATCAATTATATCATCAATCTCCAACAACCTTCTCAATATCATCATACAAACAAACTTATTGTAATGCCAATAGTTTTTCCTGATCCAAACAATCAGAAGGAGAAACTTTCAAAGAGTTATCCACCTTTTTCCAAAATTTAGTTTGGGTTTGAGTTTTGGGCACATTGCTTGGACATTTTTTAGCCCAGTGCCCTACTCTCTTACAGTGAAAGCAAGCAAAAGGAATTGATTCATAGACAATATTCTGCATCCATTTGCCTAGTTTAGATTCTATCTCTATTTCCTTTGGCATATCCATCTCAGGTACAATCCCTACATAGATTCTAGCATAAATAAGTCTTCTTCTAGATGTTGTGCCTAGGTCAATGGTGAGAAGCTCCCCAAAAGCATTGGCTATCCCAGCAAACACATCTTCCTCCCAATATTCCATAGGAAACCTAGGTAGCTTTATCCAGACCGGGACTTGGACCACAAAATTATCATCCATACCCACATTAGGGTACCATTTCTGGATATACATTAAATATTTACCTATCGCCCAGGTACCATTGCAAAGGATTTGTCTGCGGTCCTCCTCACATGAAAAAGAAAAGGAAAGACATCCTTTATTCATAGCGACCACATCAACCTGACCTTTCAAATTCTATTTTCTCTTGACAAATCCCCGAACAACCTCAATGTTAGGTCTCACCCCAAAGAATTTGGCTATCAGAGTAGTTTCCATCCAAGCAATATTTTGATCTATAATTTTATCCGGAATGGAAATGGTGAACTTTCCCTGAGAAGCATTTGAAGTATTTTTAATTAGAGGTAAGGATGACTTATCTTTGGGTTTGATACCAAATAGCGAGAACCATTTACCAATGTGTCCAATTGATCTGGGGCCTTCATCTAGGTCCCCCGAATTCAAAGGGGTCTCAAGATCCTTCCCATTAGATTTTGTTCCCTTCACAAGGCCCCCTGAACCGCTTGCTGCCTATTGTCCTGATAATGCTTCAGGTTTGCTGCCCCCCAAGTTTGAATTTTGAATCTGACCATCCACCTTTTCTGCTACAATCTGCTCCATGCATGATCTGGGACCCCCATCTGGGTCCCCTGAATCCAAATGGGCATCAGGTTCCTTACCATCTGAACTCTCCCCCTCCAAAAGACTCCCTGAATCTCCTGCTACATGTTGTCTTATTGCTGAAATAGTTCTCCCGCCCAAAAAATTTGAATTTTGGGCCCGAATATTCCCCTTCTCCACTCCACTCCTCTCCATTGATGTGGTGTTGATTTGTATTTGTGTCTTATTTTTGTTGTTTGTTGAGTTTTTGGTCTATTTTTGACCTATTGTGCTTTGTAAGCCTGGAATGGGCAAAATGTGGAAATATGGTCAAAACTCCTATAAAGCCTTGATAGGAATTGAAATATGTTTGTATGGTTCTAGAAAACCATTTCACATGGTGGAGTTAAGTCTATTTGGCTCACAAGTCAAAAATGCTCATTGTACCAAAAATTGTCAATGTTGTCAAGCAAAATTTTGACAATACTTGGAAAATTTGTAAAAATAAGGGAAAAGGTGGTTATTGGTCCATACCTTGGAATTATTTGGGTGGTGAGTGACTATTTAAAGTATCACATAACTTTTTATCAGGTTGGCGTTTGAAGAAAAGAAGATTTCAATACAAAAACTCAAGATTTTGTCATTTTTCTCACACTTTTTGCTCCAAATGGTATAGCAGTCTGTACTTCCTAAGCATTTGGCCGTATTGTTTTCATTTGGGAAGTTGTGACATGTTGTTTTGAATATATTTTACCTAGGTTTGTGTGCTGGTGTGAAGTTATAACATTGTAGCAAAATTATTTTGTTTTACCCTGTTCTCAGTTGAGTAAGGGTTTGGCTTCAATAATGAAAGCAACTTGATTTTATTTGGTTCTTTCTCCATGGCCTATGAGATTAAAGTTGTTTTACATAACCTTCTTGTATATACAAGTTTTTTTTTTATTGGCAATGGCAAAGAAAGTGGTTTTTGTTGCTAACTAGGCGAGCTCCTATAGCCCGGCTAGTGAACTTTCATGGTGAAAACAAAGTTGCTCTACAAACCCTCACCAAGTGAACCTTATTTTGGATTCCCAAGGTGGAATTAAGTTTTATTAGTGCTTTTAAGCCATATGGAAGAGTTTTCCAATGAATAATTAGTTGAGAAATGCATTTTGAGCAGTCAAAGTATTGAAATACAATGGTTTTTGAGCACTTTTCCTCTTGAAACTTGGTTGCACAACAAGTGTTTTTCTTTATGCTTGCAGGGAAGGAATTTGGAAGGATTCATAATGATGATATAGACCTTCTCAAGAGATTTGGTGTTCTGAAGAAGTGTTTGGAATGGTGTTGGGGTGTTAGAAGACTTGAAACCCTTAAAAACCCTTGTTTTTAGGCACATATATAGGACAGTCATTGTACGGCCCTGTCAAACCTCCTCATAGAAAAAATTTGAAAGATATCCATAAATGCAAAGTTTTTGTGAGGTGTTTTGGCAGTTTGTGAAGTTATAAGCATTTTAGCAGTTTCGGAGGGCTAATTGGGGCTCTTTTCTTGTAGCCTTGTTTTGAGTTTTTCTTCAAATCGGGTAAGAAGACAAATTGAAAGACCATCAAACCAAGTTGAATTAAGCCTAAGAGGATGTTATACAATGTTATAAACCTCCTACAACTCTCAGTGTGTGCTCTTGGTGTTTGGAGCTAAGAAGCAAAGAACTAACATGGTAGGAAGACCTCAGGGTTGGTTTGAAGCATAGAGAAGGAAAGACATAAAGGAACAATACCTAAATAAGTGAAAAAACCTTCAACAATTACCTTTGAGGGAACTTGCAAGCCAAACTGATTACAAACACACAATTTGAGCCAATTTTTTAGTATCTCCCTATCACTTCCCTTTTCTTCATATCTACTATAGGATTTATCCTACCAAGCCCATTAACATGCCAATTAAATTTTCCATTTATTAGTTTAAAACATTTTTAAGATTAACAATAAGAAAAATAATATTTAATAAAGGTTAATGAATAATTATTTATTTTGAGTCTATTTTATATGTATTTTTAATGGAGGAATACTAACATACCTAATGCATTTAATTTATTTTATTAGTTTAGCCAATAAGCATATAACATTTAAAAAATTGAGCAATAATATTTAGTCTACATTTTTTCTTCTTTTTTTTAACTAATTGTAAAAATGTCATTTATCTTTCCTTTTATTGGTTCATGTTAGGAATAGTCAATACAAATATCCATGTGTTTTAATATTTTTTGTAAAGTATAGGTTTAATCTATGCATTGCATTCATTAAATCAAAATTTAGATCTATTAATGATTTTAATGACATGAGACTATTATATACACCACAACATTTATTTTATAAGTGATAAGGTAACAATATGAAAATAAAAATTTGCCTTAACAAAATTAATTTTAAATATATTTTGTCTATTTAAATAGTATTTCTAGCACCACTCAATTTATTATACACAACAAACTACAACATTGTTAGGAACCTATTGCAATGCGTCTCTTTTTTATTTATGAAATAATATTTCCAAAAAAAAGAAAAAGAGGTATTTTTTCGTAGAAGGGGATAGTTGTAACTTTAAAGCTAGGTCAAAAAGATAAGAGGAGTAGAGAGAGTTTGTCTTATTATAATATTGCTATCAATATTCAATTGTGTAGTTTTCTTGACCTTGGGAAAAAATCAATGGTTAAGTGTGCATGAGCTGGAGTAGTACTGAGATGGGTGACCTCACCAGAAGGACCAATTCTTCACCTATGTGAGCTTCACCTAGATGCAATGAGTGCTAAGTGTATGATTCATTCTCATGAGAGATGGGTTCTTGTGAACCACTACTCATGAAATATGGGTTGACCAATGAATTTGGATTGAAAACTACATAATTGAATCTTGATAATAATATCATAATTTGACTCGCCGCGAAAAATATCTCCTACTTATTAAGAGTTTATTGTAATAAAATTTTACATTCAATATTGAACACTATAGAATATCAAATAAGATGATGTTGTGCATATATAAGGTGTTAGAGGCTTCAATTTTATAACAAGTGACATTAAGATGAAATAAATAATATATACATAGATGAATACATATAACCCATGCATGTTTTGAGTTTTGTAAAATAAATCAAACCAAAGATTATTAAAATCTAACTTCAAAGTTTTGTGTATGCTACAATAATACATAACCATCCTTTTATCTTAGTATATTAATAAAAATGGATACTGATGCTCTGCAAAACTGACAAGTTAGATGAAAACTTGTGGTAGTATAACACACACAAACAACAAGAAACAAGTGTTAAAGTTAGTGTTATTCAACCAAAGATTAACCTAAGCAGGCATATCAAAAGAGATACTAAAAGCACGAGAGAATATTTAACTAGGAAAGTAAATATGATGAGGCATCTCCAAATGCCTCCTAACATGCTCTTAGCTCCTTCTCCTTTGTTCCTCTCCTCTCCAAATTCCAAACTAGTGTAGCTCTCAACAACTTTTTGCACTATGGATGCTTATGGAGGTTTGAGATAGAAGTATTTGCTCTAGATGTGAATAAAAAGCTAATACTAAATGCTATGATATTAAAATGATTTATTTTAAACCAAAATGACAAGATATTAGTGATTTATGCTAAATGCTCTCTAAAATTCTCTATAACTTAGATGCATACAAGTTTTCAGGATTATGACTATGAATGCAAAATGCTTGAAGATTTGAAAATGAGGAATGTGAGTTCTATTTATAGGTAAAATGGAGCAATGGATGGTTGAGATTGAGTAATCTCAACAAGGGTCAGGATTGAATGATATTCAATCCATGTGAGGACTTTCAACCCAATCTCAGGATGACAAGTGCCAATGTGAGATAAGTTGAGAGGAGAGGGAATAAGCATTAAATGCTTGACATGACCTGAAGGTTAACTTGGAAGTTAAGGTCAAGGTTGGGTTGAGTGAATAAATTTTTTAATCAAATAATAAAGTTTTTATCCAGTGGATAAACTCTTGTGCAAAGGCAAAAGGGATAACCATGGTCAAAGCAATAAATGCTTGAGGAGACACATGCGTGCAAGTTGAAATAACCATAAATGGTTATGTAAGAGCCATAAATGGTCATGTAAGAGTCATTAGTGGTCTTGGAAGGTTTTGGAGGTTAAATTGTTGAATACACAAAGCATTAAATGCTTTTTAAAGACTTTGAAGTCTTTGAGAAGTGACTCCAAGTTGCTTAGGAATGTGACAATAATTAGGGGATGGATTAGGCTAATTAGGAAGAGGTTAGAAGAATCTAGAAGGGGGTTTAGGAATGCAAGTGGATTTGGTGGGTGAGGGAAAATAGGATTTTTATTTTAAAATAAATTAATTTATTTCAATAAATGTGTGCAAGTTGCATTTGTAGTAAAATGCAAGTGGAGGGAATAAATGATCTAAATAAATGTTTGATTTAATTTATTTAAAAGAGGAATAGGGGATTAAATGAAATAAATATGATTTATTCATTTAATTGATTTGTGAATTTGGTATAATTAATTAATTAAAATAAATTGAATAATTTATTTAATTAATAGGAGAATGTTTGAAGATGAATTAATTAAATGTTAATTTAATTAACTGATGGCTAGTGGATTTTTAATCAAATAAATAGGAAATATTCATTTAATTAAATTGGACATATTTATGTGACTACATTTGCCCCCTTCTTTGAGACGGTGTGGTTTATCGCGTCGTTTCAAAGAAAGAAAAATAGGTGTGAAGAAATACCCCATAAAATGTTAATTTAATAGGTGGTATGCCTCCTTGAGAGATGGGCCAAAAAATTTTGAAAAATTGAGCGATCTCTCGAAAAAGAATGAAAATTGGCAGGGCGATAGAAGAGAAGAATGTAGCAATATGGGTGAAAAATAGAAGAAATCGGAGATAAAATGGAGAAATGGGAGGCTCAGGAAGTTCACGAGGACCACGAGGGGAGCAAGGGAAAATTATGGTGACGCTGAAGGGTTTATATGGGGAGAAAGGGGTGAAAACAGGGTCATTTGTTATCGCGACCATAGTGAATTCAGAGCTCTGATAGTGACATTTTGGAGGAGCAAACAGCAGTCAGGATGCCGGTACCAGTAGCAGAGCACCGATTCGAGCGAGTCCATCGATTCCAGCAGCCAGAAGACTATGGACCAGCGGTAAGCAAATTTTAAATTTTAAATTTGATGCATTTTTGACATGGTTTTTACTGAGTCCAAGTTGAGTTAGGACAATAGCGTTGAAACTATGTTTTGGCGTTGTTGTCCAATTAATTAGCGTTTTTGTGCCGCAATGGCACTATTGTGCTATTTTTTTAGCGCTTTTGAAAAGATGAGTGCTATTGTATGCATATTTGAGCGCTATTGTTTGTTTAGCGCTTTTGAGGGGTCAATTGAGCGCTTGTGATGTTAAGTAGCATTATTGTGTAACTTTTGTAGCGTTTTTGCAATTTGAGCACTTTTGTAGAGTTGATTAAACACTTTTGTTAGGGGTTTAGCGCTATTGTTTAGAAATTAGTGCTATTGTTTGCAAGATAGCGCTTTTGTTTAGAAAAATAGATGCCCCAGTTTGTGTGCACAAAAATCTCTCGATGCCAATGATGGATGGATAGGGATGTGAAGTGAGAGTTGTTTTGAACTATAGCAGCCCTAATGAGACTTAGGTCATTAGGATAAATGTTTGTTGAAGTCTAGGTGTGTCATGATTGCTTATCTGTTGAGACCCGAAAATACTTGATCAAAGTATCTGTTGATAGTCTAGGTTTAAACTTAAGAAAATTTGAAAATAAAACAACTGACGATGATTGATTGATGCCCATGTGCAGGAGGATCTACGCGTCTTATAGTTGCACGAGAGACATCCGGCTACACAGGGGCTACGAGATCGGCTGATAGAGGTCAAGATTGATTGCATTGTAGCGACTAGGTTGTATGATGTGATGCATATACCCATGATTCGGATGAATCACGATTTGATGACAACCTTGGCAGAGCGCTGGCACAATGAGACCTGCACGTTTCACTTAGCGCAGGGGGAGATGACTGTGACACTGGAGGATGTGTGGCGCATCCTACATATTCCCATTCGAGGTGAGCTGGTCACATATGATAGATCCTGGGGGACTCTAGCGGTACAGAGATTCTTCGAGGAGGATGTGTACATTGATGACGGTTCGATAGCCTAGGAGGATATCATGGCATTGTATGAGCCATTACCAGCAGTTTTGTCTGAGATTGTGGGAGGGCTACTATGTCTGGGATCGTGGGAGGGCTACTATGTCCGGATAGATGATCACATGGTCTGGCCGTGGGGTGGGGATAGGTTATAGAGCAGATGATAACAGAAGGGACCCGATTTGCCTGGGGACCGTGCGTGTTAGCACACATCTATCAGGAGCTGCATGAGGTAGTGTACCGCGGGAGAGGCTCCTTGGCAGTGGAAGTGACGTTGCTGCATATTTGGGCGTGGGAGCACTTACCGATGACTCAACCAATGAATCTAAGATTTCAGGCAGTTGACCAGCCCTATATGTTCATGTATAGCGGTATGATGAGTCAGCCCCACCTGGGGAAGTTAGAGTGGTGGCGGCGGGCGTTAGATGACATGGATGCAGTGATTTGGAGACCCTACATTGAGTGCGAACCCTGGGAGGATGATGCAGAGGTGATGCCATATGTATTCATGACTTGATTCCTCATTGGGTGAACATGTTATGATGTAGAGAGACAGGTGCCGAGCAGGGTGATGAGACAGTTTGGATGGCAGCAGGGATTATTGAGGGGATCAGGAGAGTACGCTAGAGTGGTCCAAGAGAGATATGCATGGGGGCCAGTACTTCCTTATGATCAGGCATTGGTAGAGTTCCGGATGCTTCAGGCAAGGCCATGGGATATACAACCGAGGGTGGTAGATGTAGGGGTATCGGAGGAGTATACATAGTATATGGCGGCTCATCTTATTCCGCGGATATCAGATCCAGTAGAGCTGATTCCTAATTTTGAGGAGGAGAGGGGACAGAGACGGAGGAGGGGAGGAGGTCGAGGACTGATGATAGGTGGACAAGGGAGGGGGGATGGAGGTGACAAAGGAGGAGGAGGAGGAGATGGTGGAGGTGGTGAAGGTGGTCGAGTCCAACGGAGAGGGAGAGGCGGATTGCCACTGCGGATATCATAGGGATCGTTGGTGTCAGGAGGAGTCAGATTAGGTGGTCGAGGTATGGAGAGGGAGATACCGATGGACAGAGGGGAGGGAGCCACTGGAGAGGCACCTATGGATACAGGGGAGGGAGCGATAGGGGGAGGTGATCTTCGAGATCATATGCTAGCATATGTGCAAAATTGACTAACAGCAGTCGAGACACGGGTGGAGGATCTAGAGGCAGAGGTTGCAGCGAGAGATGTGCAGTTATTTGCACGAGAGTCAGAGCTGACTGTAGTGTTGTGGGAGAGGGATAGTGCGGTGGAGAGATTAGCGGAGCTGCAAGAGAGAGTCCGAGTTGGAGTAGGAGCACAGGGTCCTACTGGGGAGGTGATGAGACAGTTTGGACGGGCACAGACAGAGATAGAGTATTGGCAGGGATTATATGAGTAGGTGGTGCCAGCTAGTTAGCGAGCACTGAGCTATACACAGATGCGGCAGACCAGGTTAGAGCGGTCTTAGAGGATGTAGAGTAGTGGGGGTGTGGTAAGTCCACGACAGAGAGAGGTGTCAGGTGGTGCAAGAGCTAGTGGGGGTTTGATGGGGCCTCCACGGAGAGATAGGTCGGATGGTGCAGGGACTAGTGGGGGAGCAGGTGGTGATGGTGGTGCAGCATCTGGTTAGAGTGGCATCTGAGAGAGCATTTTGCATGCATGTGTTTATATTGTCAATTTGGACTATGTCTTGGATGGCTCTTGGTAGCCAATTTGTAGACTTCATTGTACTCTGATACATGAGATGATATATATGAGGAGATCCCAGATTTTGATGATGTGCATTTTGGTATGTATGGATGTTATGCAAGGTGATGAGTTTATGAGTTTATGCTTTAGATGGATACGTGTATATGTATGCATTTATGAGATGATTCGTATATGCATGTTTTATGATGATTTATGATGTTGGATACTAACATATGAATGCAGGTTTATATATGTGTGCATGATTTGTTTGATGTAATGCTTTATGTATGTAATGCCATGATGATGATGTATGCTTATGATGATATAGACATGATCTTGTGCTTTATGTTGATATAATGATGAGATAATGATATGCAATGATGTTAATGTAATAAATGAATGATTTATTTATGTAAATGCATCTAGATGGTTTTTAGATGAATGTAATATGGATAGACAAATATAAAGTACAAATGTTTATATGATGATTTCTAAATGAATGCATACATATAATGTATATATAAAATGGGATGGACCAATG